>NC_044039.1:61453393-62177537 GCF_901765095.1 Microcaecilia unicolor | reverse complement strand
CAACATGATCATATCTAAATCTGCACTACCCAAGCTGCAAAGGACTTAAATACAAATCAACTTATGCATCCAGCTTTTCCTACATAAGCACACAATTATGGAACGCACTACCAAAAGCCTTGAAAACGACGTACGACCACCTAAACTTCCAGAAATCACTAAAAACTAACCTGTTCAAAAAGGCACACCCCACCAATCCAATGTAAATGTCTGATCCCTGCAACACAAAATTAAAGTACGTAACGGACAATACTCAACTCTTCCGATGTACATTTCCCCAATGTTGCCATGCCACATGAACTTTATCTTACCATAACATCACTTTGTATTTGTTCTCACCAGAGTCTGCAAACGCCTCTCTGGTACTATGTAAGTCACACTGAACCTACAAATAGGTGGGAAATGTGGGATATAAATGTAACAAATAAAAATAAAGAATACATACTTTTGGGAAAATATGGAAAGAAAGGGGATTAATCACAAGTAGAGGAAAAGAATTGGGACATGAGAAATTAGTGACACAGGTGCTCAAGAATCTGTTGCTGCCAAGGGAGATTGCAGTGGTGCATGTCCCGGGGCATCAGAAATTATTTACCCTAGAAGCTAGGGGAAACAGGTTAGCCGATGAAGCGGCTAAGGAGGCTGATCTCCAGAAACAGCCAACAAAAATATATGTCCTAATCTCTACGATCCCAGAAGCAGAACAGTTACCCTGTTTCACTACAGAAGAGAAAGATAAGCTTATCCCGCTAGGGGCTGTACAGACAGAAGAGGGAAAGTGGTTTTTGCCTGATGGCAGGCAAATGTTAAACAAAGCTGTACTGAGAGAGGTGATGGCATCAGGGGAGTCATTGGGGGACTCAGGCTCTGTGTGATGCAGTACTAAGAAGATATGGAGGCTTGGGAATGTATACTGTGGCTAAACAAATTTGTGAAAGATGTGTGATACGTCAGAAAATAAATAAAAAGGTACTTAGACCTTTTCAAAGTATACAAGTGGATTTTACAGAACTACCCCCGGTGCAGAGATTAAAATATTTACTGGTAATTGTGGATCATCTGACCAGCTGGGTGGAAGCAATTTCAATGGCCTCAGCCACAGAACAAGGGGTGTCAAAGATAATCTTGGAACAAATAATTCCCAGATATGGGTTAGTGGAAAATATAGATTCAGACCAAGGGAGCCATTTTACCTCAAAGTCCTGCAGGGAGTGATGGAGGGTCTGGGAATTACCTGGCACTTCCACACCCAGTAGCATCAACCCTCTACTGGGAAGATGGAAAGAATGAATCAAACATTTAAAAAGCAGATTTCCAAAATAATGCTAGAAACCAAATTACCCTGGACAAAGTGCTTATCAATTGCACTACTAAGAGTTAGGACTGCACCCCGAAGGGACTTGGGAATTTCCCCCCATGAAATGTTGTTGGGTTACCTTATATGGGAGGAAAAGTGGGGTTACCCACATTTGAAACCAAAGATATGTATTTAAAGAATTATATACTAGCACAGTCTTCTTCTTAATCTAATTTAAGGAAAAAGAGTTACTAGTCCAGACTCTACCACTTGAGTTTGCTGTCCATAAGATCCAGCTGGGAGAGTGGGTGGGTCCTGGTCAAGTCCTGGAAAGAGCCCAAGCTACAGCCCTCCTGGGAAGGTCTTTCTCAAGCCTTGTTGACCACTGAAACTGGTCATGATCATAGAGAAGGGTTAGACACACTACACCAGGATCAAGGGACCAGTGAAGGCACCTGCAAATTCCTCTGGGTGGACAGTGATTTATTTATTTATTTGGTTCACTTGTATCCCACATTTTCCCAGCTTATGTGGGCTCAATGTGGCTAACAAAGTTACTAGAAAATTACATAATACAACCGGATAAAATTGTTCCAGTAAAAAAAAAAAAATACAGAGGATCCTTTCAAGATAAAGATTAAAAAGAAAGACTGAAAACGCTGAATGAGCAATTCCTATGAGAAACATGTTTTGAGCTGGGATCCAGGCCCTGATGATAATCCTGCCTGGAATCCTGTGACCAGGTTTTGTAGACTGTGTGAACCACTAATAGACACTTGGACTGTTGGGCCAGGGACATTTTTTATAAGGGAAGGGGACATATTATATGGGTATGCTAAGATAAGGGTTGAACAGGAAAACATAACACCTAACAAGGGGAAACTGGTAACATTTTGGTTCATTACACATGAAATACTGGGAGGGGGTTGGCAACCATGTTTTGTTCCGCTGCTTAAATAAGGAAAGGCTTTGGGGGAGACCTAAGGGGGGACAAAGGAGATGATTTGGGTTACCTTTAACCAGTCCAAGGTCTAATTTGTCTAATATGAGTGGTCTCAGCCTTTCCTTATTGGTAATCATAATACTGATGTTAATGAGTCATGTTAATGCTTTCATGGTCGCATACACCACTTTTCCTAAGTCAGTTCATCCTATTCAGAATAAGCCTGTGAAGCTATAAATGAAACCACTAAACCCCAGGTAATTAGGTTTGACGTGTGCAACCTAATTGACTGTGGAGATTTAAAAGCACAAAGAAAATATAGCAGGGAAGACAAGTAAGTATGTGTGTCTAGATGCACCCTGTAAGACTTGGTATTATGTATTGTGGACTACACAGGCACAGGGATGGACTGCTACACCTAGTGGGGAAGATGCAAAAATAATTAAGCCCCGGATCTCTATCCTTAAGGGACCACCTCAGTCTGACTGTAAGGATAAGGAGTGTAATGCTGTTTTCATGACAATCATTGGTACAAAGTGGACAGAAGAGGTTAATGGTAAGACCTATACCTAGGACATACATAATACTCTGTTTGAGATGGGAATAGATGTATCAGGAAGAGACCCCTTAGCATGCTGTTTAAAGATTATTGTGGAAAAGTGTCAGGTCTCACAGCAGCAACTAGGTTTGTGAGCCCTTGGGCCGCTGCCAAGGAGCGGCAGTGGCAGGCAAAACCACCCCAACCAGCACTGGGCTAACACACACACAAAGCAGGGACTGCAGACAGGGATAAGAAAAGCAGGAACACACTGGACAAGAACACTTGGACTGGAACACAGGACTGGAGCAAGGCTTCACCTACACTTGACCACCCTTCCCCAGGAGTTGAGCCCCTGGGTGCAGGTGGCTGGCAGGGCTTACTGGACTGGGCAGGAACTGGATACCAGCAGGAAACACACAACAGAGTCAAGACTACAAGCTGCCAGGCACCACTAAGACAGAAACACAGACAGGAGGGAGTCAGGACTAAAAGCTGCCAAGCAGCCACTAATAAAGAACACAGACACAAGACAAGGAAATGCAGACCAGAAACAAGACTAGGAACTAAACAATAAAACCAAAGCTAACTACACACAAACAAACAAACAAGAACCAGGCAAGAACTCAGAATAAAACTGGACTAGGCAGAAGTGCACAGAGCACACCCACATACCAGGGACCTTAGACGATGCAAAGGCGCAAACAGAAGTTTCTAGGTGATTAATAAAGCCCATCAGCCGCTAAAGCTCAGCTGCAGTAGTCACAAGGCAACTACGGGTGCTGTTCAGGTACAAACAGGGAAAGCAATTCTGGCAGCCCAGAAGATCTGGACTGAACTGGGCTGAAGTCTGGAACAGGTGACAGTAAACAGACAGTCCATTGCAGCCACCAGAGGGCAAGGTGAGCACAGACAAGGAAATGGTCACAAATGTGACAAAAAGGTTCAGAATATTCCAAATGCAACAAACATGCCTATAATAAAGCCATTTCAACCACCTCTAAATGATCCTAAGGTAGTGCAAGTAATAGAGGTGAAGGATTTGAAACAAACCTCTCACTTTCCACTGCAACTGTCCCTACTGCCTTTAAATATGCTGTGGTCACACCTCTCCTTAAGAAGCCTTCACTCGACCCTACTTGTCCCTCTAATTACCGACCCATCTCC
Organism: Microcaecilia unicolor; assembly: GCF_901765095.1. NCBI lineage: Eukaryota > Metazoa > Chordata > Amphibia > Gymnophiona > Siphonopidae > Microcaecilia > Microcaecilia unicolor. Next base: position 62,173,592 of record NC_044039.1, on the reverse strand, counting down.
CTCCTCCCTTTTCTCTCCAAATTACTTGAGTGTGCTGTTCACCACCGCTGCCTTGATTTTCTCTCCTCACATGCTATTCTTGACCCACTACAATCTGGTTTTCGCCCTCTCCACTCAACCCAAACTGCGCTTACTAAAGTCTCCAATGACCTATTACTGGCTAAATCCAGAGGTCAATATTCCATCCTCATTCTTCTTGATCTTTCCGCTGCTTTTGACACCGTCGATCACAGCATACTTCTCGATACCCTGTCCTCACTTGGATTCCAGGGCTCTGTCCTTTCCTGGTTCTCTTCCTACCTCTCCCTCCGCACCTTTAGTGTTCACTCTGGTGGATCCTCTTCTACTTCTATCCTTCTGCCTGTCGGCGTACCTCAGGGTTCTGTTCTTGTTCCCCTCCTCTTTTCTATCTACACTTCTTCCCTTGGTTCATTAATCTCATCCCATGGCTTTTCCTACCATCTCTATGCTGATGACTCCCAAATCTACCTTTCTACCCCTGATATCTCACCTTGCATCCAAACCAAAGTTTCAGCGTGCTTGTCTGACATTGCTGTCTGGATGTCTCCAACACCACCTGAAATTAAACATGACCAAAACAGAGCTTTTCATTTTCCCCCCCAAACCCACCTCCCCACTCCCCCCGTTTTCTATTTCTGTTGATGGCTCTCTCATTCTCCCTGTCTCCTCAGCTCGAAACCTTGGGGTCATCTTTGACTCTTCTCTCTCCATCTCTGCTCATATCCAGCAGATCGCCAAGACCTGTCGTTTCTTTCTTTACAACATCCGTAAAATCCGCCCCTTTCTTTCCGAGCACTCTACCAAAACCCTCATCCACACCCTTGTCACCTCTTGTTTAGACTACTGCAATCTGCTTCTTGCTGGCCTCCCACTTAGTCACCTCTCCCCTCTCCAGTCGGTTCAAAACTCTGCTGCCCGTCTCATCTTCCGCCAGGGTTGCTTTACTCATACTACCCCTCTCCTCAAGACCCTTCACTGGCTCCCTATCCGTTTTCGCATCCTGTTCAAACTTCTTCTACTAACCTATAAATGTACTCACTCTGCTGCTCCCCAGTATCTCTCCACACTCGTCTTTCCCTACACCCCTTCCCGTGCACTCCGCTCCATGGATAAATCCTTCTTATCTGTTCCCTTCTCCACTACTGCCAACTCCAGACTTCGCGCCTTCTGTCTCGCTGCACCCTATGCCTGGAATAAACTTCCTGAGCTCCTACGTCTTGCCCCATCCTTGGCCACCTTTAAATCTAGACTGAAAGCCCACCTCTTTAACATTGCTTTTGACTCGTAACCACTTGCCTCCACCTACCCTCCTCTCCTCCTTCCTGTACATATTAATTGATTTGATTACTTTATTTTTTTGTCTATTAGATTGTAAGCTCTTTGAGCAGGGACTGTCTTTCTTCTATGTTTGTGCAGCGCTGCGTACGCCTTGTAGCGCTATAGAAATGCTAAATAGTAGTAGTAGTAGAGATAGAAACAGGATATGGGGAAATAAATGCCTGTGTTGAATGGGTCAAATTTACAGTGGCAAGTCTGAACAAAAGTGATTGCTATGCATGTGCCTCAGGCAGGTCGGTGGCTCACGTTATTCCTTTTCCTTTGGGGTGGAATTCAGATCCCAATGCAATGAGATATATGCTGGCTCTGTTTCAGGAAGAAGGAGCATGGGGAAATGACTCCTGTAAATCATTAGCAGTGCTGTTCCCTGCACTAAGCCTTAAAGATGTGCTAATTCCACCAGTCTTCTCACCAGGCCATGGGAACCATTCATCCTGTCTCTCAAGATGGGGGAAGGGGCAACCAGGCAGGTAGGAGTTTTACGCACATGCACATACATGATGAATGTGACTGGGAAGCATGCTAGTGGAAACTATTCAAACCTGAAAATAGCCAGAGCAGATGTGTGGTGGTATTGCGGGGGAAGAATTCTCAGGCCAACCCTGCCTGCAGACTAGACAGGCACATGTGCATTAGTACAACTGGCTATACCATTCACCTTGGCATTTGAAAAAGGGCCTAAGTTACATAATAGACAAAAGAGAGGTACCATTAGTATCTCTTTTGATGATACAATTTATATAGACAGTATAGGGGTTCCTAGGGGTGTACCAGATGAGTTCAAGGCTAGGAATCAGATAGCTGCAGGATTTGAATCTGCCCTCTTTTGGTGGTCAACCATCAACAAGAATGTAGATTGGATAAACTATATATATTACAACCAGCAAAGATTCATAAACTACACCTGAAATGCAGTAAAGGGCATAGCCGAACAGTTAGACACAACCAATAGAATGGCATGGGAGAATAGAATGGTACTAGAGAGGCAAGGCTGTACTTTCATACCCAATAACACAGCTCCTGATGGGACAATCACTAAAGCCCTCCTAGGACTTACAACCCTAGCAGATGAATTGGCAGAAAACTCAGGTATAGACAATTCTTTAACAGGATGGTTAGATACACGGTTTGGAAAATGGAAGAACACTGCAATATCTCTGATTACATCTCTGATAGTGGTGGCAGGGGTCCTAGTGGGATTAGAATGTTGTGTAATCCCATGTGTCAGAGGGTTAACATAGAGATTGAGTGAAACAGCAATCTCAAAGAAAATGCCTTTAGGCCCACCACCCTATTCAAAGAATGTAATGCTCTTGTCAGGTTTTCAAGGCAGAAACTAGGTTCATGAGCCCTTGGGCCACTACCGTGGAACAGCAATGACAGGCAAAACCACCCCACACCAGAGACAAGGCAGAACTCTGACAGGAACAGCTAGACTTCACCTGCCCCTAGGTGCAGGCAGCCGGCAGGACTTACCGGACAGGGCAGGAACTGGATACCAACTAGGCTGAACGGGGACTAAGGGTCAGAGGGGAAAGGAATATACATAGGCAGCAAGGCAGGAAACAGGGCAAGGACTCACAGACAGACAATACTACACAAAGCAGGAAATGGACAAGCTAAAGGACAAGAACTGAAAGCTGCCAAGCAGCCACTGAAACAAATACTGACAGACAAGAGACAGGACTGAAAGCTGCAGAGCAGCCACTAAGCCAGAACACAGACAAAAAAAGAGTCAGGACTGAAAGCTGCCACGCAGCCACTAAGAAAGAGACACAGACAAACAGAAACTAGACCAGGGATACAGACCAGAAACAAGACTAGGAAATAAGCAATAAACCTAAGCTAAACTACACACAGACTAACTAGACCCAGACAAGAAACTCAAACAAGAAACCAGACTAGGCAGAAGTGCAACAAAGCACCAACAAACCAGGGACCTTAGACGATGCACAGGCCAAAACAGAAGTTTCCAGGTGATTAATAAAGCCCATCAGCTGCTGAAGCTCAGCTGCAGGAATCACAAGGCAGCTATGGGTGCTGTTCAGGCACAAACAAGAGAAGCAAGTCTGGCAGCCCGGAAGATCCGGACCGGACTGAAGTCTGGAACGGGTGACAGTCCATAGCAGCCACCTGTTCTGGCCACCAGAAGGCGAGGTGAGCACAGACAAGGAAACATTCACATACGTGACAGCTCTTAGGAGAACAGAGGGTCAATGAAAATGATGAAGAGTGTAAAATTATGTTAAAAAGAAAGATTGGAAGAGTGTTGTGAGAAACTGTAGATGAAAAAGGCAATAAAAGGATCAAAGCAAAAGAGTAGGGAGTTGTGAGAAATATGTAAATATATTGCTTTTTCATTTAACATAATTGGAAAAATAACTTATGCCCTGGTAGAAAGGAACTCTTTAGGGATGGACTATACTTCTGTAGGCCCTTCCTAACAGAAGCCAGCATATTATAGCTTTTTTAAATCATTAACAAAAGAAACTCTGTTAAAGTAATGTGTGCAAAGTGATAAAAGTGCTGAGACAGAGCGAGACAGAGAAGAAAGGAGAAAGGAGGAGTAAGAAGCCCAAAGAGCTGAAACAACAATGTATCTAAGCATGAGACCATGAAGCTATAAGACTATGGACAAAGGGGAAGGTGGAATATGCCATGTGCTGAACTATGCAAAGCTCTCACATAAAGGTTTAAAGATACAAAAATGCAGACCAAGCAGAACTAACAATGGATAGGGGCTCAGCTGCTAGGGTGATGGAAAGTTTTTAGAGGACTGTCATATGATAATTAACAATGATGTATTAGGGGTTGGTAAATGTGATCAATATCCAATGAAAAACTTAGGGGAAGATACTTAATGTAACTAAAAAGAAAGGGTATAAAACCTGTAAACATTAAAAAGGGGTGTGCCTCTTGCTTCTAGAGACAACCATCTTTGTAAAGGTGTATTTTGAAATAATAAATTAATTAAGCTCTGTTCCACCAAATCTGGTTTTATAAGTTCTTTTTTTTATTTTTGTATAAGTTCTCAGGTTATCTGGGGGCTGTTTACAACAGTACTGAAATTTAATAGGTACCATTCTGGCTTAGTTAAATTGTCTCAGTCTCTGTCTTTTGAGGAGATTGGGGATTAATAATGTTGATTACTATAGAGAAACTACTCAACATGGTGTGGGTGAGATAATTCTCCCAGTACTGTAGTAGAGAAAAAACTGGAATCAAGCTTAGATTAGAAGATTGTGTGGAAAGGAAAATTTGAGCAAAACAAATTCTAGTGTAATAATTCTCAAAATTTTCATCTTTCAGCCTTAAATTAGATAAATCTTTAACTAGGGATGAAGATGAAAACTGAGAATTATTAGACTCGGGGGGTGTAGCTAGACCTGACATTTTTTTTTTTTTTGGGGGGGGGGGGGGGGATTTGGCATATAGGCATGAGTAGTGCTTTGTATAATCCTAAATAATGCCTTAGAGTGCACTTGATAACGGATTTCTAAGTAAAAAGTCTGTCCTGCATCAACATAAGTACAACATTGTCATACTGGGACAGACCAAAGGTCCATCAAGCCCAGCATCCTGTTTCCAACAGTGGCCAATCCAGGGCCCAAATACCTGGCAAGATCCCAAAAACGTACAAAACATTTTATACTGCTTATCCCAGAAATAGTGGATTTTGCCCAAGTCCAATTTAACAATGGTCTATGGACTTTTCCTTTAGGAAGCCATCCAAACCTTTTTAAAACTCTGCTAAGCTAACCGCCGTTACCACATTCTCTGGTAACGAATTCCAGAGTTTAATTACACGTTGAGTGAAGAAAAATGCTCTCTGATTCGTTTTAAATTTACTACTTTGTAACTTCATCGTATGCCCCCTAGTCCTCGTATTTTTAGAAAGTATAAACAGACGTTTCACGTCTACCCGTTCCACTCCACTCCACTCATTATTTTATAAGCCTTTTCTCCAAACTGAAGAGCCCTAGACGCTTTAGCCTTTCCTCATAGGAAAGTCGTCCCATCCTCTTAATCATTTTTGTCGCCCTTCTCTGCACCTTTCCTAATTCCACTATATCTTTTTTGAGATGCGGCGACCAGAATTGAACACAATATTCGAGGTGTGGTTGCACCAAGGAGCGATACAAAGGCATTATAACGTCCTCATTTTTGTTTTCCATTCCTTTCCTAATAATACCTAACATTCTACTTGTTTTCTTACCCGCAGCAGCACACTGAGCAGAAGGTTTCAACGTATCATCAACAACGACACCTAGATCCCTTTCTTGGTCTGTGACTCCTAATGTTGAACCTTGCATGACAAAGCTATAATTCGGGTTCCTCTTTCCCACATGCATCACTTTGCACTTGCTCACATTTAAAAGTCATCTGCCATTTAGATGCCCAGTCTCCCAGTCTCGTAAGGTCCTCTTGTAATCTTCCTGCGATTTATCTACTTTGAATAACTTTGTGTCATCAGCAAATTTAATTACCTCAATAGTTACTCCCATCTCTAGGTCATTTATAAATATGTTAAAAAGCAGCGGTCCCAGAACAGACCCCTGAGTAACCCCACTAACTACCCTTCCCCATTGAGAATACTGACCATTTAACCCTACTCTCTGTTTTCTATCTTTTAACCAGTTTTTAATCCACAATAGGACACTACCTCCTATCCCATGATTCTCCAATTTCCTCTGGAGTCTTTCATGAGGTACTTTGTCTAACGCCTTCTGAAAATCCAGATACACAATATCAACCGGCTCCCCTTTGTCCACATGTTTGTTTACTCCTTCAAAGAATTGAATTGGTCAGGCAAGATTTCCCTTCACTAAATCCAAGTTGGCTTTGTCTCATTAATCCATGCTTTTGAAAATGCTCTGTAATTTTGTTCTTTATAATAGTCTCTACCATTCTGCCCGGCACAGACGTCAGACTGACCAGTACATGCTTATGGAAACCTTGGAAGCACTGACATTTTTAAGCCGCATTGAGCCTGCCATGAGTGGGAAAGCGCGGGGTACAAATGTAATAAAAAAAAATGAAGCTGCATTATCTCATAACTTTACCATTATAGTTGACTTAAGTGTGGTCAACCTCTCAACACACATCATAGTATCCTCAAATATAATTACTGCAGTAGCACAGATCCCTCAACTTTACTTTATAAGAAAATACCTTATTAAGATGTATTAATAAAATAAGTCTTCTTGTCCCTTCCTCTGGTTCTACTGCTTTCTCTCCTTTCTTAAGCTGACACGAACCAGGGAACTCAAGTCCCTGGAGTTCCTGACAGTGTTTCTTCCACCTTACAAAGGAGCAGACAAATAAAGGACTGTCTTCCTTATTACTTTGTGAAGTAAGACTAAATCCTGAAAAGAAGCATCTCAGAGTCTACGTAGCAAGCTTAACAGCACCAATTCTGAACACACAAATATTTAATATATACATAACCACAAGATGCTACCTATTGGAAAAGCTAGACAAGTCAGACTCCTATGGATCCATGCACAAATTAAATGCAAGCAGAATCTCACACTTTGGTCACTCACAGAACACAGACCAATCCTCACAAACAGAATAAAGGACCAAAATTAGAAAAGGAAACACTAAGCAATCACATTCCTTGTATGCAGTACAGCACAGGAGAAATAAGAATAAAAAGGGATTATGTACTGTGGGGAGCAAAATACAAGATCACTTTCTACCCCAAAATAAAACCACAAATAAATTATCTGGATACCCAAGAAAAGTTAAAAACCTGTGGGTCAAAAGTGAACTGTATTTTCAAAACACTTAGACTTATATAAGGAAAGTAAATAAAAGCAAGAGAAAAAGGAAACCGATATGGTTCTCCAAGCAAGTGGCTGAGAAAATAAAGGCTAAAGAGTTGGCGTTCCAGAAATACACAAAAACTCAAGAAAAGGAACACAAGGAGGAATACCGGATGAAACTGAAAGAAGCCAAGAGAGAGATACATCTGGCGAAAGCGCAAACGGAAGAACAAATGGCTAGAAATGTAAGGAGGGGTGACAAAAATTTCTTCAGGTATATAAGTGAAAAGAGAATGACTAAAAAGGGAATTGTGAGACTAAAAGATACTGCGAACCGCTATGTGGATAATGATGAAGAAAAAGCAAATTTGCTAAATAGATACTTTTGTTCTGTTTTCACAGAAGAAAATCCTGGAGAAGGACCGCGATGGACTGCAAAAAGTACAAATGAGATTGAAGTGGATAGAGCACTGTTCACGGAAGAGAGTGTGTATGAACAGCTTGAAAAGCTAAAGGTGGACAAAGCCATGGGACCGGATGGGATCCACCCCAGGATATTGAGGGAGCTCAGAGAGGTTCTGGTGGGGCCTCTTAAAGATTTGTTTAATATATCCTTGCAGACGGGAGAGGTTCCGAGGGATTGGAGAACGGCGGAGGTGGTCCCTCTTCACAAGAGTGGTGATAGGAAAGAAGCTGGAAACTACAGGCCGGTAAGCCTCACTTCGATTATTGGAAAAGTAATGGAAGCGATGCTGAAGGAAAGGATAGTGAATTTCCTGGAAGCCAATAAGTTGCAAGATCCGAGACAACATGGTTTTACTAAGGGGAAATCGTGCCAAACGAATCTCATTGAATTCTTTGATTGGGAGACAGGAGAATTGAATCAGGGACGAGCTATGGACATAATCTACTTAGATTTCAGCAAAGGTTTTGACACGGTTCCCCACAGGAGGCTCTTAAATAAACTGGATGGGCTGAAGATAGGACCCGAAGTGGTGAACTGGATTAGGAACTGGTTGACGGACAGAAGCCAGAGGGTGGTGGTGAATGGAATTCGCTCGGAGGAGGGAAAGGTGAGTAGTGCTGTGCCGTGCTGTGCCGATTCTGTTCAATATATTTGTGAGTGACATTGCTGAAGGGTTAGAAGGTAAAGTTTGCCTATTTGCGGATGATACTAAGATTTGTAACAGAGTGGACACCCGGGAGGGAGTGGAAAACATGAAAAAGGATCTGAGGAAGCTAGAAGAATGGTCTAAGGTTTGGCAATTAAAATTCAATGCGAAGAAATGCAAAGTGATGCACTTAGGGAATAGAAATCCTCGGGAGACGTATGTGCTAGGCGGGGAGAATCTGATAGGTACGGACGGGGAGAGGGATCTTGGGGTTATAGTATCTGAGGATCTGAAGGCGACGAAACAGTGTGACAAGGTGGTGGCCGTAGCTAGAATGTTGTTAGGCTGTATAGAGAGAGGTGTGACCAGCAGAAGAAAGGAGGTGTTGATGCCCCTGTATAAGTCGTTGGTGAGGCCCCACCTAGAGTATTGTGTTCAGTTTTGGAGGCCGTACCTTGCAAAGGATGTAAAAAGAACTGAAGCGGTGCAAAGAAAAGCTACGAGAATGGTAAGGGATTTGCATTACAAGACGTATGAGGAGAGACTTGATGACCTGAACATGTATACTCTGGAAGAAAGGAGAAACAGGGGTGATATGAAACAGACGTTCAAATATTTGAAAAGTATTAATCCGCAAACAAACCTTTTCCGGAGGTGCGGGCAGTAGAACGAGAAGACATGAAATGAGATTGAAGGGGGGCAGACTCAAGAAAAATGTCAGGAAGCATTTTTTCACAAAGAGAGTAGTGGATGCTTGGAATGCCCTCCCGCGGGAGGTGGTGGAAATGAAAACGGTAACAGAATTCAAACACGCGTGGGATAAACATAAAGGAATCCTGTTCAGAAAGAATGGATCCTAAGGAGCTTAGCCGAGATTGGGTGGCAGAGCCGGTGGCAGGAGGCGGGGATAGTGCTGGGCAGACTTATATGGTCTGTGCCAGACCTGGTGGTGGGAGGTGGGGCTGGTGGTTGGGAGGCGGGGATAGTGCTGGGCAGACTTACACAGTCTGCGCCCTGAAAAGGACAGGTACAAATCAAGGTAAGGTATACACAAAAAGTAGCACATATGAGTTTATCTTGTTGGGCAGACTGGATGGACCATGCAGGCCTTTTTCTGCTGTCATTTACTATGTTACTATGTATATAGCAACCTTTGGAACTTTGTAAGTCTAAGTGCTTTGAAAATGAGTCCCATAGTAACCTATGGAACTAAGTGCTTTGAAAATAAGCCCCAGCGACTCCAGCCAACTTATTAGTGCAACGTAACCACAGAGGCACGGTATGTATTTCAATATGGTAATACTAGAGCCCAGTTAAGGAACAGGTTATTTTGAATTAGTCTTTACTGGACCAAGCTTGCTTTCCCTGTGCCATCACCATCCAGCCATGTCTTAAAAGGTGGAGGATAAAGGATTTGGGTGCAATGTGGCTTACATTTGAAAATACAGTGAGACAGAATAATAGAATTCAGTTATATCATGGGAGCAAATTGATGAATTTGTCTGAAACATTTTAAAAGTTGAGATCAGCATATGAACCCAACTGGGCATTTAAAAGTCTGTCCTTTAATGATGCTGCATGTTCAGGAATCACAGCCATATGCAGAAATAGGCACACACTATGTCCCAGAAGCTCTCCCTCTGTTGCAGCGTCCCTCCCAGGCGGGACAGGAAATTGTAGTAGAGGGAAAGCTGCTGGGCTGCCGAAGGCAGTTTGTTTACCTCACTGACACTGCCAGTGGCCCGGAAAATTGAAGTGCAGCAGTATAGGGAGCGGAAGGGTAGCCAGTAGTGCCATCAGGGTTGGGGAGCCTGAGACTGGAATGGGGGGGGGGGGGGGGGGGGGTTTGGACCCCTAAGCGAAGGGGCGGGGAAACCCATATTATCGAAACAAGATGGCCATCCATCTTTCGTTTCGATAATACGGTTGGGGATGCCCAAATCTTGACATTTAGGTCATCCCTAGAGATGGTCGTCCTTAGACTTGGTCATTTCTGATTTTCGGCGATAATGGAAACTAAGGACGCCCATCTCAGAAATGACCAAATGCAAGCCCTTTGGTCATGGGAGGAGCCAGCATTCGTAGTGCACTGGTCCCCCTGACATGCCAGGACACCAACCGGGCACCCTAGGGGGCACTGCAGTGGACTTCATAAATTTCTCCCAGGTACATACCTTGTATGCTGAGCCCCCCCAAAACCCACTACTCTACACCCCTACCATAGCCCTTACAGGTGAAGGGAGACACCTAGATGTGGGTACAGTGGGTTTGTGGTGGGTTTTGGAGGGCTCACATTTACCACCACAAGTGTAACATGTAGGGGGGGGGGGGGGGGAATTGGCCTGGGTCTGCCTGCCTGAAGTGCACTGCACCCACTAGAACTGCTCCAGGGACCTGCATACTGCTGTCATGGAGCTGGGTATGATATTTGAGGATGGCATAGAGACTGGCAAAAAATATTAAAAAAAATTTTTTTTAGGGTGGGAGGGGGTTAGTGACCACTGGCAGAGTAAAGGGAGGTCATCCCCAATTCCCTCCAGTGGTCATCTGGTCAGTTCGGGCACCTTTTCATGGCATGGGCGTAAGAAAAAAAGGACCAAGTCGTCCAAGTGCTCGCCAGGGACGCCCTTTTTTTTCCATTATGGGTCGAGGACAACCATGTGTTAGGCATGCCCAAGATCCACCCAAAATCAGCTTTCAATTATGCAGATTTGGGTGACCCTGGGAGAAGGACGCCCATCTCCCGATTTGTGTCGAAAGATGGGCGTCCTTCTCTTTCGAAAATAAGCCTGTGAGGCTGTGATAATTGATTTTACTTTGCTTATTAAATTAGGGTGACTGGAAAACTATATTTATTAAGTTGGCATGACTAGAAATCAACAAATAGTGGATTACTTGAGGACAGTTTATTAGTACAGGGATTCCCTAAAGTAAGAAGCAAACTGTCCTCAAGAATCCACTCATAGCAAATGCCATTTGATAACTGCTACTGCTAGCCATACCAACTTAAAAAAATATGGTTTTACAGTCACCCTAATTTAATAAGCAAAGCAAAATCAATTATCACAGCTTAGAGTCCCACTCCAATTGGTAGTCACTTACTAAAGGAAAGTGTCACCAGCAAAAGATTCTTTGATCATTAAAATGTTTACTTCATAAATAAAAATCCAAGGTAAAGTTTCTTCTCACTTTCCCCTCCCCCCACTGCTGTAAATGTAGTCAATCTTGAGAAATGCATTATGGAGAATTCTAGAATGATTCACCACCAGGCAAAGAAGATCTGGTCACCATTTCTTTTGTGCTTCCAACTTGCACTACTATAAGGACTTTGAGAGGCAGGAGCATTAGGCAATGCTATATAGCTAATTTTAGGAGTCTTGTTAGTGGGATTCCCTGCATTTGAGCTGACTGGTTATTGACCTCTTCTATGGTTGTCACACCAGCCTCTTGGTTTGAGGTTGGGGAATTGAAGGGGGAGTATTGTTGTTATGTTTGTTCTAGTACATGTTTGTGATTCTGTGCTCGTATTTTCATTAACACTCAAAAACAAAAAATACTGCTGAAGATTATGGGTACGGGTGAGGATAATTGTGGGGACAAGTTAAGAGTCCAGCAGGGACAAGTTAGATTTCTATCGCCGTGCAACTCTGTATCTTGGACCCTGTATCTTGCCACTAGGTATTGCTGTTGTGCAATGACTGGGACTCCCTCTCCCTTAAGGAAGACATTTATTATGCTCATACTGCTTTAGTTGAAATATTATATATAAATATATATTTTTTTGCTTTTTTAAATATTTTCTGCATATTTTCATGATTGTTTGTATAAATTTCACCAATTTTGAATCTTGTCTTTATGAAATTGAATGTAATGTTTAAATTTATCTTCAGTATTTTTCCTGATTTAGACGTTTATTTGTTACACGGGTTTCTCCTGTTAGAGCTAATTTCAGCTCCCCAGGCATAGATAGGGTTAGTTTGGGTTCCTTTCTTTTCAAACTGTTGTAACCTGCATCGATGTACATCGAATGGGCACCCTGCGGAATTATCTGTACGGAAGAGCACTCTTCCCCTCTCCCTGACAGAACAAAGTAAGGCAGAAATCAGCTCAAATTGCAAGTTGGGAGGGGATTGATGCCCAATCCACTGCATATAAGGCACTGTTGTGTTGTATCTAGTCAGAGGGGTGAGATGATCAACTGAGTGACCCTTTATCACAGTGGTATCTCTCTCTCTCCCTCTCGTAACAAATGCTGCCATTTGTTATGACTTAATTACTTTGATTACTGTACCTAATTACTTTGTCTGATTACTCTACCTAATTGCCTTATTGCTTTGTTATTATCTATATTGGAATAAAGACTATCCCTTTGGAAGGAACATAGCTTCTGTTCTTTCTGTCTTTTCTATCACGGTATCTTGGGGTGGATGTAAGGAGGTAGAAACCCTATTTGCCCCACATTTCCAAATTGTATATTTCTTATGGTAAGTAGATATATCAGAGAAATAATTCCCACATAATTACAGCCCTCACTGATACCAGGTTGTCAGAGGGGGCCATGAAAGAACAGACTCCACTATAAACAAACACCTCTGTCCTCAGTTGACCCGATAAGAAAAAAACCTTGCCAAAAAGTTAACTCCAGTTCTCTCTGAATGGAGGTTTGAGAACAGGAGACGGCGTGATGTCACAAAGCTGAATCCAGTCTACCCAAGGATGTTTTCATTCTCCCTTGTGCAGCTGCCACCATCTTGGTACACTCAAACCAAGAAAATGCACCAAGCATGCCCCTGCCATCTCCTATCAGCCTCCATCTTTCTAGATCCTATGAATCAAATATTCTCAGCAGCATAGCAAAAGAAAAAAAATCCACTAATTTGAAATATAAATCAAAACAAGCAGGTTTCAACATACATTTCAAGTTATGCAATTTATCAGTTGCAACTTTCAGAATATCAGAGCAAAAATCCAAAGAAAAGAAAAGAAAGAATAAAGCTCCAAAGAAGTTCCTCTCTAAAATGCCAGGACTTGCCCAAGATGACCAATCAAATACGGTCTTGGTAACCTTCTCACCATTCTTTCCCTTCCCTCATTCCGTCTATTTCCCAAGAAACCAGCTTCAACTTTCTGGGTCCATCTCTTTGGAATTCTTTGCCACTCCACATCTGTTTAGAAGTTAGAAGCTTCTTATCCCAAGGTTAAAGCACTGCTCAAGACCCATCTGTTGAGCCTTTTGGCTCATCATCCTAATCCAGTGTTTCCCAAATCTGGTCCTGGAGGCACCCCAGCCAATCTCTCTCTTGAATATTCATTTATGGATAGTCTAAAAACCTGACTGCCTGGGGTGCCTTTGGGAACCACTGTCCTAGTCTGACTTTCCTCCCCTTTGTTTCTACCCCGAATGTTTTTATATTGTAAACCGCATAGTCGCCTCCGTGGATCAATTGCGGTATATCAAATGCTGAAAATAAAAATAATCTAGCTTACTCAATAATAAGTTAGACTCCAAAGGAAATGTTGCCATTTCTCGCCTCCCCTCCTTGTCTCTAACATTTGCAATGAAGTGCCATGTCATGCTGTTTTTCTTTTGTAAGATTTAATGCTAGCAATGTGATATCAAGGCTCTTCTTGCAGCAGTGTTGTGGTCATATACATTTTTTACTTTGTGGTTATATTTGAAATTATGTCTCTAGTGGTGTCAAGACTACACTCAGCAAGTTTAAGCTGCCAGTGCCAAAGACTGAGGATTCCAAGGCAATGTTATCATACCATTAGAAAGACAATACTCAGCACAGGCAAATGAGAAGAACCAGATTAAAATGCTGGTTCTTCAAACAATCACTATTTTATGTTTCAACAATTTTTACTGATCAACCAACATAGTACATAGAACCAACCGAGTAGTACATAATATTGAAATGAAAACAAAGTAATAAATGCCTTCATCAACAAGGTTTTTTTTTTTTAATATCTTTATTGGTGTCAGAACAGAAGATCTTTACACAGAGTATGCTCACTTCCACTTAAAATGTACAAAACATGGTAAATCCGTTATCATTGTTTTTTTACATAACGTCTTTGCAATAAACACCACTATCCATAATAGTTCAACAGAAACTTATAATTACCATTAACTTATAATTACCATTCCCCTCCAACCACAAATTGGATAACCTTCCGCTGTTCGACTTTTTGGTTTTATATTCACCCCTCCAACTACCTCCCGTCCCAACCCCCCTCCCCCCCCCCCCCCCCCACAGCTTTACCTCCTGGCCTTAGTGTTACTTAATGCTCTCCAAAACCCAACAAAGAGTATGTCTTCCAGAGCTCGCTGTACTCTTCCTTCCTCTTAGATGCATTGAGTGAGTACTGTAGTTCTATCCAGTCCGCCATTTTCCCCATTAATCTTTCCCACTGGACTGTCGATGGCTGAGACGTGTCTATTCAAGAGTTCAATATACATTTTTTGACCAAAAATGATGTTAACAATACAAAACGACACTGAGCCTCAGTTAGGCCCTCCTCTTTAAGTTGGTCCATTCCCCCCATTAATAAGGGTTCGATATGACCATTCAAAGGATCACCTTAGGGACTGTTCTATGACCGCCAGAAAGTGCTTCCATAGCTTTGTCAAAGATGGGCACTCCAAAAAAGAGTGGATGAACGTGCCCACCGCTACCTTACACTTTACACATGTATCATCATCCCATAAGCCCATTTCCTTCCCTCTTTTCTGTGTTAGTAACATAGTAACATAGTAGATGACGGCAGAAAAAGACCTGCACGGTCCATCTAGTCTGCCCACGATAAACTCATATGTGTATACCTTACCTTGATTTGTACCTGTCTTTTTCAGGGCACAGACCGTATAAGTCTGTCCAGCAGTATTTCCCGCCTCCCAACCACCAGTCCCGCCTCCCATCACCGGCTCCGGCACAGACCCCGTATAAGTCTGCTCTCCCCCATCCTAGCCTCTCCACCACCAACCCCTCTTCCCCCCGCCACCCAATTTCAGCTAAGCTTCTGTGGATCCATTCCTTCTGCACAGGATTCCTTTATGCCTGTCCCACGCATGTTTGAATTCCGTTACCGTTTTCATCTCCACCACCTCCCGCGGGAGGGCATTCCAAGCGTTCACCACCCTCTCTGTGAAGAAATACTTCCTGACATCTTTCCTGAGTCTGCCCCCCTTCAATCTCATTTCATGTCCTCTCGTTCTATCGCCTTCCCATCTCCGGAAAAGATTCGTTTGCAGATTAATACCTTTCAAATATTTGAACGTCTGTATCATATCACCCCTGTTCCTCCTTTCCTCCAGAGTATACATGTTCAGGTCAGCAAGTCTCTCTTCATACGTCTTGGAACGCAACTCCCATACCATCCTCGTAGCTTTTCTTTGCACCGCTTCCATTTTTTTAACATCCTTCGCAAGGTACGGCCTCCAAAACTGAACACAATACTCCAGGTGGGGCCTCACCAACGTCTTATACAGGGGCATTAAAACCTCCTTTTTTCTGCTAGTCACACCTCTCTCTATACAGCCTAGCAACCTTCTCGCTACGGCCACCGCCTTGTCGCACTGTTTCATCGCCTTCAGGTCCTCAGATACTATCACCCCAAGATCCCTCTCCCCGTCCGTGTCTATCAGGCTCTCCCCACCTAACACATACGCCTCCCTTGGATTTCTACTCCCTAAGTGCATCACTTTGCATTTCTTCGCATTGAATTTTAATTGCCAAACGTTAGACCATTTTTCCAGCTTCTTCAGATCTTTTTTCATGTGTTATATGCACTCTGTATAATATTCTATATTGAATGTCTTGAAGGGCCACATTGGGTGTGACCTGATATAGAGTCTCAAATGCTTCCCCCAATTCTTCCTTCATGACCGTTTCATCCAGTACCACACTCCACCCTTCCGCCAGCCCATCTAAGTGCCCCTCCCCTTTTAATTCCACCAGTATTCGGTACCACTGAGATAGTCCATTAGTGGATGCAGGAAGGGCTAGAAAAACTTTATCTGCCTTAGTAAAACTTGCTGGCGAACCCTTCCTGCATTGCATCTTTTGACAATAATCTCGCACCTGCAAATATTGAAAAAATTGTTGGTGAGAGAGACTCCATTCTCTTCTGATGGTTTCAAATGTCAGAAGTGTCAGATTCCCCATCTCCCATAAGCATCCTATATATTTACAACCTCCCTGTACCCATGAGCAAAAGGCTCCTTTGTCCTACTCCTGCTGGAAACCCTGTATTATCAATTAGGGGAAAAAACAGGTATGCTTTCCCCGCCCCCCCCCCCAATTGCCACGCTTTCCCATCGCTTTTATATATGGATTCCTACCAATATGCCTCCCTCCCCAACTACTCTTCCAACCCTCAAAAGTAGAAAACACATCAAAGGGAGCACACCAGTCTTTCCAAAAGCCAGAAGGTGCAAAACACATTGCTCCTGTGTGACACTCGTGAATCCATCTCATCATAGCTGCTACAATGTACATCCTAAAATCCGGTAAACGAGTGCCTCCCTGTCTCCTGGCCCTAACTAGTTTGGCATAAGCAATACGGGGTCTCTTCTCATGCCATATAAAGGAAGTAGTTATTGACCGATATACAGTGGGGGAAATAAGTATTTGATCCCTTGCTGATTTTGTAAGTTTGCCCACTGACAAAGACATGAGCAGCCCATAATTGAAGGGTAGGTTATTGGTAACAGTGAGAGATAGCACATCACAAATTAAATCCGGAAAATCACATTGTGGAAAGTATATGAATTTATTTGCATTCTGCAGAGGGAAATAAGTATTTGATCCCCCACCAACCAGTAAGAGATCTGGCCCCTACAGACCAGGTAGATGCTCCAAATCAACTCGTTACCTGCATGACAGACAGCTGTCGGCAATGGTCACCTGTATGAAAGACACCTGTCCACAGACTCAGTGAATCAGTCAGACTCTAACCTCTACAAAATGGCCAAGAGCAAGGAGCTGTCTAAGGATGTCAGGGACAAGATCATACACCTGCACAAGGCTGGAATGGGCTACAAAACCATCAGTAAGACGCTGGGCAAGAAGGAGACAACTGTTGGTGCCATAGTAAGAAAATGGAAGAAGTACAAAATGACTGTCAATCGACAAAGATCTGGGGCTCCACGCAAAATCTCACCTCGTGGGGTATCCTTGATCATGAGGAAGGTTAGAAATCAGCCTACAACTACAAGGGGGGAACCTGTCAATGATCTCAAGGCAGCTGGGACCACTGTCACTACGAAAACCATTGGTAACACATTACGACATAACGGATTGCAATCCTGCAGTGCCCGCAAGGTCCCCCTGCTCCGGAAGGCACATGTGACGGCCCGTCTGAAGTTTGCCAGTGAACACCTGGATGATGCCGAGAGTGATTGGGAGAAGGTGCTGTGGTCAGATGAGACAAAAATTGAGCTCTTTGGCATGAACTCAACTCGCCGTGTTTGGAGGAAGAGAAATGCTGCCTATGACCCAAAGAACACCGTCCCCACTGTCAAGCATGGAGGTGGAAATGTTATGTTTGGGGGTGTTTCTCTGCTAAGGGCACAGGACTACTTCACCGCATCAATGGGAGAATGGATGGGGCCATGTACCGTACAATTCTGAGTGACAACCTCCTTCCCTCCGCCAGGGCCTTAAAATGGGTCGTGGCTGGGTCTTCCAGCACGACAATGACCCAAAACATACAGCCAAGGCAACAAAGGAGTGGCTCAGGAAGAAGCACATTAGGGTCATGGAGTGGCCTAGCCAGTCACCAGACCTTAATCCCATTGAAAACTTATGGAGGGAGCTGAAGCTGCGAGTTGCCAAGCGACAGCCCAGAACTCTTAATGATTTAGAGATGATCTGCAAAGAGGAGTGGACCAAAATTCCTCCTGACATGTGTGCAAACCTCATCATCAACTACAGAAGACGTCTGACCGCTGTGCTTGCCAACAAGGGTTTTGCCACCAAGTATTAGGTCTTGTTTGCCAGAGGGATTAAATACTTATTTCCCTCTGCAGAATGCAAATAAATTCATATACTTTCCACAATGTGATTTTCCGGATTTAATTTGTGATGTGCTATCTCTCACTGTTACCAATAACCTACCCTTCAATTATGGGCTGCTCATGTCTTTGTCAGTGGGCAAACTTACAAAATCAGCAAGGGATCAAATACTTATTTCCCCCACTGTACGTCCTCTTCCCATTTCTCCACCCACAATGGAATCATTTGTAATGGATATAATAGCTTGGGAAGGATCACCATCTTAACTAACGCAATACGGCCTCTGAAATTCACCGGAAGGTCTTTCCACTGCAGACAATCGCCTTACCATCTCTAATTTCTCTATTACATTTTTCCTATACATCCATTCATGATCTGAACATAAATATACTGCCAAGTATTTAATCCCTTTTCGGGCCCATATCAGCGGGAATTCATCTAAGGATGTAATGAGACAGGGAGATGTAACCGGCAATGCTTCAGATTTCCCAAAATTAATACACAACCCTGCAAATTCACCAAATTCTCTTATCCTTTCCATCACCACAGGTAAGGTCGTTATCGCGTTATCTAACAACAGTAACATATCATCCGCGAACAAGTTGATACAGAGTTCTTGTCCTCCTACTCTTATCCCTTGCACCCCTTTCTCCTGCCTAATCCTAGCTGCCAAGGGCTCTAATGATAACACAAACAGCAAGGGAGAGGGGGCATCCCTGTCTAGTGCCCCGCCCCAAAGCTATACTAGATGTTAGGCCGTCATTAATAAGGAGCTGAGCCGTCGGGTTACTGTACAGCACCCTCACTCAATCTAGAAAGGCTCCTGTTATTCCAAAGTGCCGTTAACACCCAAAACAAATAATGCCATACCACCTTATCAAAGGCCTTCTCGGCATCCAAACTCGCTACTACTTTTCTCCTCCCATAGTAGACGACAAATCTTTAAAATGCTAGCCGATGCAAACCTGCCCTTAACAAACCCCACCAACATCAGGAGGAACTCCCCCAACCTTTTAGCCAGCACACTTGCTAGAATTTTCAAATCCTGATTTATAAGAGATATCAGTCGGTACGAGCCCACCAGTTCTGGATCCTTCCCCAGCTTTGGCAACACTGTAATGAAAACATGATTGAGCGAAGGGCCCATGTTCTGTGATTCTCTTATATCTTCACACATACCCACGAATGCTGGAATACAGAGATCTTGAAGAATTTTATAAAACTCTGTTCCCAACCCGTCTGGTCCCGGGGCCTTAGCCGGTTTTAATTGTTTAATCACATTTTGCACCTCTTTGCCTGTTAGGGATGCATTGAGCACTTCTCCTTGCGCCCTAGTAAGGCTCGGGAGTTGTAAATGCTTCGCATGCAGGGGTTGAGAACTCCCCTCTATTATAGAGAGACTCGTAAAAGCGCGTAAACTCTCCTTGTATTTCTTGCTCATCCCTGATACTCTTCCCCCCATCTGTAGTCTCCATTTTAACAAGAAAACTTTTAAGCAAAAACAATAGCACAAAGGGCCTTTAAAAACAAAAGGGAACACAGTTATTTCATTAAAACATCCTTTAATAATAGACTTTGATTGAAGAGAGACCCGACACGGGCCGTGTTTCGGTGCTACCGCACCTGCGTCAGGGTTCTGCATTAAACAAAATACAAATAAACCATAAACATAAATAAATAAGATATAATTTATATTTTATATTATATATTGTAAGGAGGTTGGAGGGTCTAAGCAGGTCAGGAGGAGGTATGGGGCCAGACTACATTCCCCACAAGGCCCTGAGAAAAGGGATAAGGGGGGGTAGGTCCCAAAACCCGGTATGGCCCCCACGTGGAAGGGAGGGGAAAAGGACTGGAAAGAGCAGCTGCTATGGCAGACGAGGGCCAGAAGGGGGAGCAGGGATGACAGAGCTCAATTCCCTTGGGTTAGAAATCAGTACAAGATTCCTTCCACCTGGGAAGGGGAGGAGGTCTCCAACCAACAGCTTAGCAGAGAGGCAGAGTTAATGGAGTGCTTGGAGAAAGGAGAGTCTGGAGGAAGTAGCACACCAGGTTTGGAGGAGACATGGACTGTAATTGTACTTTGGGGCAGAGTTGCAGGGACTGAAGGCAGTGGGTGGTCACAGGAGTCAATTAGCTATGCTGTGGGCGGTGTACTGCCATTCTGCAACCACCCAAGCGGAAAGACTTTTAAAACTGAAACCCAGGCTATTGCACTGGGGGGACAACTTGGATTTAAAGGGACGTTTTTTTTCTTGTTGCTTTGTTTTGAAAAATGAATGGGACTTTAACCCTCTTGAACTGAGATTTTGTGGAGGAGGGGAAATAAACTGTTTGGAACTAAAAGCTGTGTTGTCTGGAAGGACTTTGTTTGTGGACTGCTGAAGGGAGCCTACCACCCCCTGAAGGTTTGCTACCGGGATTACAGTTATTACAGTGGCACCGCAGATGGGACTCGATTGAAGCTACCACAGTGCAGCCGGAGTGAAGCTGACAAGGCCACCCTTAGCAAAGCGAAGACCAGCGGTTACCCCAGGTAAGAGGTACCTGAAGGGGGATCAATGCTGGATTGAAGTGTGAAGCTAAGGGGGGAACACAGGTCATGCGAAGGAACCCGGGCGGGGTCATGTAAAAGGGGAGTGGTGGGAGAAGAGCAGTACAAATTAGTAATTAGTGAAAATAAAAAGTGGTATCGCACTTGGTGTTTTTGGATTTCTTTTCAGGGTATTCCAGACTGACAGGATGGAGCAGAAAGAAATGCTTCACTGGATGGCTGCGCAGTTTCAGAAGCAGCAGGAGGGGGCTCAACAGGCCTTGCAGCAAGTGGTGAAATCCGCCAAGGAACAGCATGTACCTCTGCTCCAGGCAGTGCAAGGTCAGATGCAAGCCATAGGGAGCTTGTTGGATAAAGTTGCAGCCCCGGGTACAGTGGCCGGTTTACCCATGGGGGTAGGAACCCCTCCGTTTGGACCCTTTTCTTTGGGACGAATGGGGGAGGGTGATGATGTGGATGACTTTATTGCTACATTTAAGAGCATTGCAAGGGCAGTGCAATGGCAGAAAAAAAGGTGGGCTGTTCGACTGGCGAGAAGCGTAGCTGGGGAAGCTCTGGCTGCATACAGGGCCATGCCTGCGGACAGCTCCATGGATTATAAGCAGGTAGTGGCGGCCATTAAAAATAGATTAGGTCTTACGAGAGACCATTATAGGAGACTTTTTCGGGAGACTACTACGGGGAGGGAAGTGTGGCCCCGGGCTTTTGCCCAGAGACTGAAAGACTTAGCCTATAAATGGCTGGAGCCGCAACAGAAGACTGCAGAACAGGTTGTGGAGGAGATTATAGTGGAACAGTTTTTGTTTGCCCTACCCACCCCAGTGCGTGAGTGGCTCATTAAGTAATGGGTGCGCTCATTGGAAGGGGTGATTCAGGGAGCTGAACTGTATTTTGAGGCAGAAAGACATCCTACTAACCCCTTTCTCCCTAGTAGCAAAGAGGGTATGGGTCAAGGGGGAAGTACTCATGCCAATACGGGGACCGGTGGGAAGAGGGAGGAGGGTCGTAGGGACCCGGGTCCCAGTCCAGGGGGAAGAAGGTGCTTTAGATGTGGGAAGCCCGGCCACATGCTGAAGGAGTGTAGGGAAAGACTAGGGTTTGCGGAACATATGGGAACAGACCTCGAGGATTTCTTCTTCCTGGAAGTTCAGGTGAGAGGGGTGACAGTTAAGGCCCTATTAGACTTGGGGGCCAATCAGTCGATGATGTCCCTGGCCCTGTGGAATAAGATCCAGAGCACCGCCATGGGGGAAGAGGGCGGACAGTATGTAGGAATGATTCGGATTAGGTGCATACATGGGGCTTCAACCGCCTACCCTGTGTTCAGGATCCAACTATAGAGCCCTCTGGGGAGAGGGTGGCTTAATGTGGCGATCCTGCCAAAACTGCCTTTTGATCTCATTTTGGGGAGGGAGTGGGAGCTGTTTGTACGGGGGTTGAAAGGGGTCACAGGGTGGGTGACTACCTGGGCTCAGAAGGCTCGGGGTGGGTCGCAGGATAGGGTGGAGGATTCGGTAGGTCAGCTCTTCCCTTTCCATGAGGAGATAATGGGAGAACCGGGTAAAGGGAGGAAGGCTAGAGAAACACGGCAGGCGGAGAGGCATAGCCAGGCTAGGGCCCTAAGGAGGTTGGGGGAAGGAGAGGCTATGCCATGGAGGCCACAAGAGGTGGTGGAGAGATTTCCCGCTTTTGGCCAGGAGCAGAGAGATGACCTAGTATTAAAAAGGGCCTGGGAACAAGTGGAAGGGGGGCCTTCCGGCAGGTTTCCCCGGTTTCCGGTGGTGGAGGGATTGTTGTACCGGGAAGTACAGGATCCGGTGGGGGGACCCATGCGAGGCCAGCTGGTAATTCCCAGGGTCTTTAGGAGCCTTATTCTAAAAGGGGCCCATGACCATCCTTTAGCAGGGCATAAGGGCTCCCAGAGTACGTTGAAACAGGTGCTGGAGCGTTTTTATTGGCCTGGCGTACATAGGGAAGTCCAGAATTATTGCCAAAGTTGCCCCTCCTGTCAGCGGTTGGTGGACCGATACCCTCCCAGGGCACCTATGGTACCATTGCCTATTATTGGGGAACCTATGCGAAGTATGGCTATGGACATTGTGGGACCCCTCATCAGAACACCTAGGGGTTTTGCATACATTTTAGTAGTCATGGATAGGGCCACTAGGTTTCCCTGGGCCTTCCCAATGAGAAATATACGAGCTACTGGTATAGCCACCGAATTGGTCAAGCTTTTCTGTGAAGTGGGATTCCCACGAGAAATGCTTACGGATCAGGGGTCCAATTTCAAATCTAGACAGTTAAGAGAACTGTGGGAAGCTTTTAACATACGCCATATTACCACAGCTGCCTACCATCCCCAAACAAACGGGATGGTAGAGCGATTTAATAAAACCCTTAAGCAGATGTTGAGGAAAGGTTTGAAGGGGAAATATGAGGATTGGGACCAGTTGTTACCCTATGCTTTATATGCATGTAGGGAGAATATCCAAGCATCCCTAGGGGTATCCCCCTTTGAATTGGTCTTTGGACGATTGCCGCGGGGCATTCTGGACATAATTCAGGAAGCATGGGTAGAGAGAGAGGAAGAGCCCAGGGAGGTTAGTACATACCTGAGGGAGTTAAGAGCAAGGATTCAGAGGGTCACAGTGTTTGCGCAGGACACCCTGGGGCAGAGCCAAGAGAGCCAGAAAGGGTATTATGACAGGGGCACAAAAGTAAGGAAATTTCAAGTGGGAGATAAAGTGCTCGTCATGGTGGCCTCAGACCCCCATAAGTTTACTTCTCAGTGGAAGGGACCCTGCGTGGTGACCGCCAGAGTAGGCCCATGGACATATCGGGTGAGGCATACGAAAGGGAGGATTCAGACCTACCATGTAAATATATTGAAACCGTGGATAGAGAGAGAAGGGTTTGTGGCGGTCCCTGAAGAGGAGTTGGGTCCTCAACTAAGTGATGTACAGGAGGGAGGGAACCCTGTTATTGGCGAGTCTCTATCCCATGGGAAGAGGCAACGGGTAAGGGAAATGATAGAGGAGTTTCAGGATGTTATCAATCCCCTACCTGGGGAAACCCATTTGGTGGCCCATGATATCGTCACCGAGCCTGGTAGGATTGTAAGGCAGAGGCCCCATAGAACACCCGAATTTAAGAGGAAGGAAATTATAAGGCAGGTACAGAAAACGATGGACTTAGGTATCATAGAGGAATCAGTTAGTCCCTGGTCCAGTCCAGTGGTGTTGGTACCAAAGAATGATGAGTCTCAGAGGTTTTGTATAGATTTCCGAAGGGTGAATGCCATATCCCGGTTTGATGCTTATCCCATGCCCCGGATAGATGACTTACTGGACAAACTGGGGCATGCTCAGTATTTAACTACCTTAGATCTTACGAAAGGGTATTGGCAAGTGCCACTGACAGAGGAGGCTAAGCCCAAAACAGCCTTTGGCACCCCTATAGGGTTATTCCAATTTAGACAAATGCCATTTGGGTTAAATGGGGCGGCGGCATGCTGCCAACGATTGGCTGATCAGTTGCTGAGGTGGCATTCGGACTACGCAGCCGCGTATATGGATGATATTGTCATTTTTAGCTTAGATTGGGAGTCCCATGTGCCCAAAGTCAAAGCTGTGCTAGAATCCCTCAGGCGGGCGGGACTAACAGTGAACCCAAAGAAGTGCGTGTTTGCTAGTGAAGAGGTAAAATACTTGGGATACATTGTGGGAGGGGGAGTTATCAAACCCCTAAGGGATAAAGTGCAGGGAGTGCGTGATTTTCTGCTGCCCCACACCAAAAAACAATTGAGGGGGTTTTTGGGGCTGATAGGATATTATCGCAGATTCATTCCTAGATTTGCGGAGAGATCAAGCACCCTTACTGACATGCTGAGGAAAAGGTGCCCTAATGTCCTAAAGTGGACAGAGGCAGGTCGGGGGGAGTTCCAAATGTTGAAAGACCTCCTGTGTCAGGAACCGGTCTTAAAAGTAATAGATTTTGAGAAGCCCTTCCTGTTACAAACAGACGCATCAGAGACGGGCTTGGGGGCTATGTTATCCCAAGAGTTTGAAGGGGAGGAGCACCTTGTCCTTTATCTGAGTAGGAAACTGCACCCGGCAGAGCAGCATTACGCTATTATAGAGAAGGAGTGTTTGGCTATAAAGTGGGCTATAGAAACTCTGAAATACTATCTGCAGGGCAATCCTTTTGTTTTGATTACTGACCACGCACCTCTGAAATGGCTCCAACAAATGCAGGGGCAGAATGCCAGGCTCACCCACTGGTATTTAGCGTTACAAGCTTTTTCCTTTGAAATACAGCATAGGGCGGGGAAGCTTCATGGGAACGCTGACGCCCTGTCCCGAATTGCGAACTCCCCAGCAAGTAGCCTGGAGGAAGCAGGGAGTCACAGTTATTTGAAGGGGGAGGGGGGGGGGTGTGTAAGGAGGTTGGAGGGTCTAAGCAGGTCAGGAGGAGGTATGGGGCCAGACTACATTCCCCACAAGGCCCTGAGAGAAGGGATAAGGGGGGTAGGTCCCAAAACCCGGTATGGCCCCCACGTGGAAGGGAGGGGGAAAAGGACTGGAAAGAGCAGCTGCCATTTCCAGACGAGGGCCAGAAGGGGAGCAGGGATGACAGAGTTCAATTCCCTTGGGTTAGAAATCAGTACAAGATTCCTTCCACCTGGGAGGGGGAGGAGGTCTCCAACCAACAGCCTAGCAGAGAGGCAGAGTTAATGGAGTGCTTGGAGGAAGGAGAGTCTGGAGGAAGCAGCACACCAGGTTTGCAGGAGCCAGTTGACATGGACTGTAATTGTACTTTGGGGCAGAGTTGCAAGGACTGAAGGCAGTGGGTGGTCACAGGAGTCAATTAGCTGTGTTGTGGGCGGTGTACTGCCATTCTGCAACCACCCAAGCGGAAAGACTTTTAAAACTGAAACCCAGGCTGTTGCACTGGGGGGAGAACTTGGATTTAAAGGGATGTTTTTTTTTCTTGTTGCTTTGTTTTGAAAAATGAATGGGACTTTAACCCTCTTGAACTGAGATTTTGTGGAGAAGGGGAAATAAACTGTTTGGAACTAAAAGCTGTGTTGTCTGGAAGGACTTTGTTTGTGGACTGCTGAAGGGAGCCTACCACCCCCTGAAGGTTTGCTACCGGGATTACAGTTATTACAATATATATATATATATATATATATATATATATATATATAATCATAGATATATGTATATTATTGAAAAATCACTTTTGATAGGAACCAAAAAATATATATAAATAAACTAGATGCATATAAAGTAAAATATTATGCTAATGCTAACACATTAATAAGAAAAATGAATCATATATAAATTTATAAAAACAATTTTTAAATCATATATAAATTTGAAAACATTTTTACATATATAAAAAAATTTTACACATATAAAATTTTTTTTTGTATAATAGTAAGTGCAAACATGCAATTAAACTTAAATCAAAATAGTAAATGAAAAGAATATATATGTATATAAAAGAACAAATATAACCAAGCAGAAATATTAGTACATACACATATAAAATATGAAATAACTCACCAAACCAAAGGGAGGCTTCAACAAACTAATTTCAAAAGGCTGATTCTTTCCAAAGAATGGTGATATATTCCCTTTTTTAAAGAAATTATATATAGTAACAAAATGGAAAATATATCTATATCTATATATATATATATATATATATATATATATATATATATATATATATATGTAAAAAAACCATAAATCTCACATATAAATATCACATTTAAAAACAATTGGTATTAGCACAAAATACATTTCCATCATACTCAACATAAATAACATGTAGACCTTATACATTTCAGAGAAATAAAAAATGCATGTAACACTGTGAGTCACATATATAATTTAAATATAAAATATATCTTTGGAAAGACTAATACATTGTATATTACATTGTAAATAAGTCTTACTGCAAACACAAAACAAGCTTTCAATAATAAAAATTATAAAAAATAATGAGAATAAATATGTTATTAAGAAAAAAAACGTTACAATAAACGTTTCAAAAATTGAATTAGAATATTAAATGCTAATTACAATTATCACTAAATTGTTTTTA
The DNA here is from genome assembly GCF_901765095.1 of Microcaecilia unicolor. Classification (NCBI taxonomy): domain Eukaryota; kingdom Metazoa; phylum Chordata; class Amphibia; order Gymnophiona; family Siphonopidae; genus Microcaecilia; species Microcaecilia unicolor. The sequence goes on along the minus strand of NC_044039.1, from coordinate 62,146,666 downwards.
ACTTAAACATTGTGATAAATAAGATTAACATACAACAAACGCTTTGTCAAAATTCAATGAAAGCATAATGTAAAATGATCAGAACTGCAATTTTATTGCCATCACTACATAGAAAAAGTCAGTTAAATAACATAACCATTACCTTAATGTTTAAAAAGGGCAAAATATAAAAAACCGATGCCATGTTTAGAAAAATTAATTGTATATATAAAAAATAGTCTACCAGAAAAGTACATTTGGTTAAAACATCACCATCAGCGATTAAGACCAGCATCTAAATAATTATTATACAAAAATGATGGTAAAAAAATGCCGGTAGCTGTCGAGGTTGAAAATAAAGTACTCTGTGAAGACTAATTAAGATTGACATAAACGAACATAGTCTAAAAAATACAAACCACGGTTTAATTGCCATCAATTAAAAGAAAGCCATTAAACTAGATATAATAGCGCTGGGCATAATATGCGTGGACCCAGAGAAATTATGTATAAAAGTTTTTAATAAATACTGTAAACTCGATCTTGTGTCCGGTCCATGAACAATCCAAAATGCTAACCACTAAATATAAAGCAGTGCTAAGTTAATGCACATAATAATGTGAAGCACAAATGAAACTAAATATATACGTATAACATAAATGGTCATATCACGTAATGAGAAATTATAGGATAACTGATCAATCAACAGTGGTTGTCAAAAATAAAACAATAAGCATTACAATGGATAATTAATTGGTTGACAATTAAGATTTAACGTTATTCAGTACAAACGTAGTGTGGAACATGAAAATCTACTATTTTAGTTGCCATCGGTTCAAAAAAAAGACTGTAAACCTGGATGCGATTAGCGCCTAACCAAATATTAAAAAGATACAATACACAGATGATAAATCATCGTTGATTGTCAAAGTTGAAAAAAAGGTATTACAATAAATAATTAAGATTGACATAAAACGAACCTCAGACATTTTGCAGAGCATTTGAAAACTACTATCGTCCATTTAAAGGGAAACTACTGACCGAAATATAATGCTAGACCAAATATTAGAAAACTAGTAAAACATGCCCGTTTCTGGAGCAAATAAAACGGGCGCTAGCAAGGGTTTCCTCCCGAACCCCCCCTCCCTACCCACCCCTTCGGCGTTGTGAAGCCACTGACCGCCATTGCTCCGCACCTCGTCAACGCACGCCACCTTCATCCCTTGAAGTCGTGAAGCCACTGACGCCATTGCTCTGCCCTCGCTCTGTGACGCCATTGCTCCGCCCTCGACATCATCACGTTTGACGTGAGGGCGGGGCCCAGAGACAGTGATTTCGGTGGCTTCACCACCACGAACCCTTCAAACCCGAAGGAAGCGACACTGACATCAGTGTCCTCAAAAAGTTGAGGGTGAGTTTTATTATATAGGATTGTGAGACACAGCGCAATAAAAAATACTAATAGATTACATAAAAACAAAAAATAAAATAATAAATCGCTATAATCTCCATATAGTGTCCAATCGTCAATAAAGAATGCTTACCTGCAAATGGAACGCAGTAGAAAGCGCACAACACAACAGTGTTAATCTCAATAGAATGGAAACAGTGCGAGGACTACGGTTTAAATGTGAATTACCTGATGATGTCATTGTCACGTAAGACATTTATTATGCAACGGCGTAAAGTGAGCGAAAAGTTATTGGAGGAGTTAAGCTAGTGCACTGCAAAATAGCGGTGTTGAAAAATCAATAGTAGCTTTATATTTACAAAAATTAGAATTTGGTTATATAGACTAACGATAAAAACATCGTAACTAATGTGAAAAACACTAACAAATATACAGTCTTTTTCATAAGTTATGCCCTATTACCAAATAAAATCGAAAATTTTAATTTAATGCCAACATTAATCAATAAATAATAGCTTAATAATAAAATAAAAAAACAAATATTCGTGATCATTTGTACATGTAAATATACAACTGCATATGTATAATTGAATACCCTAATGCACAATATTAACCAAAATAAAATAAAATTGTTTAAAAACCAATGTTACAAAAATGTTGTCTAAGATGAGCTTATAAAATAAAATTATTCTGCAAAAAAAAACGGTTTATAATAAAATGGAAAATATATATATATATATATATGTAAAAAAAAACCATGAATCTCTCATATAAATATCACATTTAAAAACAATTGGTATTAGCACAAAATATATTTCCATCATACTCAACATAAATAACATGTAGACCTAATACATTTCAGAGAAATAAAAAATGCATGTAACACTGTGAGTCACATATGTGCCCGTGTTCATTGCTGTACGTAGGGAAGACAAAAAGAAAAATTAAGACCCGTATGATTGAACATAGAAGCAACATTAATCGGGTCAATCTTAATGCCCCACTCGTTCAGCATTTCATGGATTTTTCACATTCCTCGTCTGATCTCAGATTTTTTATCTACCAGTGGTCAAGATGCTATGGCGTGGTGGTGATTCTGATCTGCTTCTGTTACAAAGAGAACAAAGAGCTATCTTTGAAATGAATACGGTCGCTCCTGCTGGACTTAACCAAGAGATTGATATGTCTGTCTTCCAATAAGGTCCTTTTCAAAGACGTTTGCCTTTCTATTCCTGTTTTTCATCCCATTTTTAATCATCTGTCTGTTTTTCTGTATATTTACGTATTTTTAATAATGTTAAATTCACTATGAGACATCTTGTTTATTAATTTCTAGATGCATAATAGTATATTATGTTTTATGTTTAAATCTTGTTTATTGGTTGACATGTACAATTAACAAATGCTTATCAATAAAATTACATTACAATGGATATCGTCCAGTGTCATACATTCAACATAATAAATACAATATTGCTTTTATTTTTCTCCCATAATCTCCCGTCCACCCTCCCTCCCTCCCTCTGTTGTCTACTAGTTCTGCTTGGGCTTTATCACTGTGTTCTTTAATACCAAAACAACATGTGCAAAGTGTTTAGCCCGTGCATTCTGTAATGTGCATTTCTTCTCTTCTCTTGACTAACCAAACCCTCCCTCTACCCTTCCCTTCTGGACACCCTCGGGTTCAACAATAGTAATGTTTGGGTCTCTTGCATATATCAAATGAGGTGATGCCGGGCAAGACATCTTATCTAAACAAGTTGCCTATCTGCGTGTCAGAATCTGGGCCAGGGGTCTTCTTAACAAGGAGCTCCCCACAACTTGTAGTCACGTCACCAGGTTCCCCGTTTAATGTAGGATAGGAGGTGGAGCCGAGTATAAATCAAAAATTTAGCAATAAACTTCTTGCTCTAGACGGGAGGGTGACCCACAGTGCCTCCCATTGTGCCCTAAACCTAAGGCCCGCTACACTGTCCAAATCTGCTACTCCACACCTATCAATTCTCATTTGTTTCACTAACTGTGAGCGCCATATCTGCGGGGGGGCCCCTCTTTCGCTCTCCAAAATTGCAATATGGATGTTATCCCAAAATACATTGCTGTCTTTGCAAATGCCCTGAAGCCTTCTGGGGGGTCTGCAGTATAACTAAAGATATTAAATAAAATTGTAGGCTCCCATACAAGGGTACAGTGCCATATTTGTGCCATCCCCTCTAGGACCTGTCTCCAGAACCGCCCAATATAGGGACAGCTCCAGAACATATGACCAAGAGAGGCCGCACCCTGATTACATTTAGGGCATGCCCCTGTTGTGTCAAACCCCGCTTTTTGTGCTCTGTGAGGAGAAATATGTGTTCTAAGCATCCACCGATATAGCCGCTCCCGTTGCGGGATAGAAAGCCGCTGCCTATATATGGACTTCAATATGATCTGTATTCTTCCTCAGTGAGTGTACACCCTAAGTCCTTTGACCACTCTTGCGCTAATCGCCTGAAGTCTATCTCTTCTGTGGTATCTTTGAGTTGCTGGTGGTGGAATTTTAGTGGTACCTTAAGCTGTGCTCCCAAGGTAAACTCTTCTGTGAGAACTTCCACCACGTCTTCCGTGAGGTCTGTCCATTCTAGGGAGGCTACATAATGATGCAACTGGTAATATGCAAATTGTTGTGTCGGAGGAATCCCGTACCGGGATTGGAGTTCCCGGTACGTGTGTATGCGCCCCTCCTCTGTAACTATATGTGCCAGATATATGATCCCTTTTTTTGCCCATTTGCTAATATACTGATCCCCTGGCCTGGGGGGAAAGCTGGGTATCACATATTGACATCCAGGGGGTTACTCGGGGGGAGAAGAACGGTGACGTCTACACACCCACCTCCAAGTTTCCCTAAGAGATTTCAGTAAAGGATGTCTCTGGAATGCCTCTTTAGGCAACGGGGCTCCAGAGTGGAGTAAGTGACTAAAGTGAGTACCTTTAAACATCAAGGTCTCCATTGGTGTAATGGAGAAATCCGATGTACCCCGATACCAATCATTTATGTGCCGCATTGAACTTGCTATTGCCAAATATTTAATATTTAAAAGTCCCATACTGCCCCCCTCTCTCGGGGTCGCTATCTGATTGTATGGCATTCTGGGTTTCTCCCTTGCCACAAATATGCTTGTATTAAACGTTGCAACTGCTTATCATCTCTATTTTTCAGAAAGAGTGGTAGTTGTTGAAAGACATAAAGCATCTGGAGCAACCACCATGTTGAATAACGCAATTCTACCCCAAATAGAGAGTGGTAGCTCCCTCCACATCAACAGCTTACTCTTAGTCATCTCCAACAATGGGGCAATGTTCTCCCTATACATGGAGGTCCAGCTCTGGTAATGTATACACTCAAATACTTCATTTTCGCTGCCTCCCACCTAAGAGGAGCTTCCCCTTCCCATCGTAAATCAGTATCAGTGTCCATAGACATCGCGCAGGACTTGGAGAGATTGAGGCTAAAACCCGGACAATGTCCCATATTCCTCTATCAGTGTCAGGGCTGCTTGGAAGGACTCTTGTGGATTGGTCAGCACCAGGAGGACGTCGTCAGCATAAGCCAGCGCACGAACCTCCTGTTCTCCCAATTGCACTCCACTGATTCTAGGGTCATAATTTAAAAGACGTAGCAATGGTTCCAGGGCTAGATCGAACAGGAGTGGTGACAAGGGGCAGCCCTGCCTTGTTCCCCTACCTATCTGGAATCTTGACGAGAGCCCCCCGTTTGCTGTTACATGTGCTTCCATAACCAGTGTACAAAGCCTCTATTGCCTGTTTTACTCCAATAGGGATCCCAATCCAATCTAATATATGAAATAGAAAATCCCACCCTACCCTGTCAAAGCCTTAGTGGCATCTAGACTTATCAATATTCCGGGAGTCCCCTCGGATCGGCATCTTGCCATTGCGAGTAGAACTCCCGGATATGTAACACTGAGTGTCTATTGGGAAGGAATCCCACCTGTGCTGGCTCGATCACATTGGGTATGCACTTGTTGAGTCGTGCGGCCAAAATCTTCGCCAGAAGCTTAATGTCTACGTTAATAATGATATGGGCCTGTAAGACTCTGGCTCCTCTGCAGCCTTCCCTGGTTTCAACAGTAATGATATACAAGCAGTGTTTTCATGTAATGGGAATCTTCCTTCTTGGACCACCGCTTGATGATATTCAAAGAGTGGCCGTATCAATTGGGGTTGCAGCATTTTATAAAATTCCCCGGAGTACCCATCCCTCCCTGGTGCCGAATACGACTTTAACCCCTTTATAGCTTCAGATACTCTTTGGGCAGGATGGGGGCCTCTAAGCAAGCGATATCGGAATCTCCAAGTTTTGGCATTTGAGCTTTTCTAAGAAATTCGTTTATATGTGATTTCCTGATTGGCTGTTTCAGCGGTGTATAGTTGCGCAAAATGCTCCTGAAGTATTTGAAGGATCTTATCCGGTCTATTAGTAATGCTGCCCTTCTTGTCTTTCAAAACCGATATAGTTCTGCCCCCTCCCCTTTTCCGGGCCACCCGGGGCCAGCATACTCCCTACTCTGTTTCCAAATCTGTGGAACCTATATTTTAGGAAAGTCCTATTTTTTACCACCTCTTTCATGTAACAGTGAGTTCACAGCTGCCTGAACAGACAGATAGGCCTCCCTATTTTCTGTGGTTTGCCGCTCCGTATATCGGCGCCTAGCCTTCTGAAGTTGCCTGTTCAGGTGTAAGAGGCTAGCTGCATTCTTTTTTCCGTTTACTCGCTACATAAGCAATTAGGTCCCCCCCGGAGTACCGCCTTACCAGTACACCAAAAACAATTGTGGATCAGATTTATGTTCTCTGTTAAATGATTCATACTTCTTCCCATTTTTAGCCAAGTATTTTTGGAAAGATTTATCTTTTACTAGGTGATTGGGAAATCTCCATTGTCTGTGTAATTGAAAGTTGTGTGGTGCATCCAATTCTAACCAGACCGGGCTGGTGTCAGAAATCAATATCTCTTCTATCTTTGTATCTCGGACACATTGAAATAAAGCTGGTGAGATAAACATATAATCTAATCTGCCCCAAGTCCCATGTGCTCTGGACTGATGTGTATATTCTCTTGAATCAGGGTGCAGATTCCGCCACACATCTATCACAGAGAGAGAATACTGAATTCTTTCAACACTCGCGTCCCTTTCCTGTACTCTACTCTCTTGTTTTCTTCCCCCAAATGGTCAATTGTGGGATCCATTAGCACATTCATATCACCTGTAATTATCAGGTGTTTTACTTTCATAGGGAAGCAGCCCGCCTTGACAGCTCAGGGAAAAAGGAACTATCGGGAGGAGTGGGAGCAATATCGTTTAACAGATATAATTCTCTTCCCTGCAACCACATTTTAACCAAAATAAATCGTCCATTGGGATCTTGCAAAACTGGCTCTACCGTGCAAGCGAGCTGTCGGTGAATGCAGATTGCCACCCCTCCCTTCCGCCCATCTGGTGACGCATAGATCACCTGGCCTACCCAGTCCTGTTTGAGTTTTTTCGTGCTCTGCAGCTGTTAACTTTGTCTCCTGTAAGCATGCAATATCTGCCTTAAGACGCTTTAAATGTGTTAAAATCTTTTTCCTTTAATTGGGGATGAAATGCCCCCTACATTCCAGGTGACTAATTTACAATGAGATACCTCCCGAGCATGTGAGCTCCATCATAGTATACCAGAAAATTTCAGCCCCTGGGTCCCAGCCCTTGCCCAGTAGCTGTAAATATTGTGTCTTCTTTTCTGGTCCATTATTCTGACTTAAACATCTTACCCGTGCTTCATTCATTTGTGTGACCCGAGTGCGAGTCCTGATTTTTGCACCCCTAGAACCCTCCCTCCCTGAATGTTGAATCCCATTGAAGTCCCACTTCCCCCCACCCGTTGCCCTTCTCATGTTGAGATCCCTTCCCTCTGTCTCGATTTCCTCTTCTTCCTATGGTGTAAAACCGCTATGTGACTCGTCCCCTCTTACCACCCTACCCCCCCCCCCCCCCCGTCTTAATAAGGAGTCCCCCCCTCCCCCTCGGCGATATAATTGTATCTATCCTGGTTCCTCCACCGGGAAAAACCTCCAACAGCCAACAATACAATTGTAACTTTTAACATAACAACTCTCATTCTACATTTCTTTGTTAAGGACAACTTAGCTTGCATGGTTGTCTCCTCGTCACAGTTTGGAAACTGTAAGCACAGCAACGTCTTTTACTCATTCTGTGTTCTTCTGGATATTGGATCATGGTGGTGCGTCGACTGGTGCATATAGTTCAGAGTCTATAAACTGTTGTGCCTCTGTGACAGTGTGGAATGAACGCCATCGATTTTCATGCTGGATCTTCAAAACAGCCGGGTAAATCAGCATGAATCGTGTTTTCTTGCTAACCAATGACGTGCAGAGAGGGTGAAACCGGCGTCTTTGTTCTTGTACTCCAGCAGAATAGTCCTGAAAAATTTTTATCGAGCGCCATCGTATCTCAAAGTGTCCCTTTTCAGTCTAAAGCCCCTCATGATTTCCTCCTTGTGTAGGTAATTGTGGACTTTAATTATCACCAATCTGGGTCTTTGTTGCCCTTGTTGCCATCGACCAAGCCTGTGGGCCCGTTCTATACAATAGTTCTCCATAGCTGTCTGACAGGGCTAGCTCTTTTGTTAAGCCAGTTTTCCACAGTACCTAGTGATTTCTCGGGGATTGCTTCAGGCAGTCCAACAATTCGCAGATTACATCTCCTTGCTTCTGTTCTCCATGTCCTCATCTTGTCTTGCTGTGCCTTAAGTTGCGCCATCAGACGTGTGACAATCTTGAACATTCGGCACTCTCATGTCTTCAGCCGTTGAGATTCTATTTTCCGCTTCACTCACTCACTCTCCTCACCGTGTCGGCCATGGTAGCTTCTAGGCTGCTCATTTGGCGTTCTAGCAAGTCAAACCTTGGATTCAGTGCTGCGCTAACCGCCATGGTAATCTGCGCAAGTTGCTTTTCAGAGAAATCACCCAGCTTTTCAAGTTTCCTTCAGTCATCTTGGCCCAGTGGATGACGGGGAATTTTCAACCTTGTCGTATTTAATCCCGCTTCTAGTTGTTCCTGTTGACTTGGGCTTCAAAAATTGCTCCATATAGAGGATGTTCAATCTCTCTATGATCTCTGTGTGTCTGATCTCATGTGGTTCACTCTTTTATCCGGGGGGTAATGCAATTGCGTGACAGGTTAAGCTTTAATACTCTCATATGAGTTGTCATTTAATGCTTGAGAGTCCTTTAGAGTCTTTTCTTCCACGCTAATCCTGATCGCAGGTCCAACCCCTTCTTAATTTCTCCTTTAACTAGTTGCTCGATGTTGTGCCCGCAGCCTTTAGTTTACCATCAGCTCTCTGTGTTATTGTCTAATAATGTTATGTAAACTCTGTTTTGGTGGCTGCCAAAGTCCGATTTAAGCTTGGTTGCCCAAAATCTCTGCTGTGCTTTAAATGCTGGCGCGCTATTTCTTCCACTTCCGACGTCGCCTCCTCTCACAGCCAGAGTGTTGCAGTAATAAACTTTGTTTGGATGTCCGCGCTGTTGGTAAGCAGCGCCAGCCACACTCTAAAGTTAGGATTAGCGCTCTTGGCCTTTTGTATTATATTGTTTCTCGCAAGGTCTCCCGTGCCTGTTCGCCAGGGGGGGGTGGGGGAAGGGAAGACAGAAACGTTGCCAATTTTCTCTCGCCTCCCTTACGCTGCTGCGCCTCGAGCTTCCCCCGATATCTGGCTTTATCGCTCTTACACTGTTTCGCCGGTCTTCCGCGCTGCTGTCTCTGTACTTTCTTTCATTCTGCACCTTGGTCGCCATTTTGGTTCGAGCCGCATGCACTGATATCGTCGATTTTCCCCGCTTTATGAAGCGTGTTGGAAGAATCTTCGGCGCTGCCCTCCGGTTCTGGGGGTTTTGGACATCTCCTGGATGTTGTTTGGAGAGCCCAAAGAGCGGGGGAACAAAGAGCCCGATAGCGGGCTGCGGAGCTCCTCTAGTCCGCGGCCATCTTGCCGCTCGGCTCCACCGGAAGTCGTATATTATGTTTTATATATATATAATTTTTTTCATGAATTACTAGACTTGCATATTTCTATTTGCTTTAAGCAATATGCTACTGCTGGTATTTTTAAAGTTTGGCGTTATACTATCATGCATATATTTAGCATTATTTCTTTTGATTTTAACAAAACATAATTGTTGGTATTGTACATGAATGAAGTACAAAAAATTTCTTTCAGCAAATTAATATATATTTTTTATTTACATTATATATTTTTATTATTAACAATATAATAAAATAAAAATATACACATATACCTATTAGAGGCAACACTTTTTAATCAAACTATTTCTTATTCAAAATTGATAATATTTATATTCCAAATCACATAATTTTAATTATAAACCGTTTTTTTGGCAAAATAATTTTTATTTTATAAGCTCATCTTAGACAACATTTTTGTAACATTGGTTTTTAAACAATTTTATTTTATTTTGGTTAATATTGTGCATTAGGGTATTCAATTATACATACGCAGTTGTATATTTACATGTACAAATGATCACGAATATTTGTTTTTTATTTTATTATTAAGCTATTATTTATTGATTAATGTTGGCATTAAATTAAAATTTTCGATTTTATTTGGTAATAGGGCATAACTTATCAAAAAGACTGTATATTTGTTATAGTGTTTTTCACATTAGTTACGATGTTTTTATCGTTAGTCTATATAACCAAATTCTAATTTTGTAAATATAAAGCTACTATTGATTTTTTCAACACCGCTATTTTGCAATGCACTAGCTTAACTCCTCCAATAACTTTTCACTCACTTTACGCCGTTGCATAATAAACGTCTTACGTGACAATGACATCATCAGGTAATTCACATTAACCGTAGTCCTCGCACTGTTTCCATTTTATTGAGATTAACACTGTTTGTGTGTGTGCGCTTTCTACTGCGTCCATTTGCAGGTAAGCATTCTTTATTGACGATTTGACACTATATGGAGATTATAGCGATTTATTATTTTATTTTTTGTTTTATGTTAATCTATTAGTATTTTTTATTGCGCTGTCTCACAATCCAATATAATAAAACTCACCCTCAACTTTTTGAGGACACTGATGTCAGTGTCGCTTCCTTCGGGTTTGAAGGGTTCGTGGTGGTGAAGCCACCGAAATCACTGTCTCTGGGCCCCGCCCTCACGTCAAACGTGATGACGTCGAGGGCGGAGCAATGGCGTCACAGAGCGAGGGCGGAGCAATGGCGTCAGTGGCTTCACGACTTCAAGGGATGAAGGTGGCGTGCGTTGACGAGGTGCGGAGCAATGGCGGTCAGTGGCTTCACAACGCCGAAGGGGTGGGTAGGGAGGGGGGGTTCGGGAGGAAACCCTTGCTAGCGCCCATTTCATTTACTCCAGAAACGGGCATGTTTTACTAGTTTTCTAATATTTGGTCTAGCATTATATTTCGGTCAGTAGTTCCCTTTAAATGGACGATAGTCGTTTTTCAAATGCTCTACAAATGTCTGAGGTTCGTTTTATGTCAATCTTAATTATTTATTGTAATACCTTTTTTTCAACTTTGACAATCAACGATGATTTATCATCTGTGTATTGTATCTTTTTAATATTTGGTTAGGCGCTATCGCATCCAGGTTTACAGTCTTTTTTTTGAACCGATGGCAACTAAAATAGTAGATTTTTCATGTTCCACACTACGTTTGTACTGAATAACGTTAAATCTTAATTGTCAACCAATTAATTATCCATTGTAATGCTTATTGTTTTATTTTTGACAACCACTGTTGATTGATCAGTTATCCTAATATTTCTCATTACGTGATATGACCATTTATGTTATACGCGGGAGGTGGTGGAGATGAAAACGGTAACGGAATTCAAACATGCGTTGGAAATGCATAAAGGAATCCTGTGCAGAAGGAATGGATCCTCAGAACCTTAGCTAAAATTGGGTGGCAGAGCAGGTGGGGGGAAGAGGGGTTGGTGGTTGGGAGGTGTGGATAGTGGAGGGCAGACTTATACGGTCTGTGCAAGAGCCGGTGATGGGAGACGGGACTGGTGGTTGGGAGGCGGGGAATACTGCTGGGCAAACTTATACGGTCTGTGCCCTGAAAAAGACAGGTACAAATCAAGGTAAGGTATACACATATGAGTTTATCTTGGGCAGACTGGATGGACCGTGTAGGTCTTTTTCTGCCGTCATCTACTATGTTACTATGTTTACTATATTTGGGATTCACGTTATTTAGTGCATTAACTTAGCACTGCTTTATATTTAGTGGTTAGCGTTTTGGATTGTTCATGACCGGACACAAGATCGAGTTTACAGTATTTATTAAAAATTTTTATACATAATTTCTCCGGGTCACGCATATTATGCCCAACGCTATTATATCTAGGTTAATGGCTTTTCTTTTAATTGATGGCAATTAAACAGTGGTTTGTATTTTTTAGACTATGTTCGTTTTATGTCAATTCTTAATTAGTCTTCACAGAGTACTTTATTTTCAACCCTCGACAGCTACCGGCATTTTTTTTACCATCATTTTTGTATAATAATTATTTAGATGCTGGTCTTAATCGCTGATGGTGATGTTTTAACCAAATGTACTTTTCTGGTAGACTATTTTTTTATATATACAATTAATTTTTCTAAACATGGCATCGGTTTTTTATATTTGCCCTTTTTAAACATTAAGGTAATGGTTATGTTATTTAACTGACTTTTTCTATGTAGTGATGGCAATAAAATTGCAGTTCTGATCATTTTACATTATGCTTTCATTGAATTTTGACAAAGCGTTTGTTGTATGTTAATCTTATTTATCACAATGTTTAAGGTTAAAAACAATTTAGTGATAATTGTATTAGCATTTAATACTCTAATTCAATTTTTGAAACGTTTATTGTAACGTTTTTTTCTTAACATTTATTCTCATTATTTTTTATAATTTTTATTATTGAAAGCTTATTTTCTGTTTGCAGTAAGACTTATTTACAATGTAATATACAATGTATTAGTCTTTCCAAAGATATATTTTATATTTAAATTATATATGTGACTCACAGTGTTACATGCATTTTTTATTTCTCTGAAATGTATTAGGTCTACATGTTATTTATGTTGAGTATGATGGAATGTATTTTGTGCTAATACCAATTGTTTTTAAATGTGATATTTATATGTGAGATTTATGTTTTTTCTACATATATATATATACTAGCCGTTAAGCCCGTTAAAACGGGCGAGTTTTTTAATTTCACCTCCATGTGTAGCAAGTCTGCTCTGTCCCTGTCCTCCCCCCATGTCCAGCAAACCCTCCTCTGTCCTCTTCCCTCACCCCATGTCAAGCCACAGTCCTATGTTCCCTGCCCTCCCAAAGAGACAGTGAGTGTGAGAGTGAGCAGCTAGTGTGTGTGTGCGTGGGTGTCTCTGTGTGTGTGTGTGAGTGAGTGAATGAGAGAGAGTGTGTGAGTGAGAGAGAGTGCTTGTGAGCTGTCAGTACTCCCTGTCTCAGTGGAGGTTCAGTGTCTCCTTGTAGTCAGTTTGTTGGAGCTGTGTGTCAATGGAGGTTCAGTGTCTCCTTGTAGTCAGTTGTTGGAACTGTGTGTCAGTGGAGGTTCAGTGTCTCCTTGTAGTCAGTTGTTGGAGCTGTGTGGCGGTGGAGGTTCAGTGTCTCCTTGTAGTCGTTGTTGGAACTGTGTGTCAGTGGAGGTTCAGTGTCTCCTTGTAGTCAGTTGTTGGAGCTGTGTGGCGGTGGAGGTTCAGTGTCTCCTTGTAGTCAGTTGTTGGAGCTGTGTGGCGGTGGAGGTTCAGTGTCTCCTTGTAGTCAGTTGTTGGAGCTGTGTGGCGGTGGAGGTTCAGTGTCTCCTTGTAGTCAGTTGTGGAGCTGTGTGGCAGTGGAGGTTCAGTGTCTCCTTGTAGGTCAGTTGTTAGAGCAGTTTGAAACGCAGGCTCATTTTCAGTCGTGTGCCAGTCTCCCTCCCCCCTTCCCGCATACATGTTGTTGTTCCGCCCCTTCTGCTGACTCCTGCTGTTGTGTGTGTTTAGAGTGTGTGGTGTGTGGTGTGTGTGTTGTGAGTGAATACACCTGTTTACCTTTCTCTGTTGGCCCCAGAACGTTTTTTGATCCCTGCTTGGTTTCTGCTGCGGGTTTTTTTAGTTGCCTCGGCCACTTCGTCGTTCCTGCTGTGCCCTTGTACATGGTGGTTCTCTTCTTCATCCTCCCTCCCCCATTGATGTCCACGCCCCCTCCTTCCCTCCCTATTGGCTGCATTACGTCCTCCTTCAATTTCCACGCCCCCTCCCCTTCATATTGGCTGCATTAGGTCCTGCCTCCGATTTCCACGCCCCCCCCCCCCCCCTATTGGCTGCATTACGTCCTCCTCCGATTTCCACGCCCCCTCCCTATTGGCTGCATTACATCTTCCTCCGTTTTCCACGCCCCCCCTCCCCTCCCTATTGGCTGCATTACGTCCTCCTCCAATTTCCACGCCCCCTCCTTCCTCCCTATTGGCTGCATTAGGTCCTCCTCGATTTCCACGCCCCCTCCCCTCCCTATTGGCTGCATTACGTCCCTCCTCCAATTTCACGCCCCTCCTTCCCTCCCTATTGGCTGCATACGTCCTCCTTCGTTTTCCACGCCCCCTCCCCTCCCCTATTGGCCTGCATTACGTCCTCCTTCGTTTTCCAGCGCCCCCTCCCCTCCCTATTGGCTGCATTAGTCCTCCTCCGATTTCACGCCCCCTCCCTCCCCTCCCTATTGGCTGCATTACGTCCTCCTCCAATTTCCACGCCCCCTCCTTCCCTCCCTATTGGCTGCATTACATCCTCCTTCATTTTCCACGGCCCCCTCCCCTCCCTATTGGCTGCATTATGTCCTCCTCCGATTTCCACGCCCCCTCCTTCCCTCCCTATTGGCTGCATTACGTCCTCTTCCGTTTTCCACGCCCCTCCCCCTCCCTATTGGCTGCATTATGTCCTCTCCAATTTCCACGCCCCCTCCTTCCCTCCCTATTGGCTGCATTACGTTCGGTACAGGAGCTGCTGGTGGAGGCGGGGTTTGGAGTGTTGCTCCTTGAATGTTGGTCTCTACTGCGCATTTGCGGTGAGTACGGTCACTCGCAATTTATATGTTTGATATATATATATATATATATATATATATATATATATATATATATAGATAGATAGATAGATAGATATATTTTCCATTTTGTTACTATATATAACTTCTTTAAAAAAGGGAATATATCATCATTCTTTGGTAAGAATCAGCCTTTGAAATTAGTCTGTTGAAGCCCTCCCTTTGGTTTGGTGAGTTATTTTCATATTTATATGATGTATGTACTAATATTTCTGCTTGGTTATATTTGTTCTTTTATATACATATATATCTTTTCAGTTACTATTTGATTTAGTTTAATTGCATGTTTGCACTTACTATTATACAAAAATTTTTATATGTGTAAAATTTTTTATATATGTAAAAATGTTTTCAATTTTATATATGATTCAAAATTTTTTTTTATAAATTTAATATGATATCATTTTTCTTATTAATGGTTGGTTATTTTATTTTTATATGCATCTAGTTTGTTTTATATATTTTTTTAGTTCCTATCAAAAGTGATTTTTCAATAATATACATATATCTATGATTTTTTTAAAAAATATATATATATAATATAAAATATAAAATATATCTTATTTATGTTTTATGGTTATTTGTAATTTGTTTAATGCAGACTGTGATATCACCCTCTTCACTCAGGGTGACCTGGTTCTCAATATGCAGAACATATGCAAAATTAGTGTGCTACCCCTTCTCGCTCAGGGTGACCTGGTTCCCCCTAAGCAAATTAAACAGGTCTCACCAAACTGCATATTTCTCAGGCAACTGTTTATTCCAGCCCCTGGGCACACTTCTTGTAGCTTAATACTTTATGCTTTCATAGGTCTTCACACTGAGCCTCCCCACACAGATACATGGGCTCAGTACTAGCTTCAATACTTTGGGGACTCCCAACCCCAGGCTTTGCAGCCTGCTTCTCCTGGTACTTTGGATACACATTCCTCCCTTTGAACACACAGTTCTTACAAGTTACTGAGGACACACAGTCCTTCCTCCTTTGAACACACAGTTCTAAAAGTACTGAGGACACACAGTCCAACACTAATGCTTTAGGGCCTTCTTACCCCAGGATTTTCAGCCTGCTTGTCTCCTTTAGACACCCAATCCACCACAAGTCCATAAGGTTAGCCAGGTATCTTCCAGGGGATCTCTCTTCTTCTCTGCCGCCAGCTCACTTCTCTTCCTTTTACCCTTTGCAATACCCAGGTGGGTATAAAGGGGTTAATTAGCTACACAGGACCCAGCCCATAACCGGCTACACCCTGTTGCCACCCCCAGGACTCTCCACGGTCCTAGCAACCTCCACCTATCCCGGCCCCTACTGGCTCCCTCTAGTGGCTCACCCGGACATTTTCCCTGGACGTTTTTAGGGGAACAGCGCTATCTAGTGGCCTGCCCAGGATAGGTCAGCCTCTTACATCTCCAAGACCCCTGACGCAGGTGCGGGTAGCACCGAAACACGGCCCGTGTCGGGTCTCTCTTCAATCAAAGTCTATTATAAAGGATATTTTATGAAAGAAACTGTGTCCCTTTTGTTTTTAAAGGCCCTTTGTGCTATTTTTTTTGCTTGTTCGTTTGTGTACTTGGTTCCCTCTCTTTGTTACATAACAATAAAACTTTTGCCAGATCTTGGCTTCCCAATGACGCCAGTAATTTCCCGGCCTTGTTACCCCATCCATGAAGCCTGTACTTATACAGCCGTATGTTTGTATAACACTCGCTCATTTATCAGTTTCTGCATCTCTTTCCTACATTCTAGATACTGGCACTTATTCTCTTCAACCGGCCGGGACATATATTTTCTCCGGGCCTCCCCAGCCTATTCCCCAATTGAACTATATCTATATCCCCGCTTTTTTCCGTGCCAAGGTTGTAAATGCTATAATTTTCCCCTGGAGTACTGCCTTGGCTGCTTCCCAATATGTACACGATCCTACATCCTCTACTCTGTTCTTCCGCCTCATTATCCTTCCACGCCTGTTGCAGATACTCCTTAAATTCGCTGCTCTGACACAAAGCTGGGTTCATCCTCCAAAGAGCCGGTCTTTTTCCTCCCGCCCCATTGAATATCAACCCATGCTGGCGCATGATCTGAACACTGTCGCCTCTCCTATCTCTGCCTGTTGTATTTACTCAGCCATGCCGTAGGCAGTAGTAGTACATAATCAAGTCTTGCATGAGCCTGATGGGGATGGGAAAAAAAACATGAAATCCCTTTCCTCTTCATGCAGTAGGCACCACACATCTCCAAATTCCAATTCCTCAATCATATAGTTAACCTCTTTATGTATGTGGTCCCTTACAGGTTGCCTGGGCGGTTTACAATCAATGGAAGGGTCACTTGTTATATTAAAGTCCACCTCCTACCACTAAAGGATATTCTCCGAACATTGCCAACTTTTGCTCTGGTTGTGTGAAAAATTTGTGAGAGTAAATATTTGGTGCATAACACACTACAGAAAGCTATCTTTACCCCTTGCAGAATACCATAACAATCAGCCAACCTACTACCCCTGGTCTGATATAACTTCGTGTAAGGTGAAAGCTAATGATTTTTAATCAGAACAGCTACACCTCTCTGGCAAGTCACTAAAAGAAGCAAAAAAAAATTTCTCTGCCCCGTCTCGTCGCAGCTTAAGATGTTCTGTACTTTTCAGGTGTGTTTCCTGCAGTTAGAGCCACATCTACTTGCATTCTTTTCAAACACCTGGCAGGAGCCTAGTCCTTTTCACAGGGGAATGAATCCCACCACATTTAAAGTGGAGTACTTTTAGTCTTGCCACTGTCATGTATCCCTGGCCCTCGTTCTACAAAAAAGGGAAAAAAATTTATATCTCGAAGGTTGGCGGGCTTCAAAGCTAAGCCTACCCCCTTGGTGTTCTGCCTCTCATAATTATATGGCCTTTGTCCTTTTATTTCGTCCTTTCTGCTATGGAAATCCCTCTTCCCTCCCTCATCCACTCCAATAACAACCCTCCTCCCCTTCCCCCCCCTCCTAGTAAACTATACACCCCCATACACTCCCATCCCCCACAACAAACCCAGCATACGTCCTTCCCTCTCTTTCTGCCAGCCCTGCTCCCCCCACCTCCCACCCCTCCTCCTCCTCCTCCCCCTGCTCCTCAAACAGTTTCTCACCTGACCCTCATTTATACCGCAATATAATTCCCCACTCACTACATCCCTTTCCTCCAACTCATTCAGCCATACACTCCCCCATACACACTTTCTGATGAAAGCCCTCCCAACATAGGTAACAGAATAACTAACATTAACACGTAACTTTTGATCACCAGCTGTTGCAATCCCGAATCGCACACCTTAGGTCCCACCATCACCGTCCTCCAAAGTCAGCAGCTAGCAGTCCACGTAGAGTCCCTGCGTTCCCTCAAGGCCTCTCTTACATATCGACAAAAAATCGCTGGTGTTCATCGCTCTAGCCGCTCCAGATCATCCGGTCCCCTCATAACCTAGTCTATGCGCTAATGGCTCGCAAGGCCTGAAAAATCATAACCTTCTTGAAGACCGTGTCCCGTCCTCCACTATGGTTACCGCTAAGGAGCTTAATCCAGTCCTTCTGAGCTTGCTGTCCCGAGCCCCTTCAAACTATTTCCTTTGGTTGTTAAGCCCAATTCCGCTACTCCCTCATTGACCTTATGGTGGTTATATTTTATGCACAAAAGTGGGTCAGTAAAGAATAAAGTCTTGTTTTCGTGTAGTACGCATACCTTCGCCGGGTACAGCATCGCGAACCGAACTCCTTTATCATACAATGTTTTACATAGTTGACTCATGCGGCGCCTCTGTTTCGGATACTCTCGCCAAATAGTCTTGAAATAACAGCACCTGTGATCCATGGTAGTCCAGGGTCCTGTTCAGTCTATATGCCTGCATTATTTGCTCCTTATGTGAGTAATCCAGAATTCTAGCCACTACAGGCCTGGGACGCTGGGCTGCTTCTCGAAGCGCTCCCACTCTGTGAACACGCTCTACTCGCAACCGGCCTTGGAGCTGGTCTACCTTTAGCTGTTCTGGTATCCATTTGACTACAATGTCCTTTAGCTCTTTTTCTGGTACTGTTTCCGGCACTCCGATGATTCGAATGTTATTTCTCCTGCTCCCATTCTTGTTGTTCAATTTGTTTTGTGAGCGTTTCCATAGTTGCTATCCGACTCTCCAGGGCTCCGGTTTTATCTTCCTGCTGGCTAATGTGTTCCTCCGCACCTTGGATACGTGCTGCCTACCTTTCTAGTTTCTCATTTATAGAGTCCACTGATGATTGCAGCTTTGCCATGCGATCATCTAGTACAGCCTTGAGCTGTTTAGTTAGCTCCAGCACAGCCTCCTCTTGCAATGTTATTACTGCATTTGCTGCGGGTTGTGCCACCATCTTGGGACTCCCGGCCTGCATGTGTTCCCGAAGCGTTTGGCGAGTTTTCGCTGGCATGCCCAGCAAATCCCAGTAAAGCAGACTTCTAATTACCACCACCGGTGCCCTGATACTTGTGGTTCATAAGCAGGTATTTTTCGTTTTCTGAGGGGGGGGGGGGGGGAAAGTCGAGAATTTCGCCGATGAAAATGCAGCGGGAGCGGAGCTGGGCTTTGAGCATCCTCTCAGCCCGCTGGCATCACGTGACCCCCTCCCCCCATCATCAAAAAGTTAATTTTTTCTCCTCATCGTTCCCAAACCTTTCAACCTCGCCCCCCCCCCCCCCCCCCCCGGATGTTTGCACACTCTATAATATAAACATGAAAACAGTGTATGATAATAGTCATAATATTGCTTCAGTCTTTTCAAAAATTACCCGAAACCCAACCCCGTATTCCACCCTCCCCCAACCCCTCAAAGAAGCAACTACGCATATGAGAAGGTGACCTTGCTCTTGTGACTCCCTCTCTGTTTATCTACTATCCAAATCCCCCACTCCCCTCTCCATGGTGATATCCCAAATTTCCCATGTATATAATATGAAAGATTCAGTCCTCTCCCCACGCAAAGACCCAATCACTAACATAATCCTAAGAAAGCACTAAGTTGGTTGAGAATTTGACTATGTGCTTGATGTGCCAAACTATGTATGTATCATCCCCAAGTTAAGTAAAGGTGACGTTGCAATTTTAGGTTTAAATGCGAATCCCTAAGCTCCAGTAAAAGCAGAGTATGAAACTTATTGCGCCATAACCAATAGGATGGATCTTCCGGTTTGGTCCAATGTGCAAGAAAAGGAAGATGCATACCTGTAGCAGGTCTTCTCCGAGGACAGCAGGCTGGACATCATCATGCATAGGTCGTCGTCCGCGACAGTCCAGGAGACCGGAAGTCAAAACAAAAACTTTCAAAATTTCTAGAAGCGGCGTGGCGTGCATGGGGACAACGCACCGCGCATGTGCGAGTGACATCCCGCCTGCGACACCCGCACGCTTCCCTCAGTTATATGAAAAGCAAAGGAGAAGAAGAACAACTCCAGAGGGGAGGAGGGTGGGTTGTGATGATGTCCAGCCTGCTGTCCTCGGAGAATACCTGCTACAGGTATATATCTTCATTTTCTCCGAGGACAAGCAGGCTAGACATCATCACGCATGGGGTATCCCTAGCACCCAGGCTCACTCAAAACAATGAACATAGGCCAATTGGACCTCGCAACGGCGAGGACATAACTGAGATTGACCTGAAAATAAACATAACTAAGTGAGAGTGCAGCCTGGAACAGAACAGAAAAGGGCCTAGGAGGGTGGAGTTGGATTCTAAACCCTGAACAGATTCTGAAGCACCGATTGCCCAAACCGACTGTCGCATCGGGTATCCTGCTGAAGGCAGTAGTTGCAGCCTTGCAAATTTCTTCAATGGAGGCTAACTTTAAATGAGCCACTGACGCCGCCATGGCTCTAACATTGTGAGCTGTGACATGGCCCTCCAAAGTCAGCCCAGCTTGGGCATAAGTGAAGGAAATGCAATCTGCTAGCCAACTGGAGATTGTGTGTTTTCTGATGGCAACTCCCATCCTGTTGGGATCAAAAGAAACAGCTGGGCAGACTGTCGATAGGGCTTTGTCCGCTCCACATAAAAGCCAATGCTCTCTTACAGTCCAAGGTGTGCAACTTGTCCTCACCAGGGCGGGTGTGTGGACGGGGAAAAACTGTTGGCAAGGCGATTGACTGGTTCAGATGGAACTCCGACACCACCTTCGGCAAGAACTTAGGATGAGAACGGAGGACTACTCTTTTATGATGAAATTTAATATAAGGATCATGAACTACCAGGGCTTGGAGCTCACTGACTCTACGAGCTGAAGTAACAGCCACCAAGAAAATGACCTTCCAGGTCAAGTACTTCAGATGGCAGGAATTCAGTGGCTCAAAAGGAGCTTTCATCAGCTGGGTGAGAACGACATTGAGAACCCATGACACTGGTGGAGGTTTGACAGGGGGCTTTGACAAAAGCAAACCTCTCATGAAGCGAACAACTAAGGGCTGTCCAGAGATAGGCTGACCTTCTACACATTGATGATAAGCACTGATTGCACTAAGATGAACTCTTACTGAGTTAGTCTTAAGACCAGACTCTAATAAGTGTAGAAGGTATTCAAGCAGGGTCCATGTAGGACAAGAAAAAGGATCTAGGGCCTTGCTGTCACACCAGACGGCAAACCACCTCCATTTAAAAGAATAACTCTTTTTCGTAGAATTTTTCCTGGAAGCAAGACTCGGGAGACACCCTTTGAAAGGCCTAAAGAGGCAACTTCTAGGTTCTCAACATCCAGGCCATGAGAGCCAGAGACTGGAGGTTGGGATGTAGAAGCGACCCCTCGTTCTGGGTGATGAGGATCAGAAAACAGTTCAATCTCTAGGATGGGACGCATCTCCCCTGTTTTCTTTTGCACGAGGAAGTACCTGGAATAGAATCCCAGCCCTTCTTCCCCTGGTGGTACGGGTTCGACCGCATTGGCCTTTAGAAGGGCGGAGAGTTCCTCTGCAAGTACCTGCTTGTGCTGGGAGCTGAAGGATTGAGCTCCTGGTGGGCAATTTGGAGGTTTGGACACCAGAGTGAGAGCGTATCCTAATCAGACTATTTGAAGAACCCACCTGTCGGAGGTAAGAGGCCACCTTTGGTGAAAAAGTATCAACCCCCCCCCCCCCAACAGGTAGATCATCCGGAACAGATACTTTTACCGCGGCTATGCTGCTCTGGAGCCAGTCAAAAGCCCGTCCCTTGCTTTTGCTGGGGAGCCAGAGGGGCCTTAGGTGCACGCCACTGACGAGAGCGAGCCTGCTGGGAGCGAGCTTGAACAGGCTGTCGAGAGGTAGGAGTGTACCTACGCCTGTTATAAGAATAGGGAGCACTCCTTCTCCTCCAAAAAACCTCCTAGTGGAGGAGGTAGTAGCAGAAGGCGTCCGGCGGGAGAGAGAATCCATTGCATCATGATGCTTCTTGAGGGTATCGACCATATCCTCAACCTTCTCTCCAAAAGATTAACCCCCCGGCAAGGAACATCCGCCATTCGCTACTGGGTCTTCTGATCCAGGTCCGAGACACACAGCCATGAGAGTCTGTGCATCACGATACCCTGAGCAGCTACTCGGGATGCGGCATCAAAAGTGTCATAAAGCTCCCCTGGCCAGGAATTTGCAACACGCCTTCTGCTGCCTGACCATCTGGTGAAAAGGTTCAGCAAGCTCTGGAGGGAGAGCTTCCACTAAACTGGACAGTTGCCTCACCAAGTTCCGTAAGTGAATGCTCGTGTACAGCTGGTATGTTTGGATCTTGGCGGCGAGCATTCCAGCCTGATACGTACGCCTCCCAAAAGAATCCAAGGTCCTAGACTCTCTGCCCAGGGGCGCCGAGGCATAGTCTCTAGTACTCTTGGCTCTTCTGAGAGCAGAGTTCACCACCATAGAATCGTAAGGAAGTTGGGCCTTCACCATCACAGGCTCACCATGGACTCTGTACTGGGACTCGGACTTCTTGTTGACAACTGAATTAGAGAGAGGGCAAGACCAATTCCGCAACATCGCTTCCCTGAGCGTATTGTGCAGGGGGGCCGTTACAACCTCTGCAGGTGGAGAAGGATAATCCAGGACCTCGAGCATCTCAGCCCTGGCTCATCCACAACCTCCATGGGAAATGGAATGTCCTTAAACATTCCCACACAAAAGAAGAAAAAGTAAGACTCTCAGGTGGAGACTGTCTGACTTCAATAGGTGGAGTAGGATCAGAAGGAAGCTCATAGGAGTCTTCCTCCGAAAATACCTGGGGTCTTTCTCCTCTCCCCATGAACGCGCTCCTCTTCAGTACCGGACAGAAGCTCTCGAAGAGCAGCCCAAACCCGAGCCTGTCTCGACTTCGAGGATCGACGTCCTCGTGGGGATGTCGAGAAGTCGACCCCTGCCTGGACTGCGGCAAAGCTTCCTCCACCGACGTCGAGGGAGAGTCGACCCGGGTGGCAACTGGCTCTGGTACCGCAAGCGGTACCAAGGGCGGGGACCTCCTCAGAGGAGATGGGCCAGACGCCATCTCAGCAATAGGAACGGGAGGCGCAAGCACCTCCAGTACCAAAGCAGATGGACGGAGCAGTCCTTCCAGAATTTCTGAAAGATTGGCACGGAGACGCTCATCGAGACCTGCCATCAAAAAAGGCTGGGGGGGGGGGGGGGCCGGTGCAGGAGTCGGTGCCAGAATCTGAGGGGGCTCGAGAGCCGGTACCAGGCTGCCGGATGACCGACACATCGGCACCTACTGAATGGAGGGTGAGCGGTCCTCTCGGTGTCGACGCTTCTCGGGTGCCGACTCCCTCGGCTCCCCGGAGCTCTCGGTACCGTGTCTGGAAGGAGATCGATGGCGATGCTTCTTAGCCTTTGCCCAATGCCCATCATCGACACTCCTTGGTACCAATGAGGACATGGAATCCTCACGCTTCCTCGGGGTCGGGTCCGACTCAGGTCGGTCTCGGGGGTCCTGCATAGCAGTAGGCCTCGAGACGGGTGGAGACCCGCTCGATGCCTCGCTGCTCCCAGCTCGAAGTGGTCTCTCGGCAGCCATTACCTGGACTTTCGGTGCTGCTTCCCTCGACGTCGCCGACCTCGGTACTGATGTTGATGCTGACGTCAAAGGACCGGACCGATCTGGAAAAAGCTTCTCACGCTGAGTCTCTCGAGCCATCTGGGTCCTTTTCTTCATCAATTTACACAGCTTACAAGCAGCTGGAAGATGATAGGGCCCGAGGCACTGGAGACACCACGCGTGAGGGTCGGTACACGAAATGGTTGCAGCGAGTACAGCGTTTGAAGCTGCTGGGAGTCCTCGATGGCATGGGCAGGAAAATAGCGTCCGCGAAATCAAACGATTGTGCCAGATAAAAAAGCACAAAAAAGGGAAAAAAGACGCGTCCGAGCAGCCTAAGGACAGCCGCAACAAAAAAGAAAGGAAACTTGAAAAAAATGAGGAAAACTAAAAAATTAAGGAAAAATTTTTTTTTTTAATTTTGAAGAACTAAAATAAAAATAATTTGAAAAGGGGCACGATAAACGCGGAAAAAACACGATCTCCTGAGCAAAAGAGGAGGAGCAGAGAAAAAAAAACACTACCCCTTCGCAGTGCAGAGAAAAAGAAACTGAGGGAAGCGCGCGGGTGGGAAGTCACTCGCGCATGCGCGGTGCGTTGTCCCGTGCGCGCCACGCCACTTCTAGAACATTTGAAAGTTTTTGTTTTGACTTCCGGTCTCCTGGGCTGTCGCGGACGACGACCCATGCGTGATGACGTCCAGCCTTCTTGTCCTCGGAGAATACATTTCTTACCTACCAAGCATGCTTTATAGACCAAAGAGTTTTGGTAGACAGTCCCAACCCTCACAGGCGAGACACACCCCAGAATAAGACTGTCTGGTGAAACCACTACCTTCTGTCTTAAAATTCTTTCCAAAAATCTAATCACTGATGTCCAGAAGGATTTAATCACTGGACAATCCCAAATAGCATGGCAAAAGGTATTAGGGGATCGGTGACATCTACTGCACAGGGGTGTGTCTACACTTCCCATCCTGTACAATCTTGACTGTGAGGTGTAAGCCCTAAAGATCACTCTTGCCTGACATTCCCTAAGCTCCGCACTCCACACCCATCTGGGAACACTACCCATACCGCGCAACAAGTCTCGGGAAGTGATCAGTGTCTGCACATCTTCTGACCAACAATGAGCAACAAGGCTGAGATCTCTCTGGGGTCAACACTGTTTTAACCTCTTATGAATCAATGAAATCGATACAGGGTCATCCGTCGGCATCTCAAAAAGCTTTTGAAATCTAGTGGTCAGATCAACACTAAGGGAGGACGGGGGTAACACAGCTATGTAATAAGATAGTTGTTTATAAGCAAAGCTATCCGCCCATTCCTATGTTTCGAAGGGCAATAACTCTAAAGTCTTGAGTGCACCATTAGGATCTAAAAAGTGTTGCAACATAGTAGATGACAGCAGAAAAAGACCTGCATGGTCCATCCAGTCTGCCCAACAAGATAAACTCATATGTTCTACTTTTTGTGTATACCCTACCTTGATTTGTACCTGTCCTCTTCAGGGCACAGACCATATAAGTCTGCCCAGCACTATCCCCGTCTCCCAACCACTAGCCCCGCCTCCCACCAGTAGTAAGCCCCTTATCTACTCAAAGCAATAACCACAGAGTTTCCGTACCCGGGGGGGAAGTCTTCAATCCCCCCAAATAGGCAGGAGCCCACTACAATATGGATCAAATGACCAAAGCCTCGCCTGTCCCGCCACAAAGCTACCATTGGCCTTATTAGTACACTAGAGTGAAGATAAGTTGGCAGCATTGGAGAATAAGCCTGCAAAACCTAATGTAGATGTAAGGGATGACACAATACAGTTTCCATATGGACCAGAGTATAATGCTCTGTTCTGAACAGCCAGTGTGAAGTGGACCCATAGCTCGAGGACGCTGAGACTGTGGTGGTATATAAAGGAGCAAACTTTATTGTAGACTCTACACAGACAAGAGACATCGAAACCAAGAAACCACAGACACACTCCTTCTCCAGAGGAACTTACCTTCCCCTCAGGGAGAGAGAATATCTGACCAGAGAATTTCCTAAGAGAGGGAGAGGCCAGGGGAGGGGAATATACAGAGCACCACAGAATTATCCACACAATACAGAGAGGTTCCATTACTACAACCAGGAGAGGCCATACCATTACAACCATCAGAGATGACGTTTCCCATTTTTAACCTTTCTGAGATCTCCCAACAGTCAAATACAATGCCTTTCAGACAAGGATTGATTTATTTAAATTCAATCGCAAATTACAGATTATCCATGCTTTTTCCAACACTCCTATCACATCCACTGACATTTCCACAGTCAACAGACCCTCGACTTGGACTCCTCCTGGCCCCATCAACCCGCATATTCTAGCGTTTTCTCCATGCGTAGAGAGAGATGTACTTCAACTTGAGAAGAAGAAACGATTATGGTACTATAATACTACAAAGATAGAGCAAAAAGCCATCAAACGTCTCAGCCACAATCGAGACATAGTCATTAAACCGGCAAACAAGGGAGGAGGAATCGTGGTAATGAATCGTGAAGATTACATCAAAGAGGTAAAAAGACAATCACCGATCTGGAGTTTTATGTGCCTTTAGATAAAGATCCCACACCAGATCTACAAGATATCATCACGGAACTTATTGACATCTCCTCAAGAATGGGTTTTTTGACAAAAAAGGAGAGAGATTTCCTCCAGGTAAAACACCCAGTCATTCCCACCATATACATACTACCCAAAATACACAAATCCTTAGATAACCCACCAGGTAGACCCGTGGAAAGGGATAAACGAACAGGGGCGACCATCTCTAAGGGCGCCCATCTCTGAGGACGTTCCCGCGAAGGGGTGGAGCATCCCATATTATTGAAACAAGATGGGCGCCCATATTTTGTTTCGATAATACGGTCAGGGATGCCTAAATCTCAACATTTAGGTCGACCTAAATTTTGAGATGGTCGACCTTAGAGATGGCATTTGGTCATGGGAGGAGCCAGCATTCATAGTGCACTGGTCCCCCTTACATGCCAGGGCACCCTAGGGGGCACTGTAGTGGACTTCACAAATTGCTCCCAGCTGCATAGCTCCCTTACCTTGGGTGCTGAGCCCCCCCAAAACCCATTCCCCACAACTGTACACCACTACCATAGCCCTTAGGGATGAAGGGGGGCACCTACATGTGAGTACAGTGGGTTTCGGGTGGGTTTTGAAGGGCTCACATTTACCACCACAAGTGTAACAGATGTGGGGGGGGGGATAGGCCTGGGTCCGCATGCCTGAAGTGCACTGCAGTACCCACTAAAACTGCTCCAGGGCCCTGCATACTGCTGTGATGGAGCTGGGTATGACATTTGAGGCTGGCATAGAGGCTGGAAAAAAGTGTTTTTAAATTTTTTTTTTTTTTGGGTGGGAGGGGCTTGGTGACCGCTGGGGGAGTAAGGGGAGGTCATCCCCGATTCCCTCTGGTGGTCATCTGGTCAGTTCGGGCACCTTTTCGAGACTTGGTCGTGAAAAAAAAGGGACCAAGTAAAGTCGGCCAAATGCTCGTCAGGGACGCCCTTCTTTTTTCCATTATCAGCCAAAGATGCCCATCTGTTAAGCATGCCCCCGTCCCGCCTTCGGTACACTGCCGACACGCCCCCGGAAAGCAGTTGAGGACGCCCAAAATCAGCTTTCGATTATGCCGATTTGAGCGACCCTGAGAGAAGGACGCTCATCTCCCGATGTGTCGTAAGATGGACGCCCTTCTCTTTGAAAAATGCCCCTGATAGTGTCTTGAAATGGCTCCATTCTCGAGCCAGTTTCCACAGTTGTAGATTTCTTACTTAGACCCTTTGTTCTACAGATTCCTTCATATGTACGTGACACAACAGATATGATAAATGTTCTACAGGAATATGATGGCCCTCTGACAGATACCATAATGGTTACTCTTGATATAGAATCTCTTTACACGAATATTCCCCAGTTTGAGGCTCTTAGGATAAATAGAAAGCACACTTCAGAAAAGGACTATACATAGAATTCCCAACCACCTCATATTAACCTGCAGCACTCACCAAGAATTATTTTCTGTTTCAAGACACTTTTTATCAACAGATCAAAGGCATGGCCATGGGGTCTTCAATGGCCCCTGACGTCGCTAATTTATATGTAGGCAATTTTGAACACCAACATTTGGAATCTAGTATTTTTTCAGACAAAATCAGGATCTATAGACAATATATAGATGACAACTTTATCCTGTGGCAAGGTGATACCGAATCATTAGTTTCATTCCACACCTGGCTTAATTCCATAGATCCAAACTTGAAATTCAAGATGGAATTCAGTGAAGATTCTGTATATTTTTTAGATTTGAATATTTCGAAGGGACCATACTTTTTTCAAAACTACAGTTTACCAGAAGCCAACCAACAGAAATGTTTTCTTACACTATACAAGTCATCATAATCCATCTCTCAAAAGTAACTTACTGTTAAGCCAGTTTCTTTGGTTATGTAGAATTTGCTCAGATTTTGGAGATTTTAATGTACAGTGGTGGAAATAAGTATTTGATCCCTTGCTGATTTTGTAAGTTTGCCCACTGACAAAGACATGAGCAGCCCATAATTGAAGGGTAGGTTATTGGTAACAGTGAGAGATAGCACATCACAAATTAAATCCGGAAAATCACATTGTGGAAAGTATATGAATTTATTTGCATTCTGCAGAGGGAAATAAGTATTTAATCCCTCTGGCAAACAAGACCTAATACTTGGTGGCAAAACCCTTGTTGGCAAGCACAGCGGTCAGACGTCTTCTGTAGTTGATGATGAGGTTTGCACACATGTCAGGAGGAATTTTGGTCCACTCCTCTTTGCAGATCATCTCTAAATCATTAAGAGTTTTGGGCTGTCGCTTGGCAACTCGCAGCTTCAGCTCCCTCCATAAGTTTTCAATGGGATTAAGGTCTGGTGACTGGCTAGGCCACTCCATGACCCTAATGTGCTTCTTCCTGAGCCACTCCTTTGTTGCCTTGGCTGTATGTTTTGGGTCATTGTCGTGCTGGAAGACCCAGCCACGACCCATTTTTAAGGCCCTGGCGGAAGGAAGGAGGTTGTCACTCAGAATTGTACGGTACATGGCCCCATCCATTCTCCCATTGATGCGGTGAAGTAGTCCTGTGCCCTTAGCAGAGAAACACCCCCAAAACATAACATTTCCACCTCCATGCTTGACAGTGGGGACGGTGTTCTTTGGGTCATAGGCAGCATTTCTCTTCCTCCAAACACGGCGAGTTGAGTTCATGCCAAAGAGCTCAATTTTGTCTCATCTGACCACAGCACCTTCTCCCAATCACTCTCGGCATCATCCAGGTGTTCACTGGCAAACTTCAGACGGGCCGTCACATGTGCCTTCCGGAGCAGGGGGACCTTGCGGGCACTGCAGGATTGCAATCTGTTATGTCGTAATGTGTTACCAATGGTTTTCGTGGTGACAGTGGTCCCAGCTGCCTTGAGATCATTGACAAGTTCCCCCCTTGTAGTTGTAGGCTGATTTCTAACCTTCCTCATGATCAAGGATACCCCACGAGGTGAGATTTTGCGTGGAGCCCCAGATCTTTGTCGATTGACAGTCATTTTGTACTTCTTCCATTTTCTTACTATGGCACCAACAGTTGTCTCCTTCTCGCCCAGCGTCTTACTGATGGTTTTGTAGCCCATTCCAGCCTTGTGCAGGTGTATGATCTTGTCCCTGACATCCTTAGACAGCTCCTTGCTCTTGGCCATTTTGTAGAGGTTAGAGTCTGACTGATTCACTGAGTCTGTGGACAGGTGTCTTTCATACAGGTGACCATTGCCGACAGCTGTCTGTCATGCAGGTAACGAGTTGATTTGGAGCATCTACCTGGTCTGTAGGGGCCAGATCTCTTACTGGTTGGTGGGGGATCAAATACTTATTTCCCTCTGCAGAATGCAAATAAATTCATATACTTTCCACAATGTGATTTTCCGGATTTAATTTGTGATGTGCTATCTCTCACTGTTACCAATAACCTACCCTTCAATTATGGGCTGCTCATGTCTTTGTCAGTGGGCAAACTTACAAAATCAGCAAGGGATCAAATACTTATTTCCACCACTGTACAATCAGAGACTTTAAGTAAGAGATTCCTCAACAGAGGTTATCCAACTAGATGCATTCAAGATGGATACAAAAAAGCACTGTCAAAAGATAGATCTTCTTTATTACAACCTGCAGACCACCATGAAATGCTAGATATTGTATGCACCCTCAGGTATTCCCATCTTGTGAAAGACATACAAAAAACGATCAGACACCATTGGCATATCTTGAATGGCCTTGAGTGCTTTAAAGAGAAGAAACTAGTAGTGGCATACTCAAGGGATAGGAATCTGAAAGAACATTTAGTACCCTCTCTACTACCAGAACTAAAAGCACGTCTAAATGACCAAGGCCACCACCACTGTGGAAAGTGTAGTGTTTGTAGTCATTCCATCGACACATCTATCTTTGAACACCCCATGACTTCAAAGAAATACTTTTTGAACCACACCTCTAACTGTAACACTTCTTGTGTGATTTATCAAATTCAGTGCCCGTGCCGCAAGTTGTACATAGGGAAAACTATAAGAGCAATTAAAACCAGAGTAATAGAACACAGAAGTTGTATTAATAGAAAAATAGAAAGCGCTCCTCTTGTCAATCATTGGATGTCAAACAATCACAGCATTTCAGATCTTACAATTTTGGTTTTCAAGGTATTCAGAAATAACAAAAGAAGAAGTAATATAGACAGCCAGTTATTGAGAGAAGAACAGAGACTTATTTTTGAAATGGACACTTTAGCACCTAAGGGGCTCAATAATGACAGATTTTACAGTATTTTTTTTGAGAGACTGGAGTTTTTTAGGTGCCATATCTAGAAATTTTTTTTTTTACATTTAGCCTCTTTTTTACAATAACATTTTCTATTTTTCCATTTTTACTTTAAAAATTTTTTTTTAATTTTTATTTACTTTTTCTATATATTGGCTACACTATATTTAAATGATAATTCACACATGCATATTTTTTAAATAATATTTTTCGATAATTTTTATTTTGTCATTTTTTACTTTTTTTATTTTACTTTCTTATGTTATTTTTATTTTATATTATTTGTTTTTATTTGTTTTTCCCTCATTTAACTATCTTTCATGTTTTCATGTTTTACTATTCTTGGTCACATAGATGCCAAATGGAGGAGTAGCCTAGTGGTTAGTGCAGTGGACTTTGATCCTGGGGAACTGAGTTCGATTCCCACTGCAGCTTATTGTGACTCTGGGCAAGTCACTTAACCCTCCATTGCCCCTGGTACAAAATAAGTACCTGAATATATGTAAACCACTTTGAATGTAGTTGCAAAACACCTCAGAAAGGCAGTATATCAAGTCCCAATTCCCTTTCCCTTTCATTATTTAAGTTTTAATTTCTAAACATTCATTTTTTAAGATTTATCTATCTAAGTTTTCAAAGATCATTCGCAATCATTATCATCGTTATTGAGGAACCTCAATATTATGCTCTTGTTCCTTTTTTTACTAGTAGTATGTATCTATCTGTTGACATACTCTTCGGTATAATGGATAGGTAGTGTACCTATTATTACACAGATGTATTTACTAATAGTTAAAAGAAAGTTGTTTGAGTATCTAAATGTTTCCAAAAAAGTAGACGTCCATTCTAATAAAGACACACTCATTGGATACGATGGAAGTCCATCTTGTTTTTTGACCCGACATTTTTTTCAGCAATATCCAATGACCCTGTCTTTTTTAAAGGGAAACTGAAATTAATTTATTTTATATTGTATATTTTAAGTGTACATCTTTATTTATTTTACGCAGATACAAACATCTCATTTTTTATAAGTGCACACCACTCATTCAATAAGAAGTACAACTATTCATTCGATGAGATGGACGTCCATCCCGTTTTGACTCTAAGACATCACTTTCATTTACATTTCTGGATCTCATTTCCGTTTTTTTTGGCGCCAAATTAAAGTATTTAACTATCCATCTGTCGGATAAACAGTTTTTCGTTCTGAAGGTACAAGCAGATACACTCTGCTATACTTCGGTTTTTAAATCGCGAAGGTCTTTGACAAGGTAAGGTTCCTTATTACATTTTTTCAGATAGATCCTCCTTTTTTCAAGACACATATTACTTTCGAAACATCTGTTTTTTAAGTTACACATGTTTATCGAGTGCAGTGGAGACATAAATCATGAGCAGCCTATTAGTATGATACTCCACTCAGTTTATATAGTAACATAGAGGGGCATAATCGAACGGGGCCGGCCATCTATAAGGGCGGCCATCTGTAAAGCCGGCCCCGTAAAACGGCATACCCGACCATATTATCGAAACAAGATGACCGGCCATCTTTCGTTTCGATAATACGGTCGGGGCAGCCAAATCTCAACATTTGGGCCGCACTTAGAGATCACTGGCGTTAGACATGGCCGCCATTGGTTTTCGCAGATAATGGAAACTAATGGCGGCCATCTCAAACCCAGCCAAATCCAAGCCATTTGGTTGTGGGAGGAGCCAGCACTTATAGTGCACTGGTCCACCTCACATGCCAGAACACCTACCGGGCACCCTAGGGGGCACTGCAGTGGACTTCACAAATTGCTCCCAGTGTGCCGAGCCCCCCAAAAAACCCCAAACCCACTACCCACAACTGTACAACACTACCATAGCCCTTAAAGGGTAATGGGGGGCACCTACATGTGGGTACAGTGGGTTTGTGGTGGGTTTTGGAGGGCTTCCATTTACCACCACAAGTGTAACAGGTAGGGGGGGATAGGCCTGGGTCCGCCTACCTGAAGTGCACTGCAGTACCCACTAAAAACTGCTCCAGGGACCTGCATAGTGCTGTGATGGAGCTGGGTATGACATTTGAGGCTGGCATAGAGGCTGGCACAAAAATGTTTATATATTTTTTGGGGGGGGGTGGGAGGGGCTTGGTGACCACTGGGGGAGTAAGGGGAGGTGATCCCCAATTCCCTCCGGTGGTCATCTCGTCAGCTGGGGCACTTTTTTGAGGCTTGGTCCTAAAAATAAATGGACCAAATAAAGCTGGCCAAGTGCTCGTCAGAGCCAGCCTTCTTTTTTCCATTATCGGCCAAAACCGGCCATCTCTTAACCACGCCCCTGTCCCGCCTTCGGTACCCTGCCGACACGCCCCCTTGAACTTTGGCCGGCCCTGCGACGGAAAGCAGTTGAAGCCTGCCAAAATCAGCTTTCGATTATACCGATTTGGCTGGGTTTAGGAGAAGGCCGGCCATCTCCCGGTTTGTGTGGGAAGATGGCCGGCCTTCTCCTTCGAAAATAAGCAGGATAGTACCATAATAAATGGCAGCAGAAAAAGACCTGCACTATTACTACTACTTATCATTTCTATAGCGCTACAAGGCATACCCAGTGCTGTACACCATACACAAAAAGACAATCCCTGCTCAAAGAGTTTACAATCTAGATAAGACAGGTAAACAGACAGAACAATTAAGGGTAAGGGAATAAAGAGGTGAGGATAAAAGGACAGGGCAAGTGAGTTAGGAGTCAAAAGCATTGGTAAAGAGGTAGGCTTTGAGTTTGGACTTGAAAACGGCCAAAGATATGGGGCTAGACGTACAGGCTCGGGAAGTCTATTCCAGTCCATCCAGTCTGCCCAACAAGATAAACTCATATGTGCTACTTTATGTATATACCTGACCTTGATTTGCATCTGCCATTTTCAGGGCACAGACCGTAGAAGTCTGCCCAGCACTAGCCCTGCCTCCCAATCACCAGCCCCGCCTCCCACCACCGGCTCTGCCACCCAATCTTGGCTAAGCTTCTGAGGATCCATTCCTTCTGAACAGGATTCCTTTATGTTTATCCCACGCATGTCTGAATTCTGTTACCATTTTTATCTCCACCACCTCCCACGGGAGGGCATTCCAAGTATCCACCACTCTCTCCGTTAAAAAATACTTCCTGCATTTTTCTTGAGTCTGCCCCCCTTCAATCTCATTTCATGTCCTCTAGTTCTACCACCTTCCCATCTCCGGAAAAGGTTCGTTTGTGGATTAATACCTTTCAAATATTTGAACATCTGTATCATATAAGATGGTAAAGAACGGCCAAAACTGGGTTTTTTGATTTCAAGTGAAACCAAATCTGTGGTTGAAATTTGCTGCACAGCTTCAGCCGAAACCAGTATCACACGCTCCCCCCCTCACCCCACTAGATTAAAAACGCTGCCTTCCCCTGGTCTACCTTAGAAGCCCTGGTGGTCCAGTAGATAATTAGTCAGGGCAGGAGCATCTCTAGTCACTCCTGTCCAGGCTAGCTCTGATCTCAAAATGGCTGCCAGGACCTCCAAGATTGCTCCTGCCCCATCCAAGCCACTAGACTACCAGGGCTTCTGAGGCAGGCCAGGGATGGGCAATGGTGTATATATATACAGATAATTCTAATTCAGTGACTATTCAAGTACACATTATATAGTGAGCTAGATATATTTAAGCACAGTTTGTTCATTACCCTTACACAGTAGAATGACCTCCATTTTATATACCCCCTTTTTCTAGTCCTAATATAGTCTTAGTGAATCGCATGATTTCAACACCGTGAGAGGTTTACAAACCTCGGATCACTCCATAGACTTCCCGAAGAATCCACTAATCATTCCTCTTTATGTACATTATCTGAAAAAACAGAGTATTCTTATATATTCATACTGTTCATTTTTCATTCCTAGACCAACCTGTACTGGGAACATTTTTTCACATCACTCAAGGTTTGTCAATTTATTGATTAACTTTAACTCATTACAACACATACTGTGAGACACATGATGTTAGTTGTAAATTTCTATATTTTAACTATATATATTTTTTATTTGTATATATTTTTTATTATTATTTTTTAATCTCTTACTTTTAGTATTTTTCATAAATTTTATTTTGTGCATTTTTCATTTTATTTTGATTTACATTTTTTGCATTGACGATATACATATATGTCATTTTATATTACAATACTGCCATACAATTTTAGCAATTACATTACTTTCTCTACTTTATAATGGTGTATGGAATTTTCTGTAAGATTTACCTCTGCACATACCGTATTTGCATGATAACATACATAAGTCATGAGAGTTTAGTCTAAATCCATTATGAATGTATAAGAAATTTTGTGATTCATGAAACGTACTCATTCGATTTAAGTCCCAATATATAGCGAAGATACATACCTGTAGCAGGTATTCTCCAAGGACAGCAGGCTGATTGTTCTCACTGATGGGTCGGTGTCCAAGGCGGCCCAGGAACGGCAATTTTCCAGAGCAAAATTAACAAAACTTTGCCAGAGTCTTCCAACGCACAGGGCACACGCACCGCGCATGAGCGGATGTCTTCTTGCCCGTCGCGCAAGAGTCCCACTCAGTTATAACCAAAAGCAAGAATTAAAGGACAATAACTCCAAAGGGGAGGTGGGCGGGTTTGTGAGAACAATCAGCCTGCTGTCCTCGGAGAATACCTGCTACAGGTATGTATCTTCGCTTTCTCCAAGGACAAGCAGGCTGCTTGTTTTCACTGATGGAGTATCCCTAGCACCCAGGCTCACCCAAAACAATGAACATTTGTCAATTGGGCCTCGCAACAGCGAGGACATAACTGAGATTGACCTAAAGCAGAAATATCTAACAGAGTGCAGCCTGGAACAGAATAAAAATGGGCCTAGGGGGGTGGAATTGGATCCTAAACCCCGAACAGATTCTGCAGCACCGACTGTCACATCGGGTATCCTGCTGAAGGCAGTAGTGAGATGTCAATGTGTGGATTGATGACCACGTCGCAGCCTTGCAAATCTCTTCTATAGTGGCTGACTTCAAGTGGGCCACCGACGCTGCCCAGCTTGGGCATAAGTGAAGGAAATGCAATCTGTTAGCCAATTGGAAATTGTGTGTTTCCCGACAGCCACTCCCCTTCTGTTGGGATCAAAAGAAACAAACATTTGGGCGGACTGTCTGAAGGGGCTTGTCTGCTCCACGTAAAAGGCCAATGCTCTCTTGCAGTCCAAGGCATGCAACTGACATTCAGCAGGGCGGGTATGAGGACGGGGAAAAAATGTTGGCAAGACAATTGCCTGGTTCAGATGGAACTCCGACACCACCTTCAGCAGAAACTTAGGGTATGTGCGGAGGACTACTCTGTTGTGATGAAACCTCAGATAAGGAGCATGCACTACCGAGGCATGGAGCTCACTGACTCTACGAGCTGAAGTAACAGCCACAAAGAAAATGACCTTCCAGGTCAAGTACTTCAGATGGCAGGAATTCAGTGGCTCAAAAGGAGGTTTCATCAGCTGGGTGAGAACGACGTTGAGATCCCATGACAGGGGGCTTTGACAAAAGAAAACCTCTCATGAAGCGAACAACTAAAGGCTGTCCAGAGATAGGCTTACCCTCTACATGTTGATGATAAGCACTAATTGTGCTAAGATGAACTCTTACGGAGTTGGTCTTGAGACCAGATTCTGACAAGTGTAGAAGGTATTCAAGCAGGGTCTGTGTAGGACAACAGCGAGGATCTAGGGCTTTGCTATCATACCAGACGGCAAACCTCCTCCATTTGAAAAAGTAACACCTCTTCATGGAATCTTTCCTGGAAGCAAGCAAAACCCGGGAGACACCGAAGGAAGCGAATTCTACACTCTCAACATCCAGGCCATGAGAGCCAGAGACCGGAGGTTGGGATGCAGAAGCACCCCCTCGTTATGAGGGTTGGAAAACAGTCCAATCTCCACGGTTTTTTGGAGGACAACTCCAGACGAAGAGGGAACCAAATCTGACGCGGCCAGAAAGGAGCAATCAGAATCATGGTCCCGCAATCTTTCTTTAAGTTCAGCAAAGTCTTCCCCACCAGAGGTATGGGAGGATATGCATACAGAAGGCCCTTCCCCCAATGAAGGAGAAAGGCATCCGACGCTAGTCTGTCGTGGGCCTGAAGTCTGGAACAGAACTGAGGAAGCTTGGCCTAGTGGTTAGGGTGGTGGACTTTGGTCCTGGGGAACTGAGGAACTGAGTTCGATTCCCGGCACAAGCAGCTCCTTGTGACTCTGGGCAAGTCACTTAACCCTCCATTGCCTGCCGTATTGAGCCTGCCATGAGTGGGAAAGCGCGGGGTACAAATGTAACAAATCTGAGTGGCAAAAAGATCCACCAAGGGGGTGCCCCACTCTCGGAAGATCTTGCGTACAATGCCCGAATTGAGCAACCACTCGTGAGGTTGCACTTTCCTGCTCAATCTGTCGGCCAGACTGTTGTTTACTCCTGCCAGATAAGTGGCTTGGAGAAACACGCCGTAACGGCAAGCCCAAAGCCACATCTGGATGGCTTCCCGACACAGGGGGCGAGATCCAGTGCCCCCCTGCTTGTTGATGCAGTGCATGGCAACCTGATTGTCTGTCTGAATTTGGATAATTTGATTGGATAGCCGAGCTCTGAAAGCCTTTACAGCGTTCCAGACCGCTCGCAACTCCAGGAGATTGATCTGAAGACCTGTTTCCTGGAGGGACCAAACTCCTTGAGTGTGAAGCCCATCGACATGAGCTCCCCACCCCAGGAGGGATGCATCCGTTGTCAACACTTTTTGTGGCTGAAGAATTTGAAAGGGACGTCCCAAGGTCAAATTGGATCAAACTGACCACCACTGAAGGGAATTGTGAAAATTGGTGGACAACTGGATTGCATCCTCTAGATCCCCGCCAGCTTGATACCACTGAGAAGCTAGGGTCCATTGAGCTGATCTCATGTGAAGATGGGCCCTGGGTGTCACATGGATTGTTGGAGGCCATATGGCTAGAAGTCTCAACATCTGCCGAGCTGTGATCTGCTGAGACGCCCTGGCCATGGTAACTAGAGACAGAAAATTGTCTGCTCTCGCTTCTGGAAGATAGGCACGAGCCATCTGAGAGTCCAGCAGAGGTCCTATAAATTCCAGTTTCTGAACAGGGAAAAGATAGGACTGGGGTAATTTATAACAAAACCCGAGTAGCTCCAGCAGTTAAATAGTCATCTGCATGGACTGTAGGGCCCCTGCCTCTGAGGTGTTCTTCACCAGCCAATCGTCGAGATAAGGGAACACAATGCACTCCCAAGTCTGCGTAGCGACGCCTGCAACTACGCCAGGCACTTTGTAAAGACCCTGGGCGCAGACGCCAGACCAAAGGGCCACCAAACCAATACTGGAAGTGCTGTGCTCCCAGACGGAATTGAAGATACTTCCTGTGAGCTGG
This sequence comes from Microcaecilia unicolor, assembly GCF_901765095.1. Taxonomy (NCBI): domain Eukaryota; kingdom Metazoa; phylum Chordata; class Amphibia; order Gymnophiona; family Siphonopidae; genus Microcaecilia; species Microcaecilia unicolor. The sequence continues at coordinate 62,108,661 of NC_044039.1, read as the reverse complement.
AAGTATCGGGATGTGTGTATAAGCATCCTTTAAGTCCAGAGAGCATAGCTAATCGTTTTCCTGAATCATGGGAAGAAGGGTGCCCAGGGAAACCACCCTGAACTTTTGTGGGACTAGGAATTTGTTCAGGGCCCTTAGGTCTAGGATGGGACGCATCCCCCCTGTTTCTTTTGCATAAGGAAGTACCTGGAATAGAATCCCAGCCCTTCTGCCATGGTGGAACGGGCTTGACCGCACTGGCGCTGAGAAGGGCGGAGAGTTCCTCTGCAAGTACCTGCCTGTGCTGGAAGCTGAAGGATTGAGGTCCGGTAGGCAATTATCCAGAATATTTGAAGAACCACCTTTGGTGAAAAAGTTTTTAACCTCCCTCCGACCGGTAAGTCGTCGGCACGGACACTTTTACAGCGGCTAAGCTCAACTGGAACCAGTCAAAAGCCGGTCCCTTGCTTTTGCTGGGGAGCCACAGAGGCCTGCCTTCACGCACGCTGTTGACGAGAACGAGCACACTGGGGATGAGCCTAGAAGGCTGTCGAGAAGGAGATTGTACCTATGCTTGTTATAAGCATAGGAAGCATTCTTCCTTCCCCAGAAAAACTGTCTACCTGATGAGGGTAGTAGCAGAAGGCGCCCAGCGGGAGAAATTGTCCACAGCAGTTTTCCCGCTGCATGATCTGATCAACCACTTACTCGACTTTCTCACCAAAATATTAACCCCGGCAAGGGACATCCGCAATCTGCTGCTGGACCTCGATTGTCCAGGTCAGAGGCATTGCAGCCATAGAGTCCTGCGCATCACTATACCTTGGGCAGCGATTCTGGATGCAATAATCAAAAGAATCGGTAAGCACCCCTGGACAGGAATTTACAACATGCCTGTCTGCTGCCTGACCCCCTCCTGAAAAGGCCTGGCCTGCTCCGGGGAGCTTATCGACCAAGTCCGCCAGTTGCTTCACCATGTCCTCAAGTGGATGCTCATGTAGAGCTGGTAAGATTGAATTTTGGACGCGAGCACTGAGGCCTGATACGCCTTCCTCCCAAAAGAGTCCAGGGTTCTAGATTCTCTTCCAGGGGGCACCAAGGCAAAGTCTCTAGAACTCCTGGCTCTCTTGAGAGCAGAATCCACAACCATAGAGTCGTGAGGTAACTGCGACTTCATCAGCTCAGGTTCTCCGTGAATCCGATATTGGGACTCAGCTTTCTTAGGAATGGTGGGATTACTTAGTGGTTTCATCCAGTTCCGCGTGTCTCCTTGAGCACATGCAAAGGAACGGTGGATGACTTCTTAGGTGGCGAAGGATAGTCAAGGACCTCGAGCATCTCAGTCCTGGGCTCATCCTCAGATACCACAGGGAAGGGAATAGCCACAGACATTTCCCTGACAAATGACGAGAAGGAGAGACTCTCCGGTGGAGAAAGCTTCCCTCAGGTGAAGGAGTGGGATCAGAAGGAAGACCGCAAGACTCCTCAGAAGAGAAATACCTGGGATCTTCCCCTTCATCCCATGAGGCCATCCTCATCGGTATCGGACAAGAGTTCCTTAACTGCAGTCCGAACCGGGCCTGTCTCGACACCGAGGAACCAAATCCTCGATGCCAAGAGGTCGACTCCCATGCGGCGGCGGATGACGCTCCACTCTCCATCGAGGTCGACGGGGGAATCGACCTGGGTGGCAGCTGACGCCAATGCCGCAGGCGGCACTGGCTTCGGAGACATCACCACAGAGCTACAGAGCCAGCTGCTGCTTCCATCGACAGTACGGAGGGCACAAGCACTCCCGGTACCGGAGCAGGCTGACGCAGCAACCCCCTCCAGGAGACCTGGAAGAATGGCTCGGATGTGCTCGTCTAGAGTCGCTGTCAAGTAAGGCTGCGGGGTCGGTGCAAGAATCGGCGTCAGAATCTGTGGTGGTTGAGGAGGCCGGGTCACCGGACTGCCCGAAGACCAACGCACTGATACCTTTTGAATGGAGGTGAGTGGTCCTCCTGGCATCGGCGTTTCACGGGTGCAGAGTCCTTTGACACCCCGGAGCTCCCTCGCGGTACCCGGTGCTTGTAGGAGACCGATGAACATGCTCCTTCACCTTCGCACGATACAGTCATCGATACTCTCGGTACTAGACGAGGAGGACGTGGGAGGAATCCCACATACCTCCTCGGGGTCGGGTCCGAGGACCCGTGGGTCCGTGTCGCGTTGGGCCTGCACAGCAGGAGGGACTTACGCGACAGCGGCGGCAATGAGCCCAACTCGATGGCTTCACTGCTCCCACCTTGTGGTGGTACTCTGGACAGCCATTACCTGCGCTCCTGACGAGTCGATGCCGACCTCAGTACCCGATGTTGACGCCGGAAGAACCGGTCGAAGCTCCCAAAAGACAGGTCCTGAAGAGCTTTCCTCTCAACTGCCTGTGTCTGCTTTTAAGGGCTAGACAAAACTTACATGCATCTGGACGATGGTCCGGTCAAGGCACTGAAGACACCACATGTGTGGGATCGGTACCAGAGATCAACCGGTTTGCACCGAGTACACTTCTTGAAGCCGCTGGGAGTCCTCAATGACATGACGGAAAAATAGCGGCGGTGAAGTCAAAATTCTCGATTGTGTCAATTAAAAGGGCACAAAAATGAGAAAACGCATACACGCGACCTGAGAGGGCCGCGACGAAAATGAAAGTAAAGTTAAAAGAAATAAAGGCCTTTTTTTTTTTTTTTAAAGTTTTATAGACAGGGTAAAGAAACAAAATAAGACTAGAGGGAGAAAAAAACTCCGAAAAAGTCGTAAAAAAACAAAGGCTCTTTCTCTGGGCTGAAGAGAGAGACCGACGAAGCAGCCACTCTCCAACGCGGAAAAAGAAAAAACTGAGCAGGACTCTCGCGCAACGGGCAGTAAGATGGGCGAGCTGGAAGGCTCTGGCTAAGTTTTATTTTGCTATGGAAAATTGCCGTTCCTGGGCCGCCGTGGACACCGACCCATCAGTGATAACAAGCAGCCTGTCTGTCCTCTGAGAATTGTTGTTTCGTTGTTAGATGTTGGGTGTTTTGATCCTGAATAAAAACTGTTAAACCTTAAAAAAGGTTCCAGAGGAGATCCAGGAAATTATAGACCGATGAGCCTAACATCGGTGCGGGCAAAATGGTAGAGACAATTATAAAGAACAAAGTTACAGAGCATATTCGAAAGCATGGATTAATGAGACAAAGCAATCATAGATTTTAGTGAAGGAAAATCTTGCCTCACCAATCTACTACAATCTTTGAAGGGGTGAGCAAACATGTGGATAAAGTTGAGCCGGTCGATATTGTGTATCTGGATTTTCAAAAGGTGTTTGACAAAGTACCTCATGAAAGACTCCAGAGGAAATTGGAGGATAGGAGGTAGTATCCTATTGTGAATTAAAAACTGGTTAAAAGACAGAAAACAGAGAGCAGGGTTAAATGGTCAGTATTCTCAATGGAGAAGGGTAGATAGTCTAAGTTCTTTGAAAATGAGCCCCAGTGTGTTTTAGTTGTTTCAATATATGAAATTGAGGATTTTTGCCACATAAGATCAATCATATAGATATCATTGAGTCCTGAGGCAGGCACTTGTGTGCCAAAACGCAGATTTTTATTTCCTCATTTCACCAGGTGTTGATTCTTTATCAGGTGTTGGCTTTAGATTGGTCCTCCTCTATCTTTTTCTCCTTATCGAGTAACACTTCTACCACCATGGCTCCCAAACTGATGCTGCTGACCTCCCCCACTAGGCCTTACATTAGCCACCAGGTAATAGTATTTGTTTTTTCAATTTGCTTACAGAAAGTTAATCCAAAAAAAAAGGTATCTACAATTTCTTTGCTTACCCAAAGCAGTCACAATCACAACATTCTGCATAGCTCCCTTATACTGTACCTTCTCAATGTAATAGAGAGCCCAGTGCCAGAAAATATGGCAAGCAAGCATGTCACAATCCTGAAAAATGAATGAGAAGCATTAGACGAATTTTCTTCTCAAAGGAACCCTGGAACTTCAGCTGTTTGTCCTGATATGAAGACAAGGTCACACACAGAATGTGCTTACTGCAGAACTTGAACATCAAAGAACCTCATGTTTCCCTTCATAGCAGCTATGAAACATGAGGCTCTTTGAAATGATCACATCAAAGCTACTGCAGTGCTAGACCTGAAATTTGGGTTTGTGCTTCGGCTGAAAATCAGAAATGAAAATGTAGCTCCAGCCCGTCCACCAGCTCCATCCATTCTCCCTCTCCCCAGGCCTACCTTCTAAAAGCCCTGGTGGTCTTTAGGTCTGGGGGGGGGGGGGGGGGGAATGGGGACGCTGGCGTTCTTGAAGTGGCAGAGAAGGGAACATGTTTTCGGTTCTGGCAGAAACCAAGCTGCAGATTATGACTGCAGATTCAGTTTCGGTCGAAACCAAAACCACCAGTTTCAGTCAGCCTCTAATGTGATGTGAGATTTGCATCCTCTAAGTCTCAATATATCAAAATTCTGCAATAAACACATTTTCCCCCTATATTCAAAGCTATTTAACTGGCCAGACATGGCTGCTGACCGGTTAAATAGCATATCGGCACCTAACCACTAATATTTAACAGGAGATAACTGGTTATCTCTGCTGAATATTGCCAGTTAGTGCCTAGCACATAACCAGCTATATCACACAACTTATCTGGTTAGATGCCTAACCAGATAAGTTTAGCAGTCAAATAGGACTGCATAGCTGTCCTATCTTTAACCGCTAAAAAGGTACCCAGTTAGCGCTGGATAGCGGCACAGCCGATTAACTTTTTAGATGTGTTAAAAAAGAAAAACCCCACAGATATTCAATGCTGGTTGCTGGAAACAGCCTGGAATTAAAATACAGGCCCTTTGTACTGAGAATACCATAGCATCATTTACTAATACCACATTCGTTATCAAAGGTCACAGTGGTCACTCTTGGTACAGGCAAGCTAGTTCTATTTTTCATCTCTCAATTTAGTACAGTCATTATTAGAAGTCAGAGTAATGTACTATACTAATGGTGATCAAACAAACCTTCCCTCCTGACTGTATGGTAAAATTATGACTTACCTGATAATTTTCTTTCCTTTAACATAACAGATGAATCCAGGAACTAGTGGGTAAGTCCGCCTACCAGCAGGTGGAGATAGAGATAAACAAACTAAAGGGAAAATTAGGTTCTTACCTTGGTAATTTTCTTTCCTTTAGTCATAGCAGATGAAGCCATTACGTATGGGTTATGTCCATCAACCAGTAGGGGAGATAGAGAGCACTCAAACTTTCACAGTGCCCTCTTGGCCAGCTAGCTCCACTGCCTCTTCAGTATTTGAAGCTTCCAAAGCAGTATGGCAAACCGCAATGGGAATCACAAGAGCTTTCCTCACAGCGAACGATGGCCCATCACAAGGGCATGAACTCATAAAGGAGGGAATGCACATCCTCCTGGAGGGAATCACACATCCTCCCAACACACTGGAGGGAATGAACTCATCCTCCTATTTATAGAACTGGAGGGGAACACACGCGCCTCCTGGAGAGAATCAACACATCCTCCAAAAAAAACATGCTGGCGGGAATGAACACATCCTCCTAAATTTAAACTGAACATGAATCCTGAAGATTGTTTTCCAACTTTCTCCCAAGGAAGGAACTTCAGGAAATTAGAACAGAACCTGAAAAACAGATTCACAGCATACAGACAATCATACAGGGAGGGCTCATGGCTTCATCTGCTATGACTAAAGGAAAGAAAATTACCAAGGTAAGAACCTAATTTTCCCTTCCTTGTCATCAAGCAGATGAAGCCATTACGTATGGGATGTAACAAAGCAATCCCTAGATAGGGTGGGAACAAGCCACACCACGCGCTAGCACTTGTGCACCAAAACGCGCATCCCTCCTGCAATGTCGGGCAAAGGTGAGCTTAGAAGCCCATGTTGCTGCACTGCATATCTCTTGAAGAGAGAGTGCTCCAGTTTCAGCCCAAGAGGAAGAAATCGCTCTAGAATGTGCCTTAAAGGCTACAGGTGGAACCCTGCCGGCCAGCAGATAAGCTGAAAAGATAGTTTCTTTGAGCCAGCGGGCAATAGTGGCTTTAGACGCTGGAGACCCTCTGCGAGAACCGGATAGCAAAACAAACAGATGATCAGAAGTCCTGAAAGAGTTAGTAACTCGCAGATACTGCAGCAGAGTCCTGCGCACATGCAAAAGGTGCAGCTGCCCAAAAGATTCTGGAAACTCTTCCTCTGAAAAAGAGGGCAAGAAAATAGGCTGGTTTAAGTGAAAGGCTGAAACCACCTTAGGCATAAAGGAAGGCACGGTCCGAACCGTGACTCCGGACTCTGAAAATTGCAGAAATGGGTCTCTACAGGACAGCGCCTGGAGCTCTGACACCCGTCTCGCCGAGGTAATGGCCACCAGAAAAACGGCCTTCAGTGTCAAGTCTTTCTCCGATGCTCGCCGAAGCGGCTCAAAAGGAGATGCCTGCAGGGTTTTCAAAACTAGCCCCAGGTTCCAAGCTGGACAGGGTGCTTGCACTGGAGGTCGGAGCCGAAGCACCCCTCTAAGAAACCGTGCCACATCTGGGTGAGCAGCCAAAGACACGCCTTTCACCTTACCACGAAGGGAGGCCAACGCTGCCACCTGCACCCGCAGGGAATTATAGGCCAAGCCTTTTGTACACCTTCCTGCAAAAAGTCCAGAATCAGCGAGACAGGAGCCCGCATTGGAACAATGGCTCTGGAAGCACACCAAGACTCAAACAGGCACCAAATCCTGGCATAAGCCACGGAAGTGGACCGCTTGTGGGCTTGCAGGAGAGTGGAAATAACTTTATTGGAATAACCTTTATCCCTCAATTGCGCCCTCTCAATAGCCATGCCGTAAGACCAAAGCGGCCGGCGTCCTCCATGGCTACCGGTCCCTGAGTCAACAGGTTCGGTACCAGAGGTAACGGCAGAGGAGCCTCCAGGAGCATCTGTCGGAGGTCTGCATACCAAGGGCTCCTTGGCCAATCCGGGGCGATGAGGACCACTTCTCCTGGGTGCAGCCGAATCCGCAAGAGCAGGCGCCCTATCAAGGGCCATGGGGGAAACACATAAAGTAGACCCGGAGGCCAGGGTTGAGCCAAGGCATCCAACCCCGCCGAGCGAGGATCTCTCCGTCTGCTGAAGAAGCACGGGACTTTGGTATTGGCACTTGTCGCCATTAGATCCATCACGGGCTTGCCCCATTTGGCACAGATCTGCAGGAATACTTCGGCTGCCAGATTCCATTCTGCTGGATCGATCTGATGCCTGCTCAGATAATCGGCCTGCACATTGCTCTGACCTGCAATATGAGCTGCCGACAGACACTGAAGATGCAGCTCGGCCCAGTGGCAAATCAGTTCGGCCTGCGCGGCTAGTGCTCTGCACCTTGTTCCGCCTTGTCGATTTATATAGGCCACCGTTGTCGTGTTGTCCGACATCACTCTGACAGCCAATCCTTCCAGGGTCACTTGAAAGGCCAGAAGCGCCTGAAACACCGCTTTCAACTCTAGGCGGTTGATGGACCACTCCGACTCCTCGGGTGTCCATAGCCCCTGGCCATGCTTCCCCTTGCAGTGTGCGCCCCAGCCCTTCAGGCTGGCATCTGTTACCACTAGGCACCAAACGGGGAGTGTCAGCGGCATTCCTCGCCGCAGCATGCTGTCTGAGAGCCACCACTCCATGCTGAGAAGGGCCGCAGGGAGCCAAGTAAGTCTGCATTGGTAATCCTGAGAAATAGGAGACCACCTCCGGAGTAGGGAATACTGTAGAGGTCTCAGGTGCGCTCTCGCCCAGGGTACCACTTCCATCGTGGCTGTCATCGAACCCAGCAGCTGGACAATGTCCCAAGCTCGCGGGCGGGGCATCCTCAGGAGCAGACGGACCTGATTCTGAAGCTTGCACCGCCTTAGCTCGGGTAGGAACACATAGCCCGAGACTGTGTCGAACCTGGCCCCCAAAAACTCTAGAGATTGTGAAGGGGACAGGTGACTTTTGGCCATATTGACGACCCAGCCTAGAGATTGCAGTACTGAGACCACTCTGGCTGTAGCTTGTAAGCTCTCTGTTGCAGAGTCTGCTCTGATGAGCCAGTCATCTAGGTACGGGTGAACCCTGATACCTTCTCGCCTGAGAAAAGCAGCTACTACCACCATTACCTTCGAAAAGGTTCGGGGAGCTGTAGCGAGGCCAAAAGGCAAGGCCCTGAACTGGAAATGTTTTCCCAACACCGCAAACCTCAGAAACTTCTGGTGCGGGGGCCAAATCGGTATGTGCAAGTAAGCTTCTTTCAGGTCTAGAGACGTGAGAAACTCTCCTGGCTGAACCGCCGCAATGACGGAGCGCAGGGATTCCATGTGGAAATGCCGCACTCTCAGGGACTTGTTCACTTCTTTTAAGTCCAGAATAGGGCGAAAGGACCCACCTTTTCGCGGCACCACAAAGTAGATGGAGTAGCGGCCACAGCCTTGCTCAGCGGGAGGCACCGGGGTCACTGCCCCTAACTGAATCAGACCTTGTAAAGTCTCCTCCACCGCCGCCCGTTTGACGGCAGAACCGCATCGGGACTCCACAAACACGTCTCTTACTGGGGCGTTGAATTCTATTCTGTATCCATCTCTGATCAGGTCCAGAACCCACTGATCTGAGGAAATCTTGGCCCACTCCTTGACAAAGAGGGAAAGCCGTCCTCCGATGACAGGCATCGAGGAGAGGGCCGGCGCACCATCATTGAGAGGGTCGCCCCTGAACTCCTGGTCTTGAGCCACCGGCTGCGGAACGCTTGTCCGAGCGAAAGGAGTTCCTCTGCTGACCACGGGCACGTGAAGTGAACCCAGCAGAACGCCCCGGGCGGTACCTTCTAGCTTCACGGAAGCGAGGTCTGTACGAGGAGTGGACCGCCTGGCCCTTAGAGGAAGGCCTCTGCCTATCTTCGGGCAAGCGCTGGGGTTTTGGATCACCCAGGCCTTTCACAATTTTGTCTAACTCCTCACCAAATAGGAGAAGTCCTTGAAAAGGCAACTTCACCAACCTTGCTTAGAGGCCATGTCCGCTGCCCAGTGTCGTAGCCACAGACGACGGCGAGCCGCCACTGCTACTGCCATTTGTTTAGCCGAAGCTCTGACAAGGTCATAAAGGGCATCAGCCAGAAAGGACAAGGCCACCTCCATCCGCGGAGCCACATCCAAGAAGGGCTCCGCTCCATCTCCGGGCTGAGCCACTGCCTGTTGCAGCCAAGCTAGGCGGGATCTCACAGCATAACAGCTGCATGCAGACGCCCGAACAGTGAGACCTGCAATTTCAAAGGACCGTTTCAACGCTGTTTCCAGCCTACGGTCTTGAAAATCCTTCAGGGCAACACCGCCTTCAACAGGGAGGGTAGTTCTCTTTGTCACCGCAGTGAACTAGGGCATCCACTGTAGGCATTTGAAAACGAGCCATATGTCCTCACGCAGAGGGTATAACTGCCCCATAGCCCTGGAAATCTCAAAGGTCCCTCGGGGTCAGCCCACTGAGCCAAAACAAGCTCTAGGATGGAGTCATGCAAAGGAAGGCCCGAGCGCTTTCTTGGTACTAGCCCATCCTGGGTATTACCCGAGGAGGCCAGGCCACTGTCAGGATCTTCAATCGAGAGGGCCTGCAGGGTATCTGAAATAAGCGCTGGCAGCTCATCACGGTGGAAAATCCTCACCGCGGAGGGATCATCCAGATCCTGTCGTAAAATCCGCACCTGACTCTGGTTCCTCAGACCAAGAACGTCCTGTCAGAGTCTCCGAATCCTCACACCCCGACCACGGGGGGGAAAAAGGTGCACCACAATCTGAAGGGGAATTAACCCTGTCTGCGCTTATCTTTAGGCCAAGCATCCGGGAAAAAAGCCTCACTGGGGCAAGTCCCAGGCCAGAATCCATCGGGGGGGGCAATCAGAGGAGGCCTCAGGCGACCCTTGAGGAAGGGCTCTTTTTCATCATGTATGCTTTATGCAGCAAAAGCACAAAATCCGGGGACAAAATCTCACCCTGGGCACCCAAATCCTGGTTCGTGCTAGCCACTCCTGAATAACCTCATCTCGAAGTGCCCACCCGGCTCAGGCATCTCCGTGTCCACGGAGGCCCGCGCCATGCGGTGTAAGCAAAATGGCGCCCACTGCCAGCTCAGAGCGGGAAGAAACATCGCTCGCCATGCTCGGCCGGCTTCCTACCCAATACAGCAGATTTACAGAGCCCTGCTGCTGATTTGCGCTTGCCACAAGTGGAACAGCGCTTTACATTGTCCGCAGGCCATCGCCGAAAAAACGGCGGTAAAATCCAAATGGCGGTTTCGCGCCAAAATCGCCCTGATCGCGGGCCACCCCGGAGGAGTTGGAAAAACACTCTTACCTCAAAGGATCTAGTGTACAACTACGATCCTGCTGAAAATCAGGTCAAAAACCTCTGTTCCAGCGTCCTCTGCGTTAAAAACGCGACGCAACTTTTTTTTTTTTTTTTTTTAAAGCTGTGAGGAAAGCAGAGGTATTGAAGACTCCAGGAGGCTCAGATGAGTGGGAAAGGCAGGAAAGGGAGAACCTATATGCCTGCATCACTGTTGGTGGGTAAGGACAGGGAAAGCAAGGCAATATGTCCACATCCACAGAGGTATGGGTAAGGCAGGGAAAGGGCTAACCTATGTGCCTTTTAAGTGAAGCTGCTATAGCCTCCAACACCCCGGTTAAGCAACTGGCAAGCCAGGAACCACCTCCCGGCAGATTTTTCTGGAGCTCGAACAAGCTGCAGCCACCCTGCTAAGGGAGATAGAGAATACTGAGAGGCAGTGGAGCTAGCTGGCCAAGAGGGCACTGGTGAAAGTTTGAGTGCTCTCATCTCCCCTGCTGGTTGATGGACATAACCCATATGTAATGGCTTCATCTGCTTGATGACAAGGAAGGCAGTGATGCCAGACGGCCAGCTCCTTCCTCAGTTAGTATGTCATTCGTAAGCATTTGCCAAGGCCAAAAATATGAAACCAATAACAACCAGAAACCATTCTCACTATGAAAAACAGAGAACCAAATAAGAACTGCGAATAAACTGTAACTTGACCCAGAAATCAGAATACTTTCCGTGTTCCCATATCTGTCTGAACTCTGCAAACGAGAACCCGGAAGGAAAAAATAGCCACACTGCGTGGAAAATGAAAAAAAAACGCGGCTGAACTAGGAGGGATCCTGGATTCATCTGCTGCGTTAAAGGAAAGAAAATTATCAGGTAAGACATAATTTTACCTTCCATCCTTGTCACTTGCAGCAGATGCATCCAGGAACTAGTGGGATGTACCAAAGTATTCCTTAAGTAGGGTGGGAAGCCGATGCTTCCTGTGCCAACACTCCCGCCCCAAAACTCGTATCCTCCTGAGCAGACACGTCTAGCCTGTAATGCTTCGCAAAGTATGACGAGATGCCCAAGCAGCCGCCCGGACAACTCTCTTTTTTTTTCTAGTGAGGAGGCAGAAGAACAAACAGGGAAGGAAAGGAACATCAAAAGCCTGTTCAGAAGAATCTGAGGTGCAGCAGGGACCCCAGCAACTGCGTATGCTGCCAAGGGGACACCACCAGTCCGCCACCCCCGGCTCAAATTGGCCACCGGCCCAGGAGCACCCTCAGAGGCCTTGGGCCCAGGAGCTGGAGAAAAAGCCATCTACCACCTGCTGCGATACAGACATACTAACTGAGGAAGGAGCTGGCCATCTGGCCTCACTGCCTTTAGTTTGTTTATCTCTATCTCCACCTGCTGGTAGCGGACTTAACCCACTAGTTCCTGGATGCATCTGCTGCAAGTGACAAGGAAATGACCATTACGGTCCGAGCGTCACCAATATATAATTATATGTAGAGTCATTAATCTTGGCCATCTAGTTTTTACATTTTTTTTTTTAATTTTAAACATTTATAACCTGCTCTACCCTAAGCAATTCTGGATGGCGTATAAAACACATACACAAACCAGTGGAGGAAACAGAATAAAATGATATTAATATGAGCATAAGAAATTAGTCAAAATAAACTTCAAAATACTTAATAGAATATCTAAAATACTTGGCTAAATAGATATACTTTCAAAACATTTCTGAAAATACAAAAGAGAAGTCATACTACATAACACAGTAACATAGTAAATGACGGCAGATAAAGAACTAAAGGTCCATCTAGTCTGCCCAACAAGATAAACCTTATTTTCATGGTATGTGATACTTTATAGCCCTGTGGTAAAGTATTCCACAAAAGAGGACTGGTAACAGAAAAGACTGAAGATCTATAATCATTCTGCCTACGCTAACAATTTTTCTGTGGACCTCAAAAACACATGGAGGTCGATAAGCAAGCAGGGAAGAGGCTAACAATGTTGGAAGCCTCATCATGCAACATTTTGAAAATAAAAGTTGAGATCTTAACTGAATTTTACATTTAACAGGCAACCAGTGTAAACTGTTGAAAACTGGAGAGAATGTGATAGAACTGATAAAAACTCACATCACTACATTCTGAGGTATTTGTAATGCAGTCGGTGGACAAACAGGGACACCTAAATACTGAGCACTGCTGTAGTCAAAATACTAAGTGACTGAATCATTGTTCTAAAATTATCAGAAGTCAGAAAACTCTGAAGCTCCTTCACTATTTTAATTGACAGAAAATCTTCCAAACAACATTTTGTAAATGAATTGAAGACAGTGAAGAATCCCACAAGATCCCTAGACATCCTATTTGCTTAACAATGAGCAAAACCAAGTTGTCCAAAATTATTGAGAGGAAAAAGAGGGACCAGCACATTCTAATGAAAACATTTGAGATTTTTCCAGTTTAAGGTCTGTTAGATGTCAAAAACTGAACACTGATCGCCAATCTCAGCTACCTATAAAATTATAATTCTAGGTCAGTGGTTCCCAAACCTGGTCCTGGAGGCACCCAAGCCAGTCAGGTTTTCAGGATATCCACAATGAATATTCATGAGAGAGATTTGTATGCACTGCCCTCCACTGCATGCAAATCTCTCGTGAATATTCATTGCGGTTATCTTCAAACCTGACTGGCTGGGGTGCCTCCAGGACCAGGTTTGGGAACCACTGTCTAGGTTATAATACATTTGAGTTAGGTTTTGCCTTATTTCTATACATGTTCTATCCGCTCAATTCCTATAGTTCCTCTCAACGTCAACTATTACGGGTACCTGATTATCAACTCTGTTTTGAATCTAATCACACAGCAATTTTTAGCATACTAGGACCTATGCTTTGGAATTCTTTGCCTCGTGACCTAAGACAAATCATTTTTTCAAAAATTTAAGTCAAGATTAAAACATTATTACTTTAAAAAAACATTTGAGGATGTCATTGTATGATGAACAGATCAGCCTGAAGCTCTGAACAGGCTCCTCAGCAATAAGGTGAAATATTGCTTTTCTCCTCTCACCTATTTTGCTGATCCTTGTACAGCTGGATCTGAAAACTGGACACTTAGCAGTGAGGCATGATGTTACAGAAGCACACCAGCAAGATCAAACACTACTTTTCTGGCAGCAGGGAAAGAAGAGCCATGTGGCACGGCAACTATGAATGATATGCTGGGTGTTCAAGGCACACCGCTACTTAAGCTGGAATCGGAGGACCTGACTAAATAGACAACCATACCCCGATCAGTAAGGGGAGATCTTAAAGCAATGTTATGGAATTTAAAATGTGCGTTGCAAAACAATGCAGCTGATAGAACTATGGAGCTTTAAACACTGACTGCACTCCTGTGCAGTGGACATCGAGTGGAGGAGGTGGACAGATAGGCACCATATGGGAGACACTGTGTAGACTAGATGTGAATGACATAGCAACTGAGGCTTTGTTTGAAAAGGTTGAAGATTTAGAGAATCATGCTAGGAGAAACATCCACATTCGAGGCATCCCACAGCAAGATGGGGACGAACACTGCATACACACTGTAAAGGATATCTGTAAGCAAATACTGAGAAGTGATTCCTCAGGTACCATTTCAGCTACAGATACTAAGATCATAACAGTGCATAGGGCTCTGGGTCTGCCATACGACATCATTTGCTCGCATACTTTTCCTCTCAAAGAACTGTTCAACATAGTGTGCAGAAAGCAAAAGATACTTACCTTTAGCAGGTATTCTCTAAGGACAGCAGGCCTTCTATTCTCACACCCAGTCCAGAGCTTGGGACAAGCTTTATAAGACCTTTGTGTTGCATGCACCAAGTGTCTTCCCACCCGCTACGAGAGCACAGTTACTGCAGTTAAATACTGCAGCAATAAAAATAAAGAAAGGAGAAAATTCCAAGAGGAGGCGATGGGGTTGTGAGAATATAAGGCCTGTTGTCCTCAGAGAATACCTGCTATAGGTAAGTACCTTCTTTTTCTCCGAGGACAATCAGGGTCATAATTTTCACAAGTTGGGATATCCCTAGCATTCAGGCTCACTGGAAACAATAACATTGCCAATTAGGCCTTGCAACAGCAAGGGCATAGCTCAGATTAAACCTGAAACTATATACAAACTGAGTGAGTGCAGCCTGGAACAGAATAAAACAGGCCTAGGAGGGTAGAGTTGGATTCTAGACCCCAAACAGATTCTGTAATGCTGTCTGCCCAAACCGACTGCTGCATCTGGTATTCTGCTCAAGGCAGTAGTGAGATTGTAAATGTGTGGACTGAAAAAACACGTTGAACCTTGCAAATTTCTTCAATGGAGGCTAACCGCAAGTGTGCTAACCAACACAGCCATGGCTCTGACATTGAGAGCCTTTGATAGGACCCTCCAGGGTCAGTCCAGCCTGGGCATATGTGAAAGAAATGCAATCTACGGATTGTGCATTTTACAATGGTGACCCCCATTCCATGTGGGATAAAAAAAACAACAAAACTTGAGCGGACTGTCTGTGGGGCCTAGTCCATTCCATGTATAGGCCATTGCTGCTCGCTTGCAGTCCAAGGTGTGCAAAGGCGCTCTTCACCATAAGAACATAAGAGTAGCCATACTGGGTCAGACCAATGGTCTATCTAGCCCAGTATCTTGTTTTCCACACAGTGGCTAAGCCAGGTCACAAGTACCTGGCAGAAACCCAAATCGTGGGCAACACTCCATACTACAAATCCCAGGGCAAGCAGTTGCTTCCCATGTCTGTCTCAATAGCAGACTATGGACTTTTCCTCCAGGAATTTGTCTGAACCTTTTTTAAACCCAGATACGCTAACCTGTTACCACCTCCGTAAAGAGTGCCAGAGCTTAAACTATTCGTGGAGTGAAAAAATATTTCCTCTTATTTGTTTTAAAAGTATTTTCATGTAATTTCTGGATAAGTTGGGAATTGGTGGCAATGTTATAAAATGGATTGAAGGCTTATTACCTCCAGATCCTACAGAGTCAAGTCATCTACAGCAATATCATCTCCCTGGTCATCAGATTGCAGTGTGCCTCAAGGTTCTCCTCTATCCCCAATTCTATTCAACCTTATGATGATTCCTCTGGCTAAATCCCTTTCCAAACATGGTCTCAATCCTTTTATCTATGCTGACGACATTACTATATTTATTCCCTTCAAATCTAACCTGGCAGAAATTTCTGACAAAATAACCAATGGTATGAAATCCTAACTTCTTGGGCCAACGCCTTCAAAATGAAACTGAACAAATATAAAACTCAATGCCTAATCCTCTCCTCCCACTATTCCACATTCCATCCAACTACTCCCACCACTCCTGATGTCACAATTCCTATATCCAACAATCTGAAAGTCCTTAGAGTTACACTGGATAAATACTTATCACTTGAAGACCACGCAACATCCATCACGAAAGAAAATGTTCAACATGATGTGGATGTTGAAACGTGTGAAACCTTATCTCCCCTTGAATACCTTTCGGAGCTTGGTACAATCCATGGTACTCACCCATGCTGATTACTGTAATAGTATCTTCGTGGATGTAAGGCCCAAATTATGAAAAAAACTTCAGACTGCCCAGAACACGGCCAGCTAGACTTATTTATTTTTTTTTTTTTTATTGAATTTTCCTTACATTTATGTAAAAAGCATAAATTGGAATTAAAGAAATATACATTCTATTTGAAATAAACAATCAGGCAAAATGTCAATTATGTTAGTCCACATTAAATGATCCAAGAACTAGGTACTTAAGTTAACAAGGCTGAAACAGTTTGCTATCACAGTCTATTTACAAGAGGAAGGGCAAGAATCCAAATCGGGGCAGCCGATAAAGCGTACAATTCAAAGTTAACAACACATTACTCTTTACTAACAATAAATTCCATTATTTTCCTGGTTCAAAAAAAATATAATTTGTGGATTCTAAAGAAACGTAACATTTACAAGGAAATTTAAGTTTAAAGGTCCCTCCTAATTGAGGACCCTTGCTTTCAATAGTAAAAATTATTTTCTTCTTTTTTGTGTCTCTCGAGAGAGATCAGGAAAAACTTGAAGTTTGAGCCAAGAAAAAGTGTAGAGATATGACGAAAAAAAAGTCTAAATATGTTATTCGGTCCAATTCTAATGCAAAGGACACTAACAACGTTGTCCTTTCCGTGATAACTTCCATAGAATTCTCCAAAAATTGTGTTAAATTTAGGTCAGTCTGGGGAGGTTGTAAATTAGAAGCTCCAGCACCAGAAATATATATTACCCTAGTCAAGGGGGGAAAAGCTTCTGAGGGAAGCCCCAGAACTTCAACAAAATATCTTTTTAACATTTCTTTAGCTGGAGTCAAAGGAGACTTAGGAAAGTTCAAAAAACGAAGGTTATTCCTCCTCAATTGATTCTCTATATAGTCAATTTTCTTCCTTTGAATGTCATTATCTTTATAACAGCCAACATAGAGTTTTTAGTGGATGTTACCTGGGTTTCAAGGACATCAATCCTAGTCGTCTGTTCAGAAATCTTACCCAAAACTTCAGAATGAGCCTGAGAAAGTTTCCTCACATCTCCTCGAAGATTTTCAGCTACTTGCAGTAACGTGTTGTTCAAGCCCCGAATCGCCTCCCAAATGGAGTCCATTGTCACAATCGCTGGTCTTACAATTCTCCCCGATGCAAACGGAGGGCTCGTTCTGATATCGCTCGGGCTGTGAGGCTTGCGGCGTCAAACCCGTTAGCGAAGATGTTTCCAACGGAGACGAGGTTGCTATGGGGTCTCCACTGCTAACCGCAGGGGCTACACTTCCGGGAGCTCCCGCGGGTTGCCTCTCCATAGCTAACATATCCCCTCCGGGTCTCGGGGGTGTTGCAGTTGGAGGGGGACTAAAAGTCACTCCCTCAACGCTGAGGTCCGAGGTCTCCGTCGGACCCCTCGAAGCGCCGATTTGGGTTCTCTGTAGCAGCAGTCCCGACTCCTCCAGCGTCGGACTGTCGGGTGGAAAGGGCTTTAACCAAGCCTGTGGAGCCAGGTACGCTGGTTTTACCCTTTCTCTTCCCCATAACTATAAAGGAAATTCTCACTCGCAATTGGTGTTAGAGAGTCAGGAGCTGCTGTTCATACTTCCTTCCTAGTCGCCATCTTGGATCTCAGTCCAGCTAGACTTATTTATGGGAAGCCTAGATTCGAAAGTGCAACACCCCTCCGTATGAAACTTCATTGGCTCCCTATTAAAGAACAAGTCAACTTTAAGGCCATCACACTAATCCACAAGATCATCCATGGAGTATCACCAAGTTACATGGTCAATCTATTAAACCTTCCATCCAGAAACATGTCAACATCTTCATGATCACACCTTAACCTGCACCTTCCCCTAAAGTACAAAACCTACCATGCATCTAACTTCCCCTACCTGGGATCCCAACTCTGGAATGCTTTACCCAGACACATTCAGTCAATTAGTGAATATCTTCCCTTTAGGAAACTATTGAAAACCCATCTATTCAAACAGGTTTACCCGAATGACCTGACATACCATAAACAACCATAAGCAACCCATCTATTTAATGGTTCAACTAATCATTAACAACAATGACTCGGAAAATATCTCCTACCAACCTTATTACCCTCCATGATCTTCCCAACTTCTCCTTTATATCGCTCCACCTCCTTACCTATCCCTATCCTTTCTCTCACACCTCTTCTATTCCATTTACTCCTTGTTCATTTGTCCTATCACATACCTCCTTTGTTGATTCTGATACTACAGATTGTATTCTCTTGTTACTATGTAAGCTGCATTGAGCCTGCGATGAGCGGGAAAGCGCGGGGTACAAATGTAATAAATAAATAAAATAAATAATTCCTCACGTGTCCCCTAGTCTTTCTACTTTTGGAACGAGTAAAAATCGATTTACTTCTACTTGCTCTACACCACTCAGGATGGGCATGAGGTCAGGGAAAGAATGTTGCCAAGACAAATCGACTGGTTTAGATGGAACTCTTGACACAACCTTTGGAAGGAACTTAGGGTATATGCGGAGGACTACTCTGTTGTGATGAAACCTAGTATACGGTGCATCCACTACTAAAGCCTGAAGCTCACCGACTCTACAAATTGAAGTAACAGACACCAAGAAAATGGCCTTCCAGGTCAAGAACTTCAGATGACAGGAATCCAGTGGCTCGAAAGGAACTTTCATCAGCTGGGAGAGAACGACGTTGAGGTTCCATGACACAGAGGTTTGACAGCAGGCTTTGACAAAAGTAAACCTCTCATGAAGCGAACAACAAAAGACTGGTCCAGAGGTTCCATGACACAGACAGAGGTTTGACAGCAGGCTTTGACAAAAGTAAACCTCTCATGAAGCGAACAACAAAAGACTGTCCAGAGATGGGCTTACCCTCTACACGTTGATGATAACCACTAATTGCTCTGAGGTGAACCCTTACAGAATTGGTCTTGAGACATGAATCAGATAGATGTAGAAGGTATTCAAGCAGGGTCTGTGTAGGGCAGGAAATAGGATCTAGGAAACTGTCCTCACACCAGACGGCAAACCTCGTCCATTTAAAAGAATAACACCTCTTAGCAGAATCTTTCCTGGAAGCCAGCAAGACCCGGGAGACATCCCCTAAAAGACATAAGGAAGCAAATTCTAGGTTCTCAACATCCAGGCTGTGAGGGCCAGAGACAGAAGGTTGGGATGCAGAACAGATCCCTTGTTCTGCGTGATAAGGGTAGGAAAACATTCCAATCACCACAGTTCTTCAGAGGATAACTTCAGAAGAAGAGGGAACCAGATCTGTTGAGGCCAGTAAGGCATGATTAGAATCACGGTTCCACGGTCTTCCTTGAGTTTCAGCAAAATTTTCCCCACAAGAGAAATGGGAGGATACTCATATAGAAGACCTGTCCCCCAATGAAGGAAGGCATTCAACGCCTGGAATAGAACTGAGGGACTTTGCGATTGATGTGAGTGGCAAAGAGATCCACCTAGGGGGTGCCCTACGCTCAGAAGATCTCACGGGCAATTCCCATGTTGAGAAACCACTCATGCGGTTGCATAACCCTACTCAAGACTGTTGGCCAAGCTGTTAGATTTGCCCGCCAGATGTGGCATGTCGGTGAGCCCAATGCCGTATCTGGATGGCTTCCTGACACAGAGGGCGTGATCTGGTGCCCCCTGCTGGTTGCTGTAATGCATGGCAACCTGATTGTCCATTTGAATCAGCACAATTTGGTGTGACAGCCAATCTTTGAAAGCCTTCAGAGCATTCCAGATCACCCAGAGCTCTAGGAGATTGATCTGGAGATCCATTTCCTTGGTGGACCAAACACCAAGCATCTACATGGCCTCCCCAACCCAGTAGAGATGCATCCATTATCAGCACTTTCTGAAGCCAAGGAATTTGGAATGGAAGTCCCAGTCAAATTGGATTGAATGGTCCACCACAACTGAGAGCGAACAAGCTCTGGGACACTCAGATGACACCTTCCAGACCTCCCATTGGCTTGGCACCACTGAGAGGCAAGGGTCCATTGGGCAGATCTCATGTGAAGGCATGTCATGGGTGTCATAAACCGTGGAGGCCATGTGGCCTAATAACCTCAACATCTACCGAGCCAGCCCTGGGAGAAAAGCATGAACCTTCTGCTCTTCTAGCAGGGCTCCAATGAATTCCAACTGCTGGGCAGGGTGAAGATGGGACTTGAGTAGTTTAAAATGAACCCTTGTAGCTCTAGTACCTGAAATGTCCTCTGCATGGACTCCCAAGAACCGTCCACCAACATGTTTTTCACTAGCCAATCGTCGTCATGATGCACTTGGAGTGCAGAAACCCAAAAGAGAGATACCAGATAGGAGGGGAGAGATAGGTAAGCTCAACTCTGGAGTGGGACCTTGGGGTGTTGGTATCCAAGGATCTGAAGATGAAGAAATAATGTGAAGAGGCGGTGACCATGGCCAGAAGGATGCTACGTAGAATAGAGAGGGAAAGCAGCAGCAGACAAAAGGAGTTGTTGATGCCCCTCTACAAGTGTGTTCGGTTTTGGAGGTCGTATCTTGCTAAGGATGTAAAAAGACTTGAAGCTGTGCAAAGAAAAGCTACAAAAATGGTATGGGATTTGCGTTACAAGACATATGAGGACAGACTTGCTGACCTGAACATACATACCCTGGAGAAAAGGAGAAACAGGGGTGATGATGTTCAAATATTTGAAAGGTATTAATTCGTAAAAAAACCTTATCCAGAGACAGGAAGGTGGTAGAACTAGAGGACATGAATTGAGGTTGAAGAGGGCAGACTCGGGAATAATATCAGGAAGTATTTTTTCACGGAGTGCTAGATACTTGAAATGCCCTCCAGCGGGAGGTAGTGATTGGAAACTAATGGAATTCAAAAATGAATGGGATAAACACAAAGGAATCCTGTTTAGAAGGAATAGATCCACAGAAGCTTAGTGGAGATTGGGTGGCAACACTGGTAATTGGGAAGCAAAGCCAGTGCTGGGAAGACTTCTATGGTCTGTGCCCTGAAATTGGCAAGGACAAATCAAGGTCAGGTATACATATGAAGTATCACATGCCATGTGTAACGAGTTTATCTTGCTACATAGACTGGATGGTCCATAGAGGTCTTTATCTGCCATTATCTACTATGTTACCTCCAGCCTGAATAGCGACACTGCGACTACTGATAGATATTTGGTAAAGACCCTGAGAGCTGATGCCAGGCCAAAGGGCAACATGCGGTACTGGAAGTGATGCGTTCCCAGCTGAAATCGTAAATACGTCCGGAGGGCTAAAGTATTAGGATGTGTGTATACACATCTTTTAAGTCCAGAGAGCATAGCCAATCATTTCCCAGAATCATGGGAAGAAGGTTGCCCAGGGAAACCATCCTGAACTTTTCTCTGACTAGGAATTTGTTCAGGGCCCTTAGGTTTAGGATGGGATAAATCCTCCCTGTTTTCTTTTGCACAAAGAAGTATCTGGAAGTCCCTACCCTTCTTCCCCTGGTGGAATGGGCTCGACCGCACGGTCCTTTAGAAGAGTGGAGATTTCCCTCTGCAAGTACCTGCTCGTGCTGAGAGCTGTAATGAGCTCTCGGTGGACAATTTGGAGGATTCTGATGCCAATTTAGGGTGTATCTATTTAGAGAAACCACCGTTTGGAAGTTATAAGGGGTCACCTTTCGTGGAAAAACTTCAGTCTCCCCCTGACCAGCAAGTTGTCCAGGACGGACATTTTGACAGTGGCTGTGCTCTGCTGGAGCAAGTCAAAAGCTCGTCCCTTGCTTTTGCTGGGGGAGCAGCAGGGGCCTTAGGTGCACAATGTTGATGAGAACGAGCACATTGGGGCTGAGCATGAGCAGGCTGGTGAGCCGCAGGAGTGTACCTATGCCTCCTGGATGAGGAGGCAGATGCAGAAGACAACCGGCGGGGACAGAGCAGATATGGTATCTGTATACTTCTTGATTTGGTAAGCAACCTCCTCAACCTTCTCTCCAAAAAGGTTATCCCCATGCCTGCAAGAGGCATCCACCCTCTGCTGAAAAGAATGTTCCAGGTCAGAAACGTGGGAGTATGTGCATTGCTATACTTGGGCAGAGATCCTAGATGCCACGTCAAAAGTGTCATAGGTGCCCCTGGCCAAGAACTGATGACACACATTCTGCTGTTTGGCCAACTGGTGTACCGATTCAGCCTGCTCCGGTAGGAGAGAGTCAGCCAAGTCTAGCAACTTGCGCTCCAAGTCCTGCAAGTACACGCTGGTAAGACTGGATACAGGACATGAGTGTAGAGGCCTGGAACATCTTCCTCCAAAAAGAGTCCAAGGTCCTAGCTTCTCTGCCTGGGGGCACCAAAGCATAGTCTTTAGAACTCCTGGCTCTTTTGACGGAGGATTCCACCATAGAATAATGAGGAAACTGGTGCTTATCATATCCAGGTGTGCTGTGGATCCGGTACATAGTGTCAATCTTCTTGGGCAGGACAGGGACCAACAGCGGGGACTCCCATTCCAAACGATTTTCTACAAGTTACACATCTGACTACTCCGACCATTTACATGCTGCCAAAAATACACAAGACATTAATCAATCCACCAGGCAGACCAATCGTCTCTGGCAATGGTTCTGTTCTGGAACCCTTATCCATATTCGCTGATTTCTTCCTGAGACCATTTGTTCCGTTAATACCTTCATACATACAAGACACCACACACATGATTAACATTATGAAAGAGAATGATGGACCTTTATCAGGTACTATTATGGTCACCATGAACATCGAGTCATTATATACCAACATTCCACAATTAGAGGCCATACAGAATATAGAAAAAAAAACCCTACAAGGCAGGTCTACACATAAAAGGATACCCAATCACCTATTTTTGATGTGTGCCACTATCGCACTTACAAAAAACTACTTTGGATTTGATAAAACATATCAACAAATCAAGGGGACGGCTATGGGCTCCAGCATGGCTCCGGATTTGGCCAACCTATTTGTCAGTAACTTTGAGAACCAACACCTTACAGTTCACCTTTTTATTCAACATGTCAAAATTTACTGCTGTTATATATGATATTTTTATCCTATGGCAAGGGACTGAAGAAACTCTGATCTCCTTCTTCCAGTGGCTTAATACAAGAGACCCAAATCTAAGATTTAAGATGGAGTTCGACAACAATGAGATTCATTATTTGAATTTAACAATCACCAGAATGAGAATTTCTTTAGGACCACGATTAACAAGAAGCCGATGGATCGGAACACCTTTTTGCACTATTCCCGCGATCTAGCCAGACTTTACGTCAACGGTCTTTTTAAAGACCATTACAATCAATCGTTTCCATTTTTGAGCTTTCATTTTCAATCAAACATACAGACTCCTGATGCAGGCCTTCCGGCTGAAACACAATGTTGTGTCGAGTCATTTTGTTTTTGAATAAACCTTGCTTCACTGCACTACTTGTGTGGTCCTGTCTTTGGAAATCCTGGTTCTCATTCCCACTTTCCTCTCTGTCTAATGGAAAAGCCTCAGCTATTTCCTTCACAAAAGAGGGAAAAGAAAGGCTCTCTGGAGATTTTCTCATTTTAAGTAGAGAGGAGGGTTCAGAAGGGATGCCATAGGGCTCATCCTACAAAGTACCAGGGATCCTCCTCTGACTCCCATGAGCGCTCCTCATCAGTGTCAGTCAAAAATTCCTCATGGGAGGGCTGAGACTGAGCCGGCCTCAACTTGAAGGAACCATGTCCTCGAGAAGGGCAGCGAGGAGTCAGCACCCACCTTGACTCCAGCGAAGCTTCCTCCACCGAAGTCAAAGGAGTACCGGCTTGGGTGGCAGCAGCTCGGGGGCCAAGGCCCGGATGCGCTCAAGGGCCAACACCGGGGAAGGCTGGGATGCTGGCTCAGACACAGGCTGCAGAACTGACAAGGCCAAAACATGAGCTGGGTCCTGGCTGCTGGGAGACCGATGCAGCACCAGGCGCAGCACCTCTTGAATGGAGGAGGGAGCGGTCTTCCCAGCACCAACGCTTCTCAGTTGCCAAATTCCTCGACATCCCAGAGCTCCTGGCACCATGCATCAAAGACGATGAATGCCAATGCTTCTTGACTTTCGTCCAAAGCTCATAAGTACATAAGTATTGCCATATTGGGACAGATCAATGGTCCATCAAGCCCAGCATCCTGTTTTCAACAGTGGCCAATCCAGGGCACAAATACCTGGCAAGATCCCAAAAAAGTGCAAAACATTTTATACTGCTTATCCCAGAAATAGTGGATTTTCCCCAAGTCCAATTTAATAATTGTCTATGGACTTTTCCTTTAGGAAGCCATTCAAACGTTTTTTAAACTCTGCTAAGCTAACCGCCTTTACCACATTCTCTGGCAATGAATTCCAGAGTTTAATTACACGTTGAGTGAAGAAAAATGTTCTCCGATTCATTTTAAATTTACTACTTTGGAGCTTCATCGCATGCCCCCTAGTCCTAGTATTTTTGGCGTAAACAGATGTTTCACGTCTACCCGTTCCACTCCACTCATTTTATAAACCTCAATCATATCTCCCCGGTCACCTTTTCTCCAAGCTGAAGAGCCCTAGATGCTTTAGCCTTTCCTCATAGGGAAGTCGTCCCATCCTCTTAATCATTTTCGTCGCCCTTCTCTGTACCTTTTCTAATTCCACTATATCTTTTTTGAGATGCGGCGACCAGAATTGAACATAATATTCGAGGTGCGGTCGCACCAAGGAGCGATACAAAGGCAATATAACGTCCTCATTTTTGTTTCCATTCCTTTCCTAATAATACCTAACATTCTATTTGCTTTCTTAGCCGCAGCAGCACACTGAGCAGAAGGTTTCAACTTATCATCAACAACGACACCTAGATCCCTCTCTTAGTCAGTGACTCCTAACGTGGAACCTTGAATGACTTAGCTGTAATTCGGGTTTCTCTTTCCCACATGCATCACTTTGCACTTGCTCACATTGAACGTCATCTGCCATTTAGACTCCCAGTCTCGTAAGCTCCTCTTGTAATTTTTCACAATCCTCCCGTGATTTAACCACTTTGAATAATTTTGTGTCGTCAGCAAATTTAATTACCTCAATAGTTACTCCCATCTCTAGGTCATTATAAATATGTTAAAAAGCAGCGGTCCCAGAACAAACCCTTCTCCATTGAAAATAGTGACCATTTAACCCTACTCTTTGTTTTTTATCTTTTAACCAGTTTTTAATCCACAATAGGACACTATATCCCATGACTCTCCAATTTCCTCTGGAGTCTTTCATGAAGTACTTTGTCAAACGCCTTCTGAAAATCCAGCTACACAATATCATCCAGCTCACCTTTATCCACATGCTTGTTCACCCCTTCAAAGAAATGTAATAGATTGGTGAGGCAAGATTTTCCTTCACTAAATCCATGTTGGCTTTGTCTCATTAATCCATGCTTTTGAATATGCTCTGTAATTTTGTTCTTTATAATAGTCTCTACCATTTTGCCCGGCACCGATGTCAGACTCACCGGTCTATAATTTCCCGGATCTCTTCTGGAACCTTTTTTTTAAAAATCGGCATTACATTGGCCACCTCCAATCTTCCGGAACCACGCTGAATTTTAAGGATAAATTACCCCAATGCCAACGAGGACAACGTCGAATCCTCACGTCATCTTGGGACGGGTCAGACTCTGGATGGTCCCAGAAGCCCTGCACAGTAGTCGACGCTGAGACAGGTGGATACCCACTTGATGCACTACTGCTCCCAGTGTCAACAGGTCTAGCAGAAGCCATGCGAACCGACATTCCCGATGCCGGTGCAGTACTTGATGTCGATGCAAGCGTCGAGGAATCAGACCTGGCTCAAAAAATCCTTTCATACTGAGCCTCTATGGCAACCTAGGTTCGCTTCTTCATCCGAAGACATGAGGACATAGCAGGGCTACAGTCAGGCCCTAAACACTGGAGACACCAAGAATGGGTGTCCTTAACAGAGATGGTCCCAATGCACTGCTTGAAGTCACTGGGAATTGAATGGACATGAATGAAAAAACCTCTGCAGCCAAGGTCCGAATGCACTGCTTGAAGTCACTGGAAATTGAGTGGACATGGATGAAAAAACCTCCGCAGCCAAATCAAATGAAGAAGTGGTGCCAGAAAAGGGGGCTCTCGCCCTGCTTCTGCAACGCCACCAGCAAGACATTGACCCATCTTGTCTCCCTGTCCTCTCCTAC
Organism: Microcaecilia unicolor; assembly: GCF_901765095.1. NCBI lineage: Eukaryota > Metazoa > Chordata > Amphibia > Gymnophiona > Siphonopidae > Microcaecilia > Microcaecilia unicolor. The sequence continues at coordinate 62,082,474 of NC_044039.1, read as the reverse complement.
TCCCGCTGGCTCACTCATTTTATGTGGTCTCAAGCTCCTGTGCTGGTCCACTGCTTCTGTCTTCACTGTGGCTATGGCCACAGGAGCAAGCAAAGGCAGGCGCAGGGACGTTTCCCTCTGCGTGCTGCCACTTGCTCTGTTGGACCCAGAAACAGGAAGTTACATCAAGCCATGATGTAGCTTCTGTTTCTGGGTCTAGCAGAGCAAGCAGCATCATGCAGAGGGAAACATCTCCACACATGCCTTCTACTTGCTGTTGCCTGTCGCACCAGAGCAGGAGCTTCAGACCACATAAAATGAGTGAGCAAGTAGGAAGGGGAGAAAACAGGGAGACAGATGGATACTGGGGAGGATGGGGGAGACAGAGCAATGCTGGAAAGCTGCGGGTGGGAGAAAGTTGGTGACGCTGTTAATTATGTTAACACTAGGAAAAAAGGCCCGTTTCTCAGCGCAATGAAACGGGCGCTAGCAAGGTTTTATAATGGTAGGGGCCCCCTCCCTCCATCCCTCTGAGCTGCTTGCCTGCCTCCGTGTGACCGTCGGACGTTGTTCATGGTTCGCTCTGTGTGGGGAGGGTTTTTTTTTTTTTGCTGTGCCTCCGTGCCTGTGCCGTTTCTGTTTCAGCCCTCGAGTGTCATTGCTCCGCCCTCAACGTCATCACGTGTTGATGCGAGGGCGGTACAGACACTCAGGGGCACACCGGATATCTCGGGCGCCTCAACTTCCGTGGAGGCTTCATTAGAACGTTGGGGTTGCCTTTTATATAGAGAGATGTTAAATCGTTTTATTAATGCCTTAAATGTGCAGCCCTAGTAGAAACACGAGATGGCCCACACCTGGTGGAAAGTATACAGCTACAGAAGTTGGAGGTACATACATCCTTCACAAATGAGGAAAATAGGACTTCCATCAGATGGGAAGGAAATACCTTAAATGTGGCACGGTGCAGGCAACGTATAAACATTGCATATGGGAATGTCCCAGGATCCTAGCTCTTTGGCAGGCGTTGTGGACTCATTTGTTCTTAATACTTTAGAACTGTGATAGTGCTGCAGTCTAAAAAATTGAATTGTGGGAGGCTTCAGGAGGCTGTCTGGATAGATATTTGTCTGCAGACTTACATGGACTAAAGAATTTGGGAGCAAGGGGGATGTCGGTTGCTGGTTTTGGGAAATGTGGGATTGGGGAAGAGTTTCAAAGATAACCTGTCACAGTTGGTTTAGCTGGTTATACATAATGCCCTTCATATGCTGTTATTTGTGATTATTCAAGTGTTTGTTACATTTTTATTCAATGATAACAAAGATATTTAAAACATGCAAAAAAAACCATTGAAAGTTAATTTTGACTTTTAGGATATTTTAGAGCAGGGAATGCTGATGGATTTCTTGAGACAAAGTAAACTGATGGTCTATTATTCTGCTTTAAACTTTGTTTTAAATTATGTTTCCTTCCTTTTAGACTTTTATAATGTACACTGCTAACATGGTATCTATCGACTGACGTTACATCAAAAATTGAGTAAACTTGGAAACTTAGATGTCAACCAAGATTCAACTGAATGCAAACAAACCAGCAAAACATCCAGAGTACCACCTGGGCTTCCATTAAAAGGAAAGAAGAATTGTATATCATCAGAAAACAGTCTATATTTACTGTATGTATTTATTTTATTTATTAGGATATATTGTACTCCTAAGTCAGAAAGGACCTTACAAATAGGCATCATATATACATTAAAAAGAACAGGAGAAAGAGAAGAGTCTTGTGAAGCCCTTGAACTAAGCTCTTTCCATATTGAATACTCCTCCTTCATTTGCACATGGATCTGTCTCCATCCACTGATTGATGGGCATAACCCACTAGTCTGGACTGGTATGGTAAGAAAAGAAAAAAAAAAGTTATGCCTTTTCCGTGTAACAAGACTATGAGATAGTTGAGCATACTGGTCTGTTAACCGATCAATTGGTATAAACCAATAAGGCAGAAAATGTCTTTGATTTTCCAAGGAGGATAATACTTTAGTGCAGCAAGAGAAACGTTCCCTCAGGATTACTAAACAATTGATTACTGCAGCACAATCAGATATGCGAAATTTAAGGGGATAGAAGAGAGCTGATCCTTTAATGCATAATGATAAAGGTTTATTCCAGTGTGAGAATACAAGCAACCTGCTAGCGTAAGAGGACTTCAAAGACTTTCAGCTGAGCAAGACCGTTCAGTGCTTCAGTTATACTCTCATACCCCATCAAGAATGTAACATCTTCCAGAAGAGGGAGAGGAAGCGATGTCAGCTTCCTGAATGGGTGCCTGATTTTGGGATCCAGCTCTTCCTCCCAAAATAAAGCTTACACCTCTAACCATCTGCGGTTTTAAAGCACAATTTTACACGGATCTGCCTTGCTGGTTATTCAAGATGGCCAAAAAGACAAAATCTGTGGATATTAAAGAGACTTTGTCAATTTCGGCAGACTGGATCTTTCCCTGAAAAGCCCCAACTGGGTCTTTCTCGTACTGGCTCGGAGGACGGGGGGGATGCAGAGCCTACTAACTTGCTGAGTATCACCTGAGAAGTTCAGCACTATTTCAGAGATCTACGAGCAGAGCTAAAGGAGATGCATGGGGAACTTGCGTCACGCATTGACACTATACATAAGGATATGCGAGAACTGGGCACTCATTTTGAGGACCTGGAGGTGCAAGTTGAAGAACAGGGAGAAGTGGTATCTGATTTGCAAACTAAATAGAGTATCAATTTGAAGATTTGCCATTTAAATTGGATGACATTGAGATAGGGGCCTTCGCAATAACCCTTGATTTAGAGAAATACCTGAGAATAATAACCAGGAAAATGTTCTGGAGGTGATCCAGGCCATGTGTCATCCATTACCGAGACTTACAGAGTCTACACCTCCCATTGAACTGGAGTGGTGTTGCGTGCCCCCCTCAGATAACAGGCCCCACAACATTATTGTGTGTTTCTTGAGATATGTGGATAAAAAGGTGATCTTGCAGAAGGCATGGGCTCTTCCTTCATTGCAGTTTCAAGCTACCTCTGCTGCAGTTTATCATGATTTATCAGCTTTTACTTTGGCTAAGAGGCGGAAATTCAATCCTGTTTTGGAAGACATTGAGAATAGAGGACTTCGCAATAACTCCTGATTTAGAGGAATACCGGAAAATAATAACCAGGAAAATGTTCTGGAGGTGATCCAGGCCATGTGTCATCCATTATTGGGACTTCCGGAGTCTACACCTCCCATTGAACTGGAGTGGTGTTGTGCATTCCCCTCAGATAACAGGCCCCACAACATTATTGTGTGTTTCTCGAGATATGTGGATAAAAAGGCAATCTTGCAGAAGGCACGGGCTCTTCCTTCATTGCAGTTTCAAGCTGCCTCTGTTGCAGTTTATCATGATTTATCAGTTTTTACTTTGGCTAAGAGGCGGAAATTCAATCCTGTTTTGGAAGTACTTCAGAAGGAACAAATTAAATATCGCTGCTTTCCCCCTTAGCTCTCAGTTTTCTACTTCAAGGAGCTTTGCACAGAGTCAAAAGGCCAGATGAAACTTGGAAGTTGCAGCAGGAGGCAGAATTGGCTAAAACCTCTTCACCTGGGACTAAATGGCCTTCTCAGTGGCAGCTCCAAAGGCTAAATACTGGGCTAGGGTGCCCAGTGAAAAAAAAAAAAAGTCTCCAGCGCCATTTGGACTAAGACAAGTCCTGAGATTCTATGGCTGGTGATTTGGGGGGGGGGGGGGGGGGTTTCTGCAAGACTACCACAGGACCTGGTTCTCTCATCATTTTGGCTTGTTTCTCGGTTCTCTGTATATGGAGAGGGGAGTTCTGGCCCTTCAGTTTTTGCTCTTTCGGTTAAAAATAAGTGGCTGAGTACTAAAACTGTTGAGTTGCTGATTACATTGTTTAGGAGAATTTGTTACTTAAGCTAAGAGGATTATTTTGCTGTTAATTGGATGTGCAAAGTTGTAAGCATGTGGGTGTATGAGATGTGTGTTGGATTATTTTTGCGCGGGGGGAGGAGTTTGGATATTCCATGCAAGATGGGGGCTGCTTTCCTCTCCTTAGGGTATTTCTTGTTGGTCCCTCTCCTTCTTGATTTCAACTTGGTGGGGGGGGGGGGGAACCAGGAGATTATGGGGGGGGGGGGAACGGTAGTGGGAAGGGGTGCTTGACTTTCTCTTGTTTGTATAGGTTGGGGGATTGGGTTGTTTTTGTTTTGAGTTCCCTTTTGTACATTCTGCTATATTATGGGGGTTGGGGTGAGAGAACGATATGGTTTTTGATTTTGACCTTGGAGTTCTGGTGGATTGGGATGCTATTGCTGTCTTTCATTTACTTACTATGCCACCTGCTGTGAACATAGTTACTTTAAATGTGACTGGTCTCAACTCACCCAGAAAGCATTCATTATAGTTCAATTTTAACATATTTATAAATGACCTAGAGATGGAAGTAACTAGTGAGGTAATTAAATTTGCTGATGACACAAAGTTATTCAAAGTTGTTAAATCACAGGAGGATTGTGAAAAATTACAAGAGGACCTTACAAGACTGGGAGTCTAAATGGCAGATGACGTTTAATGTGAGCAAGTGCAAAGTGATGCATGTGGGAAAGAAGAACCCAAATTATAGCTACGTCATTGAAGGTTCCACATTAGGAGTCACGGACCAAGAAAGGGATCTAGGTGTCGTCATTGATGATACGTTGAAACCTTCTGCTCAGTGTGCTGCTGCGGCTAAGAAAGCAAATAGAATGTTAGGTATTATTAGGAAAGGAATGGAAAACAAATATGAGGATGTTATAATGCCTTTGTATCGCTCCATGGTGCGACCGCACCTCGAATATTGTGTTCAATTCTGGTCACCGTATCTCAAAAAAGATATAGTGGAATTAGAAAAGGTGCAGAGAAGGGTGACGAAAATGATAAAGTGGATGGGACGACTTCCCTATGAGGAAAGGCTAAAGCAGCTAGGGCTCTTCAGCTTGGAGAAAAGGCAGCTAAGGGGAGATATGATAGCGGTCTATAAAATAATGAGTGGAGTTGAACGGGTAGATGTGAAGCATCTGTTCACACTTTCCAAAAATACTAGGACTAGGGGGCATGCGATGAAGCTACAATGTAGTAAATTTAAAACGAATCGGAGAACATGTTTCTTCACTCAATGTGTAATTAAACTCTGGAATTTGTTGCCAGAGAATGTGGTAAAGGCGGTTAGCTTAGCGGATTTTAAAAAAGGTTTGGACGGCTTCCTAAAGGAAAAGTCCATAGACCGTTATACTCATCTTTGGAAAAACTAAATACGAAAGGGCGAAACCTCTAAGAGAGAAACTACATTGGCTACCACTCAAGGAACGAATTGAGTTCAAGATCTGCACAACCGTCCACAAAATCATCCACGCAGATGCCCCACTCTATATGTTAAACCTAGTGGACCTACCGCCTAGAAACGCCAAAAAATCGGCCCGCAAATTCCTCAATTTGAACTTCCCCAGCTGCAAAGGAACTAAATACAAACAGCCATACGCTACTACTTTTGCGTATAAAAGCACACAGATCTGGAACGCACTACCCATGGCCCTGAAAACTATGGACAATCTAACCAGCTTTCGCAAATCTTTGAAGACACATCTCTTCAACAAAGCCTACTAAATACATCCTAATAAACCATTCCTTAAACTACTCAGGTGTATCAAAACACCTTTCACAATACCTCACCTAGCACCTACATCTAAACCATATACCTTCAACCGATTATTGAATGTATTTAAGATAATGTAATGACTGCATCATAACAACACTCTGTAACCTTCAACCGATTATTGAATTTATTTAAGATAATGTAATGACTGCATCATAACATAGTAACATAGTAACATAGTAGATGACGGCAGAAAAAGACCTGCACGGTCCATCTAGTCTGCCCACGATAAACTGATATGTGTATACCTTACCTTGATTTGTACCTGTCTTTTTCAGGGCACAGACCGTATAAGTCTGTCCAGCAGTATTTCCTGCCTCCCAACCACCAGTCCCGCCTCCCATCACCGGCTCCGGCACAGACCCCGTATAAGTCTGCCCTCCCCCATCCTAGTTTCTCAACCACCAACCCCTCTTCCCCCCGCCACCCAATTTCAGCTAAGCTTCTGTGGATCCATTCCTTCTGCACAGGATTCCTTTATGGCTGTCCCACGCATGTTTGAATTCCGTTATCGTTTTCATCTCCACCACCTCCTGCGGGAGGGCATTCCAAGCGTTCACCACCCTCTCCGTGAAGAAATACTTCCTGACGTCTTTCCTGAGTCTGCCCCCCTTCAATCTCATTTCATGTCCTCTCGTTCTACCGCCTTCCCATCTCCGGAAAAGATTCGTTTGCGGATTAATACCTTTCAAATATTTGAACGTCTGTATCATATCACCCCTGTTCCTCCTTTCCTCCAGAGTATACATGTTCAGGTCAGCAAGTCTCTCTTCATACACTCTGTAAGCCACATTGAGCCTGCAAAAAGGTGGGATAATGTGGGGTACAAATGCAATAAATAATAATAATAATAAATGGACTTGGGGAACATCCACTATTTTTGGGATAAGCAGTATAAAATGTTTTGTACATTTTTGGAATATTGCCGGGTATTTGTGACCTGGATTGGCCACTGTTGGAAACAGGATGCTGGGCTCGATGGACCTTTGGTCTTTCCTAGCATGGCAATACTTATGTACAGTAAAATATAGGCCAATGGCCCCGGCTAAGAGCTAGGCCTCTTAAAATCAAAATAATCTCTGATACAAAATATATTTCACTGCAGCTCAAGCTGAAATGAGTTCCCAGAGAGCTAGGCTTGTAAGAATCAGAGATCACCTTTGACACAATTATATTTCACTGTAGCAAGTGCTGAGCTGGCAAGGGAGGGTGATTTTTTGCTCTTGGAAACATTCCTGGGACTAGCACCTGTGAGAAGTTACGAGCAAAGCTGTTAGGGCTAATGTACGTCATTAGAAGGTCGGATGCAAGGGGGGTAAGCACACCAAGGAGGGGGGGGGGGGAGCGGAAGAGGGCAACATGGCCTGTGAAATCATCTCACAGATGGGCTCTCAAGAGATTTTGTTTATACTTAGGGCTTAAGAACATGTGAAGTCATTCTAATTAAACTGATAAGGGCTAAGAACCCTGTTGAGACAGCTGGGGTCTATTGGAACCAATGAAGCCAAAATGGTATATAAGGACCAGTCTGGAGTGTATTAGAGCAGACAAGAGAAGGCTACCAGAGAAGGCTGGTGTGAGATGCTGCTCTATCATATGACTGCCTGAACTGCTTGTACCATCATTGGGTAAGATGATAATGCTAATAAACTATCTTACTATGAGGCTCATTTTCAAAGCACTTAGCCTCCCAAAGTTCCATAGAAACCTATGGAACTTAGCCTCCCAAAGTGCTTTGAAAATATGCCTCTTTATCTACTACATACTGGGCTCCTTTCTAATTGGGGAGGTTACCACTGCTTGAACGGTATAGAACTGTCATGAGCAGATACAGGATTGGGGTGATTAGGTATCTAGAGGGGATTTGCAATTCTGTCCAGGATAGCAAAAAGCCCCTGGCTTCCGCTGCTCAAACGGGTGAGGCAGATCTAATCATTACAGTACTTATTTTGTTGTGTCAGAAGGCACAGGTGGTCTTTATACAGGAGACTCACCTTAAAAGATCCCATGAATATTTGTTAAACCACAGATCGTACTCCTATACTATATATATATATATATATATATATATATATATATATATATATATATATATATATATATATATATATATATATCAGATACTTCTGATGCTAAAAAGCATGGGGAAGAGGGCTATTTTGTTTCATAGAGATTTGAAAATACAGGTCCAGAAGGCAAAAAGAGATCCCCAGGGACGATACTTATTGGCCAAGGTCCAGAAAGATGAGGTGGGTTTGATCCTGGCCAATATTTATGCTCCAAATGTTGGACCGATTGAGGTTTTTTGCAAAAATTAAACTTCAAATTGGTGGGTTTATTCAGGGCCCCTTGGTTTGTGCTGGGGATTTTAATGCATGCCTGAACCCCACCATGGATGCCACAAGTACTCGTTCTGTGGCTGATAAACCTGATACGAAAGCTTTTAATCTTTTTGTGCATGAGATGGGGTTATTTGATGCTTGGAGAGAGATCAATGGCACTCAGAGAGATTACACCATTTTTCTTCCCCCCCATGGGCAATATTCCCATATTATGTGTTGCCTGATGTAGTCTTTCTGGGCCAAACAGGGACTGCTTCCATAGGGAATTTAACTCTTTTTGATCACGCCCCTTGTCAGGTTGAGTTATTAGATATCTGTACTGAGTGTGTGGACCATTTCTGGACTCTTAATACTACCCTCCTTAAAGACGAATCTGTAGTATGGGAATATAAAAAGCTTTTGAAGGAATATTTATCACATAATTTGAAGTCAAGTGCTTCACTTTCTATGGTGTGAGACGCTTTGAAAGCTGTTACGAGGGGTTTCTTTTTGAAACATGCTGCTTTGAAAAAATGAAAATGTAACTCCCTTAAAGAATTTTTTCTTACTTGTATAGCCCAACTAGAATCTGAAAGTAAGTTGTATGGTTCCCCCAAGGTATTGGGGGAACTTCATGAGGCTTGGCTGTCTCTTGAGAGCTTGTAAGAAATAAAATAAAAGTGGGAAGACGACCAAGGATTCCAAAGACTGAAAGGATATATAAAATAAAGATGTTTATTGAGGTGTAAAGACTCGACACATCGTCGTGTTTCGGCCGTTAGGCCTGCATCAGGAGTCTTAATGCCAAATACCTTTGAGAACTATTTGATGAAGGCAAATCCTCAACAAAAGGAGGTCTTTAGAAAGACCGTTGTGAAGGTGAGCGTGCTTCGTTGTCTCCTCTGACACAACGCTTGTATAGAATGCTGTTTAAAAAGGCATACCCCGCAGATCCAATTTAAATGCCTGATCTCAGCTCCATGATCGACGAGCAAACGACCCTTGTCTTCCACCCGGCACCGAGCGTTGGTCGTCCTCCCACTTTTATTTTATTTCTTGTTGTTGTCCGTGGGGCGTCTAGAGTTCTCCACCTTTTGGCGGATATTTTCTCTCTTGGGAGCTTGTATCAGGAGGATGTCCAGTTAGCCTTGGACAAGGTGAAGTAGCGCCACTATGAATACTCTGGTAAGGCGAGCTCTATTTTGGCTTTTAAGCTCCAGAGGGTACGGGCAGATAGGATGTCTGGGAAAATTAAAGATAATAGAGACAATTTATTGTATAAACTTCCCTCATTAGGGCTTGTTTCCGTGAATTTTTGGAAGATCTGTATGCCCAAGACAAGAAAATACAGGCCTCTGCTACTGATTCTTATTTGGGCTCATCCGTTCTGCCTTGCCTTTCGGAGTCCCAGTGGGAGCAACTGGAAGCAGTAGTTTGCCCTGAGGAAGTTTTGAAGGCCATACGATCAATGGCAATGGGGAAGTCGCTTGGTTTAGATGGATACTATTTGGAATTCTATAAACTTTTGCTGTTGGGCTTCCCCCTTTGCTAGCAGAAGTTATAAATGGTGTGAGAGATGGGGCTCGGATGCCTTCTTCCATGTTGGAGGCTTGGATTTCTGTTCTTGTAAAAGAAGGGAAAGATAAAATGGAACGTCACTCATATCATCCTATTTCAGTGTTAAATGCGGATGTCAAGTTTTTGGCTAAGGCTTTGGCTGTGCGATTGGGCTCTGTGCTGCCTACTTTGATACACCCCAATCAGGTTGGATTTGTCTTTAAGAGCCAATCAGCTGATAACATTTGTAAAATTATTAACTTAAATTACATTTCATCAAGGGCTGGTTGGCAATCTTTCCTTTTGGGAATAAATGCTGAGAAAGCTTCTGACAGGGTCCACCGGGGTTTTTTGGATCGCATTTTGGTAACCATGGGTACTGGTCCTTTGTTTAGAACTTGGATACTAGAACTTTACTCCAAACGAGTTGCTTGTGTTCCCATCAATGGTGGTAACTCGGCTATGTCTTCCTTCACCAGATGGGTCCATCACCAGAGGGCTCTTTGCCCTGGTGATGGAACCACTTGCATCAGTCATACAAGTCAATCCTAACATTCGGGGGGATTCGGTGGGTAACACTGAACATAAAATTAGATTGTTTGCTGATGATGTTTTGTTGTCTTTAACAACCCTCATTAGTACTTGATATCTGTCCTGCAGGCCTACTCCCGGGTCTCAGGATTTAAGGTGAACATGAATAAAACTGAGGCCCTTAACCTGATTATAGATGGTCCCACTTTATTACAGATACAACAATCTTTTTCATTTCGGTGGGTTGGGGAGGGGCTATGATACCTTGGTATATGGTTGAAATCTGATTATTCTCAATTGTATGTGTAATCTACTGGGTTGGTCGTGAGCCCTTGAGCCTAGGCCGAGGCCCGCTGAGAGCAGGGACCAAGGCCTAGGGGAGACTGACCCGCCATTACACACCCCAACTATCCAACACCCCTAGCCTACCCACACGCAGCACCTCAGGAAGAAAGGGAAATAGGCATTCAAGCGGGCCTCATGGCCGAACCGGAACCGATATACTCAGAGCCACTCTTACGGGCCTCACGGCCGAACCAGAACCGATACACACACAGGGAGGGGAGAAAGAAACACCGGAGTCCCCACAGGACCTGAGGTGCAAGCCACATATTGAATAAGCAAGTACAGAGGCTCCACAGTCCCAGGACAGAACCTCCTCCCCTGACTAACAAGGAGAGACACCGAAGGAACCAGAGCGGGGTGCCACACCCTCCCAGGGGACTAGCGCAGGAAGGGCAAACTAACCCAGGAAGCACCCTGTAACCACAGGAGGATATGGAGAAAACAACAAGAAGACTGCCCTGCCACACGAACACCGCAGCCAGGAACCCCCCCCTGGACAGAAGGGAAAATGAACACAATAGAACCACAGCAGCCAGACACCGGGACAGGAAACAAAGGAAGACTAGCCCTCAAACCAGAGGCCAGAGGAAAAACACAAAAGGGATGAGGAAAATCCCCTGTCTAACTACACAGAGGACAGAGGCAGAGACACAGTACACAAGGGGTTAAACTTACTGAGCCAGAAGTCAGAGGCAGGAGCATGGAGGGGAGAGAACACTAAGTAAACAAACAACCTGAGGGAAGGCTCGCAGACCGGCAGCCTACCAAGTCTGCGGCCAAACGGGAGGAAAGCCCCCACTGAACAAACAAAGCAGCTGGCCTCCCACAGAGAACTGCAAGAAGCGGGGGAGAGCCCAGCTGGAGGCAAGTGAACTGATTACCCACACCCGCACGCTGACAGAAACGAGCCCAGACAAAGCAAACTAAACAGCAGGCTGAGTACACACACAGACACACACACGCTGCCCCAAGATATCCCAAACAAAGGGAAAGTAACTGAAATCCCTGAACAGGGAACACAGATACACAACCAGAGTAACTTCTGACAGAGAACTGTAAAGGCTTTAGGCTGCCAAGAAATGTAATGCCAAAGCAGGGAAAGCAAGAGCATGTGGGCTTAAGTACTACCCACTGACGTCAGCTCAAACCCTGACAGCCAATCAGGAATGGAGTCCACACCCCTCCCCTGCCAGACCGGCAGAATCATAACAGTATGCTGTTAATTATCCAACGTTGTTTGGGCCATTAAAGCTGACTTAGATCATTGGAAACATCAGACCTTCCCTTGGTTTGATAGTATTTCCACCATTAAGATGGAAGTGCTGGGGGTCACGTGATGGCAGCGCCGTGAGCCGATAGCTGGAAGCTCGGCTCCACTCCCTCTAATCACTGGAGAGTTTTACGATGGATAAATTGATGGGAGTGCAGCGGTAACGCAGGAGATTCAATCTGTGGAAAACTGAAGTGCTGGAAGTGTTGTTATGCTGACAAGGTTGACACAGGTTGGAAAAGAGCACGCTGTGAGCGGCATGCGCAAGATGGTGGCCCAGTAGCGTGAATCCCCGGCAGCCCATGTTCCCGAAGACACTATATGTCTAGCTTACTGGATGAGAAGCTGGCTAAGCTCCATGCTGCCCTGGATGAATTGAAGGATTCATATGCAGCAGGCGGAGGAGCGCATCTCTGCCCAAGAGGACCGAGTTCAAACAGAGGACCGCGTGGGGGCAATGGAGGAGCGGCAGAAACAACTAGAGGAGAGAGTTGAAGATCAGGAAAATCAAGAGAGGTGCAACAACATTCGAATCATTGGTCTGTCAGAATCCCTCAGAGGCGGATTTAAAAGAGATAGCGGAGAGATGGTTACCCGAGGTGGTTGGCTTGCCTGAGGACGTGGGCCCTGTGCATGTGGAAAGAGGGCACCGAATTGGGAGCAGAAGAGAAGAAGGTGCCAGGCCACAACCTGTCATAGCCCGCTATTTGAATTATGCTGTAAAAGCTCGGATCTTGGAACTGTTTAAACAAGTGCGTTCTCTGGATTACAAGGGTTCCAAGGTGCTGCTGTTTCAAGATTACCCCCTTAAGGTCTCTGAGCAACAGAGTCCTCGCGTCATTTTGCACACAATTCTTCAACAGAGGAATCAAGTTTGCATTTCAGTATCCAGCTAAGGTGTGGCTGATCCACAATAATCGCACCATGGTTCTCACATCTGCTGGGGAGCTCCGTGCCTTCATTGAGCAACTGCCACCTTCTTGATGTCACAAAGGCAACAGCAGAGACGCAGCAAGGTGGGGTGGTGGTGCTTCTTGGTGCTCTCAGTGGAAGGAGCCAAGAAGCTAAGACATGTTTAACTGTTTGGACGCATATGATGGACCAAAGTGTTGGAGCCATGCTTGCATAAGACATATGGTACACAATAGTCCTCTTGTTTGAAATAATGCCCTGTTATAGCCATACATTATTTGCTGATGTTTTACAGGTTATACTAAGGGGCACTGCTCCTAAAAGATATCCGGGGGGGGGGGGGCAAGTGTTTGCTTGTTTGTATGGGAAGGAGAGGGGAGCGGAGAGAGCTAGAAAATGTGTTGGATGGAAGGGAGTGGGGTACAGGTTAGGGATAGAGGGCTTAAGAGGGGAGGGAATGCTTGGTGCTGGGTGGGGTGGGTGTTGGCTGGATGGACTGGAGTAATTTGGGGATGGATGTTTGGGTTATGTGTATGGGAGATGAATGCATGGGGAGTAGCTCGGGTATCAGATGTGTTGGGGGGAGGGTGAACAGTTTTCTGTGCAATCAAAGGGTTTGGCCTGCTGGAGGGGATGGATGATGATCCTGGGCTGGAACGGTACAGCTGGGATCCTGTTCTCGGACCTACACAGCTATGAGTTTATTGGTGGATTTAACCTTGTGGTATTCTGGTGGGATGGGTGATGTGCGGGTGGCTATTTTGAAAGCAGATGGAGTTCACTCACCCATAAAACGTAAAAAGATCTTGAACTATGCCACACACATGAAGGTTGACATATTGCTGCTCCAGGAGACCCACTTAACTAGTACAGAGCATGAGAAATTAAGGAAAGACTGGGTTTGGAGAGCTGCTGGAATATGCGTCTTACAATGGTAGGTAACGGGGTGGGGGGGGGGTGGCGATCCTTACCAACAAGCAGTTAGACTCTCTATGTCACAAAACCATTACTGACCCAGAGGGGAGGTTTGTAGTGTGGTTGGGGGTAATACAAGGAAAGAAAATAGCTCTTTTTTCTATATACGCCCCAAATGTATACTCTCACAAATTTTTCTCTAGCCTACTGGCCATGCTGGCTTCACTTTCTGAATATGCACTGGTCCTGGGGGGGGGCGACTTTAATATTTATTTATTTTATTTTGCTGCATTTAAATACCACATTTTCCCACCTACCTGCAGGCTCAATGTGGCTTACAATATAATACAACTAAAATCACATTGATGGAATAGAGAATCAGAGTATATATAACAGATAAGGTGCATAGGAATATTATGGCAATCATATTAACGGAGAAGAATATAACAGCAGACCTCTTGGTGGACTGCAGTCCTCCCAAGACCAAAACAGTATGAAGCCCGTGGAGTGAATTTCCTCCAAGAAGAGTTGAATCTGTTGGACATTTGGAGAGTACTGCACCCGGAAGAGCGTGACTTCACTTTTTTCTCCCAGGTACACAAGGTCTATGCCCGTCTAGACTACATACTTTTATCCTCTTCTTTATTTTCGATAGTTAGGAAGGCTGCTTTAGAAGATGGAGTAGTATCTGATAATGGCAAAGCATGGGTGGACATGGGTTTTTCCTCTCAGGATCGCAGAACTGGCTGGCGAATGAACCCCTCTCTGTATTTAGATGAGGAGTTTAAGCAATTCTTAGTACAGGAGTGGGGATATTTCTTGGGGGACAATGATCCATCAGATGTCGACCCAGTCACTTACTGGGAAGCGGAGAAAGCCACCATCCAGGGGAAAATAATGGAGTATAGCGCTTTTACACAGAAGTTGCAGGATCAGGAGTTAATTAGTTTGGCACGTAGGTTAAAATCACTCAGAGTGCAGCTGGTAAGAGGAGGGTCTGGTAAAGCACGCCAAGAGTATTTGGACACTAGGCATAGGGTTGATACCCTTTGATTAATAGAGCTAAGCGGGACATACAGATGTACAAGTATCAGCTCCATAAATGGGGCAATAAGGTGGGCAAACTCTTGGCCAGTCTAATTCGTAATAGAGCTCCAAAGCAGGTAATCACCAAGATATGAGATAGCTCTAGGAGGTTAACAAGTAGTGAAGAAGCCATCCAAAAAGCCTTTGTTGGATTTTATTCCACTCTGTATGATAAAGGTTGTAGTGATACGGGGGAAACAGGACAGTTTTTTTAGTGGGCTAAATCTTCCCGTTTTGACCCCGGCCCAGTTGGAAAACCTCAATGGCCCCATATCAAGTGCAGAGATGCAGCACACGCTGAAACGTCTCAAATTAGCTAAAGCACTGGGACCAGATGGGCTGGACCCCTTTATAAAATACTGGGTCACCATATTCTGGGCCCTTTCCAGGCACTATGTCACACTCTATTTCAGACAGGGCAGGACGTGGGGAGGCTGGCACATGCCACTATTGTGGTTCTGCCTAAACCAGGCAGAGATAGAGAGCTGCTGGGATCATATCGACCTATTTCCCTATTAAACCAGGACCTCAAGCTTTTTGCGAGTATACTGGCTGCCAGGTTGGGGAAGGTTCTGCCTATACTGGTACATACAGACCAAACCGGGTTTGTCCCTGGCAGGTAAGCATCCACAAATATACTGAGAGCGCTAAGTGCCCTGCAGGCAAAGGGAGGTAGGTCAGGAGATGCTGTTATTGCCAGCTTAGATGCCAAAAAGGCATTTGATAAAATTCTGTGGGATTATTTATTTTGGGTTTTACCTCAGTTTGAAATTATGAGGAACTTCCTAGCGGGAGTGCATGTGCTTTATTCTAATCCCACGGCGCAGATCTTGGTTAATGGACAGCTCACCCCCTCTTTTACACTAGAGCGTGGGATGAGACAGGGATGCCTGTTGTCTCCTATGTTGTCTGTCTTATCTCTTGAGCCCCTGGCATGTAAGATTCGGCGCTGCCCTCCGAGGTATAAAGATAGGGGCTCAGGAATATAAGATCAATTTGTTCGCAGATGATATGCTGATATTCCTAGAACACGCTTCCCAAGACATAGTTGCCCTGGTGCAGCTTATTCAAGAATTTGGCTCTTTTTCGGGGCTCCAAATTAATTTTGACAAATTAGAGGCGATGGCGCTTTCTGTAAAGTGTCCCTGCAGAAGTTTGTCCAATTTCCCCCTCGCATGGAATCAAGGCCTATTGAAATATTTGGGAGTGTTCCTTCATCTAGATGCTGGGATTAGGTATCAAAAGAATGTGCGGGATCGGATAACTAGTATTAGATACCTGTGTAATAGCTGTGTCTTTGCTGGGAAGGGTTGCTTTAGTGAAGATGGTAATATTGACTAAATACTTTACTCCCTCCAGATGATGCCCCTTTGGGTTACTGGGAAAGATGAGGCGGTGTATAGGGGAATAGTGACTTCCTTCATCTGGTCCAATCGCAGGGCGCACATAGGATATTCTAAGCTGACAAGCCCCAGAGAGGGGAGGAGTAAATCGACCAGATTTGCGACTATATAATGTAGCAGCCGCGCTTCGCTGGTTGCATGAATTGCAAACAGGGGAACCAAGATATGCTCCAGTAGGCCTCTGGGAACATGAAGCCTCACCGCACACTGTCTTCAATGCACTCCATATCCGGGGTGGGGGGTCCACTATCGCGTGGGACTGGTGGCGCTCAAAACAGGGAGGTGCTGTGGGAGCCTCGCCTTTCTTAGAACTAGTAAAGAATCCCGATTTCCCTGCGGGCCAGGGTTTTAGTATATGGGAGCTATGGCGTTGAGGAGGGTGCAGATATGTGGGACAATTTTTGGAATTGGGTGTTACCATCCTTTGGGGATTGTCAGAAGACGTGGGGGCTGCCGGCCCATTTTCTTTTCTCATACCTCCAAATTCGACATTATGTCTCAACATCTTTGGGGAGGCAGAAGGGTAGTTATCCAAACTTCATTCAGCTAGATGATATGTTTATGAAGCCGACTACAGCAAACAAACTTTCAGTGTGGTATAGGATGGGGAAGAAATGTCGGGGACCTGGCCCCAATGAGCAATTAGCAAAAAAATGGAGTGATAGTCTGGGAGAAACATTGAGTGGGAAAGATTTGTCAACTTGTTTTAGCTCAGCTTTTCAAGCCACACCAAATGCGAGGTTGCAGGAGATGCAATTTAGGATCTTGCATTACACTTACATCTGAAAAAGCAGGGGGAAGGCTATGGCACTTTGGGATACAGATATATGTTATAAATATGTGGTGGGAAGGGGCACAACGGTGCATCACTTCTTAAGAGTGTAGTAAATTGCAATCTTTCTGGGCTGATGTTTTGGATGTAATTGAAACGATAGTGGGCACTCAGTGTGAATGGTCATATGCAACCCTACTCTTGGGGTTAGGCAAGGCACTGGATGCTCAGGGACTGCTGGAACATCAGCAGAGATTTGTACTAGTAGCATTGATGTTGGCGCGAAAGACAATCTTACAACACTGGGAGGGGAAAGACCCCCCCCCCCCGTCTTCAGCTGATATGATCTAGATAGCCACATGGGAGCTCCACCATGCACATCATCCCACAGGACGTTCTTTTTCAAGGTATACAGATGGACTTCCGGTGACGTCATGAGCTGAGGAGCAGCGCGCTCTCGAAGCTCTGAGACCCCTGGCTCCATTAAAATCTAAATCTTGAAGAAAAACCCGTACGGAGCGATTTCGCTGTATGGAAAAATATTATCAGGTGCTCCCGAAAGACATGGCGCAAAAATCCACAAAAAAAGACAAGCTTAAAACGGGTAGAGGAGATAACAAGATGGCGGAGGAGCCCGTGACTGTGGAGCCCATGTTCACTGAAAATCAACTCACGCAACTTACCCAGGCAATCACGAAGGCATGGGAGCCGAAATGGGAAGCGATGAATATCAAAATAGAGGCCTACCAGACCACATTGGATGGGATGGGAATCCGGATCGGAGACTTAGAGGCCAGAGTTACGGCCGTTGAGGATGATGCACGCGGATTTAGCCTGGACATTGTGGCCATGCGACGTCAGCTCGCGGATCAGAGGAACCTATTAGATGATTTCGAAAATAGAGCACGTCGGAATAATATCCGAATTGTGGGACTAGATGAAACGCTCCCGGAAAGAAACCTCGACACATGGCTAGAAACATGGCTTTCAAAAGAATTAGCGATAACAGACACGATGGGACCACTTATTGTGGAAAGAGCGCACCGTGTGGGTCGTCGAAAAGAGGATCAATATAATAATCGACCACGTGTGGTTGTCGCGAAAATATTGAATTATCGTCACAAACTGGAAATCTTGCAGGGGTTTAAATATAAGAGAGATACGCTGAAATACAACAAAAAGAATGTGCTGATTTTCCAAGACTTTTCTGCACTAGTTCAAGAGAAACGGAAGCAATATCACGCAATCTGTTCAGCTTGGTACTTAAGAAAGTACGCTTTATATTGCAGTATCCAGCTCAATTAAAAGTGCATATCCAGGACAAGTGGGAAATATTTACCACAGTATCAGCTGCAAAAAAACATCTAGTTGGAAATAACATTATTGACGCTGTTTGAACATAAATGTGTTTCGCATTTTTGGAAGTTGCGGGGTCTGAAGCTTTACAAGTGGGTATACATACGCATATTTGAATAACAAATGGAGTTAGGGGTCTCTACTGTTCACCGAGGTCCTACTCTCAACACTTGACTAGTTTAGGTGGATGAGGAAGGGTATCTGTGGGGTTGATGGGATAAGGAGATGGGAGGGGGGAAGGGAAAATAGATTTAGGGGAAATCTTTGGCAGATGGTCAGTGGAAAATGTTTATTTAGAAGTTTAGTGATAGTATGTCTATGTGCACAGATTATGAAAAATTTGATATGTTCCAATGTATACTTGATGAACAAGGGGATACTCATATATGATGGTGATGATGGGAATGTCAACGTTATTTCTGTGGCATGCCAATTAGAATAATATCTTGGAATGTGGGAGGTATAACCTCCCCTATAAAGCGAAATAAAATCTTAACGGCCTTGAAAAGATATAAGGCTGATATAGTTTGCCTCCAAGAAACGAGGCTCAATGATATAGAACATGCAAAATTGAAGAGATCATGGGTGGGGGAATGCTATGCAGTGGCAGCCAAGGGGCGTCGAGGAGGAGTGGTGGTTTTAACCCGAAAAGGATTAGCATGTAAAATAACGGTAGTGGAGAAAGGGGAACACGGGCGTACTCTCCTTTTAAAGGTTTGGATGCTGGGCATGGAATTCCTATTAGTTGGGGTATATGGTCCCAATGAATATGACCCCAGGTTTTTCAGATCATTAGAGAATAGCTGTACTCTACATAAAACAAACAAACTGTTAGTACTGGGTGATTTTAATTTAGTGTCAAACCCAAAAGAAGATACTTCAAATCCTACTTCATCACACTATTTAGGTCAGAGGGCGAAAGGATTGAAAATGTTCGCAAAAGCTCTGAATTTAGTAGATACCTGGAGAGTGATGCATCCTGGGGAAAAAGATTACACACATAGATCCAGGGCGCACGGTACTTTAGCGAGACTAGATTATATATTTTTAGAAAGATCTATGTTCTCCCAAGTAAAAACAGCACATATAGGACCGGAAGAAATATCAGACCATGCATCAGTGTGGTTAGATCTTGAGATCACGGGTGGGAATGGTGGAGGAGCAGGATGGAGATACCCAGCATATTTGCATAAAGACCCACTGTTTCAGAAATATCTGACAAGTAAATGGGAGGACTATGACATTAATAATAGGGAGCATGCACAAACAGATCCATTATTGTTTTGGTCTGCCTCAAAGGCAGTCTTGAGAGGTGATCTCATAGCATACTGTAATATTAAAAGAAAGCGAAGGGTGGCAAATATTCTGCGCTTAGAGAAACAACTAGCGAAAGCAAAAAGAATTTATGCACATAACCATACATTAGCTAGTTTAGAGAACATGAAAGTAATTCAAGTAACTCTGAATACTCTACTGCATTAACATGAGACCAGGTCCTCAATATATTATAAATATAAATTACAACGTTTTGGCAACAAAACAGGAAGGTTATTAACCAGAGTTATCAAAAATTGGAGTGTGCCCCGGGTGGTGGCTGCGTTAAAGGAGAATACAGGGAAAATTATAGTCACACAGAATGAAATTGGGCAGGCCTTTACTAAACATTTTGCCTCCCTTTACTCAGCCGATGCTAAACCGGAATCAAACTTGATACAAGAATATTTAGATCAGGCGGGGCTTACAAAATTGACGAGTGAGGAGTCAGCTGTGCTAAATGCACCACTGACTTTAGAAGAATTGCAACAAGCGATTAAAAAACTTAAATTACGTAAAGCACCAGGACCAGATGGATATTCTGGGGAATATTATAAAAGTTTGCCCCTAGAGGCGCAACTGGCGTTACTAGAATACTTTGAAGAGGTAATAGAGAGAAAGGGATTCCCACGCTATGCTAATTCAGCTTTAATTACATTAATACCAAAACCAGGAAGACCACATAATAGAGCAGAAGATTTCCGACCAATATCCTTATTGAATGTAGACACAAAATTGTTAGCAGGAATACTGGCGGAAAGAATTGCAAAATACTTACCAAAATTAATTGGAATGGAACAAGTGGGCTTTGTTAGGAACAGGCAGGCCACACATAATGTACGTCGCCTATTATTGGCGATAGCGTCCAGTCAAGAGGGGGAGATACCATCAGTAATAGTGAGTTTGGATGCAGATAAAGCATTTGACAGGGTAGGGTGGGAATACTTGATACATACCATGAAAACTATGGGAATCACAGGCTGGTTTTTGAGAGCGACACAAGCACTTTACCACAAACCAAGTGCACAAGTATTAGTCAATGGATTAAGAGGGAAGGAATTTGAGATTATGAGGGGTACTAGACAAGGATGCCCTCTTTCACCTTCCCTCTTTGTGATATCATTAGAGCCACTCATACGTACACTTTTGAGACAGAGAAACATTACAGGAATATCTGTGGCAGAGCAGCAGGTGAAGGTATTAGCCTTCGCGGATGACTTGCTGTTGACTATCACTGACCCGCCTAGATCAATGCGAGCTATGTTCACTGAGATAATAGATATGGGCAAATATCAGGCCTCAAACTAAATATGTCCAAATCATCAGCACTAGAGGTAGTTCAAGGAGACAATCAGAACTGGAAGAATAAATTTCCCCTCATTTGGGAGAAGAGATATATTAAGTATTTAGGAATTCGTATTCCAAACCAATTGTCACAGCTATATGAATTGAACATACAAAAATTACTTACAGACATGAAAACAAGCTTACAAACATGGAGTGCACTTCCAGTATCCCTATTAGGAAGAATAGCATTATTCAATATGATCATAGCACCCCGATGGATTTACTGCTTCCAAACTATACCACTGTATCTGAAAAGAAAAGATGAACATATTTTAAACCAACAGTTGCAGACATTTCTCTGGAAAGGGAAAAAGGCCCGATTATCTGTTAACTCTTTAAGTATACCAGTGGAATATGGGGGGTTGGGACTCTTAAACCTTCGATATCTTAATGTTGCTAGTGGAATGAGGCATATAAACGACTGGTATAGGAATACCAATGATTATACAAATACAACCTTAGAACTAAGCCTTACCCCGAAATTACATTTTAGCAATTATTTACATGCAACAGGTGCACCCATACCATATACTCTAAAATCTTCGGGGATTATGCCAACAGCTAGGGCGGTGTGGAGATGGGTGTGCCGGTTGCATCAATTTGACATAAAGGTGACACCATATTTACAAATTTGTGATAACTTTGCTTTTGTACCAGGTCAAATGTATTCTGTTTTTCACAAATGGAAACAAAAAGGGATGGTATATTTGCTGCAGGTGGTGACTAAAGAGGGTCATGCACGAACATTTCTAGACTTACAAAATGAGTATGCACTATTGGACAGTGATAAATTTTACTACGGACAATTGAGCCACTATATATCTACACTACCATGGACATCGTTGACAGAGGATGTCCAGGAAGAGCTATCCTCTGCCTTTACTCTAGAGTCACAGCAAAGAGTACCGATGTCATATCATCACAGACACATACGGGATACAGCTCCAGAATTGGAATACCGTAGATTGGCACATCTGTGGACTGAGGACTTACAAATAACAATTTTGGAACCACAGCTAAAGTCTCATGTCCGACAGATAAGACGAATCACAGATTTTGCGACCCACTGGGAATTGCAATATAAAATAGCCTTACGCCTGTACATCTCACCAAAAAGAGCATTTTACATGGGAATATCACCCTGGGGAGAGTGTGTAAAATGTGGTGCACCGGGAGCTACTCTGGGACATCTATTCTGGACTTGTGTCGGTATACAACAATTTTGGAAACAAATTATAGCATGGGTCATCAAGATATGGAAACAGATATGGCACTATGAACCACTGTTACTATTTGGACAGCCAAATTTGGGGATGTCCTCGAAAAAGAAAGGATATACGGCCTTTGTACAGAGAGCAATAATTGTTGGAAAACAAACGATTCTTACAGAGTGGTTATCCCCTCAAAATCCTACATGGCAGCAGTGGCACACTCGTATGGTATCTCTGTTGCGTTTGGAACGTATGTCTGTAAGAGATATGGAGTCAAAGAGTGGAGAACAGTTCCAGCAACGTTGGAGTCCGTTTTGGGACTCAATGACATCTGCAGCACGTAGTCACATATTGAATTACTGACTAAACCAATATGACTTATAAAGATCAGGGGGGGGGGAGGGAAAGGGAAAGGGGGGGGAAGGGGGGTGGGGGGGAGAAGGGAGAAAAGCTTTCAAAAAGATAAATAGAAAACAAAATTAATACAGAACATTGTATGTATAATTATATGAAGACAGTTTGTTAAAGCTTTATTTTCACAAGTGTATGGAAGAATTGTGTACATATGAGGTAACATATGATTGTTCTTTAATAAAAATAGATTTAAATACAAGGTATACAGATGTCTGGAAACTGGCACAACTGGGGTCAACTCTATGATGAAGATGCCTCGATCTCTTTCCAAACTCTGTCTCATTATTTTGATTTACCCCAATCTCACCATTATGCTTATGTTCAATTGGCTTATTTATTATCCTGTAAGCATTTAAAATGTCAAGATTGTTTGTCGCTGGTACCTTACCCCAGATCATCTCCATCATTGGTTTCCTCAGACTTCTGCATTATGATGGAGCCTAGGGAACTATGGGTCAAATTTGGTGGACCTGCCCAAAAGCCACTGCATTTTGGAAATCCATCTGCCTCCACATTTTGTGGATAACTGGCTTGAGAATTCCCTGGGACCCTGGGATTTTCCTGTTGAATAGAGCGATCCAAGGACTTTGGAAATATCAGACTTTGTTGGTGCGCCAATTGCTACATGTGTCTAAGCTCACCTTAGCGGCTGCTTGGAAGACACCAGGAGTCCCATCTTTAGCTAAGTAGAGATCTCGACTTTACACTGTATATAAACTAGAGAAGCTAACTGCTACTAGGTGAAATTCTTTCAAGACTTGGGAAAAGATTTGAGCTCTGTGGGCGAGTGAGACTTGGCTTGGCTTTTCTGTGTGATCACCTTTTTAGGGCTCCTGGGTCAGAGTTTTCTTTCTTTTTGTTTCCTCCTTTTTTCCCTTCTTTCCCTCCTTTGGTCAGATTTTTTTTCCTTTAGCATTGCTTTATAATAAAAACTATACATATTAGAGGTTTCATTAGCTTTTTTTTTTCTTGTATATATTTTTTATTAAAGATTGCTCAAATACAAAATAGCCAACAATCGGCTGTTCAGCAACATATTTCTTTTACATCAAGCTTATTTAACTCTAACTTTAACCTTCCCTCCCCTCCCTCCCTAACCCAGTGGTGTGTTTGATTGTTCTTTATACTGTTCATAAAGTGTCCATATTTTGTTGAAAATCCGCATGGAGCCTCTTCGTATGGCTGTCAGCTTTGACATTTGGTATAAGTATTCAACTCTCCCAGTTGCTATTTGTAATGTTGGTGGTTGCAGTTGCTTCCATGCCCGGGCTATTCCAAGCCTTGCTGCCACAAAATATTGAGTCGCCAGTCTGTGTTGCCAGCCAGATAACCCAGCTGGTTTAAAATGCAGAAGGCAGTGTTCTGCCCTCCATGGGCATTGCCTTTGTATAACTGTATCAACCAGCTGCAATATCTCTTTCCAGTATTCTTTTATTTTCTCACAAGACCACCATATGTGAAAGAATGTGCCTCTATGGCCACATTCCCGCCAACATTGACCTGATGTTTCTGGAAACATTTTTTGTAGTCGGTCTGGTGTGTAATACCACCCATAAAACATCTTAAAACCATTTTCATTCACCGTTTGTGCTATGGATGACTTAAGCAAATATTTATAATTACTTTTCCAAACCATTGTGGAATAGGTAGAGTGTAATATCTCTTCCCATCTCTTCTGATATAGTACCTGAGGATCAGTCTGTCCCAGCAAAGCCAGGTATATACGTGTTATCCCTCCTTTGCCTCCTCCTCTAATGATCGCAAGTTCTAGATCTGTTTCAGCTAGGTCTAATTCATCCTGCGCTTTCTTCTTAAGGAAGTTACGCAGATTGCAATAATAGGTAAGATCTCTCTCTATCAGACCATATTCCTCCTGAAGGTCTGCAAAACCAATCATTTCTCCATCTTTCCATGTTTGCCCTAGTGTGCGCAACCCTGCTTGGGCCCATTTGTCAAAAATCTTCTCCGATCTCCCCAATGAAAACCCTTTTGCCCAACGTATTGCTGTTTGCCGATAATACACTCTTTCCGGAAATAAACGTCTCCTCAATTGATACCATGTCCATAAAGGATGTCTCAATCCCATAGGCATTGCTCTTATTGTGGGCACTAATTCCTCTTTTGGTATCCATAAAATATCTTCTATTTCTCGCCTGCCCAACCATGCTCTTTCCCAATGAAGCCATTTCTTGGATGCCCCCGGCGACCACTCTGCCAAGACCCGAATCTGGGCTGCTTGGTAATATAGGTAGAAGTTAGGGACTCCCATACCTCCTCTCTCCCATGTTTGAAACATCATAGATCTCCGTACTCGTGGTGGGCGTTTCCTCCAGATATATGCAAACATTTTGCGATTTAGCTTTGTAAAAAAGCTTACGGGAATTGGGATCGGAATTGCCATAAATAAGTACAGCATTTTCGGAAGTAACATCATTTTGATAGCATGTATGCGCCCCTGCCAAGATATATTAAGTCCTTCCCATCTGTCTAACTCCTGAAAAAGTTCTTCTGCTTTCTTGGGGAAGTTAGCTGCATATAGCCCCTCTATTTGTGGGGTTATCTGTATGCCCAAATATTTAATAGCCTTTTTCGCCCATACAAAGGGAAACTCAGTCCTAAGAACCTCTAATTCTTTGGGAGGCACTGTGAGATTCAAAAAGGTGGATTTTTCCAAGTTCGGCTTAAACCCTGATAATTTCCCATAGTGCGTGAGATGTTCTATTACCCTTTTTATAGAAGTTTCTGGTTTCACAATTGTGAGTAATATATCATCGGCAAACAGCATCAGTTTGTGTTCTCTCCATCCTCTCACCACCCCCTTCACCTCCCCATCCTTCCGAAGCATGCAGGCTAGCGGCTCCAGGGACAAAGCGAAAAGAAGTGGAGATATCGCACATCCCTGTCTGGTCCCACGTTGTAGCTTAAATGTTCTTGTATAAGACCCATTAATTTTTAGAGTTGCCAGTGGACCTTGATATAGTAACTGTAACCAGCTCAGAAACTTCCCCTCTATCCCTACCCACTGCAATACTTGAAACAGAAACGACCAGTCCACTCTATCAAATGCTTTTTCTGCATCGATTGATAGCAGTACTGCTGGGGTCTGGTCGTCTCTCACCTGCTGGATAATGTGCATCAGACATCTGGTATTGTCAAACGTCTGTCGCCCCGCTATAAATCCCGCCTGATCCTCATGAACTATACCTGGAATCTGTTTTTGTAGTCTGCAGGCCAGTATCTTTGTAAATATCTTGTAATCCACATTCAAAAGCGAGATTGGCCTGTAGGAGCTACAAAGCCGGGGTTTTTTCCCCGGCTTCAATAGTAAAGTTATTGCTGCTAATCTCCATGTATAGGGTAATTCCTGCGACTCTGATAAATCATTAAACACTTTCAATAGGACCGGGGCCAGATGTTTACTATACACCTTGTAGAACCTAGTGGGGAATCCATCTGGCCCCGGTGCTTTACCATTTGCCATATCTGTTATTGCCCACATTATCTCCTCTAGTGAGATGGGTGCTGACATCCGCTCGGTTCCTCCTCTTTCCACCCGCGGGAGATCCGCCTCTTGTAAATACTGCTCTATTTCATCTACCTCTGGGACTTGTTCTGGTTCATATAAATTTGTATAGTAATTCAAAAACTCCTCTTGGATCTGTTCTATCTGTGTGACAAAATTCCCATCCGCTGTTTGTATGCCCCCTATATGATTACGTTGTGCTAGCTTTTTCAATTTACAAGCTAGCAGTCTACCCGCCTTATTCCCAAGCTCAAAGTGTTCTTGTTGTGTCTTTTGTAGTTTAGCGGCCACTTCTGCCAGCTGTAACTCCTGAAGTTTATTTCTCAGCTCGTTTAATTTTGTCTGTCCCCTAGTGTCTGTGGGGTTCTTTTTGTGTGCTTGTTCTAGCTTTGCTAATTCTGTCCTAATACTCTCTTCTTGTTCCATTCTTGTTTTGGTTATGTGTGCTCCTAATGCTATTAATTGTCCTCTAAGGACCGCTTTCAGACCTTCCCATAAATATTCTGAGCGGATCTCCCCCACATCGTTAAATTTGAGATATTCCTCAATATATTTTTCTATCACTGGGATATTTTTAGTATCCATTAGGATTGCCTCATTTAACCTCCAGTATCGCTCGCCCACCTGTCTAATTCCTATATGTAATTCTAGTACCACCGGAGTATGGTCTGACCAGGTGCGTGGCTCTATATTGATCTTACTTACATTATTAGCCACTGCCACATCTCCCATCCAGCCATCTATTCTAGAATAGGATCTATATTTAGCAGAATAGTATGTATAGTCTCTTTCCTGTCCATGTTTTGCCCTCCATAAATCTGTCAGTCCCCATCTGGCCAAGAAACTCTTCAATCCTTTCCTATCTATTTTAGCATATACAGCTTGGCCTGTAGAGTTGTCTAACGGGGGATGAATCGTGACATTAAAGTCTCCCCCCAGGAGGAGTCGACCTTGTTGGTGCTTTTGCAATTGTAATTCCACTTTTTCTATAAACTGTTTCTGCCCGGAATTCGGGGCATATATATTAACAATGGTGTACTGAGTATTATATAATGAAACTTTTACCAGCAAGAATCTGCCTTCTTTATCAGTTACTGTATGTTGAACCTGCCAGGGAAATGAATCCGACAGTGCTATTAATACCCCTCTCTGTTTAGAATTGTCTATACATGATAAAAATAAGATTGTAGGGTATCGCCTATGACCCACCAGCCGCTCGTGACACTTTTTCAGGTGCGTCTCCTGTAGAAGCACTATATCTGCTCGCAATCGTGTCATTTCTTTAAATGCTAGCTGGCGCGAGTTAAGGCCCCTCACATTGAATGTTACACATTTAAACACTTTATCACCCGATACCATTCAATCAGACCATTATATATCCACCACCATTTCCCCTTATCCCTATCCCCCCTCCCCCCTCCCTCTGTCCCCAATAACCTGAAATAGCATGCCCCCTTCTTCTTTGAAGGCATGCTAAGAAAAATTGTGGACTTCCGTTCTCATCTTCTACACCAGCCCATTTAGGCGCTTTGGCCCTTAGTAGTTTGCAGGCACCGCTCCCGCTGTTTCAGGTTCAAAATTTGGCCTGTCTCTCTGGGCAGAGATTTAATTCCAATGTGCAATGTGTTGTCATGTGCCTTTCCCTGTCGCCAGCCGTTGATCTGATGCTTGTCTTCTCAGCCGTCCTCGCCCCTGTGAGACTCTCTGCCATCTCTGCTTGCTCTTTTTCGGAGGTCCATTAGTTTGATGTGCTGTGATCGCTGTTGTCTCCTTGTTCTGCCCCAAGAACTCTTGGGCCTCCTCAGGCGTGACCACTCGTCGTTGCTTTCCCTCTTTATAAAACACTAGGGCAAAAGGATGCTGCCATTTATATTTGATTCCTTCATCTCGGAGCTTTTCCATTAATGGACGCAGCGCTCCTCTCCTTTTCAATGTGGTAGCCGCTAGATCTTGAAATAATTCAATGGGATACGTTTCCCATATTATGGGACTAGCTACCCTTGCTTGGCGCATGACATCCTCTTTCATTTTGAACTCTGTGAAACAAGCCACAATGTCTTTAGGCACATTAGCCTTTCTCGGACCCAATGCCCTGTGTGCACGCTCTAGTTTAATTGTTTCGGGTGCCACTATATGCTCCGGGGTAGAGAGCAGATGAGCCGCTATATCCTGCACTGCTTTTTCACAGTTGATAAATTCTGGTAGCTCCGGTAGGCCCCGTACTCGGATATTAGCTCGCCGGCTTCTATTTTCAAGGTCTTCCACCTTGTCCGTGAGAAATCTCATGTTTGCTTGTTGCTCAACCATTTGCTGCTCTATCCCCGTTATCGTGTCCGCTTGTTCCTCAAGGCCCACTTCAGTTTCACTAACTCGATTCCCCAGCTCTTTGATCTCCTCTCTTAGGTCTGCGCTCAATTGCGCAAAATCACGCCGCATCTCTTTAATGTCCTTTTTAATATCCAACAGCCATGTACTCAGCTGCTCCCATTTATCTGGTGCCAGCTCGTTTTCCTGTGTTTCTTCGTGTGCGCCCTGAGCGCTTGTAGGCCGCTGGCTTAGGGAGGCCACTTGACTCGGCTGATCACCTGCCTGCCTGTCCGCCACGTGTTCGCGGTCCCGATATGCGAAGGCAGTTAAATCCGCCGTTTTGGGTTTCGAGTTCGCCATCTTCAGGAGCGCGTGTCTTCCGCTGTTTGCTCTACTACACGCCTTCCGTTTCGGGCTTTAATTGTTCTTCTTTTTAGCTGGTATTTGGGCTGGTGTTCGGGAGCTGCGCGTTCAGACCGCCATTGCGGTTCGTGACGTCACCGGAAGTCAGGTTTCATTAGCTTTGAGAACAAGTTGTGTTTCTACTTGAGCAAATTGTACAATGTACTTGTATGTATCTTTTCTTTTATCACTGTAATAAAGACCTCATTAAAATTTAAAAAAAAGAAAAGAAAAGAAGACCTTCCAGAAGAGGAGTGAAGCCAGCTATTATAAAAAGAACAAAATTTATATTTTCCTCAGAGATTCAAGGCTGGAACTGTGCGACATATGGGAAACATTAGCAGCCAAAGCATTTCTAACATCATTTCTAACATCACCACAACCTGGAAACATATCAAGGCTAGAGACACAGCAGCATTGTCATTCAAACGGTGCCATTACTACTTTTGCTGCTTAAATAGGAAACATTCTTGATTAGTTAAAATCTCTCTCTCATTAGGAAGATATAAGGAGAATGAGGATTTTTTGAAATATCTGCAAACAATCCAGCCGATATTCAAAGCGATATAAGGGGCAGAGACGCTCCTGCCCGCTTAAATCACCTGGGGCCACCCAACCACTGAGTGGCACTTAACTAGGCTCTAACCGGTTCAAAAAATGTAGGCAGGTCAGGGGTGGTTGGTGGGGACAGAGTTGGGGAGAAGCCAGCAGTTATGTGGGTGCTGACAATATTCAGTGCTAGGACTCGCATAGCTAAGCTGCCAAAATTAAGATAGCTTAAAAGCTGTCCTAATTTTAGCTACAGCTATGTAAGCCATGGCACTGAACAGCCAGGATCCTCAATTATTTAAAAGATATATGGAGCCCAGGGAGCACCCTCCAGGACTCCCAAAAAACTTCTCTCCTTCTCAGCCTGCACCATTCAAAACCCCCTCCCCTCCCGAGACCTCCAGCGCCCCTCCCCCTTTGCTCCCTGGTGGTCCAGTGGGGGCAGGAGCAAAGCCCACTTCAGGCAGCTATAAGGGATACAATCAAAACAGTTTACATATTATACACAGGTACCTACTTTGTACAAGGGGCAATGAAGGGTTACGTGACTTACCCAGAGTCACAAAGAGCTGCAGTGGGACTTGAATCTGGTTCCCCTGGTTTTCACGCTGCTGCACTAACCATTAGTCTACTCTTCCACTCCTTAGACTACTCCCTCAACACGCCCACTGGCCAGACCAGTGGGGGGAGTGTTTGGATATTGGGGGTATGTTCCTGGGGCAGGGGGTTCTGAATGTGCAAGAAGGAGGCTTTTTCAGGGGCCGGGAGAAGGCTAGTTATGCAGGCCCTGGCTGAATATCGGCTGGGACCCACATAAGCGCTAGCGGCCTGTCCTTAAATTGCCGCTAGATACTCAGTGCCAGTACATGGTCCACCACTGAATACCTGGGGCTAAGTCTGCCCGCAGCTGTCAGCATCTAAAAAATAAAATGCTGACCACCACAGGCTGAATATTACCCCCAATATTTTACCTGCATTCTAGTGCCCTAACAAATACGTTTAATGAAAACATATAACAAGCTAGAAAGCAGACTATTTTACTTTAATATTTTATATATTATGTGTTTTAAACCAGACTTTAAAAGGGTTTGCCTAAGCATTGGACTATGAAGAGAAATCAGAGTTTAGTCTAGTAGGCTCATGGCAAGATGTACCTTCCACTGGTTCTCGGTTTTCTGCATAAACTTCAAACCTTTTTCTATTTCTGCTTTCATTTCATGCACATGAGCTATAGTATGGATAGACCAAGCATCTTTCTGGTCTACAGCCAAAGCCTAAGAAAGAACAAAAGCAAACGGTTAATTCAAGATGGAAAGGGAGGATGAACAAATACTTCTATCTATGTTATGGTGTAATCAAAGAATGTAAACATGAGAGCATTTCTGAAGTAAGGAAAATGATCAGAAGGCCTGAACTCCGTCAAGCTATCAACCGCATGACAGCACCCCATGATCCTAGTCCCTCCTTAATTGTCAAAAAATCATTAAGACCCAGTAACTGTAAAATGAAACTGTAAACTGCTTGAATGAATGAATGAATTCCATGGTTAACTTAAGTCTCTTAACTGAACATGCTCCACAGGCCTGGAAAAATGCCACTATTCATCCTAACATCAAAGAAGTCACCCTCTCTATCAACGACTGTGGTGAAACAGGTGACTTATGTCGCTGTATGACGTATTCCCCCCCTCAGTGCACTTCCCTTAATTGGCCAGCAGGTGGTGCCTGTCCTATGCCTTAAAGCTGCAGTTGTTTTTTTCCTTTCAGCTTATCTTCCACAGGAAAAAAGGAAAGCCTCTCAGGGAAAGTAACCTGCACTACCATTGGCCAAATACCCTCAGTGTTAATGCTCTGGGCCCTGATTGGCCCTCAAGTGCAAGATCCAACCAGAATGTGCTGGAATCCCCCACTCTCAGAGAGGGAATGTGGAGAGTGGAGACCTCTGCACCGAGACCCTGTTCAGATCCTATGAACAGTTATTTTTTCCTGAACTCTCCAGGTACTACTTAGGTGGTAAGAAAGTGTTTAGTTAGTTTTAATGTTGATTCCTCTTATTTTTACCTGTTATTGTTTGCTGTTTACACCTTTTTCACTGTTCACTGTTTTACCTTTCAATGTTAATAAACCTATTAGTTTATTAGCTCTGTTTCCTGGACTGACTCGGAATCCTAGTAGTTTGTGTTCTTAGTCTGTGGGTGTTTTCTAGGAACTCTGGGACCCCTGGGATTGTGGCCTCCATGTCCTTAGAATCCAACAGGGAATTAACTTGTGGGTGGGAGACTTTCCCAGAGGCAACAGTGGGTGGAGGGTGCCAGTGTTGGAGCGGGTGCACAGGTGCATGCGGGCCTGAGCAGTGTTGGGTTGGATCCTTTAGGTGGCCGCAGGGTTAACACCAGGTGGGGGGGCTAGGCGTTTCGTGACATTGACTATATAAATTACTGCCCTACAGCCAACCTCCCTTTTTGTTGCCAAAATAGCAGACTTCATTATATGTGCTTCATTCTAACCAAAACAGCTTCTATCAACATTGTAGTACAGAAACCACCTTGCTAGGTATCACTACTTTCATTTGTTACTATCTAGATCAACTGAAATCTGTCTTACTTCCATCATAGGATCTTACTGTGGCTTTTGACTTGGCTGATCATTCCATTCTGCTTAACCACTTACAGAACATCACTATTGTTGCCACTGCATACAACTGGTTTATATCCTATAAGCGTAAGCGTGTTTATACAGTCCAAATCGATAATACTTCCCCCACCCCATTCAAGTTTGAGTCAGGCACCCTTCAGGGCTTGACTCTCGTACCCATACTATTAAATATTATTCTTGTCCCACTACTTACTCTCTCAAATCGCTGGACCTTACTATGTTTATTTATACAGACAGCATAGTCTGGAGTGGAGGAGCCGCCTAATGGTTAGTGCAGTGGGCTTTGATCCTGGCGACCTGAGATCAATTCCCACGGCAGCTCCTTGTGACCTTGGGCAAGTCACTGTAGGTAGTATAAATAAGTCTTATAGGAAACAACTCCTAACAGAATTATTTATGCCAAGGCCCTGGATTACAGAACTCTGCCTAAGCAAATATTCTGGACTCATGCTAGGGTAAACAGGACCTTACTTTGGCGCCTAACCAAAATTAGCTGAGTTAGAGAGAACGCAACCAAAGCCTGCTGGAATATATTATATTTATAGATAAAGAAAATATACAAATATAGAATAGCTCTGCAGCAAGGCTTAGCAAAGTACAAATATATAACTTGTTGATAATAAAAAAAAAATAGATTGTCACTAAATAAAGACTATGCAAAATGATTCTTACTGGAATGCTAGGTGATTACACAAACCTGATTTTGTAATCGTGAAAACTTATACTACACCTCTTATGCAAAATACAACTGTTAGCAGCTTATTCTCTGACCACGAGCTATGACCTAACCAGTCTTATCTCAGATAAACACCAATCACTAATTCCCGACATCTATAGAAGTAAATCCTGTTATCTCACCATGCTGTCTGTTAGGCAGTCTCCCAATGAGGTTGGCACAGATTTCTCCTTAGACTCCAGCTATATCCACAGCGAGTCAGTCTCAGATTCAGAACAGGGTCTATCGTCTGAAAGCAGGTGCCACGGTCATCCAGTGTTGCATTTCAGAACAGATATAGCTGAACCAATCTGTATTTTCACCAGATATGTAGTTCACAAGGTTAGAACAACACAGTTTCTTGCTCCCTCCGAGCATTCTAACCTTACTTGTCTTCTTAGGTCCTTCTTGTCAGTCCCAACTGTCTGATGGTCTCCGAACAACTCTAGTTCCCGCTTTCTTAGTACCTCTCCATCAGATGATCCTCCGGGACCAATCATAATCCTGTCCATGCTCATGGAGTTAGCTGAAGAGTCCTTTGTTCGTGACCTTGAAGTTGTTACTCTCAGGTCTGCATATCTGTCTCCAACCAGGCTTACTGGAGCCATGGGTCTCACTCCCCTTTCAGCTTCTCAGGGTGATAACAGGGTGGTTGTAACACAGAATGTCCTTGGATGCGGTATGCCGGTCAGTGATTTTCCAGAAGTTGAAAAGCTGGATCTTGCTGACACAGATGTGCTCAGGTCAGAGGTTGTAGAATCCATCTTGTTGTAACAGGATGTCAGGCTTGTATGAACCAAGACCAGCTCAGGTGAGATCTCAGGTAAATACCCCTACAGATTCCCCCCCTTGGAGATGGAAATGACTACAAAGGAGTAAAGGCCTTCTCCAACCTAACTAACAATACACTAGACAGGTTAAAATCAGGACTCATGGTCAAGACTAATGAGAAGCATAAATGGAAAATTTCAGCAACTCAAAACTAACACTCTGTAAATGAAAACTAGAAGCAATTACTACAAATACTTCATGAAATCATAGCACATTGTTCAAACGTAAATTCAAAAATGCTAATACAGCAAATTACTGAATACGGGAACAATAATATGGTGTTAGTGTCACGTCTGTGGTCGTGACCACCCTCAGACTTACCCTATTTCTGGGAATCAGTGTCTGTGCTGGTTTCTGTCTACTTCTGAGTTGGCTCTGTTTCTGTCTCTGGGTGCTGGCCACTTCCAGCATGGCGCTGATTGCCTCAGTATACTGCACCTGTGTGGGTTTAACCTCTCTGTGCTTCAGTATACTGTTCCTGAGTTAGCTCTATCTCTGTGGGCTGGCTGCTCTAATGGCTTCACTACTCTACACTTGTGTGTATTGGGCCTCTCTGTACTTCAGTGGGCTGTTCCTGAGGTAGCTCTGTCTCAGGCTGGGTGGGCTGGCTGCTTCCAGCCTGACACTAATTACCTCACTAGACTACACCTGTGTGGGTTAGGTCTCTCTGGGCCATGCCTGTGGCCTGAAGGGGTGACCTCATCTGTCAGGGCCTTCTTAAGGAACTGGTGTTCTAGTCTTCAGTGCCTTTGCATTGCCAATGCCTCCGCAGTGCCTTAGGTCCCGAGGTTAGTGTGCTGTTTGCACAGTTAGCTTTCCTTGTCTTTTCTTGTGGGCTTCCAGCCCTTCTGCTTTGCTAGTTACTATCACCTGTGGGCCTTGCCTTCTGGCTCAGGGTATTATTGCTCGTAGGCTTTCTGCCTAGTCTACTACTTACCTGTGTGCTTCTTGCTTTCCTGCTCAGGGTATTATTGCTCTGTGGGCTTTCATCCCTTCTGTGTCTATTGTTCTGTGGGCTTCCAGCCCTTCTGTGCCCATTGCTCTGAGGGCCTCCAGTCTATCTGTGTATATCCCTTTTATCTGTGGGCTTCCAGGCCTTCTGGGTGTATTACTGCGGCCTGGGGGTTTCCAGCCCTTCTGTGGGCTTCTAGCCTTTCTGGGTGTATCTCTCTGACCTGTAGGCTTTCAGCTTTTCTGTGTATATTATTCTCTGTGGGCTTCTAGCCTTTCTGTATCCCTGTGCAGTGGCTCTGCTCCCTGTCTGAGGTTGGTTAGCGACTGTTGCTGCAGCCATTTCTCTCCTTTTTATCTGTTAGCTACTGTAGCTCCAGTCTAACCCTTCCTCTGGCAGGCGTATCTGTCATTCCCATTCCCTTGAGCTTAGCTTGTATGTAGCTCCTGTGTCCTCTTTTCCTGGCAAGCTAAGCTTCCATGGACACCCTGCCTGCCTAGTGTTTGGGTAAACCCGGATCCAGTCGAGCTGTGCCAGTTTCCCGAATCCTGTGGGAGAAGCCTGTACTGAGTATCCTGTATCCTGCTTCTCAAGCCTGAACCCTGCTGTAGGACGTTGTTCCTGGATTCCTTGTTGCTTTCCTCTTCAGCTCCAGCCCAGCCACTCCAGTCCTGTCTACTTCAGCCCGTCTTAGGATTGCCTGTCTCCTGTTGGGTGGTTTTGCCTGCTGCTGCCACCTCCATGACAGCGGCCCAAGGGCTCACATTTCCCCGAGACACCTGACAGTTAGTGATTATGTCTTAACACATGAAACTGTAATCAACATTACATAGAATGCATTGCAAAAGCATTAGCTAAATTAGTGCATAATATGAAAATGAAACAAGATGTTGAATAGTGGAGAATTACTCATAGTTGACCTCCACAAATATAACAAAGTCAATGGTGATGGACCTTGATGATAATGAGGTGTAAATGGACAACTTCTCGCATCAAAAAGACATC
Source organism: Microcaecilia unicolor (assembly GCF_901765095.1). NCBI lineage: Eukaryota > Metazoa > Chordata > Amphibia > Gymnophiona > Siphonopidae > Microcaecilia > Microcaecilia unicolor. The sequence continues at coordinate 62,047,060 of NC_044039.1, read as the reverse complement.
AAACAGGAACAAAATGGTCCACGTAATGGTGATGATGAAGAAAGTCTTCAAACATAAGAATTGGACACAGTTCAAAAAGAAAGTCAATTAAATGTCCAAAAACAAACAACACATCCAGAACTTCAGTTACAGGAACACTGGATCTGACAACATAAAAATAAAACAAAACAAAATTCCCCCCCAGCAAGAAAAAAAATTCTTGGGAAAAGAAAATTCAACAGTCATGAGCAGACAATGGAAATCAGGAACGAAGGGAAGGAATGTTCAAAACCACAAATGGAGGGGAGGAAGTGACTTCACGGAGACGAATGGCTGCCTGAATCCTTAGCTCCGCACTTCCCTGCTTTCAATTTGCTTTAATTGCGGGAACCCGGCCTTGTTCTTGTGCTGGAACGGCTTCTGGAGATTCGCTGTGACCTAGGGAGCAAGATGAGCAAAATATCTGCATCCCAGGCGCGAGAGCGGAGCTCGACAAGACAATCGATGAAGAATCAATCGAGACACGTGTCACCGGCCCCGGATCACTCATCGGGATCCGAATCAGCTGCATTGAGTGCGGAGAGCTTCCCCGAAAGCAGCCCTGTCTAAGGAATTGGCTAAATGCTTGAAGGATATCAGGGCAGAGATTACGGCGTCCAAACAAGAAATACTTGAGCACGTGGACGCCATTAGCCTTGACCTTCGCGAGCTGGGGGGTAGAGTTGAGACCCTAGAGGAACGTATGGACGAACACACCGAGAGAGCGGAGGCAGCAGAGACCCGTTTTGTGCAGCTAAAAGAGCAGACAGAGGAACTACAATACAAAATTGATGATCTGGAAAATCGCAGGCGGCGACAAAACCTCAGATTCCGGGGAGTTCCTGAAAACGGAAACATGGAAGATGTGCCTGCAATTGCGAAATCACTGTGAGAGACAATTATGGGAGAACCAATGGAGTCTGATAGTATTTTGTTCGATCGGGCTCACAGGGCACTTGGTCAGCCTAAAGACAACAAACCCAGAGACGTGAAATTTTCTTCCTATGCGCTTAAGGAGAAGGTATGGATAAAAGCGCGCCAAAACCCATCTGTGGAATACAAGGAAGCACAGGTGTTCGTGTACCAAGATCTATCATTATTTACATTAGCGCAGAGGCATGTGATGAGGCCCGCGCTGGAAATTCTGAGGAAGGAGAAGATCTCCTATAGATGGATTTTCCCTTTTGCACTGAGTTTTGAGTTTAAGGGTAAGCAACTTCGCTTCCGCAGGCTTGCGGAGGTGTGGAGGTTTATGCAGGAGGCTGGTCTGACAACAATGGCGAGTCCTGCGGGGGATCTGGCTTCTTCCACCCGAGAAAAATTGCAGAAGTGGAAGAGAGTCCCCAGAAAACTAAAAAGCAAGGCACCAAGACGTGACTTTGGCTGTGATTTTGTTTGATATGCGTTTTGTTTCTGATGTCTACTACTGGGGTGACATTTCTGATTCTGTGTGTTTATCTGTTCTCTGTAATTGGGAATCTCTGGGGGTTGTGTTGAACTGCGAATGGTCTGAGTTTAGGTGGATGGGTGGAGGGACTGGGTGAATGTATTAGCAGCAGGGGGTGGTACTGGAGTGTGCACAAAGGTTTGGGGGGACCGTTTGCTCTCCTGTAGGGCACTTCAGGGGGGATATTCCCAGCCCAGACCCTAGGATCCGGATTGGTGGGGGTTATGTTTGTGAAGGGTGTGTGGGGATTTCGGGGAGGGAAGGGTGGTCGGGGAGGTAGGGGAGGGAGGGGTTCTGGAAACAATTGGGGTTTTTTCTATGATTCCTTCAGAAGACCAACACTGTCGCAACCAACTGAGGGGGCTCTAAACGGGGGAGTACACTGTGAGCAAGGTAATGGTGGCAGGAGCTATATTTACTTGTAGAGATGAGTGTTGACCTGAAAGTATTATCATACAATGTGAGGGGACTAAACATGCCTCAGAAGAGACAGAGGTTTTATAGAGAACTGCAGAGGCTCAAACCACACGTGGTCCTGCTCCAGGAAACGCACCTGAGACGAAAATATGAGCTACTCCTCTCCTGCCCTGGCTTTACGGGGGCATATTTTGCATCTGCAGAGGGCTCAAAAAAACGAGGGGTGGCGATATTGCTGCATTCTTCTGTGGCAGCGCAGATTTAGCAAGTCAAAAGGGACCTAGGGGGACGTTACATATTTGTGCACATGATAGTGGATCAGGTGGCCTTAACGGTAGCCTCGATTTACGCCCCAAATAGTGGTCAGGCAGAATTCTTTGTACGGGTTCGGAATTCACTGGCAACATTTGTTACTGGGAGGGGACTTTAATGCGGTGATGCATACTTGCCTCGACTGCACGGGGGTCCCCAGGGCGGAGGGCAACAAGGAATCACAGGCGTTGGCATCCTTGGCTGCTTCCCTGGGCACACTGGACCTGTGGAGACTGACACACGAGACAGACAGGGACTATACGTTTTACTCCCCAGTTCATAAGTCATATTCGCGCATTGATTACATTTTCCTGGACACAAACTTGGTGGAGAGGGGACCTAAGGCTGGCATTGGAAGTGTGACGCTATCAGATCATGCCCCAGTATGGGTCTTCCTTTCCACCATCAGGGCGGAAGTGAAAGAAAAGAGATAGATGTTAAATACTAGTCTACTACAAGAAGGGGAGGTGGTGGAAGGGTACAGGAAAATGCTTAAGGAGTACCTTGAATTTAACATTGGCAAGGGACCTGGAATGCCCATAGTATGGGATGCTATGAAGGCAGTGTCTAGAGGCTACTTTCTACAACTAGCTAGTAAGCGTGCTAAGACACGTAGGGCGCAGATAGTGGCATGTCTGGAGAAAATTCATCAGTTAGAGGGGCAACACAAGATAGGTCACCGCGGACCTGGCAGGAGCTGAGGAGGGAGAGGCTGCTATTAGATTCTATATACTCAGAACAACTTAGTCTGATGCAAGCGAAATATAAGGCGGGAACTTACGAGTTTGCGAACAAAGCCGGTCGTCTCCTTGCTACTAGGTTACGTAGGCAAAAAGTTGATCGTATGACTAAGCAGATACGGAATGGAACGGGAGAGCTGTTAGGAAAATCCTAACAAATATGTGAATGCTTTGGGAAATTCTATCAGACCTTATATGCACAGGAGATTAATCCCTCTTCAGAGGCTATTGGACAATATTTAGCTGGAAGTGACCTTTCCTCCCTAACCTGTCAGCAAAGGGCATTGTTGGATGCACCAGTAACTCCCATGGAAATCCAGAAGGCTATTAGTGGCATGCCCTCTTATAAGTCCCCCGGACTAGATGGGCTCCCTAGTAAATTCTATAAGCGGTTTGCGCCCGAATTGGCGCCACTGCTTGCGGACCTGTTTAATCAGGTGGGAGCTGGTGGGACGCTGCCTCCATCTATGATGGAGGCCTGGATTGCAGTCATCCCCAAGCCAGGTAAAGATCCTAATGAATGTGGTTCCTACAGACCTATATCGTTCTTAAATGCAGATGTTAAAATCTTAGCTAAAGTGCTGGCAAGTCGACTGGCGCCCTTGCTTCCAGTCCTGATACATCCAGATCAAGTGGGCTTTGTGTCCCATCTAAGTCGATGGATAATATTAGGCGTACGCTTTATCTTATGTACCTTGCAAAGAGAAATCAAAAGCCACTTTGTCTGCTCAGTTTGGACACTGAAAAAGCTTTTGACAGGGTCCATTGGCCCTACATGTATCGGGTACTGGAGGTCATGGGATTTGGGACGACTTTTAGGAGCTGAATACAGGCGTTTTATAACTCTCCACGAGCGTGTGTAAGGGTTAACAACAGTAATTCGGAGTTGTTTTCGCTCCACAGAGGCACCCGACAGGGTTGCCCTTTGTCCCCTCTCTTATTCGCTATGGTCATGGAGCCTTTCGCCTCTCAGATTAGATTGGACCCGGAGATGTCAGGGGCTTGGGTGGAGGGTAGAATGCACAAAATGGCCCTTTTTGCGGACGACGTCCTGTTGTATGTGACCCGCCCACTGACCACATTCTCTAGACTTAATTGTATTATAGATAAGTACACAGAGGTTTCGGGATTTAAGGTGAATATGGCAAAGTCTGAAGCTCTAAATGTAACGCTTTTGAAGAATTGGTGGTGTCTCTGAAAACGTCGTACTCTTTTAAGTGGGCTAATTGTCATATTACTTATTTCGGAGTGAAATGACCCCGAATCTCTCGGACTTGTTTCAGGCTAACTATAAAGACCTGGCTCGGGACATTGTGGTTGACTTGGAGAGATGGGGGGAACTAGGGGTATCTTGGTTCGGCAGAATCGCAGTTATTAAGATGAACAATCTACCTCGCCTGTTATACTTATTTCAGGTGCTGCCTGTGATGATGCCCAGGCGATTTCTTGCTTCCTTGCAGGATCGTATAGTGAGGTTCATCTGGGCGGGTAAGCGGCCTAGGCTCTCGCGTACGCTTCTTTACCAGGCTAGGAAGAAGGGTGGGCTTGGCGTTCCCAATCTCATTTGGTACTACAGGGCGGCACAGGGAAAGGCTGCTGTTGAATGGTTCCAAGACTACCCAGATAGGCAGTGGGTACAACTGGAACAGTACTCTATTGGCTCAGTGCCGTTAGCAGTGCTTATGTGGCTTCCGCAGTCGTTTCGGGTAAAGGGGGAGGAGTCATGCCCGTCGGTTGGAGTTACACTACACTACTGGGATAGCTTGTTCCCTAATAATCAAAGCGTTCTGTCACGGTTATCACCAATAGCATACAATCCTCTCTTCCTGCCAGGGAACGCGACAGGGGTCTTCACTAGATGGTATAGGGAGGGGGTCAAAACCTGGGCCAATTATTTGAAGAGGGTTCTCTGATATCACTTGAGGAGCTACAGACAAGGTATCCGGGGGTGCAGGTAGATGACTTTGTGTACACTCAATTATCTCACTTCCTTAGAACAAAGGCAGTTAGACTAGTTATGCAAAGGGATAAGTTACCACTGGAAGATATTTGTGAAAAACACCAAACTTTCCGAGGACTGATTGGCTGTCTGTATAGAAGTGTCGGTGCCCAGGTCCAGTGTTACAGCCGTCATAGGAAAAGTTGGAATGATGAGCTGGGTGTAAGTCTCGGGGAGACGGCGTGGGGGAAAATAGAACGGGCAGTGGCAAAAGTGTCCACTCTTGTGCTGTCGCAGGAGAATGCAGTGAAAATCCTGTACCATTGGTACCTCACCCTGGACCGATTGCAGAAGATTTATCCGTTCTCTTCAGGACTGTGTTGGAGGGGATGTGGTCATAGCGGAACAATGGGCCACGTGTGGTGGAGTTGCTTTAAAGCTAGAGCCTACTGGAAAGCGATACATAGTAGATTGCAGACCTGGTTGGGCCTTTAGATTGTAAGCTCTTTGAGCAGGGCCTGTCCTTTTATGTTAAATTGTACAGCGCTGCATAACCCTAGTAGCGCTTTAGAAATGTTAAGTAGTAGTAGTAGTAGTAGTGGTTGCCGACTTCAGTGGGCTCCAGAGATTTTTCTTTTTTCTGTAAGGGCGGTGGGCCTAACTTCATATCAGCAAGTATTGGTGCGCCATGCTGTTGGGGGCAGTGAGAGTGGTTCTTGCATCTCAATGGAAACAGAGGGGGGTTCCTTCTGTTACAAGGTGGTGCAACAAACTACGGCATGTGTGTGAGATGGAACGACTCCGAGCGGAGCGAATGCACCAGACAAGTAAATGGTACCTGACTTGGAACTCTTTCCTTGCCACTGCCAAAAGTGGTTAGGAGCAGCTACAGTGCTTGTGCAGGTGTTGAGAGCTCCTCTGTGGGTTGGTTAGATGGGGGAACTGATAAGGGGTGGGGGTGGGGTAATTCAATAACCATAAATTCTTAAAAAGTTCATGAAGTTTACTGTGAAACAACTTTGCTTCTGTTTGACTTGAAAGTTCTGTATTTGTATATTGTTGACTTGGTTTCAGAGTCCATTGTATTTTATTACTGTTTAATAAAGACTTCATATAAATAAATAAAAAAACACAAATGGATTAGGAAGCAGGGATTCAGGAACACCTTGAAGAACGTCATCAGGTATGGAAACAGGATCAATCATCTTGGCAACAACATCGAATCTTCAAGATTGTTTTTATAGCTGAAAAACAAAAGAAGAGGAAGCTATTCTACTTCATGGTTAATTTGAGTCATTTCAACAATGCACGTATCTGGACCCAAATGACTGGGATGACATAATTGTCTCAACTGATTGATGTGGACCCATTTAAGGTTATCTTCACCTTGAGAATTTTTCTTGAGGCAAATTTGATAAACCACAGGTGAAGCTTTTTCACTATAGGGAAAACACCATGCCAACTGGGCAGACATTTCTTTTCTTTTACCTTGTTTCTGGCAAAATTGAAATAGAATACCTTGTCGCCAATTTGGTATTCTTTGGAGGTAGTCCCTTGATCATAGTAGGCTTCCTACCTCTAGCACTACTTTCCAAGTTCTTTTAGGCAAAGGCACTTTGCAAATGTTGACGCAAATGGGCGCTATACTCACGAGAGGAAGTAGCACTGGACAAGTTCACATCATTAGTCCTGTAAAGCAAGTGAATTGGTAACATCATTTCCCTACCTGTCATCATCTCAAAGGGTGACACTCCGGTAGAACGATGGGGTGTGGCATGAATAGCCATAAGGACCAATGGTAACTTCATGTCCCAATCCTTACCTGAAGATGACACATACTTCTTCAGAATGGTGATGATGGTGCGATTAACTCTTTCCACTTGTCCCGAGGACTGAAGTCGGTAGGCAATGTGCAATTTACTCTTCACGCCTAGCATCTTCCACATATGTTGGATTACTTCTGCAGTAAACTGAGATCCTTGATCTGAATCCACTCGCATCGGCAAACCCCACCAACTGAACACATGATCCAGTAGTAAGGTGGCCGTAATTTTCTGCAGTGCAATTGAGTGCAGGTAGGCACTCCACCCACTTGGTGAACAGGCAGGTGACAGGAAGTATATACTTGCTGCCACGGGTGGATCGAACCACAGGTCCAATCCAATCAATCTGGATATCTGACCAGGGCATAGCAATACCCTTCTTCCTGAGTGGTGCTCGATGGGATGGAGAAGATGGCTGGAAATGACAACAGGTCAGACAACCTTGAGTATACAGCTGCATATCCTGACGCATGTGGGGCCAATAAGCCACTTGCTTCAAGGTCTCATAGGTGATACCTTCACCTCAATGTCCTGCACAGGGTTCATCATAAGCATGTTGCAACATGATGCCACGATATGCCTGAGGCACAACCCACTGCTCAATGCCATGCTTATTCGTCCGAATAAGCAGGTCCTGACGGATCTGGAACTTCTCTCGGGATGTATAGAGTATCCTCAGTTCTTCAGCTTGACACTCCTCTTCTTACAACTGATGTTCTTGCGGATTCTGGATGTACACATAAAATCGTCCAACTGCAGGATCTGATTTCTGAGCCGTGACAAGATCAAATGATGGGATGTCACTGCACCACTGGAACACTGTAGTCTCACTAAGCTGTTTCGTTTGTTGTCAGGTGACAGCATAAACGGCTCTGAGAACTGCCATAATTCTCCTGTGAGCGCACCTTCCTTGGTGAGTAGATCTGCCAAGTCGTTCCCTATCTTGTCAGGACTATCAACTTTTGCATGACCCTTGACCTTCTTCCAATAGAGGGTCATGTCATGGTTCCGTACCAGTTGATCTAAGGTCAGAATCAAATTTTCATGATGTACCGGTTTTCCTTTATAGTTTAACATGTTGTTTATGCTACCAATTGGGTAGATGAGAGACAAAGTTCTGTCTCACATAATCTGAATCTGTACATATGACTAATTCTCGCATTCCTTTCTGAACTGCAGACTGTACCGTCACCAAAGCTGCAACAATCTCAGCATACTGGTTCGTCTGTGAACCCAAGCTGTGCTTCAAAGTCTCTTCAGGAATGGTGGGAATCCATACCACTCCCACACCTGCAACCAACTCATGGTCTGTGTCGCGGCGGAAGGCACAACCATCCACATAGACTTTAGGCATTGTATCACAGATCTTCTCATCATACAGATTGTGTTGATGCGGTTCTTTCTCTTGTGGTGGAACCTCTGTTTCAGGAATACCTGCAAGGGAATAATGTCCTGCACAGTCATGCAGGTCAGCCATACCTTGGGCTACTACATTACGATGTTTCTGAGCATACCTTACCTCTAAAGGCCATCCTTGAAGAGCCAATGTCCAGGAGACTATCCTGCTGTTGGACACCCGACCGGACTTGATTCGGTCGCTACCCAATAAACTAATGGGTTGGTGACAAGTCTCCACGATTAGCTTCTCGCCTTGAATATAAATCCTGAAATGTTGCAGAGCCCAAACAGTGGACAAAAGCAATTTCTCACAGTCGGAATACTTCTTTTCCACATCAGATAGGCCTTAGCTGACATAGGCCACGACCCGCTTATCAGAATCATATTTCTGATATAAGACAGCGCTCATGGAGTGCTTGGAGTATCCCAGGTCAACATAGAACTCACGACCCCCCCCCCCCCCCAAGGTGCGCGAGGCAGGGAAAGCGGCTAAGCTGATCCTTCAGCTCCTGCATAGCAGATTCCTGCTCTGGACCCCAAGCCCAGGGTGTATCTTTCTTTAATAACTTCACCAAGGGTCTGGTAATCTCTGCGTACTCATCTATGAACTGTCAGGAGTAATTGCATATTCCTAAAAAGGAACGAAGTTCTGTGAGATTGCTGGGTTGTTTCAGCTGTTGTAAGGCCTGCACTCGCTTCTTCTGAGGTCGCAGACCCTCAGCAGAAATTTCATACCCTAGGCAATTTAGCTATTTCCTGCACCATTGTCCTTTGGGCAGCAACAGTTTAGCTCCAGCATCTATCAACTGTAAGAAAACATGCTCAATCTCTGACAAGTGTTCTTGAAAGGTAGGGCTTTTGATCAGAATATCATCCACATAGACCACTGTTCCTCAAGCCTCAGCATCTGGAAGTGCCTTGTGTAGGAAGATGTTAAATTCAGCAGGGGAACTGAGAAAACCAAAGGGAGTTCTGTTCCACATATACTGTTTCTTCCCAAACGTGAAAGCCAGTTTATGCTGGTCATGTGGATGGACAGGTACTGTCCAAAACCCTGATGCCAAATCCAAGCTGGTGAAATACTTAGCCCCTTTGACTGTAGCAAGATTCTGGTCCAGAGGAGCCATAGGCCACCTGGACAAAGGTACTCGCTTATTCAGCTGACGGTAATCCAGGGCGATTCTCCAGCTGTTATTTTTCTTCAAGATGGGCCAAAGAGGGGAGTTGTATGTGCTGTTGCATTGCCTAATGATGCTCCAGGCCTCCAAAGTATTGAGAATCTCTTGCACGGATTCAAAGGAAGCCAATGGAATCTTATACTGGCACACAACGACAGGCTTGCTATTTGGCTCTGTAGGAACTCTGGTGACATGCAGGTCTGTGATCCCACAATCATACGAGTCTACAGCAAAAAGGTCCTTGTATTTGTACAGCAACTCAGTCAACTGCACCTTCTCTGTATCAGTAGTACAAACATCAGCCTGTTCCACTTGATCTTTCACCATAGCATCAAACTCTGAGAAAGGCTGGTTGGATGGAATTTCCACTTGCTCTTCAATTTCCTCATGCAGAGATGAAGTTTCAACAGAATTTACCACTCTAGACTTCTGGGGTAAAGACATCCTTCTGGACAAAATCAACAGTCGTCTTCTGACTGCACTTGTGAACACGTTGCATCATAAGTCCAAACAAACTCAAGAGAGATGAGGCCTCTGGGAGAGGTAAACAGACATTCAGTTGTCTCCCCCACCCCGGCAGGTGTTCCAAGAGGAAGGCAGCCTGACAATAATAGGCAACCTTACCTCGACATCAGGAAAAGACTCTCCCACCAGAAATCCAAAAGGGTCTCCTGCAGACACAACTACTTCATCTGACTGCGGATTGGTGACCAACAAGTGAAAAGATGTACCAGTCACCTCCAAACATGGCAAAACAACGGTAGACAACCCTAGGTCCCGAAAGTGAGAATGCGGGTTGAAGAACACCACTTTGTCCAACAGACGCTGTCCCTGTGCGAGATGAAGCTGGATGGAAAAATCCTTCACTCTTCCCGGAATGGTCACATCTTCAGCACAAACCACCTCGCAGACCTGGGGTATGGTCTGTCCCGACTTCAGGCTAACAGGCGTAGATTCAGATTCCACTGGGCTGCCAACCAGTCTACTCCACAAGACAAGGTTCACCAGATCCACATAAACTCCCAGTCGCACAAGGCAATCGGAGCCCAGAAATAAGGGCTGCTGTAGGCCTTTGACAATAGAGAAGTGGTGGGTGAAAGACTTCTGTCGCAGATGATATTCTACTTACACTGACTGATCCAGAACAATCTCTCCATCATTTAGAGGGGGAGATGCAGCAATATGGTGCTCTTTCTGGGTTCAAGGTCAACACGACGAAATCTGAAATTCCGAATATTAATCTCTCAGGGACAGTAGTTTCTCAGCTGAAGAGGCGATATAGGTGGCCTTCTGTTTAATATAGAGCTGTTTCCAATTTTATGAATATGCTTTCCTCTTGGTGGGCTTCTCTAAGTTCTGGATTTAAAACATTGTTACTCTCTCATTTGGGTTTTTGCTTTATTGCAATGTGTTTTTGTTGTTTTGCTTCTTGCATTATTACCTTTTTTAAGTGCAACATGTTATCAGTTAGTAAAGTTATGGTGGTCCACACTCCCTCTATGTCACCTTCTAAACCTCTGATGTAAAATTAACCTTCACCCTTTGTTGCTTTGCATGCCCACTCTGAATAAGATGCCACTCGAGAAGAACCTCGCTGTAGTGTGGCCCCTCTGCACTATCGATCCAAGGGCCCACAAGAGGGAGATGTTTAATATAGAGCTGTCTGATTTTGCAGATCAGCCAGCTTTGTATATGCAACTTATACCCTTATCTATGATCTACAGCTAACATGTGTCTTCTTGGCCTTTTCAGGGACAAGTTAACAACAGGCAGGCTTGCTTAGCCCAAGTAATGAGCCATAAACTTTAACATGTGTGTGCTTGTTTTTAAACAGGCTTTGGACATAATGCAGAGAAGCACTTTCAGTGAAGGACAAATATGAGTGGTAAATATTCAGGGTCATTTGAGTTTACAAAGGGCAAATGATGAATAATGGTGAAAAAATACCAAAGAAGCAGAGTTATGTTAAGGTAACCTTAGAGGGCAGGGTTGAAGAATACCAGATAAGAGAAAAAATATAAAAAGCATTAAGAAATTAGACACAGGGAAGCTTCAGTATTCTAAGCACATCTTGTACCAGTCAGATTCTGATAGCTTCCAAAGGAAACACAGAGACTATGCTTATGCTGAAATTCAGACTGATATAAATAAGAATTCAATTTTCTGTAACACTGGGATAAAAGATATTTTATTGTAATAATTTATTTACTCTAATAAATTTTAGTATTATTATAAAAGCAAAAAATATAGCCTGGAGTGTGTTTCCTTTGCCAGAAGAGCATTCAGTCTCTTCTGAAGTGTTTAGTTCCTCTTAGAGGCAAGAGGGGGGCTTTATACTTCCCAGAGTATTACATACTTGGGGGTGGATTTGACCTCAAAGTAGGGGATCTATATGCTGCCAATCTCCCAAGAAAACTGGAAGAGCTGTTTTGAGATTTGGATATGTGAGAAGGTCTTAGCATCTCCTGATTGGGACGCATCAATGCTGTTAAAATGATGCTGTTATCCAAATTATTATACCTTTTTATGGCCTTGCCCCTTCAGATACCTCAGATTTATTTCAAGAGGCTAAAGAGCAGAGTCTTCCATTTGGAATAAACGTCCCCCTAGAGTACAGGCTAGAGCAATATGCCATCCTAGGAAACTAGGAGGCATGGCGGTGCCAGATTTTTTTGCTATATTACCAAGCTTCACAGTTCTGCATCTTGGTGGAATGGATGGTTGGCTCTCAGAGAGTGTAGGTGCAGATGGAACTGCAATGGCGAGTACCTTTGGGGGGTGAAGGGACAGCTCCGCATCTGATATGTGGTTCAGAAAAAATTATTTCCCACTAGATCCTATTTATTTTTACACACTATGATTTGTTATGGCTCAGGTTTTAAGGCGGGGCAAGAGGATAGCATCTATGAACAGTGGGAAGCAAGGGGGTTGGTCACCTTAGGGCAAATTTGGGAAGAGGGTGAGCTTCATCTATATTCTGAATTGCTGGAGGAATATGGTATACCACTTTATCATAATTTTCAATATAGACAAATTAGAGCTTACATTTTGTGTAAAGCATGTGGGGAACATAGCTTGAATGAGACCCTTTTGGAACAAGCAATGGGGGAGTGGAGGCAAGGGCTGTATGTCAAGATTATATCAGGCTTTACTTTTGTTTTATGCGCCTATAGATCCATATATGCAACAATGGGAACACGATTTGGGTAGTGTGCTGGAGGGGAAGAAATGGGAGATAGGCTTTAAATTTCTGATTAAACCATCTATTAGCAGTACCTAATATGAAATGGTCATTGTGGTGTGTAGTACCACCTATATAGCATTTTATGTCCATTTTCTACCAGACAGGAACGGGATTGTGTTAGAGGAAGTGTGGGTTGCTGGGACATATGTATGGACATGTCCAGTTGTACAACAATACTGGAAGTTCCTTCCCTTGCGAAGAAGGTTCTAGGAGGATCATACCCCCTCAAAGCAGAACACTGTTTATTGCACCATAAGCCTGTTGGTATAAAGAAGGAACATCACAGTTGGGCTATCCAATTATTCACGGCAGCCAGCCAGGCATTGGCTATAGCGTAGAAGAGCGAAGTGCTTCCTGCTAAATTCATCTATCTCAAGAAATTGCATTACCTTCATCTCATGGCAGAATTGACCGATGTTAAGAACGAACCACCTAGTGACTTTCAAACATACGGGGACAAGTACCGAACATGGAGATCAAATATTGTCTCCTTGGGAAGATGCCAGAGGCTCTGCTACTGACTAAGGCTTTTATGTATATTGTAGATTGGAGAGGAGATGGGAGACCCCCTTTTGGAGAAAATCTATAGGGGGAAGGGAATGGTGGGATTAGTACTGATGATTATTGATATGTGGAGTTACTATGTTGTATATTCGTTGACTTTCAATAAAACCTTTAATTAAAAAAATAAATTAAAGGAAGTTGCAAATTTGAAATTTACAGTAAGTAAATAGTCCATACATGTTATGTTAGCCTCGTTTCTGCTGAACCTAAGGGACTGTTAGGATGAGAAACATGTGACCTTGTCAAATTTGGTCTTTTTTTTTTCTCGTTAAGAAAGCCACAGCTATTTTTTTTGTTGTTTGCACTTATTCCTATTTCTAGAGTCTTTACTGCAGGTCCTACCATGCATGGGAAAAAGTAATGGGATAAGGCAGGGAGATAGAGAAAGATCAAGTGGAAATCAGGTTAGGCCTGCAGTGACCTAATGCGTTTCTATCATTTAATTTAATATGAATTATTACAGTTTATATTCCATCTTTCACAGTAATAGCCACTTCAAAGCAGAAGCGTAGCCAGACCTCAATTTTTGGGTGGGCCTGAGGGTTGACTGGGTGGGCATAACCCACGTATTTCCTCTCTGTCCATCCCCCTCCCGTAAAGATAAATACCTGAGCTGGCAGGGATCTCCGGGCCCTGCCAGCTGAAGAATCTTCTGGAGGCCCCCAAGGCTTGCGAAGTCTCATCCCTGCGCCAGTCATCAGCGTGGCGGGAAGCAGCGTTGCCTGCCTGCCTTTTAAAATAATTCATCTCCCCAGGCTCCGCTGCATTTACTTCTTCGCCTGTCGCAAAGCACTGCCATTCGCACAGGCAGCTCTGCTCCCCCTTTGCCGCGTCCATCCGGCCCTCTCTGATCCACTCCTGTAGTGGATGCGTAGGGCCAGATGGACGCGGCAAAGGGGAGTGGAGCTACCTGTGCGAACGGCAGTGCTTTGCGACTGGCGAAGAAGTAAATGCAGCGGAGCCTGGGGAGACTAATTATTTTAAAAGGCAGGTAGGCAAGCAACATTGCTGACGCTGCTTCCTGGACCCGGCGGAGCCGCGGGAGAAAAAGTCAGCGACAGCAGCAGGATGTTGGATGGGCGGGCTGGAGGGACAGTGGCTGGGCCCGGGCCCGTCCGTGGCTATGCCCCTGCTTCAAAATGGATCACAGTATTACTATAAGGACTAGAGATTGCTAATAGAGTTTTTAAAAAAACAACTTGATTTTATGAATTCTACATTAAAAATTATTTCTAGATTTTAAGAACTTCCACATTTTAAAATACTTTGGGGGCTGGCTCATTACAAGCAATCAAGGAATGGAGGCGGAAGGAGGAAGTGACATCATAAACCCGAATGGATGCTTGAAAACGAGCTCCCAGCCTCTGCCAAGAATTAGCCTTATTAACAGCTTTCCTCAATGCTATACCATGTGTGGTACACTCCCGATTGGAAGGCACGGAGTATTGCATGGGTTATGACCGCCTCGTGAACAAAAGCACTCAATTTACAAGCTTAGAATTCAACGGAAGGCGATGTCTCCAGCTACGCACTCCGAGGAACATGGCGCCCCAGCAGTGGAAAATCAACAGCTCCCGCCGGATAACTCTTTGTCCGGTGAGATTGGAGAGGAGCCTTTACAGCAGCATAATTCATGTTTGCGAGCCTTCTGGCGCACGAACCACGCATGTGCAGACGACTTCCCGCCGTCGCATGAGCGTTCCCGCTCAGTTTACTCAAAAAGCAAAAAATAAACAAACAACAACTCCAAAGGGGAGGTCGGCAAGTTTGTGAGAACAATCAGCCTGCTGTCCTCGGAGAATACATGCTACAGGTATGTATCTTTGCTTTCTCCGAGGACAAGCAGGCTGCTTGTTCTCACATGTGGGTATCCCTAGCACCAGGCTCACTCAAAATCATGAGCATTGGTCACTTGGGCCTCGCAACAGCGAGGGACATAACAGACTGACCTGAAACCATAAACAACTAACTGAGAGTGCAGCCTAGGGGGGTGGAGTTGGATTCTAAACCCCAAACAGATTCTGTAGCACCGACTGCCCAAACCGACTGTCACGTCAGGTATCCTCTGGAGGCAGTAGTGAGATGTGAATGTGTGGACTGATGACCACATTGCAGCCTTGCAAATCTCCTCAATGGAGGCTGACTTTAAGTGAGCCACTGACGCAGCCATGGCTCTAACATTATGAACCGTGACATGACCCTCCAGAGTCAGCCCAGCTTGGGGCGTAAGTGAAGGATATGCAATCTGCTAGCCAATTGGAGATTGTGCGTTTTTCCAATGCTGACTCCCCTCCTGTTGGCATAAAAAAAAAAAAAAACAACTGGGCGGACTGTCTAAAGGGCTTTGTTTGCTCCATGTAAAAGGCCAATGCTCTCTTGCAGTCCAAGGTGTGCAAACTGCTTTCGCCAGGGCGAGTATGAGAACGGGAAAAGAATGTTGGCAAGACAATTGACTGGTTCAGATGGAACTCCGACACCACCTTTGGCAGGAACTTAGGGTGCGTGCGAAGAACTACTCTGTTGTGATGGAACTTGATATAAGATGCATGCACTACCAAGGCCTGAAGCTCACTGACCCTACGAGCTGAAGTAACAGCCACCAAGAAAACGACCTTCCAGGTCCAGTACTTCAGATGGCAGGAATTCAGTGGCTCAAAAGGAGCTTTCATCAGCTCGGTGAGAACGACGTTGAGATCCCATGACAATGGTGGAGGTTTGACAGGGGGCTTTGACAAAAGCAAACCTCATGAAGCCAACAACTAAAGGCTGTCCAGAAATAGGTCTACCCTCTACACGGTGATAACCACTAATCGCACTAAGGTGAACTCTTACGGAGTTGGTCTTGAGACCAGACTCTGACAAGTGTAGAAGGTAGTCAAGCAGGGTCTGTGTAGGACAAGAAAGAGAATCTAGGGCCTTGCTGTCACACCAGATGGAAAACCTCCTCCATTTGAAAAAGTAACACTTCTTCGTGGAATCTTTCCTGGAAGCAAGCAAGACTTGGGAGACACCCTCTGAAAGACCCAAGGAGGCGAATTCTAAGCTCTCAACAACCAGGCCGTGAGAGCCAGAGACTGGAGGTTGGGATGTAGAAGCGACCTTTCGTTCTGAGTGATGAGGGTTGGAAAACACTCCAATCGCCACGGTTCTTTGGAGGAGAACTCCAGAAGAAGAGGGAACCAAATCTGACGTGGCCAGAAGGCTGCAATCAGGATCATGGTTCCGCAGTCTCGCTTGAATTTCAACAAAGTCTTCCCTACTAGAGGTATGGGAGAATACACATACAGAAGGCCTGTCCCCCAATGTAGGAGAAAGGCATCTGACACTAGTCTGTCATGGGCCTGAAGCCTCAAACAGAACTGAGGGACCTTGTGATTGATCTGAGTGGCAAAAAGATCCACCGAGGGGGTGCCCCAAGCTCGGAAGATCTTGCGGACTACACCCATGTTCAGTGACCACTCGTGAGGTTGCATTATCCTGCTCAGCCTGTCGGCCAGACTATTGTTTACGCCTGCCAGATAAGTGGCTTGGAGAAACAAGCCATGACGGTGTGCCCAAAGCCACATCTGGACGGCTTCCTGACACATAGGGCGAGATCTGGTGCCCCCTGCTTGTTGGTGTAGTACATGGAAACCTGTCTGCGTGAATTAAGATTTCTTGGTTGGACAGCCGATCTCTGAAAGCCTTTAGAGCACTCCAGATCACTCTTAATTCCAGGAGGTTGATCTGCAGGCCTTTTCCTGAAAGGACCAGGCTCCCTGAGTGTGGAGGCCATCTACATGAGCTCCCCACCCCAGGAGAGATGCATCCGTCGTCAGCACATTCTGTGGCTGAGGAACTTGGAATGGTCATCCCATGGTCAAATTGGATCGAATCGTCCACCACTGAAGATAATTCCGAAAGCTGGTAGACAGTTGGATTACATCCTCTAGATCCCCGCCAGCTTGAAACCACTGGGAAGCTAGGGTCCATTGAGCTGATCTCATATGTAGACATGCTATGGGCGTGAAATGAACTGTGGAGGCCATGTGCCCCAGAAGTCTCAACCTCTGCTGAGCCGTGACCTGCTGAGACGCTCGAACCATGGACACCAGGGACAGAAGGTTGTCCGCTCTTGCCTCGGGAAGATAAGCTCGAGCTGTCTGAGTATTCAACAGGGCTCCAATGAATTCCAACTTTTGGACTGGGGTGAGATGGGACTTGGGATAATTTATGACGAACCCCAGTAGCTCTAGCACTCGAATAGTCATTCGCATGGACTCCAGAGCACCCTCCTTCGAGGTGCTCTTCACCAGCTAATCGTCAAGATAAGGAAACACGTGCACTCCCAGTCTGCGTAGCAACACTGCGACTACAGCTAGGCATTTGGTAAGCACTCGGGGCGCAGACGCCCAGGCCAAAAGGCAGTACGCGGTACTGAAAGTGCTGTGTTCCTAGCCAAAATCGAAGATACTTCCTGTGAGCTGGAAGTATCGAGATGTGGGTGTAAGCATCCTTTAAGTCCAGAGAGCATAGCCAATCGTTTTCCTGAATCATGGGAAGAAGGGTGCCCAGGGAAACCATCCTAAACTTTTCTCGGACTAGAAATTTGTTCAGGGCCCTTAGGTCTAGGATGGGACGCATCCCCCCTGTTTTCTTTTGCACCAGGAAGTACCTGGAATAGAATCCCAGCCCTTCTTCCCCTGGTGGAACGAGTTCGGCCGCTTGGGCCTGTAGAAGGGCGGAGAGTTCCTCTGCAAGTACCTGCCTGTGCTGGGAGCTGTAGGATTGAGCTCCCCGTGGGCAATTTGGAGGCTTGGATTCCAGATTGAGGGTGTATCCTAACCCGACAATTTGAAGAACCCACCAGACGGAGGTTATGAGGCCACCTTTGGTGAAAAAACATCAACCTCCCCCCCCCAACCGGCAAATCTTCCGGTACGGACACATTTACTGAGGCTATGCTGAACGGGAGCCAGTCAAAAGCCCGTCCTCTGCTTTTGCTGAGGAGCCGCAGAGGCCTTAGGCGCATGCTGTTGACGAGAACGAGTGCACTGGGACTGAGCCTGGGCAGGCTGCCTAGAAGCAGGAGTGTACCTACGCCTAGCATAGGAATAGGGAGCACTCCTCTTCCCTCCAAAAAAACCTCCTAAATGAGGAGGTAGTAGCAGAAGACGCCCAGCAGGAGAGAGAATCCATAACATCATTGCGCTTCTTGAGCTGCTCAACTAGATCCTCTACTTTCTCACCAAAAAGTTTATCCCCTAGCAAGGAACATCCACCATCCGCTGCTAGACCGAATGATCCAGGTCAGAGACACAAAGCCATGAGAGTCTATGCATCACTATACCTTGGGCAGCGATCCTGAATGCTACATCAAAAGTGTTGAACGTACCCCTGGCCAGGAATTTTCGACACGCCTTCTGCTGCCTGACCACCTGGCAAAAAGGCTCGGCATGCTCCGGAGGGAGTGCATCAACCAAGCTAGACAGTTGCCTCACCGAGTTCCGCAAGTGGATGCTCGTGAAGAGTTGGTATGTTTTGATTTTGGCAGCGAGCATAGCGGCCTGATACGCCTTCCTCCCAAAAGAGTCCAAGGTTCTAGATTCTCTGCCTCGGGGCACCGAGGCATAGTCCCTAGTACTCTTGGCTCTTTTAAGCGCGGATTCCACCACCATGGAATTGTGAGGTAGCTGAGACTTCATCAATCCAGGCTCCCCATGGATCCGATATTGGGATTCAGTCCTTTTCGGGATCACGGGATTAGACAAACGGAACGAACAGTTTCGCATAAGGACTTCCTTCAGTATATTATGCAAAGGAGCCGTTGCAGCCACTCTAGGCGTAGAAGGATAATCCAGGACCTCGAACATCTCAGCCCTGGGCTCATCCTCAACCTCCATAGGGAAGGGAATAGCCGCAGCCATTTCCCGGACAAAGGAGGTAAAGGATAGACTCTCTGGTGGAGAAAGTCTCCTTTCTGGTGGAGGGGAAGGTTCAGAAGGAATCCCACAGGACTCATCAGAAGAAAAGTACCTGGGATCCTCCTCTTCCTCCCAAGAACACTCATCTTCAGTATCGGACAAGACATCCCTCAGAGCAGTCCGAAACTGAGCCTGCCTCGACGGCGAGGAACAACGTCCTCAACTGCGGTGCCGAGAAGTCAACGCCCGCCTGGACTCCAGTGAAGCTTCCTCCACTGGCGTCGAAGGGGAGCCGACCTGGGTGGCAGGCGGCACCGAAGTCGGGGGCCTCACCACAGGCGAAGGGCCAGATACCGCTGCAGCAGACAGTACAGAAGGCACAAGCACCCCGACATTGAAGCAGACTGGCGCAGCAACCCTTCCAGAAGCTCTGGAAGCAGGGCCCTGATGCGCTCGTCAAGAGTCGTGGTCGGACAAGGCTGCAGAGTCGGTAAAGGAGCCGGTGGCAGAATCTGTTGAAGCTCGGGAGCAGGTACCGGGCTGCTAGACCAACGCATCGGCACCTCCTGAATAGAGAGAGAGCGATCCTCTCGGCGCCGACGCTTCTCGGGTGCCGAATCCCTCGACGCCCTGGAGCTCCCAGCACCGTATGTCGAAGGCGAATGATGACGTTGCTTCTTCTCCTTCGCTTGACGCCTGTCATCGAGACTCCGCAGTACCGATGAGGAAGACGTGGAATCATCACGTCTCCTCGGGGCCGGGGGGGCCTGCATAACAGGAGGCCTCGAGACAGGTGGAGACCCACTCGGTGCTTCACTGATCTGAGCACGAGTTGGTCGTTCCACAGCCATTACCTTCGCTCCCGACGTCGATACGTCCCTCGATATCGACGCCGCAAACCTCAGTACCAATGTCAAAGGACCGGACTGAGCCCCAAAAAGCTTCTCTCGTAGGGCCTCTCGAGACACTTGGATCAGTTTCTTCATGCGAGGACACAGACTGCAAGCGGCTGGACTATGGTTGGGCCCAAGGCACTGGATACACCAAGCGTGGGTATCGGTACCCGAGATGATCGGGATGCACCAAGTACAACTTTTGAAGCCACTGGGTGTCTTCAATGACATGGAAGAAAAAACGGCTTTGGCGAAATCAAAAGACGCGATCGTGCCAAAAAAGTAAGGGTACAAAAGGAGAAAAACCCGGCCGCGTCGAAAAGAAAGAAAACTTAGAAAGTGGCCAAAACTACGATGAAAATACAGGGTTTGGGGTTTTTTTTTTTAAAGATTATTGGAAAAGTAATGGAAGCCATGCTGAAGAAAAGGATAGTGAATTTCCTAGAAGCCAACAAGTTGCAAGGTCCGAGACAACATGGTTTTACCAGAGGGAAATCGTGCCAAACGAATCTCATTGAATTCTTTGATTGGGTAACTGGAGAATTGAATCATCGACATGCTATAGACGTAATCTACTTAGATTTTAGCACAGCTTTTGACACGGTTCCCCACAGGAGGCTCTTAAATAAACTAGATGGGCTGAAGATAGGTCCCGAAGTGGTGAATTGGATTAGGAACTGGTTGACGGACAGACGACAGAGGGTGGTGGTAAATTGAGTTCGCTCGGAGGAGGGAAAGGTGAGTAGTGGAGTGCCTCAGGGATCGGTGCTGGGGCCGATTCTGTTCAATATATTTGTGAGTGACATTGCCGAAGGGTTAGAAGGTAAAGTTGCCTATTTGCGGATGATACTAAGATTTGCAACAGAGTGGACACCCGGGAGGGAGTGGAAAGCATGAAAAGGGATCTGAGGAAGCTAGAAGAATGGTCTAAGGTTTGGCAATTAAAATTCAATGCAAAGAAATGCAAAGTGATGCATTTAGTGAGTAGAAACCCACGAGAGACTTATGTGTTAGGCGGTGAGAGTCTGATAGGTACTGAGGGGGAGAGGGATCTTGGGGTGATAGTACCCGAGGATCTGAAGGCGACGAAACAGTGTGACAAGGCGGTGGCCGTAGCGAGAAGGTTGCTAGGCTGTATAGAGAGAGGTGTGATCAGCAGAAGAAAGGAAGTGCTGATGCCCCTGTACAAGTCGTTGGTGAGGCCCCACCTGGAGTATTGTGTTCAGTTTTGGAAGCCATACCTTGCGAAGGATGTTAAAAAAATGGAAGCGGTGCAAAGAAAAGCTACGAGAATGGTATGGGATTTGCGTTCCAAGACGTATGAGCAGAGACTTGCTGACCTGAACATGTATACCCTGGAGGAAAGGAGGAACAGGGGTGATATGATACAGACGTTCAAATACTTGAAAGGTATTAATCCGCAAAAAAATCTTTTCCAGAGATGGGAAGGCGGTAGAACGAGAGGACATGAAATGAGATTGAAGGGGGGCAGACTCACTAAAGATGTCAGGAAGTATTTTTTCATGGAGAGGGTGGTGGATGCTTGGAATGCCCTCCCGCGGGAGGTGGTGGAGATGAAAACGGTAACGGAATTCAAACATGCGTGGGATATGCATAAAGGAATCCTGTGCAGTAGGAATGGATCCTCAGAAGCTTAGCCAAAATTGGGTGGCGGAGCAGGTGGGGGAAGAGAGGTTGGTGGTTGGGGGGCGAGGATAGTGGAGGGCAGACTTATACGGTCTGTGCCAGAGCCGGTGATGGGAGGCGGGACTGGTGGTTGGGAGGCGGGAAATACTGCTGGGCAGACTTGTACGGTCTGTGCCCTGAAAAAGGCAGGTACAAATCAAGGTAAGGTATACACATATGAGTTTATCTTGTTGGGCAGACTGGATGGACCATGCAGTCTTTTTCTGCCGTCATCTACTATGTTACTATGTATGTTACTATGTAACAAATAACGATAAAAGAAGAAAAAATAAAAAGAAATCGTCCAAAGACTCTCTTTCCTGGGCCAGCGAAGCGAACAGGAAAAAACCTCTTCACCTCACCACGGACAAGAAAAAAATGAACGGGAATGCTCACGCGACGGGCGGGAAGTCGTCCGTGCATGCGCACCAAAAGGCTCTGGCAAAACGTTTTTTATTTTTGCTCTGAAAAAATTTGCCGTTTCCTGGGCCGCCATGGACACCGACCCACATGTGAGAACTAGCAGCCTGCTAGTCCTCGGAGAACTCTTAATTACAGCATCCCTATACAACACTCAATATACTATGCTGTCGATATATACACCTAATGAGGGGCAGGGGTCCTTTTTAGCAGATCTGGAGAGGGTATTACAGCGCTATGCTCAAGGGCAGATAGTGATATGGGGTGACTTTAATCTTACAATAGACCCGTCGCTAGATAATTCAACAGGGCAGGTGCACTATGCCAGGCGAGATAGAACCATACTTAAAAGCCTTATGGTACGTTGGAGGCTGGCTGACCTCTGGCGTGAGAATCAGTCAAAAGAGGGACTACACATACTTCTCCCCTAAATATAATACCTTCTCCAGGATTGACCTTTGGCTGGGGGACGGAGCTATAGCAAGCACTCTGCAAGCAGTAACCACTGAACCTCGCACATGGTCTGATCACTCTCCAGTGGTTTTGATTCTGGGGACAATAAATATACCCAAGAGCCCTAGATATTGGAGGCTCAATGAGGCGTTATTACAAGGCCCACAGAACATTACTACTGTACAGAAATATATTATTGAATATTTAGAATTTAATGACCTTAGAGATGTACAGCCACTCACTTTGTGAAAAGGCATAAAAGCAGTCCTTCGTGGACACATCATAGCGCTGCAGGCTCATCTTACTAAAACCCGGGCTGCTCAGGAACAAACCCTAAGATGGAAAATAACCCAGTTGGAGAAAATGCACAAGGCAGATCCCTCTGACTTTAAGAGAGCCGACGTCCTACATCAGCTTAGGTTACAACTTAATGAGGTTCAAATGGATGAGCTTTCAGCCCAGTTGCAGCGGGTGCAGCAGGAGCATTTTGAATTTGGTGATAAAGCTAGTCAGTTCTTAGCTTGCAAATTAAAGAAGCGAGCCTAGCGTAATCATATCTTTAATATCAAAAACGTCTCGGGAGTACAATGCACTCTGCCGGAGCAACTTCAGGAGGCATTCTATGAGTATTATACAGAGCTCTATCAACCTGAGATAAATCCACCTCAGTTGGCCATTGATGCCTACCTCCAGGAGGTCAGTCTTCCACAGCTGTTACAGGGAGAAACAGCGCAACTATCGGCACCCAAAACATTAGATGATATTGGCCACCCTCCAATCTTCCCGTACTACGCTCGATTTTAAGGATAAATTACATATTACTAACAATAGCTCCACAAGCTCATTTTTCAGTTCTATCAGTACTCTGGGATGAATACCATCTGGTCCAGGAGATTTGCTACTCTTCAGTTTGTAGAACTGCCCCATTACATCCTCCAGGTTTACAGAGAATTCATTAAGTTTCTCCGACTCGTCAGCTTCGAATACCATTTCCGGCACTGGTATCCCACCCAAATCTTGCTTGGTGAAGTCCAAAGCGAAGAATTCATTTAATCTCTCCGCTACGGCTTTGTCTTCCCTGATCGCCCCTTTTACTCCTTAGTCATCTAGTGGTCCAACCGATTCTTTTGCTAGCTTCCTGCTTTTAATATACCTAAAAAAAAATTTTTACTATGTGTTTTTGCCTCCAATGCAATCTTTTTTTTGAAGTCCCTCTTAGCCTTCCTTATCAGCGCTTTGAACTTAACTTGACATTTGTTATGCTGTTTCTTATTATTTTCAGTCGGTTCCTTCTTCCATTTTCTGAAGGATTTTCTTCCTTCACCTCACTTTTTAGCCACGCCATCTGTCGTTTGGTCTTCCGTCCTCCTTTTTTAAAACACGGAATTTATTTGGCCTGGGCTTCCAGGATGGTGTTTTTGAACAGCATCCACGCCTGATGTAAATTTCTGACCCTTGCAGTCGCTCCTCTAGGTTTTTTTTTCACCGTTCTTCTCATTTTATAATAGTCTCCTTTTTTAAAGTTAAACGCTAACGTATTTGATTTCCTATGTATACTTACTTCAAAGCTAATATCAAATCCGATCATATTATGATCACTGTTATCAAGCGGCCCCAGCACCATTACCTCCCACACCAGATCATACGCTCCACTAAGGACTAGGTCTAGAATTTTTCCTTCCTCATCGGCTCCTGTACCAGATGCTCCATAAATTTCATCACGGAATTTTACCTCCCTAGCGTGCCCCAATGTTACATTTACCCAGTCAATATCGGGGTAATTGAAATCACCCATTATTATTGTGTTGCCCAGTTTGTTTGCGTCCCTAATTTCCTTTAACATTTCTGCATCCGTCTGTTCATCCTGGCCAGGTGGACAGTAGTACACTCCTATCACTATCCTTTTCCCCTTTGTACATGGAATTTCAATCCACAGTGATTCCAAGAAGCGTTTTGTTTCCTGCAGAATTTTCAATCTATTTTATTCAAGACTCTCGTTAATATACAATGCTACCCCTCCACCAATTCGATCCACCCTATCACTACGATATAATTTGTACCCCGGTATGACAGTGTCCCACTGGTTATCCTCCTTCCACCAGGTCTCAGAGATGCCTGTTATATCTAATTTTTCATTTAGTGCAATATAGTGCCACTAGCTGAGCTGATTCGGTCAATGGCCACTCAGTTCTACATCTATGCGGATGATGTGCAGCTACTAATATCCATTGAACCTGACTTACCTACAGCCTTGAATAAACTGATTGCCTGTCTAACATCAATTCAAGCATGGGCTAAACACAACAAACTTTGCCTGAACCCAAGTAAAACCGAGCTTCTCTGGGTCCCTAACACAAGTGAATACATACCTAACATTAAAATCCCTTCTGGGAAGTATGAACTCCCCCTCAAATCACAAGTCAGGAACCTTGGAATACAGTTAGATTCAACACTTACTCTGATTCCCCAAATCCAAGCAACCTTCAAGAGCAGCTTCTACTATTTGCAACAGCTACGCTGCCGCTCTCCTTACATCGAGAAGGTAAATCTTACCCCAGTTGTACATGCCACGGTAACATCCAGACTGGCTCACTGCAATGCACTATACAATGGTCTGACTACAAAGGGCCTGCACCAGCTCCAATTGATTCAGAATGCAGCAGCAAGACTCATAGAAGGTTGCAAGCGACATGACCACATCACCATTTTTGCAAAAACTTCATTGGCTACCAGTACAATACAGGGCTAAATTTAAAACTCTATGTCTGATCTTCAAGGCCCTGAAAGGAAATGGCCCTGAGTATCTGAAGAATAGGATGATCCTCCACACACCGCCAAGGACACTAAGGTCCTCCCAAGGACTTTCACTAACCACACCCTCTCCAAAAGACATGACACGATGTGATACCCGCAAGCGAGCCTTCTCCGGAATGGCCCCTACACTCTGGAATGCATTACCTCAAAGGATTAAAGATGGCCGCTTCCAAGAGGTCACAGTGCAGCCTAGCTCCGTGACCCCGACCAAATAAATCGGCTGGGAGCGGACCACATGAACCCCGGACCCCGAACGTACCAGCGAATCGACGGTCCATAGTACCCGGACCTGACCAGACCGACAAGTGACGATCTCACCTGAAGATCCACGACCATCCGTCCGAGTCGTAGGTCAGAGCCGCAGATCGGACCACAGGACTAGCCGTGGAGAGTTGCTGTGAGCAGACAGTGACTCCCTCTCTGCCCAGGAGGCCTGACGACGCACTGCCGCGCCCGATGCCCAGCAACATCCTCAAGATCACGGTGAGAACACAAGCCTCTCTGGTGGAGTGCCGAAGGGCTGGACGGAGACGCGGTAGGCGAGCCGTCCCACTGACCGCCTCCACAGATGGACCGCCAAGCACCTTCAGGAGCCAACCACAGATCTTCCCAATTCCTACTGCTAGGAAACACAGCACTGACTATTAGACCTCGGCGGCGCCTGCACTGCTGGAAGCACTGACCGGCCAAAGTAGAGGTGAGAGGAAGCATTGAGGGTAATGAGGGGTGCATCCAGAGATAATTGTGTGACAGGAGCAACCAGAGTGGAAGTGTCCCGAGCCTGTGCCTACCGCTGCAGTGAGGGCAGCTCGTGCCCAGGGGCCGCCGAGAGGGGGACACATACAGGGCATACCACAGGATACCAGTACGAGCAGTCCGACACTAGGGCTCGATCGCAGCTCCAGCCCTGACTCGGGGACGAGGCGTTGACCTAGGAGGACTCGATTCCCACCCGCCCCCGGACAGAAGACCCCACCTGCAGACCGCAGGATGAGCAGCCGCAAACATCTCCATCGGCCCTTCCCAAGCGCATCAACACCAGAGACGACCTCCCCCTAGCCGTGATTGCGGTTCGGCTCGGACAGCGGCGACCTGTTTTACCCCGACATCACAGGTTGGAAGTGACGCCCCTCCACTTGTCGGAAGGCGAAAAGCGCTGAGCAACCAACCATTCACCTCGACCTCGTGGAGCAGCGAGGAAGAGAAATACCGTGCGTCGGAAGGACAACGCAAATGCCGACCCAACAGAGTTCCTGTAGCCGGCCCGACCACGTGTCTTCATGTCAATTGCTGCGACTGCGGAGTAGGAGGCCCACACTCACCCCGGGAGAAATTGAGGCCCCCGCACCTGCCTGCATCGACTGTTCTCACCCTGCATTACAGCCAGCTCATACAGCTCTAAGAACCTCAGCGCCCTAGAATATCATGGCCCAACAGCGACTGTGAGTAAATCATATCTATGCACTCTATACCCATACTACACTCATACCAAAGATTGATCAGACACAATTCACCTTACCAAACTGATAATAAATTAAATAACGGAAAATCACCAACACGTAGACAACCACAACAGAAGGGAAATAAAGGTCCTACAAAAATAAAGGAATGGCAACTAACAAAAATCGTCACAACATCAAACACTGACCCCTACCAAAAAATCCAAGTGGGATACATAAATGCCAGATCAGTAGTCAACAAAACAATAACTATAACAGACTGGATCATAGCAGACAACCTCGACCTACTAATCATCAGCGAAACCTGGATCCACGACCTCAAGGACCCCATAATCTTGGAACTTTGCCCCCCAGGCTACAAAATTACCCACTGGACAAGGAAAGAAAAAAGGGGAGGAGGCTTAGCACTAATCTATAGATCTCACTTTACTGTAACAACAACTGCCGAGTCTATAACACCAAAACTTGAAATCGCTTCATTTAGAATTAACCATACTACCCTGCTTGACAACCTAAACATTGTCTTGTTCTACAGACCACCAGGTAATTGGCAAGAATGCCAATCACACTTCATGGATTTCATATCAAATACCTGTGTATCTAATTCCAATCTACTCATAATTGGGGACATAAACATACACCTAGAAGACCCTAACGCAACCAAAGCACGTGAATGCAAGGACTTCCTCCAACTATGGGACCTTAGCTGGCCTGATATGCAAGCTACCCATGTCAAAGGACACACAATTGATCTCATCACACACAAACTATCTCCAGACCTAAACCTTATACTAACAAATACAAAATGGACAGACATTCCATGGTCAGATCATCACAAACTAAACCTAACCTTACAGTGGCGAAAAAAAGGCACGTACCTCAAGCAAGAACGCACAATCTACACTACGAGAGGCCAAATTGACCCCGTAACATTCTGGCAACAGATCTACAATAATGAATGGAAAGCACAAACACACTCCATACATTATCTACTAAATTGGGACGACAGATACAGGAGCACACTAGACAAAATTGCACCAATACAAACAAGAACCAACGAAGACAAATCTCAATACCTTGGTTCAACGAAGAACTGAAAATACTAAAAACACAAGTTAGGAGACTCGAACGAGCATGGAAAAAAATGAAAGATGAATACACACTGAACGCATGGAAACAAATGCAAAGAAAATACAAATATACAATAAGACAAACCAAAAGAGCATACTACAAAACCAAAATAGGGTCAGACTACAAAGACGCACATAAACTCTACCAACTCGTGAATAAATTACTAGACACCACACCGGTTACCCCAACCAACACAGACACCCCATCAGCAGACAACCTTGCCAAATACTTTAATGAGAAAATTATAAAACTGCGATCCACACTACCACTCAATACCACTGATCACAAAAAATTCATGGACTGCCTAGACCCAACTGCCGATGAATACCCAGCAGACCAAACCTGGACAAACTTCAATTTTCTAACTGATGAAACCATCACTCATGCAATCAACAAATTCGCCAAATCCCACTGTAAACTAGATATACAGTGGGGGAAATAAGTATTTGATCCCTTGCTGATTTTGTAAGTTTGCCCACTGACAAAGACATGAGCAGCCCATAATTGAAGGGTAGGTTATTGGTAACAGTGAGAGATAGCACATCACAAATTAAATCCGGAAAATCACATTGTGGAAAGTATATGAATTTATTTGCATTCTGCAGAGGGAAATAAGTATCTGATCCCCCACCAACCAGTAAGAGATCTGGCCCCTACAGACCAGGTAGATGCTCCAAATCAACTCGTTACCTGCATGACAGACAGCTGTCGGCAATGGTCACCTGTATGAAAGACACCTGTCCACAGACTCAGTGAATCAGTCAGACTCTAACCTCTACAAAATGGCCAAGAGCAAGGAGCTGTCTAAGGATGTCAGGGACAAGATCATACACCTGCACAAGGCTGGAATGGGCTACAAAACCATCAGTAAGACGCTGGGCGAGAAGGAGACAACTGTTGGTGCCATAGTAAGAAAATGGAAGAAGTACAAAATGACTGTCAATCGACAAAGATCTGGGGCTCCACGCAAAATCTCACCTCGTGGGGTATCCTTGATCATGAGGAAGGTTAGAAATCAGCCTACAACTACAAGGGGGGAACTTGTCAATGATCTCAAGGCAGCTGGGACCACTGTCACCACGAAAACCATTGGTAACACATTACGACATAACGGATTGCAATCCTGCAGTGCCCGCAAGGTCCCCCTGCTCCGGAAGGCACATGTGACGGCCCGTCTGAAGTTTGCCAGTGAACACCTGGATGATGCCGAGAGTGATTGGGAGAAGGTGCTGTGGTCAGATGAGACAAAAATTGAGCTCTTTGGCATGAACTCAACTCGCCGTGTTTGGAGGAAGAGAAATGCTGCCTATGACCCAAAGAACACCGTCCCCACTGTCAAGCATGGAGGTGGAAATGTTATGTTTTGGGGGTGTTTCTCTGCTAAGGACAACAGGACTACTTCACCGCATCAATGGGAGAATGGATGGGGCCATGTACCGTACAATTCTGAGTGACAACCTCCTTCCCTCCGCCAGGGCCTTAAAAATGGGTCGTGGCTGGGTCTTCCAGCACGACAATGACCCAAAACATACAGCCAAGGCAACAAAGGAGTGGCTCAGGAAGAAGCACATTAGGGTCATGGAGTGGCCTAGCCAGTCACCAGACCTTAATCCCATTGAAAACTTATGGAGGGAGCTGAAGCTGCGAGTTGCCAAGCGACAGCCCAGAACTCTTAATGATTTAGAGATGATCTGCAAAGAGGAGTGGACCAAAATTCCTCCTGACATGTGTGCAAACCTCATCATCAACTACAGAAGACGTCTGACCGCTGTGCTTGCCAACAAGGGTTTTGCCACCAAGTATTAGGTCTTGTTTGCCAGAGGGATTAAATACTTATTTCCCTCTGCAGAATGCAAATAAATTCATATACTTTCCACAATGTGATTTTCCGGATTTAATTTGTGATGTGCTATCTCTCACTGTTACCAATAACCTACCCTTCAATTATGGGCTGCTCATGTCTTTGTCAGTGGGCAAACTTACAAAATCAGCAAGGGATCAAATACTTATTTCCCCCACTGTATGTCCCAACAACCTAATAAAATTCGGCCCCCAACGCTTCATAACAGACCACACGTAACATCTGAACTACATGCTACAACATGGTCTTTTCCCCAAAGACAAAGGAAATATACTGCTCACCCCTATACCCAAAGATTTAAAGAAAACATTTAATGGCATAACCAACTACCGCCCAGTAGCATCAATCCCTCTGGTAGTCAAACTAATGGAAAGTATGGAACCAAACAACTTACCAATTACTTAAACAAATTCACAATACTACATGAATCACAATCAGGATTTTGGTCCAACCACAGCACACAAACAGTGCTGACCACTCTCCTAACCAAATTCAAACAAACAATTGCTACTGGAAATAATGTGCTTCTCTTACAATTTGACACGTCAAGCGTGTTTGACATGGTCAGCCACCAAATACTATCCAACAACCTAGAGTACTTCGGGATAGGAGGAAACGTACGCAGATGGTTTAATGGCTTCCTAACCACAAGAACATACCAAGTGATATCAAATTCAAAAACGGCATCACCATGGAAACCAGAATGCGGAGTACCACAAGGATCACCGCTCACCGACCCTTTTTAACTTAATGATGACACCACTAGCTGAATCACTATCCAACCAAGGACTTAACCCATACATCTATGCAGACAATGTCACAATCTACATCCCGTTCAAACATAATCTAACTAAAATCACAAATGAAATCAAACAAAGCCTACAAATAATGAATTCATGGGCGAGTGCATTCCAACTAAAGTTAAACGCAGAAAAGACACTATCCAGCTTATAATCGAACGAGAAAAACGCCCAAGTTCCGACCTAAATCGGGAGATGGGCGTTTATCTCACAAAAACGAATAAAGCGGTATAATCGAAAGCCGATTTTGGACGTTTTCAACTGCACTCCGTCGCGGATGCGGACAAAGTTGATGGGGGGCGTGTCAGAGGTGTGGCGAAGGCGGAACTGGGGCGTGGTTATCTGCCGAACAGAGATGGCGCATTTCACAGATAATGGGACAAAAGTATGCGTTTTTAGCTAGAATTTAGGGCACTTTTCCTGGACCCTGTTTTTTCACGAATAAGGCCCCAAAAAGTGCCCTAAATGACCAGATGACCACTGGAGGGAATCGGGGATGACCTCCCCTGACTCCCCCAGTGGTCATAAACCCCCTCCCACCACAAAAAATGATGTTTCACAACTTTTTATTTTGACCCTCAAATGTCATACCCACCTCCCTGGCAGCAGTATGCAGGTCCCTGGAGCAGTTGTTAGGGGGTGCAGTGGACTTCAGGCAGGTGGACCCAGGCCCATCCCCCCCCTACCTGTTACAATTGTGCTGCTTAATGCTTAGTCGTCCAACCCCCCCCGAATCCACTGTACCCACATGTAGGTGCCCCCCTTCACTCCTTAGGGCTACAGTAATGGTGTAGACTTGTGGGCAGTGGGTTTTGAGGGGGATTTGGGGGGCTCTACACACAAGGGAAGGGTGCTATGCACCTGGGAGCTCTTTTACCTTTTGTTCTGTTTTTGTAAAAGTGCCCCCTAGGGTGCCTGGTTGGTGTCCTGGCATGTTAGGGGGACCAGTGCACTACGACTCCTGGCCCCTCCCACGAACAAATGGCTTGGATTTATTCGTTTTTGAGCTGGGCGATTTCATTGTCCATTATCGCTGAAAAGCAAAAACGCCCAGCTCACAACTTGGCGAATAAAACATGGACGTCTAATTTTTTCGAAAATACGCTTGGGTCCGTCCCTTCACGGACCCGTTCTCGGAGATAAACGCCCATGGAGATAGGCGTTTCTGTTCGATTATGCCCCTCAATGTCTCATTCTCTCCTCACAATACAACATGAATAAACCCACCACCATAAACACCCCAGACTATACCCTTCCTATTTCAGACAGTTTGAAAACTCTTGGAGTTACAATTGATCGAAATCTTACACTCGAAAGCCAGGCGAAAAACACAGTTAAGAAAATGTTCCACTCAATGTGGAAACTCAAAAGAATAAAACCTTTTTTCCAAAGGGATATATTCAGAAGCCTGGTACAATCAATGGTGCTGAGCCACCTAGATTACTGCAACGCCATATATGCCGGATGCAAAGAGCAAATCATTACGAAACTGCCCAAAATACAGCAGCTAGACTCATATTTGGAAAAAGGAAATACGAAAGCGCCAAACCCCTAAGAGAAAAACTACATTGGCTCCCGCTAAAAGAACGAATCACTTTCAAAGTTTGCACCCTGGTGCACAAAATTGTTCATGGGGAAGCCCCGATCTATATGTCTGACCGCATAGACCTGCCAGCCAGGAACACAAAAAGAACAGTACGCACTTTCTTGAATCTCCACTACCCCAGCTGTAAAGGACTTAAATATAAATCCACATACGCATCCAGCTTCTCCTACATATGCACGCAACTATGGAACGCACTACCAAAGGCCATAAAAACAATGCACAACCTAATAACCTTCTGAAAAACAACTGAAAACTGACCTGTTCAAAAAGGCATACCACAACAATTCATCTCAAATACTAGACAACTATGACTTTACATGAACTAGACAAAACTGAATTCCCTACACTTGACTGACAACTTTGCTGCTACTAATGAAAGTTACGCAATACGCACTACCACTTTATTTCTCAATTCTGAACTGAACTTTTTATAGATGACTATCTAACTTATGTTATAAGGTCTTCTATCACTCAGGAACCTCTAAGCAATACCATATTGTATTATACTTTCCCATGCATGCGCCTTAATGCAATACCATTTGTAATTCACTACCTGGAAATGGCGATCGCCATTAAGGCACAATGTAAGCCACATTGAGCCTGCAAATTGGTGGGAAAATGTGGGATACAAATGCTACAAATAAATAAAAATAAATAAATAAATACATAACACAAGACTATCTGTACTTCAGGAAGCAGGTGAAAGCTTGACTCTTCAAACAATCCTTTAATGGAAGAAGTAACTAACTTGTTAGTCTCACTCACACACACAAGGATTGACTCAGGCTGCACATACTGCAGCGGGACATGTCTATCCACTCCTACCCTAGCTGAGAAGATATTTAACCATCTCTCTGACCTCATGTGCAACTTTCTTCAAATCAGTCACCTTACTTTCTAATTCTTCCTACTTTTTTACTCATCTATGTTTTACAACTTTGCCTTACCCTTCATTACTAATTATAATGTTCTATTATGTATTGTGTAGTCATTGCAAGTAGTATACCATGCTATACTTTGTATTGTTACTTGAATATTTGTACTGCTGTAATTGCTCATGTTTGATCTATACTTACAGTACACCGCCTTGAGTGAATTCCTTCAAAAAGGCGTTAAATAAATCCTAATAAATAAATAAATATTCTAACTCTCCCATCTTATTTCTTAGGCTCCTGGCATTCGCATATAGACATTTCAAAGTATGTTTGTTGTTCCTATTTACATGATGCTTAGTACTTGACAGTATTAATTTGCGATCTTTTCTCTGATTTTTATTTAAGGACACTTGCCAGCTTATTTTCGACAGAGAAAAATGCCTATACTGCGACCCAAATCGGGAGATGGGCGTCTTTCTCCCGTGGGCGCCCAAATCGGTATAATCGAAAGCTGATTTTGGGCGTTTCCAACTGCAATCCGTCGCGGAAACGGGTAAAGTTGACGGGGGTGTCGGAGGCGTGGTGAAGACGGAAATGGGGCGTCGTTATCGGCCGAGGAGAGATGGGCGTCTTTAGCTGATAATCGAAAAAAAAGGCGTTTTTACCACGATTTTGGGTCACTTTTTGGACCCTTTTTTTTCACGAACAGGTCCCAAAAAAGTGCCCCCAATTGACCAGATGACCACTGGAGGGAATCGGGGATGACGTCCCCGGACTCCCCAGTGGTCACTAACCCCCTCCCACCAAAAAAACCCACTTTAAAAACTTTTTCCAGCCTCTATGCCAGCCTCAAATGCCGTACCCACCTCCATGACAGCAGAATGTGTTCGATCCTGTCACAGCCTTTCCCTGGCTCTCGGGTGCACTACAGGGTCACATCAGCATTGCATTGTGGTGGGTGTAGGGTATTGGGCTCCGTGATTTCATTAGCTTGAGTTACAGTCTCACAAAGTTGGTAGTTGGTAGGCTCTTCTCCCATGGTGCTTTTCCCCCTGCCTACTGGGTCAGAGTGTGCCCTGTTGTGTTTCCTGTTGTAGTCCATGCGGTAGTGGCCATTTTTGTAAGCCAGTTTTAGTTCCCTTTCCTGTGTTAGCCACGTTACAGAACTTAGTTCTTACCTTGAATGTGGCTGAAAGAGGGCATTGTACAGCACTCTGCCAGCTCTGACCTACTGCTAATCTCAGTACCAGGGAGACTCGTTGCCAGTGGGGCACAACCTCTGATCTGCAGTTAACTGTGAGTAAGCATGCTTATTCCAATAATGGACGTTTTTGGAGAGATTAGTCTTCAGGTGTAAACTGGTGTGCCAATGTTATATAGCAGCAACCAGTCCTAGAGGCCTGCGTGTATGCAGATCCCTGGAGCACTTTTAGTGGGTACCGCAGTGCACTTCAGCCAGGTGGACCCAGGCCCATCCCCCCCCCCCCCACCTGTAACACTTGTGCTGGTAAATGGGAGGCCTCCAAAACTGCTACTACTACTACTTAACATTTCTAAAGCGCTACTAGGGTTACGCGCTGTACCCACTGTACCCACATGTAGGTGCCCCCTTCACCCCTAAGAGCTATGGTAGTGTTGTACATTTGTGGGTAGTGGGTTTTGGGGGAGGGGGGTTGGGTGCTCAGCACCCATGGTAAAAGAGCTATGCATGTGGGAGCGTTGTCTAAAGTCCACCGCACTGGCCTCTAGGGTGCCCAGTTGGTGTCCTGGCATGTCAGGGGGGAGAGTGTACTACAAATTGTGGCCCCTCCCACGACCAAATGGCTTGGATTAGGACGTTTTTGAGCTGGGCGTTTTTACTTTCCATTATCGCTTAAAAAAAAAAAACGCCCAGCTAAAAAACGTCCATTTTTTCGAAAATATGGTTCGGCCCGCCCCTTCACGGACCCGTTCTCGGAGATAAACGCCCATGGAGATAGGCGTTTCCGTTCAATTATGCCCCTCCTGATCTACTACGTTCTCTTTTGCAACCTCACTATCAGGATACCCTAGCATCCCTGTTTTGGTGATATCTTTGAAAGATACCTTATCCCAAACCATGTGCTTTTGAACGACTGTCGGCCTTCCCCCCGTTTCTAGTTTAAAAGCTGCTCTATCTCCTTTTTAAAAGCCAATGCCAGCAGCCTGGTCCCACCCTGGTTAAGGTGGAGCCCATCCTTTCGGAATAGGCTCCCCCCTTCCCCAGAATGTTGCCCAGTTCCTAACAAATCTAAAACCCTCCTCCCTGCACCATCATCTCATCCAGGCACTGAGACTCCGGAGCTCTGTCTCTTGGACCCTGTGCGTGGAATGGGTAACATTTCAGAAAATCCTACCCTAGAGGATCTGGATTTCAGCTTTCTACCTAAGAGCCTAAATTTGGCTTCCAGAACCTCTCTCCCACATTTTCCTATGGCATTGGTACCTACATGTACCAAGACAGCCGGCTCCTCTCCAGCACCATCTAAAATCCTATCTAGGTGATGCGTAAGGTCCGCCACCTTCGCACCAGGCAGGCAAGTCACCAAGCGATCCTCATGTCCACCAGCCACCCAGCTATCTATATGCCTAATGATCGAATCACCAACTACAACAGCTGTCCTAACCTTTCCCTCCTGGGCAGCACTTGAAGACATATCCTCAGTGCGAGAGGATAGTACATCCCCCGGTGGGCAGGTCCTCGGTACAAGAGTACTTCCTACTTCACCAGGGTGATGCTCTCCTTCTAGGAGACCTCCCTCCTCTAAGGTAGCACAGGGGGGCTACCAGACTGGAGGTGGGACTTCTCTACAAAATCCCTGTAGGTCTCCTCTATGTACCTCTCTGTCTCCCTCAGCTCCACCAAGTCTTCTACTCTAGCCTCAAAAGAACGGACACATTCTCTGAGAGCTAGGAGCTCTTTGCATCGGGCACACACATATGACATCTAACCAACTGGGAGATAATCATACATGTGACACTCAATGCAAAAGACTGGATAGCACCCCTCTCGCTGCTGGACTGCTGACTCCATCTTAGTGTTTTTGAGTTTTTCAATAATTTAAAACTTGCTACAGTATTGTGGAGGAGTGGCCTAGTGGTTAGGGTGGTGGACTTTGGTCCTGGGGAACTGAGTTCGATTCCCACTTCAGGCACAGGCAGCTCCTTGTGACTCTGGGCAAGTCACTTAACCCTCCATTGCCCCATGTAAGCCACATTGAGCCTGCCATGAGTGGGAAAGCAGGGGGTACAAATGTAACAAAAAAAAACAAAACAGAAAAAAAATTATATATATATATATATAAGTGTCTTTTAGTTT
Source organism: Microcaecilia unicolor (assembly GCF_901765095.1). NCBI lineage: Eukaryota > Metazoa > Chordata > Amphibia > Gymnophiona > Siphonopidae > Microcaecilia > Microcaecilia unicolor. The sequence continues at coordinate 62,010,741 of NC_044039.1, read as the reverse complement.
ATATTGTATGATTTATTTAGTGTTTCCTTCTTAGATGGTAATGAAATGTATTTAAAACTCTGTAGGAGCACTCCTTGCTTGTTACCCTAACTACAATAACTGACTATAAATGAAGAGTTGTCCTAGGGGATGGGTGGGAAGACTAAACTAGATCCTGCAGTGCCTGCTAGATTCTATCTGTTAATGCTGTGGTACAAAGTTTTTAGTTTTAATAATTTTTATTGATGTGGCTGCATATCAAAACAACATTGTCATATTACAAATATTTCTTACTGAGATAACTTCAGTAGAGGAGTGTGCTAGCCGTGTTAGTCCACTCTTAAGGTTATCAATAGAAATCAAACAAAATAAAACATGGTAAAGAAAATAAGATGATACCTTTTTTATTGGACATAACTTAATACATTTCTTGATTAGCTTTCGAAGGTTGCCCTTCTTTGTCAGATCAGAAATAAGCAAATGTGCTAGCTGACAGTGTATATAAGTGAAAACATTCAAGCATTACTATGACAGTCTGACAGGGTGGGAGGATGGGGGTGGGTAGGAGGTATGCATGGGGACATCAAAGCATATCATTGATATTCTAACAGGATGGGTGTGGATAGGTGAGGGGTGGGGTGATCAACAGAGACATACAGCTTTATGGTTTATAATGGGCTAGGAACCCCAGATCCTTGTTAAGTCCTTTCTGTTGGGTATTAAAATATTCAATCACTCTGACTTCAAAGGTCTTACGTTCTTGTATGGTTTTAAAGTTACCTTTCAGTATTCTCACTGTGAAATCACTGGTACAGTGGCCTGGTTCTGTGAAGTGCTGTCCCACCGGGGTGGGGGCCCTACTGGCTGTATTGTTCATGTGATGTCTATGTAAATTGAATCTTGTCTTAAGCATCTGGCCTGTTTCTCCAATATAGCAACCTTCGTTACATTTTTTACACTGAATGATATATACCACATTGGAAGATGAGCAAGTGAAAGATCCCTTTATGTTGAATATCTTTCCTTTGTGGATAACTGTGGGGTCCTGTGAAATATTTTGGCATACTTTGCAACTGGATAAATTACAGGGACGTGTGCCCTTCTGTTCCTTTTCAGTCTGTGATGGAAGTTTACTTCTGATTAGCTTGTGTTTTAAGTTGAGTGGCTGTCGGAAGGCCAGTACTGGTGGGGATGGGAATATCTCGTTCAGTAATTCATCCTCCTGGAGTATAGGTTGTAGATCTCTTATGATTTTCCTCAGTTTTTCCAGCTCTGGATTGTATGTCACTACAAGGGGGATTCTGTCTGTGGATTTTTTTCTCCTTGTACTGTAGCAGATTCTCCCTGGGTGTTTTGAGGGAGGAGGCAATATTCTTGGAGATTATTTTGGGGTTGTAGCCTTTCTGTTTGAAGGATGCAGCCATGCTTTTAAGGTGTCTGTCTCTTTACCCTGGATCAGAGCAGATACGGTGGTATCTTGTGGCTTGGCTGTAAATGATGGATCTTTTTGTATGTGAAGGATGGAAGCTGGAGTTGTGGAGGTAGCTGCATCTGTCTGTGGGTTTCTTGTATATAGATGTTTGTATACAGCCATCACTGATTGAGACCGTGGTGTCCAAAAAATTGATTTTTTCTGGGGAATAGTCAATTTTGAATCTGATTGTAGGATGGTATGTATTGAAGGCAGAATAAAATTGTTTCAGAGTTTCTTCACCCTCCGTCCAAATCATAAAAATGTCATTGATGTACCGGTAGTATTTTAGAGGTTTGGTCTGGTGTGTATTCAGAAATGTCTCTTCCAGCTCAGCCATAAAAAGGTTGGCATATTGGGGTGCTGTCCTGGTGCCCATCGCAGTGCCCATTATTTGTAGATAGATATCATTGTTAAAGCGGAAGTAGTTGTGAGTTAAAATGAATTTGATTAATTTTGTAATAGTTTCTGGTGAGTATTGATGGTCCAGTGTGGATTTTTTTAGGAGTCTTCCACATGCAGCTATGCCATCCACATGTGGAATGTTGCTGTATAGTGATTCTACATCCATCGTGACCAGAAGGGTGTTAGGTGGTAGTTGCTTGATATTTTTCAATTTATTCAGAAAGTCTGTGGTGTCTTCTATGAAGCTGTTAGTTTTGTGTACGAGAGGTTTCAGAATTCCCTCTATGAATCCAGATATTTCTTCCGTGAGTGTGCCAATACCTGATATGATTGGTATGCCAGGGTTTCCCGGTTTGTGGATCTTGGGTAGCATGTAGAATTTGCCCACAGCAGGCTGGTTTGGTATGAGTTTCTTCAGGTGAGGTTGCGCTTGTGTAGGAAATGTTTTGATAAGGTCTTTCAGCTGTTTTGTGTAATCCTGTGTGGGGTCCTCAGTTAGTTTCCTGTAGTATTTATTGTCTGAGAGCTGTCTGTGCCCCTCTTCAATGTATTTTTGTATGTCCATAATTACCACTGCGCCTCCTTTGTCTGCGGGTTTGATGATAATGCGTTCGTTAGTTTGTAGGGTTCTTATGGCCGCTCTTTCTGGTGGGGTAAGATTGTACAGGATTCTCTTTTGTTTGTTGGAAAGTTGGGATTTCACCCTATGTCTGAAACTTTCTATGTAATTATCCAGCTTGTAGTTTTATCCCTCCTGTGGGGTGAAATAAGTGTTCTTTTGTTTAAGACTGTATTCCGGTCTGTTTGGTGTCCCTTTATTATAGAAATGTGTTTTAAGGCGCATTTTTCTAAAGAATTCTTCTAGGTCTGAGTATAGTTGGATTTCATCTAGTTTCCTCGATGGTATATATCATTCAGTGTAAAAAATGTAACAAAGGATGCTATATTGGAGAAACAGGCCAGATGCTTAAGACAAGATTCAATTTACATAGACATCACATGAACAATACAGCCAGTAGGGCCCCCACCCCGGTGGGACAGCACTTCACAGAACCAGGACACTGTACCAGTGATTTCACAGTGAGAATACTGAAAGGTAACTTTAAAACCATACAAGAACGTAAGACCTTTGAAGTCAGAATGATTGAATATTTTAACACCCAACAGAAAGGACTTTACAAGGATCTGGGGTTCCTAGCCCATTATAAACCATAAAACTGTATGTCTCTGTTGATCACCCCACCCCTCACCTATCCACACCCATCCTGTTAGAATATCAATGATATGCTTTGATGTCCCCATGCATACCTCCTACCCACCCTCATCCTCCCACCCTGTCAGACTGTCATAGTAATGCTTGAATGTTTTCACTTATATACACTGTCAGCTAGCACATTTGCTTATTTCCGATCTGACGAAGAAGGGCAACCTTCGAAAGCTAATCAAGAAATGTATTAAGTTATGTCCAATAAAAAAGGTATCAACTTATTTTCTTTTCCATGTTTTATTTTGTTTGATTTCTGAGATAACTTCCAAACTAACAATTCTCAACTATAACTTCATCATCAAACTTTTGACATTTTCTCCCTCTCCCTATTAGTAACATAGTAACATAGTAGATGACGGCAGAAAAAGACCTGCACGGTCCATCCAGTCTGCCCAACAAGATAACTCATATTTGCTGCTTTTTGTGTATACCCTACTTTGATTTGTACCTGTGCTCTTCAGGGCACAGACCGTATAAGTCTGCCCAGCACTATCCCCGCCTCCCAACCACCAGCCCCACCTCCCAACCACCGGCTCTGGCACAGGCACAGACCGTATAAGTCTGCCCAGCACTATCCTCACCTCCCCACCACCAGCCCTGCCTCCCAACCACCGGCTCTGGCACAGACCGTACAAGTCTGTCCAGCACTATCCCCGCCTCCCAACCACCAGTCCCGCTTCCCACCACCGGCTCTGGCACAGACCGTATAAGTCTGCCCAGCCCTATCCCCGCCTCCCAACCACCAGCCCCGCCTCCCGATCTTGACTAAGCTCCTGAGGATCCATTCCTTCGGCACAGGATTCCTTTATGCTTATCCCACGCATGTTTGAATTCCGTTACCGTTTTCATTTCCACCACCTCCCGCGGGAGGGCATTCCAAGCATCCACTACTCTTTCCATGAAAAAATACTTCCTGACATTTTTCTTGAGTCTGCCCCCTTCAATCTCATTTCATGTCCTCTCGTTCTACCACCTTATTCCCCCCCTTCCAAATCTCTTCTTCCCCCCAATCCCTCCCTCCCCCATCTGATATTTATAACAACAGTAAACCTAAATGGCTGCATCCTTCCACGCTTGCCCTCTATGTTCAAATCTTTTTAATATCAAAAAGCACAATACAAACAGATGTTTAGCTTTAACAATGATCAGAGTACTGTCGCGTTCTCAAGGGCCTCGGCATACTGTCAGGTCCTCAAGGCAGCACTGGGAATTGTGAGCCCTTGGGCCCCTGCCACGGAGTGGCAGAGGCAGGCAAGACCGTCTTGGAACTGGACGTCCGGAAGGACCGGACCGGAACTCTGGACTGGAAGTAGGCAACAGAACCGGCAGAACAGGAACCGCTTCACCTGTACTTAGCCACCTTTCCGCTAGAGTTGAGCTCTAGCGTGCGGGCGGCCGACAGGACTTGTAGGGCAAGGCCGGAACTGAAGATCCAGAGGACCCACCACGGGTCTAGGAAACACAGGGGAACAATACTAGACTGCACTAAGTGCTGCACGCAGCCGCTAAGCCAGGCACACCAGACAGACTAGACAGACAGAAGCTTATCAGGAGCAGGGACTAGGGCAGACACGCATGCAAGGAAGGAAGAAGGGGAGACAGGGAATACCCACAGGGCAAACCCACTAGCTAGGTCGAGGCAGGTAACAGGATAACTCCCCCAGAAGATACACGCTAGCTAGACAGATACAGGAATCGGGATACATAAGCAGGGATCCGGATAAGCACACAGGATATACAAGCAAGGTACAAGGTAGACACACGGGACAGAAGGTAGCTAGGCAGAGCGGAAAACCGGATAACACTAGCTAGCCAAAACCAGGACTCAGGACGAACAAGCAGGGACCAGGATGTGCACACAGGATATACAAGGTTCAGGATGTGCACACAGAATATACAAGCAGGGAGTAGGGCAGGCTGCAAACACAGATGGGGAAACCCGGACTGAGCTGCAGAGGCTACCTCCACAGCGAAGGCAGAAGGACTAGCAGCCAGGTTGTGCACACAGGATATACAAGGTTCAGGAATGCACACAGAATATACAAGCAGGGAGTAGGGCAGGCTGCAAACACAGACGGGGGAAACCAGGGCAGAACAGCAGGCTCTAAACACAGACTAAAGGCAGAAGGATAGCAGCCAGGATGTGCACATAGGATATACAAGGTTCAGGATGTGCACACAGAATATACAAGCAGGGAGTAGGGCAGGCTGCAAACACAGACAGGGGAAACCAGGGCTGAACAGCAGGCTCTAAACACAGACTAAAGGCAGAAGGATAGCAGCCCACGCAGAAGGGCAAGCAGCCCACAGGTACTGGGAACCGAAGGGCACTAGCCCACACAGAAGGGCAAGCAGCCCACAGGTACTAGACAGAAGGGCAAGCCCACACAGAGGGGCAAGAAGCCCACACAGAAGATAGGCTTAGAAGCAGCGCAGCAACACACTAACTAACCTGTCGGCCTCTGGGCATGACACCAGACAATGACACCATGCGAAGGCCCTGACTGCAAGCACAGGCCTTCCTTATAAAGGAACTCACTGATGAGTCACCACCAGCAGGACAAAAGCAGGAAGTTCCTTGCCTCCAAACAGAGGCTTGACACACAGAGGAAGTGAGCCACAGGAAGGACAAGCAGGAGCCATCTTGGATACTGGCATAGAGGAGGCGTCAGCCATCTTGGAAGAGGCATAGCCCACACAGGTGAGGTCCAGTAATGCAATCAGCACACAGAGCCAGAGAGAAACTAAGACAGAGACAGACACAGAGACAAGCAGAAGCCAGCACAGCCACTGACTCCCAGAAACAGGGTAAGTATGAGGGTGGTCACGGCCACAGACGTGACAAGTACAAATCCAATCAGATGTTCCCCATCTGCTACACATGGACCATCAGTAGAGGCTTCAATTCTCATAGGTTGCAAGAAGCCAGCTGTCTACATTCGGAATATAAATCAGAAACTTCTAATGAATACATTGCTATGTTCTGCAGCATCCACTGCCCGGTGGCCCTCTTCAAAATCTTCCCTATTCCCTCCCCCCTCCCCGTTTAACCCCTATAATTTAAACTATATAGCTAAACCCAGTCAACCCAGCAAGCGTCTGCCAAATCGTCCAGCTGACTGGACAAGTCCCTTCTCAAGAAACTACTTCCCCTAGTCCCAATGTGCCCCTACCCCTCTGTCCCCACATTAGCACACACTCGAATGCTCAAACCAGTCCACTGTAGTTAGAAAGTCACCAAAGAAAAGGAACCAACATCTGTATCTGTCGGGTATATTACATCCCATAATGTTCCATTGAAAGAAAAGAAAGGATAGAAAAAAATAAGAAAAATAAAAATAAAAATCTTCGTTCAGAGCTTGTTCAGTATCAGACTACGGGCTTTGGGTGACAACGACTGTATATAGAGTTCCCAAATACCCAGGAATGCCTTCCTCCTCTTGGGGGAGGATCCCACCCCCCTGCGCTCCATTACCAAAAGCTCATGAAACTGATTCCTCCAATGCCAATACTCTGGTGGTGCCTCACTCTTCCATGAGCTCATTGTAAGTTTTTTCCCCACTATACTGGCTTTGCGAATAAGCTGCTGAGCCCCTTTACCACACAGGCGAAAGACTTCATATTTATCCAATATGATTCCCTGAGGGGACAACGGGATCCGGAGCCGCACCAGGGATTCCAGATATCCAATTATCTGTTTCCAAAAAGCCTGAATCAGGCTACACTCCCACAGGGAATGAAACAGCGTCCCCTCCCTGTTTACACTTCGAACAGAGCAGGTCCCCAACCCCCCCAAATTTAAATACTTGTGTTTTTGTCAGATATGCTCTATAAGTGATTCTATATTGACATTCCCGCAATTCTGCATTAACTGAGATCTGGGGAATACGAGATATCAGTTTCCGCAAGTCTAATTGCAGGTGAGGCTGCCCCAGATCCACCACCCATCTTTGGCAAACTTGGCCTGTGTCCTTCCCACCTTCTAACTCCCCTAGAGCTTTTTGTAACCCTGAAACAGACAGTCTTTCCCCGGGGATGTCGCCGAAAAAAGCTCAAAGCCTACGCCCATGACCACCCTCCAGCTTATGGGGTTCTAAAGACCATACATAGTGGGCCAGCTGATAATACGCTAATGCCCACTCTCAAAGCTCCCAGGGACAAAATCCGTCCCCCGGCATCCAGAACGTATTCAAGTCTAGTAATCCCCAGCTCTGCCCATCTGCGATAGGTTGGGCTCTTAGAACCTGGTGTAAACTGTGAGTTACCCTGTAATGATATCAAGTCTGAAGTATCCGCCGCCAGGCCCCCGACTTAGATCCCTCCAGACCTCTCTCAAAGGGTTCAGTAACACGCTATTGCGCACTTGCTCAGGTAGGTCTTTTCGGGCACAATGCAACAGGTAATGCGGATGGAGCGGCCTAAAAAAATCATATTCCATACTACGTGGCGTATAATCTTGTCTCCCCAACATCCAACCCCCTAGATGTCGTAACAAACAAGCTTGATTGTATCTGCGCACATCTGGAAGCCCCATGCCCCCCTCTTTCCAGGGACCCATAAGAAATTTCAGTGGGAGTTTTGGTTTAGAATCTCTCCACACAAACTTCCGTAGATGTCGATACAACTGACTTAGATCTTTTTATTTGATTCATAAAGGCAGCACCTGCAGTGTGTAAAGCCACCGTGGAAACTCCACCATTCGAAACAAATGAATCCGCCCAAGTAGTGTAAGCGGCAACATCCCCCACGTGCTAAGCCGACCCTTCATCTTGTCCAACAAAGTGGACGTTCTCATGGCAACCCTGACGCCCAAATACGGAAGAAAGTCTGTGGCCCATTTGAGCGGGAACCCGGTCCCCCACTCCTTCTTCACACTTGCGTGTGCAGTTAGCACCAGTGATTTAGAGTAGTTGATTTTAAGTACTGCAAAGTCACCATACTCTTGAAACAATTCCAGTAAGGCTCGCAAAGATTTATCGGGTTGCGTGAGGTGGACTAGTATGTCATCTGCGAAGGCAGAGACCTTGAACGAGGAGACTCCTCAGGATACCCCCTCCACTTCGGGATGGACCTCAATTTCCCTTATCAAAGGGTCCAAGGCAAGCACGAATAGTAAGGGCGACAGTGGGCAGCCCTGCTACGTGCCCTCCAGTTTGAAAACAGAGGACTGCTCCCCATTCACCCACATGTATGCCCGCGGATTCGAATAAAGTGCTCCCACCGCCTCCCGAAACCTACCTTCAACTCCAACTCTCCAGCACCTGGAACATAAAGTTCCAAACTATGCGATCAAAGGCCTTCTCTGCGTCAAAACTGACCAACAGAGAAGGCCTTTTCCTCGCTTCCATAACCTCCAAAGATGCCAGGAGCGCCCTAACATTTCTCCCCACCAACCTACCCTTCACGAAACCAACTTGCGGGGATGCAATCAAATCTGGTATCACTCTGGACAGTCGATTTGCCAGTATCTTGGCATATAGCTTGACATCGCAATTGAGCAATGATATGGGCCTATACGCCCCTACCTCCATCTTATCCTTCCCAGGCTTCAGCAATACTATGACTTTCGCTATGTTCATTGAGGCCGACATTTCTCCAGAAGTGGCCATATCATGCGGGGCTGGTGGTTGGGAGGCGGGGATAGGGCTGGGCAGACTTATATGGTCTGTGCCAGAGCCGGTGGTGGGAGGCGGGGCTGGTGGTTGGGAGACGGGGATAATGCTGGGCAGACTTATACGGTCTGTGCCCTGAAGAGGACAGGTACAAATCAAGGTAGGGTATACACAAAAAGTAGCACATATCAGTTTATCTTGTTGGGCAGACTGGATGGACCATGCAGGTCTTTTTCTGCCGTCATCTACTATGTTACTATGTTATATAGAGTTAACGGGGGGGGGGGGGGGGCGTCACCCGCTCCTGGACGAGCTTATAGTAGGCCATAGTAAATCCATCTGGCCCCGGCGCTTTTTGTATCTTACTCTGTTGGAGGGCCAACATCAGTTTGCCTTCTGTCACTGGGCCATTGAGATACTTCTTTTGGGCATCCGATATCCTGGGCAGAGTTTGATTAATTAGATAAAGCATACTGTCTGGCACTATATCTGTTGGCTCCCCATATAAGCTCTTGTAGTATCTTTTAAAACGTTCCGTAATGTCTTGAGACTCCCGAAGAAGCCGACCTCCCTCATCCTGTATACCTAAAATGTTCTTATGGCCCCCTTTCCCTCTTACCAATCTACCCAGCAATGCACCTGCTTTATTACCATGAATAAAATATTGGTATTTGTAATACATGTGTGACTTCATCGCCCTCTGATGAAGTAGTTCGTTCAATGCCTTCTGAGTAGCCAGGAGAGTCCCTTTCTTATCCTGCGTCATTTGTAACCCGCAACTAACCCGCTGCAAACGAATTTCTTTTTCCAATCTAAGAATCTCCTTATCTCTCATCTTTCTGGTCCTAGTCCAGTAAGCAATAATCTCCCCCCGCATCACCGCTTTAGATGTTTCCCAATATAAACTCGGTTGAGATTGATGCTCTTTATTATGATCTGCAAATTCCCTCCATTTTCCATCTATATACTCCTTAAATTTGGGGTCCCAAAACAGCTCCAGTGGGAATCTCCAACCTCCCCGGCCCCCTCTCATCCCTATACCATGTATCTGTATCCAAATCATCGAATGATCCGATACTTCGCATGGGCCTATCTCTGCCCCTGCTACTTTGGAAAAAAGATCACTGGAGATGAACAGATAATCGATATGGGATTGTGTAAGATGTGCTCTGGACACGTGTGTGTAATCCTTCTGTGTCGGATGCAACACTCTCCACACATCAATCAAATCTAGTGTCTGACAGAGGAAGGGCAGGCATCGGGCCGCAGGTCCCAAGGTCACAGCCTGCGTACCCGTTTTGTCCATCCGTGCATCACATACTAAATTGAAATCCCCTCCCAATATCACGTTCCTCCCTTGGTAGGGGCTCAGCAGCTCCAGCAGCATTCTGTAAAATTTACGGTCATAGGTGTTGGGCGCGTACACATTACAGAGTACATAAGTTGTGTTCACCATCTCCACTTCTGCCAGTACATATCTGCCTACTGGGCTCCGCTTAACCCGTTTAATCTGGCATTGTAGGCCCTTACGGAACATGATGAGTACTCCCCCTTTCTTACCTTCTGCCGGGGCACCCATCAACCTTTCTGAAATTTACTGTGTTCCAATGTCGTAAGATAGGTCTCTTGAAGGAATACTACATCGGCTTTATGGTGATTCATGGCTTGGAGGACTTTGGTGTGCTTAATGGGCGATGAAATCCCCCCCCCCCCCCCCCCCCCCCACATTCCACGATATTACTTTAACCATTCCCCTTTAACTTCAGGTTTCCTGAGTAAGCATAGTTATTAATACCTTCTGTGCGAGCCCCCCCCCCACCCCATTTTACAACAGTTAGGTAGACTCTCACAGCGCTGCCCACCCAGTTCTGCTTTGATAAAGAATACATCCAATCTGTACAATACAGCAACAAGGAAAAAAAAGAGAGAGAAGTAAAGAAAAAACAAAACAAAAGAAAAACAAAAAAAACAGAACCCCTCCCAACCTCCCCTCCCCTACTCCCTTCAGTTACCCCATCCCTCCTCTCCCTCCCTGCCCCCCCCCCGCTCCATCCCCCCCCTTCCATGAATCAGAACCTTAAATTGGGTTCTCATCTGAGAACCGGTCACGTCCCCGCCCCTCCCCTCACCCCGCGACTTCTAGTACATTACTCATTATGCTTAACCACTGTTCAGTGCCCAGTACCCTCCCTCCAAAAAAAAGGAAAAAAACTACTGGACACTCCCCCCCCCCCCCCCCTTACTGTATCATTCACTTCACCTGAAAGGTATAATGTCCGGTATGGTTGACAAGTTCATGTCACAGCTGTCTTCCCCCACGCTCTGGCGATCTTTCCCTTCTGCACGGCTCACCCCTGCTCACTGCTCTGGCCTGCTCCCAGGGTCACATCTGTTCTCCTCCAGGTGAACCGGCAGTCGCTTCACGTATTCCTTTGCCTCTTCTGGGGAAGTAAAGAAATGTAATTTTCCCTCATTCTGGACTCGCAGCTTGGCGGGAAACAGGAGAGCAAAACGTGCTCTTTTCTCATGTAGCTGCTTGCAGACTTCCAAGAACCGTCTACGTTGGGTAGCCAGCGCTGCCGAAAAGTCCTGAAAACATAACACCATGGACTCTTCACACTGGATCTTTCCCCGCTGTCGCCATGCACGCAGGCTCTCCTGCTTATGATTATAGTTCAACACTTTACAAATCACGTCTCTGGGTCTCACTTCCCCTTGCCTGCTTTGCCCTATGCGGTGCGCTCGTTCAATCTTTAAGCAGTTCTCCAGCTGTTTCAGTGCTAGCACTTGGGGCAGCCATTTCTCCAAAAATTGTCTGAGATCCACCTCTCGCATGGTCTCTGGGAGCCCCACCAGCCTTAGATTATTTCGTCGGGACCTATTCTCTAGGTCTTCGATTTTAGCTTCAAGATTTTCCAGTCTTCTCTGCATCTCGTTCTGCGCTGCCACCTGCTGCGTGCTTTGACCTTCGATGTCTGACAAGCGCTGTTGGAAGCCGGCCATGTCTGTTTTTAGACCTTCCAATTTGCCGTCCATCTTTTCTATTTGGTCGGAGATATGCTGTAGTTTTCTATCCACCGACGTCTCCAGGTGGCTCGAGATTTCCGCCGCAATCTCCGCCACCCAGGCCGAACTAACCGTTTCACCCGAGAAGCCAGCGTCCGCCATTTTACCGTCTCCCACGCGGCTCCTCGTCCCATCTTTCCAACTCAGTTTTGTAGTCATGCCGGCCTGGCGGAACGGCGATCGCTGCTGAATTTTATTCCAGGGAGGTTCACGTTGCTCTCACTGCACTTTGTTGGAAGCTGTGTTCTCGATTTTGATGTCGCCAAGGGCAGATGTTAGTGAGGATCCGCGGAGCTCTATCGTGCGGCGTCCTCCCCTCAGCCTAGCATCACGTGACCTCCTGGTACAAAGTTTTTAAACCTAAGTGGAAAAGACTATGGAGATTAGTTGATAAAATTTGCTTTTTATATTTTTATTTTGCCTAACACTAACCTATAATTCCTCCTTTAAAGCCCAATCTTTACGTTCCCAAAGCACAAAGCAAAATAAGCGTTCACTTACCAGAGAAATGTCCTCTTCTCTCAGAACTTCTCAGAAAGAAAGTTCAGTGGGACCTTTCCTCTTTATATAGTTTTTAATCTAAGGGGCCTTTTCAAACAGGCTCTTTGAAGCTGACTCAGCAACCTATGCAAGTATTCTACTTCCCCACACCTTAATTAACACTTAATTGAGGTCACTGGATCGTCTGGATGAGCTACCTCTCCAGCAGCTAAGGAACAGAAAATAACTGCCTTTTAGAACAAGAGTTTTTGGCTGTTTAGTTTCTACCTCTAGAAAAGGTTTCAGTTTAAAATTATGGAAAAAATGATGTTGCTTCCTAAATTACTATATTTATTCCTAGCTCTCCCGATCCCAATACCTCGCAGTTTTTTTGGACAACTCAATCGAAAAATGTTTGCTTACATCTGGCAGAAGCGTCCACCCCGAGTGCGCCATGCCATGATGTATCAGACATCTGCTAGAGGGGGTATGGGAGTCCCTAATTTTTATCTGTATTATCAAGAGGCTCAGCTGAAAATATTAGCAGACTGGACCCTGGCCGCCAGCACCAAGAAATGTCTCCACTGGGAGCGAGCATGGTTGGGGACCCGTTCCTTGGGAGATGTCCTATGGCTACCGGGGAGTGATCTATTGGCTATAATTCGGAGAGTCCTGATTGGGATGGGCCACTTGCTCTCTACTTGGTACTATATACGGAAACAATTCTTCCTGGATCGGAAATATTATTTGCAGACAGCTATCCGCTGGGCTCCGGGTTTTCCCTCAGGTTCCTCAGAACTGGTATATAGACGGTGGGCTCTAGCTGGTTTATATATTCTGGGACAGGTTTGGGCTAATGGGAGGATACTTAATTTTGAGGAGCTCCAAGAGGAATATGTGCTGGTTGAGAGTGACCTCTTTTATTATAGCTGTCTGCGAGACTTTATCCATAGACGGGCAAGGGAGGAACTTGGCCTAACTGAAACAGCATTAGAGCAGGCCCTGAGGAGTTGGGGGGGGGGGGAGGGTGGTAGAAGAAGTGTATCTTGTACCATACTTTGTAAGCCGCACTGAACCTGCTATCTCTGTGATACATGTACCTTACTTTGTATTATCTTTGTGATACATTGTACCATACTTTGTAAGCCGCACTGAACCTGCTATTGAGCGGGAAAGAGTGGGGTATAAATGCTACAAATAAATAAATAAATTGTATATATTTAGCTCTATTGTTTTATACTAATCCCCAATTATATTACACCGAAAGATGGGAGTCAGCATTAAAGAGCACCAACCCGTGGGAAAATTGGTTGAGGAGGTACAGATTTTTGCTCAAACCATCATTACCTTTGGTAGAAAATGTTTTAAAAAAATGTTTTTATTTCATTTTGCTCACACCTTTCAGTAGTAGCACAAGGTGAATTACATTCAAGTACACTGGATATTTCTCTGTCCCAGGAGGGCTCACAATCTAAGTTTGTACCTGAGGCAATTGAGGGTTAAGTGACTTGCCCAAGATCACAAGGAGCAGCAATGGGATTTGAACCAGCCACCTCTGGATTGCAAGACCGGTGGCTCTAGCCACTAGGCCACTCCTCCACTCCAATATGTTGAACTGGTGGTATTATACCCGATCGGTTACAGCAAATGTATCCCAAAGTATCTGTGGTTTGCTGGTGTAATTGTGGTGTTCGGGGCTCATTCTTGCATATATGGTGGTGGTGCCCGATGGCCCAGGCCTACTGGAAACAAGTGATCCGGATGGTCCATCAATTATTGCAACAACATTATCCTTGCAAAGTGGATTATTGTCTGCTACATTTTAAACCTCCAGAGATCTCCCAACATAAGTTCGCAATTCAGTTTTTTCTTGCTGCGAAGTTGTCTTTGGCATGGGCTTGGAAACAACAGACTTTATCTATCAAATGTCAAAACTTGCTGTAATGAGAAGAGGCCGCCTGATGTTGTTCTTTTTTTTTTCATGTTTTTTATTGACGAGAAAACACAACAATGTTTGTCCATCAATTGTCAAGCCATACAGAATGTGAAACATCATAATACAAAATTCATAATACAATTCATAATACAAAATTCCCAGTGGCGTCATCTGTTGTCAAACTTTTAATTTTTCTCCTCCCCTCCACCATCCAGACAATATGTGTGTATGTGTGTGTACATATATGTATTCCTCCATGTGTTTATCTCCATCAAATAACCCTATCATAGCGTATTGAGGATAAGGCTTTTTCCTCTCTGAGTTAATGTTCCCAGCAAACTTCCCCAGATTTTTAGAAAACGCTTTTTACGTCGGCATGAGCCTTTTGCCTCTCTTGCCTCCCATGCCATTAGTTGGTGCACCTGATTGCGCCAGTACCAATATTCTGGTGGGCTTTCCGAAATCCATGCTTGCAATATGCATTTCCTCGCTACCAGACTTAATTTACTGCACAATAATGTTCCTTCGCTGACATGCCTCTAAATGCACCCGGGCAGTCCAGTACTAACTGGAGTGGGGTACCCGTTATCTGCCTTGACAGTACAGAAGACATAAAAGTCACTACTCTCCTCCAGTATCTCTGCACCTTTATGCATTCCCAAAGTGCATGATAAAAAGTGTTTTCCAGTAGGTGACATTTCAAGCATATTAGCGTATTAATCCCTCCTGCTCTAAACAGTTGAGCTTATGTGAAATATGCTCTATGTATTGTCCTAAATGCACATTCCCTATACCTTACTCCAGTAAATAGTTTAGGTATCCCCCTAAGATGAGTTTCAATGTCCCAACTTGATAAATCCATTCCCATTTCTACTTCCCACCTCTGACGGAGCTGAAACAACCCCACCCTCGGCATCATGACCTATAATTTCTTCTGAATGCAGGAGATAGACGGGGCGCGTCCATTGAGATCTCATCAAAAAAGCCTTTACTTTTTCCCCTAACTGAAATTTAAGTGCTCCCTCATCCAAGGACTGAATATAATGCTGGATCTGATGGTAAGCATAGGCATCCAACCAATTCCTAGTGTTGGACGGTATTAATTGGTTTAATGATTTAAGTTTTCCTTCTGTATCTAATGTTCTTAAACTAGTTAAACGCCTTCTCTCCCACTGTTTGAACACTGGATTTTCCAGCCCCGGTAAGAACGCCGGGTTCCCTCTTATTGTCATCAATTCTGACGTGCTCGGGTCGCCCCCCAAATTTTTCCCCAAAACTCTCCATGTTTCCCTTAAAGACAACAAGAGTATACAAGTTCTAAAAGCCTTTGGCAGCGAGATTCTATCTACAAGCAGCAGAGTAATTAAATTATAGGGATTAAAGTAGGCCTCTTCAATCTCTAATGGGGTGTGAACACTGGACGAGAAAACCCAATCTCTCACTGATCTCAAGAGGCACGCAAGGTTATAATGCTTTAAATTAGAAAGGCCCAATCCCCCTTGTTTCCAGCTCCCCAACAAAAGCTGTAGTTTAAGCTTCGCCTTCTTCTTCGCCCAACAAGCTTGTAAAATTGTCCAATTTCTTTTTTAAGTAGCCGTATCGGTAAAGTCTGCAATACATATAACCATCTGGGCAGAATCACCATTCGGATAAGGCAAATACAGCCCACCAAAGGCACGGTCAACACCTTCCAGGTTTCCAATTGCCTTTCCGTCTGGTCCAACAACCTGTTAATATTTACTTTATATATATCTTCCGTTTGGGTTGTCAACAGGACCCCTAGATATCGAAAAGAATTATCCGCCCATTTCAATGGGAAATCCCCTGCCCAAAGAAGTCATAGTAACATAGTAGATGACAGCAGAAAAAGACCTGCAAGGTCCATCCAGTCTGCCCAACAAGATAAACTCATATGTGCTACTTTTGTGTATACCTTACCTTGATTTGTACCTGTCCTTTTCAGGGCACAGACTGTATAAGTCTGCCCAGCACTATCCCCGCCTCCCAACCACCAGTCCCGCCTCCCACCACCGGCTCTGGCACTGACACTGTCGATCACATCATACTCCTCGATACCCTGTCCTCACTTGGATTCCAGGGCTCTGTCCTTTCCTGGTTCTCTTCCTACCTCTCTCTCCGCACCTTCAGTGTTCACTCTGGTGGATCCTCTTCTACTTCTATCCCTCTGCCTGTCGGTGTACCTCAGGGTTCTGTTCTTGGTCCCCTCCTCTTTTCTATCTACACTTCTTCCCTTGGTTCATTAATCTAATCCCATGGCTTTTCCTACCATCTCTATGCTGATGACTCCCAAATCTACCTTTCGACCCCTGATATCTCACCTTGCATCCAAACCAAAGTTTCAGCGTGCTTGTCTGACATTGCTGTCTGGATGTCTCAACGCCACCTGAAATTAAACATGACCAAAACCGAGCTTCTCATTTTCCCCCCCCAAACCCACCTCCCCGCTCCCCCCGTTTTCTATTTCTGTTGATGGCTCTCTCATTCTCCCTGTCTCCTCAGCTCGAAACCTTGGGGTCATCTTTGACTCTTCTCTCTCCTTCTCTGCTCATATCCAGCAGACCGCCAAGACCTGTCGTTTCTTTCTTTACAACATCCGTAAAATCCGCCCCTTTCTTTCTGAGCACTCTACCAAAACCCTCATCCACACCCTTGTCACCTGTCGTTTAGACTACTGCAATCTGCTTCTTGCTGGCCTCCCACTTAGTCACCTCTCCCCTCTCCAATCGGTTCAAAACTCTGCTGCCCGTCTCGTCTTCCACCAGGGTCGCTTTACTCATACTACCCCTCTCCTCAAGTCGCTTCACTGGCTCCCTATCCGTTTTCGTATCCTGTTCAAACTTCTTCTACTAACCTATAAATGTACTCACTCTGCTGCTCCCCAGTATCTCTCCACACTCGTCCTTCCCTACACCCCTTCCCGTGCACTCCGCTCCATGGATAAATCCTTCTTATCTGTTCCCTTCTCCACTACTGCCAACTCCAGACTTCGCGCCTTCTGTCTCGCTGCACCCTAAGCCTGGAATAAACTTCCTGAGCCCCTACGTCTTGCCCCATCCTTGGCCACCTTTAAATCTAGACTGAAAGCCCACCTCTTTAACATTGCTTTTGACTCGTAACCACTCGCCTCCACCTACCCTCCTCTCCTCCTTCCTGTACACATTTAATTGATTTCATTTGCTTACTTTATTTTTTGTCTATTAGATTGTAAGCTCTTTGAGCAGGGACTGTCTTTCTTCTATGTTTGTGCAGCGCTGCGTACGCCTTGTAGCGCTATAGAAATGCTAAACAGTAGTAGTAGTATACCGTATAAGTCTGCCCAGCACCATCCCCGCCTCCCGCCGCCGGCTCTGCCACCCAATCTCGGCTAAGCTCCTTAGGATCCATTCCTTCTGAACAGGATTCCTTTATGTTTATCCCACGCATGTTTGAATTCCATTACTGTTTTCGTTTCCACCACCTCCCGCGGGAGGGCATTCCAAGCATCCACTACTCTCTCCGTGAAAAAATACTTCCTGACATTTTTCTTGAGTCTGCCCCCCTTCAATCTCATTTCATGTCCTCTCGTTCTACCGCCTTGGCATCTCCGGAAAAGGTTCGTTTGCAGATTAATACCTTTCAAATATTTGAACGTACGTATCATATCACCCCTGTTTCTCCTTTCCTCCAGAGTATACATGTTCAGGTCAGCAAGTCTCTCCTCATACGTCTTGTAACGCAAATCCCATACCATTCTCGTAGCTTTTCTTTGCACCGCTTCAATTCTTTTTACATCCTTAACAAGATACGGCCTCCAAAACGGAACACAATACTCCAGGTGGGACCTCACCAACGACTTATAGAGGGGCATCAACACCCCCTTTCTTCTGCTGGTCACACCTCTATCTATACAGCCTAACAACCTTCTAGCTACGGCCACCGCCTTGTCACACTGTTTCATCGCCTTCAAATCCTCAGATACTATCACCCCAAGATCCCTCTCTCCCCATCCGTACTTATCAGACTCTCCCCGCCTAACACATACATCTCCCGTGGATTTCTATTCCCTAAGTGCATCACTTTGCATTTCTTCGCATTGAATTTTAATTGCCAAACCTTAGACCATTCTTCTAGCTTCCGTAGGTCCTTTTTCATGTTTTCCACTCCCTCCGGGGTGTCCACTCTGTTACAGATCTTAGTATCGTCCACAAATAGGCAAACTTTACCTTCTAACCCTTCGGCAATGTCACTCACAAATATACTGAACAGAATCGGCCCCAGGACCGATCCTTGAGGCACTCCACTACTCACCTTTCCCTCCTCCGAACGAATTCCATTCACCACCACCCTCTGGCATCTGTCCGTCAACCAGTTCCTAATCCAGTTCACCACTTCGGGTCCTATCTTCAGCCCATCCAGTTTATTTAAGAGCCTCCTGTGGGGAACCGTGTCAAAAGCTTTGCTGAAATCTAAGTAGATTACGTCCATAGCTCGTCCCTGATTCAATTCTCCTGTCACCCAATCAAAGAATTCAATGAGATTCGTTTGGCACGATTTCCCTTTGGTAAAACCATGTTGTCTTCGGATTTTGCAACTTATTGGCTTCCAGGAAATTTACTATCCTTTCCTTCAGCATCGCTTCCATTACTTTTCCAATAACTGAAGTGAGGCTTACCGGCCTGTAGTTTCCAGCTTCTTCCCTATCACCACTTTTGTGAAGAGGGACCACCTCCGCCATTCTTCAATCCCTCGGAACCTCTGCTGTCTGCAAGGATATGTTAAACAAATCTTTAAGAGGACCCGCCAGAACCTCTCTGAGCTCCCTCAATATCCTAGGGTGGATCCCATCCGGTCCCATGGCTTTGTCATACACACTCTCTTCCGTGAACGGTGCTATATCCACTTCAATCTCATTTGTACTTTTTCCAGTCCATCACGGTCCTTCTCCAGGATTTTCTTCTGTGAAAACAGAACAGAAATATCTATTTAGCAAATTTGCTTTTTCTTCATCATTATCCACATAGCGGTTCGAGTATCTTTTAGTCTCACAATTCCCTTTTTAGTCATTTTCCTTTCACTAATATACCTGAAGAAAATTTTGCCACCCCTTCTTACATTTCTAGCCATTTGTTCTTCCGTTTGCGCTTTCGCCAGACGTATCTCTCTCTTGGCTTCTTTCAGTTTCCTCCGGTATTCCTCCTCGTGTTCCTTTTCTTGAGTTTTTTTGTTTTTCTGGAACGCCAACTCTTTAGCCTTTATTTTCTCAGCCACTTGCTTGGAGAACCATATCGGTTTCCTTTTTCTCTTGCTTTTATTTACTTTCCTTACATAAAGGTTCGTGGCCCTATTTATAGCTTCTTTCAGCCTGGACCACTGTCCTTCCACTTCTCATTCTTCCTCCCAGCCCATCATCTCCTTCCTCAGGTATTCCCCCATTTTACTAAAGTCAGCAAGCTTGAAGTCCAGGACTTTGAGTTTTGAGTGGCCGCTCTCCACTTTAGCTATTATATCAAACCAAACCGTTTGATGGTCACTGCTGCCCAGGTGGGCACCCACTCGGACATTTGACACACTATCCCCATTTGTGAGTACCAGATCTAGCGTCGCTCCCTCCCTCGTGGGTTCCGTCACCATTTGTCTGAGCAAAGCACTTTGAAAAGCATCCACGATCTCTCTACTTCTTTCCGATTCCACAGACGGAACCTTCCAATCTACATCCGGCAGATTGAAATCTCCCAACAACAGCACCTCTCTTTTCTTCCCCAACTTTAGAATATCAGCGATCAGATCTTTATCTAGTTCCTCCAATTGTGTCGGGGGTCTGTAGACAACACCCACATGGACAGAGGTTCTATCCTCTCTTTTTAAGGTGATCCATATCGCTTCTTCCTTTCCCCAGTTCCCAGTCATTTCAGTTGCTGTGATATCATTTCTCACATACAAAGCTACTCCTCCACATTTACGCCTCTCTCTATCCTTCCTAAAAAGATTATAGCCTGGTATGTTTGCATCCCATTCATGGGAACAATTGAGCCATGTCTCTGTGACTGCAACTATGTCCAAGTCTGCCTCCAACATCAGGGCTTGAAGATCATGAACTTTATTGCTTAGACTGCGAGCATTTGTGGTCATCACTTTCCATCTACATTTCCTAGTATGTGTTTCAGTTTTAGTGATTTGGGGGTATCTTTTCTCTTTGGGTACCTTCATATCTTTTTGTTCCACCTTCCTTGCTTTTTCTTTTTCTTCCGCCTCAGTTTTATTTTCAGGAACATCACAGTGCTGTAGTTGAGCAAAAGAATTCTGTAGGGGCAAAACTTGTGAGGGCGGATGCTTCTGTGTCACATAACGAAGCCTGCCTGAGCCTACTGTGAACCATCTATTCTTAGGTGGTATTATCCTTTGAGGCAGTGGTGAGAATTTGGTATGATTCTGTGCAGTATGATTTTGTGCAGTCCTAGAAGTTGCTTTAAGAGCATTCAATTCCTGCTTTACTTTGCTGAGCTCCTGTTTTAAACTAGCGAGCTGAAGACAGATAGGACAAGCTTTAAGTCTCCAGATGCTTGGTCTTGAAACTAAAGCACCACAATTATTACAGAGAATAAAAGTCATCCTGATTTGTTGAAATGGGTATGAACAGGTGTACTATGATGGGGTTGTAATTAGGGTGGGGTTAATTTATGATATGTAGTATATTTGGGAAAGCTATATAGGAAGTGTCAGTCTTGGGATGGATGGCTTGAAACTAAAGCACCACAATTATTACAGAGAATAAAAGTCATCCTGATTTGTTGAAATGGGTATGAACAGGAGTACTATGATGGGGTTGTAATTAGGGTAGGGTTAATTTATGATATGTAGTATATTTGGGAAAGCTATATAGGAAGTGTCAGTCTTGGGATGGATGGGCTTAAGCTTAAGACCTATGGAATGTGTTTGCTGTAACCTATCTCTAGCACAGCATTGAAATGCCCAGAGCCACAACTGTAAGGTAGGGGTAATCAGAAAATAGTCTTATCTGAGAGCTCCCAAATCCATCCAGCTTCTGTGCAGAGACAAAAACCACGTGGAGAGAAGCTCCACCTGTGCTATGCAAATGCCTTACAACAAAAGCAGATGGGGGAGGGGAGGGGCTCCACACACTATGGAAGCAGAAGAAAAACATTAAAAAAAAGAAACTACTACTGATTTTAAAGCACTTGTTAAATCCAGTTCTCAGATTATCAACTATCAAATACAAATAGCCAATAAGCAGTTTTAAAATCTGTTACATAGAATACAGATATCAATTAGAAATTAGAAATAGCCACTAAGCAGTTAAAATAGGGTTGTTTTTTTTGTCAAGTGTTCGGCATCACTGCCATTGCTTCTGATTTATCCAATAATCGAATAATCTCCAAATTCTCTGAAAAGTTCTAAAAGGGCCTCCAGTGACGCCCGAGGTTTTGTAACGACTACTAATAAATCATCGGCAAACAACGTGATTTTAAACTCATCTTCCCGATCGACACTCCACTAATAGCCCGACATGAACTGATGTCTCGAATCATGGGATCTAAGTAAAGTGCAAAGAACAACGGTGACAGCGGACATCCTTGCCTGGTCCCCCTACTGATCTCAAAATCCTCAGAGCTCCTCCCATTTATCATTACCCTAGCACGGGGTGAGGAATATAGGGCCTGAATCATTTGCACAAACCAGCCCTTAAATCCACAGGTGCCCAAAATGGTGAACAAGAAGGGCCACTCAACGCGATCAAACGCCTTTTCGGCGTCAAAACTGATCAAAATTGCCTGTTCCAGATATCTCTTTAACTTCTCCAATAAAGTCAAAATACTCCTTAGATTCTTAGTTACAGATCGGCCTTGAACAAAACCCACTTGCACTTCATGAACTAGTTGTGGCAATACCCACCATAATCTGTTAGCCAGTATCTTTGCGAACAGTTTCACTTCATGGTTTAATAGGATATGGGACGATATGAGGATAACAACATTCCATCCCGTTTGGGTTTTGGCAGTACTATAATTTGAGCTAAATTAAGTCAATCAGGCAATCTACCCCCTTCCACCCATTCATTAAAGGCCCTGGTTAGTGAGGGGACTATAGATTCACCCATCAGCTTATAAAACTCACATTAAATCCATCAGGTCCAGGCACTTTCCCCAACTGACTTTGACCAATAGCCCAAGTAACTTCATCACTGCTGATAAGGGCATTAAATTTTTTGCACTTTTTGTGTCAATAAAGGGGTCATTATACTTTGCAGATATTGCTCACCCTGCAGGTCTTGTGATTCACCCTGCCCCATATAGATTCTGGAAATAGAGATGAAAAGCTTCCCGTATCTTTTTATCCATGCGAAATATCCTCCCTTCCCTACACTTAATGGCTATGTTTTGATACATATTGTGGGGCTATTAGTTTAGCCGGAAACTTGCCCCCCTTATTCCCGTGCTTATATAATTGGTATCGGACGTATGCCTGAGATTTTACCGCTCTCTCATGTAATAGGGCGTTCAGCACTGTTTGAACCAAGGTCAAATCCTGTCTCACTCTAGCATTTAGAGCCATACCATATTGTCTCCACAATCCTGCTAATTGCTTCTCCAGTCTTATGATCTCCCGATCTCGGGCCTTTTTATAATGGCTAGCATAGCTGATAATCTCCCCCCTTATCACAGCTTTTGCTGCTTCCCAATATATTGAGGCATCCTTTACTGTCCCTTCATTAAAATGCCTATATTCCTCCCATTTTTCTAATAGGAATTCACGAACTTTTTCATTTTTGTAAAGATAGCTGGGAAATGACCATCCCTGGGCGTCCTGTTCAGTGTCTCCTATTTGCCAATTCATCCATACTGCTGCATGGTCTGAAATTATACAGGGGCCAATTACGGCTTCACTGATGTTTGTAAGAGCCGTACGCGATATTAATAGATAGTCAATCCTTGAATGAGTGTTATGGGCTCTTGATTGATGTATGTATTCCCTGTCCCCTGGATGTAGTATGCGCCAAACATCTATAAGATCTAGGGTAGAACACATATCTGGCAAACCCCTTGATCTCCTATTCCCTACATCAGGGGAAGGATGTGATCTGTCTATCTGCGGGTCCCATGCCATATTGAAGTCTACTCCAAGCATCACAGAAAGTAATTCTATTTTACTGAGGATCATGACTAATCGTTTGTAAAATTTAAGGTCTAACGTGTTCGGGGCACAGATGCTTCCCAACACTATCTGGTGCCTGGCAATCGTGACATTACAAAAAATAAACCGACCTCCCGGGTCTTTGTTCAACTTATGAATCTGTGATGCCACTCCTTTCCTAAAAAGGATAGCAACCCCCCCTCATTTACGACCCACTGCTGGGGAAGCTATACAATCTCCTACCCACCATCTTACCAACTTTGATTGTTCCAGATCAGAAAGATGTGTCTCTTGTAAAAGAACTACATCTGCCCTTATTCTCTGAAGATAGTGCAAGATTTTTGATATTTTAATGGGTGAGTGGATGTCGCCCACATTCCAGGTGACAAGAGGAGCCATCCCAGCCTCTGACCCCTCCTTTCCCTATTCCTCATTCTCTACATCCAGCCAGATACAAAAAGCAAAGTAGTACACCATTCATATTTAACTACTCCAACCACACACACACACCTCCCCCGAAGACAATCCCCCCTCCCCTCTGTCCCACCCTCATCTTAGCCTGCCCTCTCAACCCCCCCCCCCACTCCTCCCCATCCCTCTCCCCTCCCACTAATGCTTCCATAATGAAAGCCGTCACGTTTTAACGCTTACCCAACCACTCCTCTTAGCCAAGTTCCCCTTAACTCCGTACTCCCCATTGACCCTTCTAGACTTTCATATCAGTATTAACCCCCCGCCTGATGTTGTTTAAAAAACTCTGGCAAAAGGAGGAAATTGTTAAAAAGGTTGATGACGGACTTTATCATTTGATTTGGATTTTGAATGTTTGGATGTTGGCAACTTGGTTTATGCCAGAGACTGGAGGTAATTCATTTTGTTTGTCATCAATAAAAATGTTGAAACATAAAAAACTCTGGCAACCCTATGAACAGTCAAAAGCACAGTTATCAGCGCCACCATGATGCCGTGGGTGAGGGGGAATTAGTTAACCAAGTGTATTAGGTTTTGTATGCAACAACAGTATTATGTATGGAACTACAGAATTTTCAATAAAAAACTTAAAAAAAAAAAAAGGAATGGAGGTGTAGCTCTGTAATAATTTAAATCAGTACCCTAACATCTGGCTGCTTATGTACCTGTGGCCATATCTGATGGCTACTGGGTTCCATCAGCTTGCTGCCAATGGCCCAGTTGGTTTCTGAGGTGTTGTACTCTGTTTGCTCCCAAAAGGCTACCCTGCGATTTCCAACGTCACAAGCTCATTGCTCAAATGAGGGGTTTTATTATAATGATGATTAAGCCCATACATCTCATCTACATATATAAAATAAAACACAGGGCTTACAAATCTTAAGTGACAGGTCACCATGGAATGTAGAAATTTCACCAAATGTCCTTTCTACTTCCTAGCAAAACAGCTATTCCTAGCACCATGCAGGTGTCAATGAGCTATGAAATGCACAAGACCAAAATGGGAGTATGGGTACTGCAGTGCTCATACTGAAAGCTATTGCCAGGGCCACCGACACAGCCAGGCCTGGGGCAGGACTTGACCGCCGCCAAGCCCCTGCGCCCCCACACTTGTGCCATCGCCCTCGCACCTTTCTGTCTGCTCCCCTCGCTCTGACCTCTCCTGCGCTGCTCCTGTCCATGCCAGGACCCAGATGATTGCATTAATGCAATACCGCATGCAATCATCCGGGTCCTGGGCGGCACACAGGAGCAGGAGAGGACAGATCCGGAAGCAGGCAGGAAGCTTGCCAGTGCCGCGGCCGGGCCAGACCCCCCCACACACCTTGGAAATTAGGCCCAGGGAATTTTGCCCCCCCCTGCATCCCCCTCTCGGTGGCCTGGCTACAGAATGCCAGACTGGAATGGAATAGCTGTTCTGGTATTGAATGGTGTGTGGCTGAAAAACAAAAAAATTTGTCAAGACCTGCATTATAAAAAGACAGAAATTATTTACCTCATTAGCAACCTTCTCAGCTTGGTCATAAAAGTTAGTTTCTATCAGTCCAAAAGAGTACATGCCTTTCACATAGCTGAACATGGGAAAGAAAGAATAACATTAGTAGACAGAATTAATATTCAAAAAGCACATATGGAGTTTTCAATTAAGAAACAGTGCACTTTAGATTATTTTGTTTAGAAACTATGGAAACAATAAGACAGAACTTAAAAAGGAATACATAGCAAGACTTAAGTTTTAGATGGAACTATAAAGTGAATGATACATACCTGTAGCAGGTGTTCTCCGAGGACAGCAGGCTGATTGTTCTCACGACTGGGTGACGTCCGCGGCAGCCCCCACCAACCGGAAAAAAGCTTCGCGGGACGGTCGGCACGCAGGGCACGCCCACCGCACATGCGCGGCCGTCTTCCCGCCCGTGCGCGACCGCTCCCGCCAGTTGAATGACTAGCAAAAGATGAAACACACAACTCCAAAGGGGAGGAGGGAGGGTAGGTGAGAACAATCAGCCTGCTGTCCTCGGAGAACACCTGCTACAGGTATGTATCATTCACTTTCTCCGAGGACAAGCAGGCTGCTTGTTCTCACGACTGGGGTATCCCTAGCTCTCAGGCTCACTCAAAACAAGAACCCAGGTCAATTGAACCTCGCAACGGCGAGGGTACAACAGAAATTGACCTACGAAGAACAACTAACTGAGAATGCAGCCTGACCAGAATAAATTCGGGTCCTGGAGGGTGGAGTTGGATTTACACACCAAACAGATTCTGCAGCACCGACTGCCCGAACCGACTGTCGCGTCGGGTATCCTGCTGGAGGCAGTAATGAGATGTGAATGTGTGGACAGATGACCACGTTGCAGCCTTGCAGATCTCTTCAATAGTGGCTGACTTCAAGTGGGCCACCGACGCTGCCATGGCTCTGACACTATGAGCCGTGACATGACCCTCAAGAGTCAGCCCAGCCTGGGCGTAAGTGAAGGAAATGCAATCTGCTAGCCAATTGGAGATGGTGCGTTTCCCGACAGCGACCCCTAGCCTGTTAGGGTCGAAAGAAATAAACAATTGGGCGGACTGTCTGTTGGGCTGTGTCCGCTCCAAGTAGAAGGCCAATGCTCTCTTGCAGTCCAATGTGTGCAACTGACGTTCAGCAGGGCGGGTATGCGGCCTGGGAAAGAATGTTGGCAAGACAATTGACTGGTTAAGATGGAACTCCGACACCACCTTCGGCAGGAACTTTGGGTGGGTACGGAGCACTACTCTGTTGTGATGAAATTTGGTATATGGAGCATGAGCTACTAGGGCTTGAAGCTCACTGACCCTACGAGCGGAAGTAACTGCCACCAAGAAAATGACCTTCCAGGTCAAGTACTTCAGATGGCAGGTATTCAGTGGCTCAAAAGGAGGTTTCATCAGCTGGGTGAGGACGACGTTGAGATCCCATGACACAGTAGGAGGCTTGATAGGGGGCTTTGACAAAAGCAAGCCTCTCATGAATCGAACGACTAAAGGCTCTCCAGAGATGGTTTTACCTTCCACACGATAATGGTAAGCACTAATCGCACTAAGGTGATTCCTTACTGAGTTGGTCTTGAGGCCAGACTCTGATAAGTGCAGAAGGTATTCAAGCAGGTTCTGTGCAGGGCAAGAACGAGGTTCTAGGGCCTTGCTCTCACACCACACGACAAACCTCCTCCACTTGAAAAAGTAACTCTTTTTAGTGGAATCCTTCCTAGAGGCAAGCAAGACCCGGGAGACACCCTCAGACAGACCCAACGCAGTGAAGACTACGCCCTCAACATCCAGGCCGTGAGAGCCAGGGACTGAAGGTTGGGGTGCAGCAACGCTCCGTCGTTCTGCGAGATGAGAGTCGGAAAACACTCCAATCTCCACGGTTCCCCGGAGGACAACTCCAGAAGAAGAGGGAACCAGATCTGACGGGGCCAAAAGGGCGCTATCAGAATCATGGTGCCGCGGTCTTGCTTGAGCTTCAGTAAGGTCTTCCCCACCAAAGGTATGGGAGGATAAGCATACAGGAGGCCGGTCCCCCAATGGAGGAGAAAAGCGTCCGACGCTAGCCTGCCGTGTGCCTGAAGTCTGGAACAGAACAGAGGCAGCTTGTGGTTGGTCTGAGAGGCGAAAAGGTCCACCGAGGGGGTGCCCCACTCTCGGAAGATCTTGCGTACCACTCTGGCGTGGAGCGACCACTCGTGCGGTTGCATGACTCTGCTCAGTCTGTCGGCCAGACTGTTGTTTACGCCTGCCAGGTACGTGGCTTGGAGGAGCATGCCGAACCGGCACGCCCAACGCCACATCCCGACGGCCTCCTGACACAGGGGGCGAGATCCGGTGCCCCCCTGCTTGTTGACGTAATACATTGCAACCTGATTGTCTGTCCGAATTTGGATAATTTGGCAGGACAGCCGATCTCTGAAAGCCTTCAGTGCGTTCCAGATCGCTCGGAGCTCCAGGAGGTTGATCTGCAGATCCTTTACCTGGAGGGACCACAGACCCTGGGTGTGAAGCCCATCGACATGAGCTCCCCACCCCAGGCGAGATGCATCCGTCGTCAACACTTTCGTGGGCTGTGGAATTTGAAATGGACGTCCCAGTGTCAAATTGGTCCGGATGGTCCACCAGAGCAGTGAAGTGCGGCAACTGGTGGAGAGGCGGATGACATCTTCTAGATTCCCGGTGGCTTGGAACCACTGGGAAGCTAGGGTCCATTGAGCAGATCTCATGTGAAGACGAGCCATGGGAGTCACATGAACTGTGGAGGCCATATGACCCAGAAGTCTCAACATCTGCCGAGCTGTGATCTGCTGAGACGCTCTGGTCTGCGAAACCAGGGCCAGGAGATTGGTGGCCCTCGCTTCGGGAAGGTAGGCCTGAGCCGTCTGGGTATTCAGCAGAGCTCCTATGAATTCCAGAGACTGGGTTGGCTGGAGATGGGACTTTGGGTAATTTATCACAAACCCCAGCAGCTCCAGAAGCTGAATAGTGCACTGCATGGACCGGAGGGCTCCTGCCTCCGAGGTGTTCTTGACCAGCCAATCGTCGAGATATGGGAACACGTGCACTCCCAGCTTGCGTAGGTAGGCCGCTACCACCACGAGGCACTTGGTAAACACTCGTGGGGCAGAGGCGAGCCCAAAGGGCAGCACACAATACTGAAAGTGCTGTGCACCCAGGCGGAATCTGAGATACTGTCTGTGAGCTGGCAGTATCGGTATGTGAGTATATGCGTCCTTTAAATCCAGGGAACATAGCCAATCGTTTTTCTGAATCATTGGCAGAAGGGTGCCCAAGGAAAGCATCCTGAACTTTTCTTTGACCAGGAATTTGTTCAGGCCTCTCAGGTCTAGGATGGGACGCATCCCCCCTGTTTTCTTTTCCACAAGGAAGTACCTGGAATAGAATCCCTGCCCTTCCTGCCCGGGTGGTACGGGCTCGACCGCATTGGCGCTGAGAAGGGCGGAGAGTTCCTCTGCAAGTACCTGCTTGTGATGGGAGCTGAAAGACTGAGCTCCCGGAGGACAATTTGGAGGCAGGGAGGCCAAATTCAGGGCGTATCCGCACCGCACTATTTGGAGAACCCACTGGTCGGAGGTTATGAGAGGCCACCTTTGGTGAAAAAATTTTAACCTCCCTCCGACCGGCAGATCGTCCGGTACGGACACTTGTAGGGCGGCTATGTTCCCGTGGATCCAGTCAAAAGCCCGTCCCCGGCTTTTGCTGTGGAGGCGCAGGGGGCTGCTTAGGCGCACGCTGTTGACGAGAACGAGCGCGCTGGGGCTGTCCCTGTGCCTGACGAGGCCTTCGGGCCGGCTGGTTGTACCTACGCTTCGCAAAAGAATAGGGTGCAGCCTGCCGGGCCCGGGAAAAACGTCCACCTGTGGAGGTGGATGCTGAAGGCGCCCGGTGGGAGAGCTTGTCGAGAGCGGTTTCCCGCTGATGCAGTTGGTCCACCATCTGCTCGACCTTCTCACCAAAAATGTTATCCCCCCGGCAAGGGACGTCGGCCAGTCTCTGCTGGGTGCGGTTGTCCAGGTCAGAGGCACGCAGCCATGAGAGCCTGCGCATCACTATACCTTGGGCCGCAGCACGAGATGCCACGTCACAGGTGTCATAGATACCCCTGGACAGGAACTTTCTGCACGCCTTCAGCTGCCTGACCACCTCCTGATAAGGCCTGGACTGCTCCGGCGGGAGCTTCTCGACCAGGTCCGCCAGTTGTTGCACATAGGTCCGCATGTGAATGCTCATATAGAGCAGGTATGATTGGATGCGGGTCACGAGCATGGAGGATTGGTAGGCCTTCCTCCCAAACGAGTCCAGAGTGCGAGACTCCCGCCCCGGGGGCGCCGAGGCGGTATCCCTCGAACTCCGTGCCCTCTTGAGAGCAGAATCCACGACCGCTGAGTCATGGGGCAATTGTGGCCGCATTAGCTCTGGGTCGGAGTGGATCCTGTACTGGGACTCTGCTTTCTTGGGAATGGTGGGGTTAGTTAATGGTCGCACCCAGTTCCGAAGCAGCGTCTCCTTAAGGACATTGTGCAGCGGCACCGTGGAGGACTCTCTAGGTGGTGATGGATAGTCGAGGACCTCGAGCATCTCGGCCCTCGGCTCTTCCACAGAGACCACGGGGAAGGGAATGCTAATAGACATATCCCGCACAAAGGAGGCAAAGGAGAGACTCTCGGGAGGTGAGAGTTTCCTCTCCGGTGAAGGCGTGGGGTCCGAGGGAAGGCCCGTAGACTCCTCTGAGGAGAAATATCTAGGGTCCTCCTCTTCCCCCCACGAGTCCTCATCCTCGGTGTCGGACATAAGCTCATGTAGCTGAGTCCTGAACCGGGCCCGGCTCGACGTCGAGGCACCAAGGTCTCGGTGTCGTCGAGCGGTGGACTCCCGCGCCGGCGGGGACGGAGCTCCCTCCATCGACGTCGACGGGGACTCCACCTGCGTGGCGGTCGAGACCGGCACCGCAAGCGGCGGCGGTGTCGACAGCCCCGGCGCCGGGCTAGAGCTCGCCGACGCCACAGTCATCGGCGCCGAGGGCGCAAGCACCCCCGGCGCCGGCACAGCCTGGCGCATCAGCCCTTCCAGGATCCCCGGAAGGATGGCTCTGAGGCACTCGTCCAGGCCCGCTGCCGGGAAAGGCGGTGGGGTCGGTAGGGGTGTCGGCGCCAGACGCTGCTGGGGGCCAGGAGACGGCACCGAGGTGCCGGAACCCCGACGCGTCGGTACCTCCACAACCGACGGAGACCTCTCCTCTCGACGATGACGCTTCGGCGTCGCCTCCTCTCCGATATCCGGATGCACCGAGGGCGACCGGTGACGACGCTTCTTATCTTTCTTACGATGCCCGTCACCGGCGCCGGAAGGCATGGAGGAGGAGGAGGTCGATCCCCCTCGGTCTCGAGGTACCGGGTCAGACAGGGTTCGGTCCCGTGGCCCACGAGCTGAGGGAGTGACCGGGGCCGACTGCCCACGCGGCCTCTCACCCCCACTCTCACCGGAGGACCGGCGGGCCGACGGGACCTGTTCTCCTGGGGTCGCTGCCATCGGTGCCGATGTCTCGGGCATCGATACCGGTACCGAAGGGCCGGGCGTCGATACCGATGCCTTCGAGGTCGACGTCGAGGGGCCGGCGCAAGTTCCAAAAAGACGGTCCCGCAGAACTTGCCTCGCAACCTGAGTCCGTTTCCGGAGACCGAGACACAGAGAACACGACTTGATATTGTGCTCCGGCCCGAGGCACTGGAGGCACCAAGCGTGGGTGTCGGTCTGCGAGATCGGCCGGCCGCAGCGACCACACTTTTTAAAACCACTCGGGACCTTCGAGGACATCGACGGAAAAATCGCGTCGGCGAAGTCAAAGTCGTCAATGGTGGCTGAAATCACACCACGAAAAGGAAAACGACCGTGCGGCCACTAGGCCGCAATGCAGCGTCCCCGCTGGAAGTGAGGGAAAAAGGGAGCGCGTGCTCCACACGCGCAGGGTTTCTTTTTTTTTTTTTTTTTTTCAAAAAGAAACCGGACGGTAACTAAACGAAGTTAAACAAAGAAAAAGCACGATCGGCGTAAACGCGATCGAAAATCCGGCGGCTGAATCAGAGAGAGCGGCGAGGCACGACTCTCTCCAGACGCGGAAAAAAAGGAACTGGCGGGAGCGGTCGCGCACGGGCGGGAAGACGGCCGCGCATGCGCGGTGGGCGTGCCCTGCGTGCCGACCGTCCCGCGAAGCTTTTTTCCGGTTGGTGGGGGCTGCCGCGGACGTCACCCAGTCGTGAGAACAAGCAGCCTGCTTGTCCTCGGAGAACAACAATTTTCTTCAGATACACAGTCTTGAACATCAGTTTCAAGTACTGTTTCCTAAATGCCACAATTGACAGTAAACAAAAATCCATACAACACTTCTCCAGCACCGGCGATTAAGAAAGTCAATCTTCTACCAGTGCCGGGGCCTCTTCTCAGACACGTTCTGCCTACGTAGGAAAACAGAAAGTTGCAGCAGAGTAGGCAGGATGTGTCTGAGAAGAGTCCCCAACACGGATAGAAGATTGACTTTCTTAATCGCCAGTGGAAGGAAGAGAGAGATGCAGGACTTGGACAGGGCAGAGAAGGGAGAGAGACATGCTCGGACTCAAGGACAAATTTACCTATATGCAGGGGACCTGGGGCAGCTGCCCGCTTTGCCCATTGGTAAAAGCGACCTTAAGAGTAAGGGGTCTGCAACATCCCCCAGTGCTCTTGCACAAGGGTGTAGGAAAGCTTTGAGAGAGAGGTAGAAAACTTGGACTGAGAGCCTTAAAGTGGGAAGGGATTAGGAAATCCCCACTGGCCTTAATGCTGAGAGAAGGACAGGCCTAGGAGGAATAGGTATGGCTCAAGAGGGGCATGGCTACCCAGACCCCTCTCTGGAAACTTCCTCTTCAGTATAAGAAAAGTCTGGGCAATAGAGGGAGAGAGAGGGGAGGAGAGAAGGACTTCCCTGACAGATGGCTAAACAGAAGTAAACAGGCTACCACAGGAAGCTGTGGAGAGGCCTAAGGTCCCGCAGGTAGGCGAGGCCTGGGAGCAGGGGTTTGAAAGGTGCAGCCCTAATACTACAGAAGAGAACCAGGAATGAAGCTAAGTTTTACATGTTTTATTTTGTAACAAGCCGTTAAGCCCATTAAAACGGGCAATATTTTTTATTTGACATATAATGTTAAATTTGATGAACGTAATGTGTAGTGCTTGAAAGGGTGCGGGGAAATGTTGGGGGTACAGAGAGAGTGACAGTGTGTGTGTGAGAGAGAGAGAGTTTGATTCTAGGAGTCCCTGTGACAGTAGAGGGTCATTTGCACCTTAGCCAGTTGTTTGAGGCAGCAAGGCAGGGCTCGTTTTTGAGTAGCCTGCCCCCCCTCCCCCATACATCTTCCTGTAGGCTATATGGGGTATGTGTGGTGTGTGTGAGCGACATGCCTGGGATACATTCCCGGCGTCGCTGTCCCGCTGTGTGTGTGTGAGAGAGAGACAGACAAAGTGTGTGTGTGTCTGTGTGAAAGAGAGAGAAGAGAGAGAGACATTGTTGTTTGAGGCAGCAAAGCAGGGCTCGTTTTTGAGTCGCCTGCCCCCCTCCCCCAAACATCTTCCTGTAACCTATATGGGGTATGGTGCGTTATTGTTGGACTTCAATGAGTTCACAGTACGTGTGGCGTGTGTGAGCGACGTGCCTGGGATCCATTCCCAGCGTCGCTGTCCCGCTCTGTATGTGTGTGTGACAGAGAGAGAGAGTGTGTGTGTGTGTCTATGTGAAAGAGAGAGAGTGTGAAAGTGAGTTCAGAGAGAGATAGAGACAAAGTGTGTGTGTGTGTGTGTGTGTG
This sequence comes from Microcaecilia unicolor, assembly GCF_901765095.1. Classification (NCBI taxonomy): domain Eukaryota; kingdom Metazoa; phylum Chordata; class Amphibia; order Gymnophiona; family Siphonopidae; genus Microcaecilia; species Microcaecilia unicolor. The sequence goes on along the minus strand of NC_044039.1, from coordinate 61,977,536 downwards.
TGTGTGTGAAAGAGAGAGAAGAGAGTGGGTGAGAGTGAGTTGAGAGAGAGAGAGAGAGAGAGAGAGAGAGAGAGAGAGAGTTGTTTGAGGCAGCAAAGCAGGGCTAGTTTTTGAGTCGGCTGCCCCCCTCCCCCATATATCTTCCTGTAACATATATGGGGTATGGTGCGTTATTGTTGGACTTCAATGAGTTCACAGTATGTGTGAGCGACGTGCCTGGGAGTGTGTGTGTGTGTGAGAGAGAGAGAGAGAGAGAGAGAGAGAGAGAGAGACTCCGAGTTCCAGGCTCCCCCTCCCTCCCTCCGGGTTCCAGGCCCCTCCATCCCAGTTCCAGGCCCCACCCTCCTTCCCTCCGAGTTCCAGGCACCTCCCTCCCACTCACCCAGTTTCAGGCCCCTTCCCTCCCTCCCTCCCAGTTCCAGAGCGTCTCCCTCCCCCGAGGTCGTTGCCACCGCCGAGGTCGCCGGCGGCCCTCTCATAGTAACCCAGTAACATAGTAAATGACGGCAGAAAAAGACCTGCATGGTCCATCCAGTCTGCCCAACAAGACAATCTCATATGTGCTACTTTTTGTGTATACCCTACTTTGATTTGTACCTGTCCTCTTCAGGGCACAGACCGTATAAGTCTGCCCAGCACTATCCCCGCCTCCCAACCACCGGCTGGCTCTGCCACCCAATCTCGGCTAAGCTCCTTAGGATCCATTCCTTCTGAACAGGATTCCTTTATGTTTATCCCACGCGTGTTTGAATTTCGTTACCATTTTCATTTCCACCACCTCCCGCGGGAGGGCATTCCAAGCATCCACTACTCTCTCCGTGAAAAAATACTTCCTGACATTTTTCTTGAATCTGCCCCCCTTCAATCTCATTTCATGTCCTCTCGTTCTACCGCCATTGGCATCTCCGGAAAAGGTTTGTTTGCAGATTAATACTTTTCAAATATTTGAACGTCTGTATCATATCACCCGTTTCTCCTTTCTTCCAGAGTGTACATGTTCAGGTCATCAAGTCTCTCCTCATACGTCTTGTAACGCAAATCCCTTACCATTCTCGTAGCTTTTCTTTGCACCGCTTCAATTCTTTTTACATCCTTCGCAAGGTACGGCCTCCAAAACTGAACACAATACTCTAGGTGGGGCCTCACCAACGACTTATACAGGGGCATCAACACCTCCTTTCTTCTGCTGGTCACACCTCTCTCTATACAGCCTAACAACCTTCTAGCTACGGCCACCGCCTTGTCACACTGTTTCGTCGCCTTCAGATCCTCAGATACTATCACCCCAAGATCCCTTTCCCCGTCCGTACCTATCAGATTCTCCCCGCCTAACACATACATCTCCTGAGGGTTTCTATTCCCTAAGTGCATCACTTTGCATTTCTTCGCATTGAATTTTAATTGCCAAACCTTAGACCATTCTTCTAGCTTCCTCAGATCCTTTTTCATGTTTTCCACTCCCTCCCGGGTGTCCACTCTGTTGCAGATCTTAGTATCATCCGCAAATAGGCAAACTTTACCTTCTAACCCTTCGGCAATGTCACCCGGCGGCCCTCTCCATTGAACTCACAGCGCCTCACCTCCAAAAGCGCAGCAGACAGCGGCAGATCACCTCCCTTCAGACTTCCTTCCCTCCCTGTGTGTGCCGCCCTCGTGTGACGTAACTTGGCGAGGGCGGGACACAGGGAGGGAAGGAAGGCAGGCGATCTGCCGCTGTCTGCTGCGCTTTCGGAGGTGAAGCGCTGTAAGTTCAACGGAGAGGGCCCGGGTGGAGGGGGGCCGGCGGCGGCCATGGAGCCGTTGTCAGACGATCCCCGCCCGGTGCTTGCCGGTCACCCGCAGCTCTCTGTCCCCGCCGGCAATGATCGTCCACAGCAGTAGCAGCCGGTCAGGAGCGCTGGCATGGGCTGCCCTAGTGTGACTAAACTCCAGCTTTTGAGGGCGGGCGTAGGAGTTGACGTGCTGTGACTAACTCCAGCTTTTGAGGGCAGGCGTAGGAGGTGACGTGCCGCACATGCGCAGAACTGCTGCGCTGTTCTGCACATGTGCGGCATGTCTGTCACTCTTTATTTATATAGTAGGATCTTTTTGCACCAAAGCAGAGGTTTATGTGGTTTATTTAGGCAGCTCAGCCCTGTGGTAAAAGGGTAAGAAAAGCCAAGTCTGCAGTTTTCTTGTGAGTTTGACTATAGGCCTGCTTGGAAAGAAAGTTTTGCCCATAGCAAAGGTGAAAAAAAAAACTGCTTAATGGAACTAAGAAGAGGAGAGAATGATCCAGTTGTCCAGAAGGGGATGAAGAAGGCGTTCCTCTCTGTTTCCCCAAATGCTTAAATGGCTGCAGTATGTTGACAGTCACAGAAAAGTTCCAGTATGTGGTAGAGTATGGAAGACACAGGAGTACTGCAGAGTTAATCAGGACGCCTAAGCTAAAGCTGTATTTTGCTTTGTGGAACTCAAAATAAAAAGAACTGTGTTGCTGGCAAAGGGGCTTGCGCTTCAGAATGGTCTTTACTAGGAAGTGGCTAAACTACACCAGAGATGTCGCCCCCATGACAACAATTAAAATGTCATTTTGTGATTAGAGGGAAAAACAAAGTTACTCACCTGTAACAAATGTTCTCTGAGGCCAGGACGATACGTATTCTCACATATGGGCGATGTTATAGAAGAGTTCTTAAAAGCTATAGAACACTGGGTAGCATCCGCATCGGGGCTCCATAGATGACGTCACCCATATGTGAGAAACAATGTTCTGCTTGTCATCTGAGAATCAAATGATTTTATACAGAAAACAAAGTACAATTCACTTTCATGTCTAGCTGAATTATGACTAAAAGAACTCCAGAGAAGAGGAAAAAGTTAAACTGGACTTGCACATACTTGCTGAAAGGAACAGATGGTTTCCAATAGGGAAGAACTCGAGCCACAGAGTCTCTCATCTGTGCACTAAAGCCCAGGTAAAAGTATGTGTCATGGACAAACTTCAAAGCCAACAGATCCAATGGATGGTCTTGTAAAATCTGTTCCCATTGTTCAGTGGCTTTTGGAAGACAACTAGTAAAACAAAAAGAAAAAAATATAGCCAATTATGGATACTGATACTCTGTATGAAGAATTTTTAGTCCAACCATGGTCCTTCTATGTTCTTATTTCTAAAGGTCTGTTAGAGCCCAACAGTCTTTTGATAACCCATTTATAGAATTTGGGTAATACTGAGTATAGGAAAATTAGGTTCTTACCTTGATAATTTTCTTTCCTTTAGTCACAGCAGATGAATCCATTAACTGATGGGTTGTATCCGCCTACCAGCAGGTAGAGATAGAGAACACTGAAAGCACATGGTGTTCCTGGATGCCCAGCCCCCTCTGCCTTCAGTATATGAAATTTCCAAAGCAGAGTGATTAAGAAAGGCAAAATAACAAACTTTCCTCACAGAGAACAAACGCCCCTGAACCGGAGCAATAACCAAACAAAGGAGGGACCTTATCAACCTCCTGCAATAAAAACAGCATGTAGTAACTCTGATAGCTTGTCTTCAAGTACTCCTAATGAGGCACAATGTCTGTATGCAACATCTGTACAAAAACTAAAGTCAGACAGGGAGGGATCATGGATTCATCTGCTCTGACTAAAGGAAAGAAAATTATCAAGGTAAGAATCTAATTCCCTTCCTTGTCATCAACAGCAGATGAATCCATTAACTGATGGGATGTACCAAAGCACTCCCTAAGTAGGGTGGGAAAAGGCAACTCCGCGAGCAAGCACTTGCGCTCCAAAATGCACATCCTGCCGCACTGCCACATTCAGCCTGTAATGCCGCACAAACAAGAGCCGAGAAGCCCAGGTAGCCGCACGACAGATCTCTTGAAGAGAAAAGACACCCGTTTCAGCCCACAAAGAGGACATTGCCCTCGTAGAGTGTGCTTTAAACGCTTCAGGCGGCGACCGCCCTGAAAGCAGATAAGCAGAAAAAATGAGTTCCTTAAGCCAGCGGGCTATAGTGGCCTTCGACGCCGGAAGCCCCCGTCGGGGACCTGCCAAATAAATGACCAGAATTCCTAAACTCATTTGACATTTGCAGATACTGCCACAGAGCCCTGCGGACATCCAAAAGGCGCGATTGCCCAAAGGAGTCCGGAAACTCCTCCTTACAAAAGGAAGGAAGAAAAATGGGCTGGTTCAGGTGAAAAGCTGAAACCACCTTAGGCAGAAGGGAAGGCACCGTATGAACAGTTACCCCAGATTCCGAGAACTGTAGAAAAGGATCCCGACAGGAAAGAGTCTGAAGCTCAGACACTCTTCTTGCTGACGTCATTGCCACTAAAAAAAACTGTCTTGAGAGTCACATCCTTCTCAGAAGCCCATTTAAGAGGCTCAAACGGAGATCGCTAGAGCGCCTTCAACACGAGCCCCAGGTTCCAAGCCGGAAAGGGCGACCGCAAATCGGACAATATCCGGATGTGTAGCAAGGGACAAGCCGGAGACTTTCCCCCGGAAACAGGCCAACGCTGCCACTTGAACTCAAAGAGAATTGTAGGCCAGGCCCTTTTGTAGCCCGTCCTGCAAAAAGTCCAGCAAAAGCGAGACTGTCGCCAGAGTCGGCGAGATAGACTTTGGAGTACACCATGCCTCAAAAGTGCGCCAGATCCGAGCATAAGTCGCAGAGGTAGACCGCGGGCGAGCCCGCAAGAGCGTGGCAATAACCTTATTAGAATAGCCCTTGTCCCTCAATTGCGTTCTCTCAAGAGCCAGGCCGCAAGACCAAAATGGCAAGGATCTTCCATAGTCACCGGACCCTGAACTAACAAGTTCGGAACCAGAGGCAAAGGAAGAGGCGCGTCCACCAGCATCCGCCGGAGATCCGCATACCACGGACGCCTTGGCCAATCCGGGGTGAAGAGAATCACCAATCCTCGGTGCAGGCGAATCGGAAGTAGTACTCGCCCTATCAAGGGCCAAGGAGGAAACACAAACAGGAGGCCCGAGAGCCAAGGTTGAGCCACAGCATCCAACCCCGCCGAGCGAGGATCTCTCCTTTTGCTGAAAAAGCGAGGGACTTTGGCGTTTACGCTTGACATCATGAGGTTCAAGCCTGGAGTCCCCCATTTGGCACAAATCTGAAGAAAAACTTCTGCCAGTTCCCATTCCGCCGGGTCGATTTGATGTCTGCTGAGGAAATCGGCTTGTACGTTGCTCTGACCTGCTATGTGAACCGCGGACAGCAGCTCTAGGTGGCACTCGGCCCAGTCGCAGATCTGAGACGCCTCCGTAGCCAGGGCCCTGCACCGAGTGCCGCCCTGATGATTGATGTAGGCCACTGCTGTCGTGTTGTCCGACAGAACTCGGACAGGAAGACCCTTCAGCGTCTTGTGGAAGGCCAGAAGAGCCTGGAATATCGCTCTCAGTTTCAAGCAATTGATGGACCACCCCGCTTCCGCGGTGGACCTCAGACCCCGAGCATAGCGTCCATTGCAATGAGCTCCCCAGCCCGACACGGCATCCGTTATCACCAGACACCAAAAAGAAAGAGCCAGTGGCATCCCCTGCTGCAGCATGCTGTCGGAAAGCTACCAATCCATACTGCTGGGCCGCAGGAAGCCACCTTAGTCTGCGTTGGTATTCCTGGGAAATCGGAGGCCATTGCTGAAGCAGAGCAAGCTGCAGCGGCCTCATGTGAGCTCTCGCCCAGGGAACCACCTCTATGGTGGCCATCATTGATCCCAGGAACTGAACAAAGGCCCAAGCTCGAGGGCAAGGCATCCGCAGGAGCAGGCGGACCTGATTCTGAAGCTTGAGCCGCCTGCTGTCGGGAAGAAAAAAGAACCCCAAAGCCGTGTCGAACCGGACCCTCAAATACTCGACAGACTGAGAGGGGGTCAGGTGACATTTGGGCACATTGACTACCCAGCCCAGAGTCTGAAGAACTGTAACAACTCTGGCAGTGGCAAGTCGACTTTCGTCTGCCAAATCCGCTCTGATGAGCCAGTCGTCGAGCTAAGGGTGAACTCTGATACCCTCTCGCCTAAGAAAGGCAGCCACCACTACCATCACCTTGGAAAAAGTCTGAGGGGCAGTAGCCAGGCCGAAAGGCAAGGCGCGAAACTGGAAATGTTGGTTCAATACCACAAACCGGAGAAATCGCTGATGTGGCAGCCAGATGGGGATATGCACGTACGCTTCCTTGAGGTCCAGAGACCTGAGAAACTCTCCTGGCTGTACCGCCACAATGACGGAGCGCAGGGTTTCCATGCGGAAGTGTCGCACTCCTAAGGCCTCGTTGACTCTGCGTAAGTCGAGGATAGGTCTGAACGACCCGCCTTTTCGAGGAACCACAAAATAGATGGAGTAGCGACTGCAGCCACGTTCAGCGGGAGGAACCGGAACCACCGCTCCGAGCTTCAGCAACACCTGCAAGATCTCGTTTACCGCCGCCCGCTTGACAGCAGTGCCGCATCGGGACTCCAAAAATGTGTCTCCCACTGGGGCAGCAAATTCTAGTCGGTAACCTTCTCTGATCAGGTCCAGGACCCACTGATCCGAAGTAATGTTGGTCCACTCCTTGAGAAAGAGGGAGAGACCACTCCCTACTGTGGGAACCGACGAATGGACCGGCGCCCCATCATTGTGGAGGACGCCCCTGAACTCCTGGACGTTGCCCGGATGCTGCCGCGTGTTTGTCCGAACGAAAGGAGTTCTTCTGCTAGAAACGGGTACGTTGACCAAACCCTGCAGAGCACCCCGGGCGATACCTGCGAGCTTCCCGAAAACGTGGCCTGGGAGAGGAGGCAAAAGGAGGACTTTTGGAAGAAGGCCTCGGCCTATCCTCAGGCAACCGTTGGGACAAGAGTCCCCTAGGTCCTTAACAATCTTCTCCAAATCCTCCCCAAATAAAAGAAGGCCCCGAAAGGGTAACCTCACCAGCCTTTGTTTAGAGGTCATGTCAGCCGCCCAATGCCGGAGCCAAAGAAGGCGGCGGGCAGCAACCGCCACCGACATCTGCTTAGCCGAAGCTCTGGCCAGATCATAAAGGGCATCAGCCAAAAAAGACAGGGCAGACTCCATACGCGGGCCGACCTCAGCAAGGGAACCCGCTCCATCGGCGGGCTGCTCAACCACCTGCTGCAACCAGGAAAGGCAGGCCCGGGCTACATAGGAACTGCAAATAGCCGCCCATAAGGAAAGGCCCGAGATTTCAAAGAACCGCTTCAGTGCGGATTCCAGCCGCCGGTCCTATATATGTTTCAAAGCAACCCCTCCCTCCACCGGGAGAGTAGTCTTTTTAGTCACAGCCATGACAAACACATCCACTTTAGGCATCCCAAAGAGGGCCAACTGACTTTCACTCAAAGGGTAAAGGTGACACATAGCCCTGGCCACCTTCAAGGGACCATTAGGGTCAGACCATTGAGCTGAAATAAGCTCTTGGATGGAAGCATGCACAGGAAAAGCCCGAGAAGGCTTCTTAGTACTAGCCATCCTAGGATTAATAGAAGCGGAAGCGCCCTCGTCAGGCTCTTCAATACAAAGGGTCTGTAAGGCATCAGAAATGAGAGCTGGCAGCTCGTTGCAGTGGAAAATCCGAACCGCTTTAGGGTCATCCAACTCCTGTGGCAAGCAGCCACCCTCTTCTGGATCATCAGTCCGTGAGGGCCTGCCAGACCCCTCAGACTCCCCGAAACTAGACCACGGGGGAGAACAGAGTGAAGAGTCCCCTTCAGACGGGGTATTCACTCGTCTACACTTAACGTCAGCCAAAAGCTACTACTACTACTATTTAGCATTTCTATAGCGCTACAAAGCGTAGCAGCGCTGCACAAACATAGAAGAAAGACAGTCCCTGCTCAAAGAGCTTACAATCTAGTAGACAAAAAAATAAAGCAAACAAATCAATTAATGTGTAGAGGAAAGAGGAGAGGAGGGTAGGTGGAGGCGAGTGGATACAAGTGGTTACGAGTCAAAAGCAACGTTAAAGAGGTGGACTTTCAATCTAGATTTAAAGATGGTCAAGGATGGGGCAAGACGTAGGGGCTCAGGAAGTCTATTTCAGGCATAGGGCGCAGCAAGACAGAAGGAGCGAAGTCTGGAGTTGGCAGTAGTGGAGAAGGGAACAAATAAGAAGGATTTATCCAGGGAACGGAGTGCACAGGAAGAGGTTTAGGGAAGGACGAGTGTGGAGAGATGCTGGGGAGCAGCAGAGTGAGTACATTTATAGGTTAGTAGAAGAAGTTTGAACAGGATGCGAAAACGGATAGGGAGCCAGTGAAGCGACTTGAGGAGAGGGGTACTATGAGTAAAGCGACCCTGGCGGAAGATGAGACGGGCAGCAGAGTTTTGAACCGATTGGAGAGGGGAGAGGTGACTAAGTGGGAGGCCAACAAGAAGCAGATTGCAGTAGTCCAAACGACAGGTGACAAGGGTGTGGATGAGGGTTTTGGTAGAGTGCTCAGAAAGAAAGGGGCGGATTTTACGGATGTTGTAAAGAAAGAAACGACAGGTCTTGGTGGTCTGCTGGATATGAGCAGAGAAGGAGAGAGAAGAGTCAAAGATAACCCGAAGGTTTCAAGCTGAGGAGACAGGGAGAATGAGAGTGCCATCAACAGAAATAGAAAACGGGGGGAGCGGGGAGGTGGGTTTAGGGAGGAAAATGAGAAGCTTGGTTTTGGTCATATTTAATTTCAGGTGGCGTTGAGACATCCAGACAGCAATGTCAGACAAGCACGCTGAAACTTTGGTTTGGATGCAAGGTGAGATATCAGGGGTAGAAAGGTAGATTTGGGAGTCATCAGCATAGAGATGGTAGGAAAAGCCATGGGATGAGATTAATGAACCAAGGGAAGAAGTGTAGATAGAAAAGAGCAGGGGACCAAGAACAGAACCCTGAGGTATGCCGACAGGCAGAGGGATTGAAGTAGAAGAGGATCCACCAGAGTGAACACTAAAGGTGCGGAGGGAGAGGTAGGAAGAGAACCAGGAAAGGACAGAGCCCTGGAATCCAAGTGAGGACAGGGTATCGAGAATTATGCTGTGATCGACAGTGTCAAAAGCAGCGGAAAGATCAAGAAGAATGAGGATGGAATATTGACCTCTGGATTTCGCCAGTAATAGGTCATTGGAGACTTTAGTAAGTGCAGTTTCGGTTGAGTGGAGAGGGCGAAAACCAGATTGTAGTGGGTCAAGAATAGCATGTGACGAGAGAAAATCAAGGCAGCGGCGGTGAACAGCACGCTCAAGTAATTTGGAGAGAAAGGGAAGGAGGGAGATGGGTCGGTAATTAGACGGACAAGTAGGGTCGGGTGAAGGCTTCTTAAGGAGAGGTGTGACCACAGCATGTTTGAAGGCAGAAGGGACAGTCGCAGTGGAAAGTGAGAGGTTGAGAATGTGACAGACAAAAGGAATAAGAGCAGGAGATGGCATTAAGAAGGTGGGTGGGAATGGGATCAGAGGAACAGGTGGTACATTTTGAGGAAGAAAGAAGAAGTGTAGTTTCCTCAATAGTAACTTCAGGAAAGGAGGAAAGGGAATGAGGGGAAGGAGAGAGAGGGGAACGGACTAGTGGAGGAAGAGGTGGCGAGGTAGAGAATGCAAGGTTTATCTTTTGAACCTTGTCGTGAAAGAATTCAGCAAGGATCTGAGGAGATAATGAAGGGGGAGTTGGGGGAGGGGGCACCTTGAGGAGAGAGTTCAATGTGGTGAAGAGAAGTCAAGGGTTAGAGCCAAGAGAGTTAGTCAGTTGGGTATAATAATCCTGTTTGGCGCGTAAAAGAGCAGATTGGAAGGAGGTCAGCATGAACTTAAAGTGTAAGGAATCAGAAAGGGCTCGAGATTTCTGCCAGAGGTGTTCGGCGGAGTGGGTACAGGAACGTAGGTAGCGGATATTAGAAGTCAGCCAAGGTTGGGGTTTTGTACGCCTTATAGGGCGGGTCATCAAAGGTGCAAGAGTGTCTAAGGCAGATGATAGAATATTGTTGTAAGAAGAAACAGCCTCGTTGACAGACGTGGATGATGCCACAGTCGAGAGGAGGTTTGAAACATGGGAGGATAGAGATGAAGGGTCAATACCATGAAGATTCCTAGATAAATTAGATAAGATAAGACGGGACTGGGAGGGAGTAGATTTAAGCTCGGGGGAAGAAATAAAGTCTCCAGCAGATGCTGGGCTATCAAGAACTGGAGGCAACCTAGTCCGAAAGGAATTGTCAGGAGCCTCAGGCAGTGCTCTTTTTAACATAAAAGCCTTATGCATCAGCAGCACAAATTCAGGGGAGAAAAACTCACCCTGTACATCTGCCCCCACATTGGGGGAAGCGGAAGCAATAGCTCCTCTAGAAACCTCGAAACGAGGCATCCCCATCCGCAACTGAGAGGGTCGAGTCACGCGGCGCCTCCATGATGGAGGCCGCTGCCACCTCCATCGGGCGGGAAGAAACACCACCTGCCATGCTCGTGCCAGCATTAGCATCTAGGCAGCATGTGCTGCAAAGCCCCGCTGCTGATCTCCGTTTCTTACAGTGGGAGCAGCGCTTAACCCCTTCAGCAGCCATCAGATACAGAAAACAAAATGGTGCCTTCACGCCAAAACTTACCCCGCACAGAGCTCTGTCAGCGGGAACCTCCCCGGAGGAGCTGGGCACCACTCTCACCTCAGAAGACCGAGTCAAACGAGCTGCGGTCAAGCTGCACTGAACCAGGAGCTCAGGAGAAAGCCTCTCTCTCTCTCTTTTTTTTTTTTTTTACTGTGAGGAAAGTTAGAGGCAGGCAGCCACAGAGGAACTCCAGGAGGAGGGGGAATGGGGTAAAACAGGGACAGGGAAAATCAAGTATGCCTTTAAAGTGGGCACCACCAGACACAACACCCCCCGCTCTACTGGCAAAGCACAGAAGCCACCCCAGGCAGAATTCCAGGAGCTGAGAAAGCAAGGTCCACATCTGCTGGGAGATAGAGATATACTGAAGGCAGAGGGGGGCTGGGCGTCTAGGATTCATCTGCTGTTGATGGCAAGGAACTATAGTTCTTAAACTCTTCTGGCTGCTGTGTGCATGATTCTAGTGCTCTCCATTCACCTATCTGCAACTTTCAAGTTTTCTGCAGAGACTCTCTCTGACTGCTGCAGGACGTTCCTGCAGAAATACTCAGTGGCTAAAATATACTAAGTCTTGAAGCTCAAAAAACACCAGTACCTCCATGGAAGAGTTCTCAATTGCTGCTCAGTAGCGGGGAGGAGCAGGCCTACCTAATCGTGATAAGAACTCATGCACAGCTAGAGAAAGAAAATGCAGCAGTTATCTGAGTGACATATATTCCCAAAGACTCTTATGGGCCGATGACCAGAAGCAGCACTAGAGGATGTTAGCGCCTATGTTTGGTACCGCTCCATGATCAGAGCCCCCGAGCGTGTGAAACAACGCACTTGCGGGCTCTGAATGCAACTAGAACTCAAATGCATACAAAAGAGGGCTCTTAGCACAAGTAGCATGCAGATGTACGCTAAATGCATTCTTTTCCAAAGATCAGAAAGACAAACATTGGCATGCGGTCCACAGCAAACCCTATGGGTTTGCAGACTACTGAGGAGAAATGGTGAGCCCTGTCCAGCATGCATTTGCATGTTAGCAGGCCCCTCATTTCCCCCAATGCAGCAGTCTTCCCCCTCCCCCCCCCCCCCCCCCCCCCCCCCGGAGGAGCAGGAACCCCAGACCTGTCAAACAAGTGCGGGAGGATTGTGCCTGAGCGCATGGTCAGGCACAATCCTCACGAACTTTACCCTATGATCAGAGATAATAGTGTGCATAAATTTGCATGCTATTATCTCTGATTATAGGGGCGGTAAAACCACAGGCTGTTCCAGCATTATTTTTAGAGAGCTGTTTAGAACAGCGCAGGGCTTTCGATTATCTGCCCATTGGAGAGGAACCCAACAGTGCAGTTTTCCCTCAAGCTATTCCTGGAGATGGCCAGTCTGGTTTTCTGGATATCCACTGTGAATATGCATGAGATAGCTCACTGTATGCAATCCCATACATATTCTTTACAGATATTCTGAAAACCAGACCAGCCACGAGGTACTCCCAAGGATGGCTTGAGAAACACTGATGATTAAAGGTGATTTTCAGCTTACTTAGGATAATTTTCAGTCTATGGTAGTGCTTATACCTGAAACTTTAAAAATGAGCACATCCTGTGGGGAACTCTTATCCCACATTATTTTGTTGGCCCACCCAGTCTCCTCCTAGTATTGCCATTTTCCCTGCATGGGGAAGGGAAATGTTTGAAAACTGCCTTTCATTAAGTACAGTTATGTACAACATGGCAGAAAACTCCAGCATACAATCAGTAAAATATGTCGTATGTTGGAGAGGAAGTGACGTCACAGTACTGAATGGTAGCCTGATCTGAGAGCTCCCGCAGCCCGCTCCCTCCGTTTAATTTAGCGATCAAAAGCAGGTATCCTGTCTTATAAATTTGAATTTTTTTTTTTGTTGTTATCTCGAGGCGGACTGAGAGGAACATTGTTTTAGGCGGAATGAGTAAAACCGCGTCGCAGTCCCATCGGGACCCGGAGCATACAGCAATGAAGTCGGGTAGCAAAGGCCTGAGGCGCCACGTGTCCCCGCTCCTACAATTGGGATCTGAGGCCCAGATGCATCAACCAAACGTAAAAAAAGCAAAATCGTTAAAGCCATTACCGAATTTTTAAAAAACGACCAATGCTCCAAAAAAACAAGTCGCACAAGTTCGGTGCGGTATTGTAAAGAACGATGCACTAATCCCCGTCGGTAATCGGCTCGTAAAGCATGCGCAAAGCAGCCAAGCGTTTTGCTGGCTGCTCTGCGCATGCCAGAAACGTAAGAAAAAAAAGAAAACACAAACACTTGGCTCCCCACTTTCCCCTGCATGTCTCCACAAACATTAAAGGATCGGGAGGGGGCAAAGGCGCTCATCAGCAGCGTCCTGTATGGATGGCCTTGCCTTGCCTTGCCCCCCCCCCCCCCCCCCGAAGTCCCCGCTGCTCCGTTTGTGAAATAAAAGCTTTTAAAAATGAAACCTTTGCAGTTGCTGGGCTCCCCCTCCCTTCCTCTCTCTTCTTCAGTCGACAATGCTCCGCCTCCTGCCCTCCTCCACCTCCGTGCCCCCCCCCCCCCGATTTCGTCCCCGCCGCTCCCCCCCACCACCGGACCCCCCCTCCACCATAATGGCCGGTGCAGCGCCTCTCACCTATGTTTGAAGGCGCTGCACAGGATGGATCAGCTGTTCTTGAGCTCTTCTGTCTCCTCCGATGTCTCCTTCACGGAGGTGGAGGAGGGCAGGAGGCAGAGCATTGCCGACTGAAGAAGAGAGAGACAGGAAGGGAGGGGGAGCCCAGCAACTGCAAAGGTTTCATTTTTAAAAGCTTTTATTTCACAAACGGAGCAGCGGGGAGCAGCGGGGACTTCGGGGGGGGGGGGGGGGGGGCAAGGCAAGGCAAGGCCATCCATACAGGACGCTGCTGATGAGCGCCTTTGCCCCCTCCCGATCCTTTTTTAATTTAGTTTCCTTTTTTATTTTAGGCACAGGGAAGCAGGGAGCCACTTTTCTTTTAAAACATGCCAGCAATTTGGTTTTTCATCATGCAGGGGGCAGTGGGGAGATGACAGCTCAGGCTTTAACGACAGGTCTGAGCTGACGTTAAATTTCTGGCGGTAAGTGAATCGTTGCTATCGTCGGTATGGTTAGTGCATTCCAAATTGTCTACATTTCAATGGTAGTTTCTCATTTGCATTCCAGTTTCGTTAGCTGCTACTGCCGTCGAAAAATAGGCTTTAGTGCATGGAAAGGATAGGAAATTCTTCCTTAAGGGCTCATTTAACGATGAAAAACGTTTAGTGCATCTGGGCCTGAATCCGAGGAATCGCAGGCGGAGGAGTGCTCGACATCGGAGGTTAGCGGGTTGCCTAAGGGCTTAGTTAAAGCACTGCAAGCAATACGATCCGAGATAAAAATCTCTAAAACTGAAATCATTGAACGGATGGACTTACTGAGCTCCGATTTAAAGGAACTGGGTGGCCGAGTCGAGGATTTGGACGGTCGTGCAGAAGAGCAGGCTGTGCAGGTTACTGATCTGACGGGGAAGGTGGATCAGATCTCTGAGCGTTATTCAGAGCTCCAATTTAAAGTGGACGACTTGGAGAACAGAGCTAGGCGCTCCAATCTCCGTTTTCGTGGGGTACCGGAGTGTTCTGATGCAGAGGATGTCCCGACTGTTGTTCGGGTCCTTTGTGGTAAGGTGCTGGATTCTGACCCGTCGGGGGCTACAATTGAAATAGAAAGAGCGCATCGGGCTCTTGGAAAGACACAGGAGAATAGACCACGAGACATTATAGCAAAATTTGTCTCTTCTGCAGTGCGTGATCGCTTGTTGCTAAAGTCAAGGGAGATGCCTTATGTGGAATACAACGATGCCAAGGTACAAATTTTTCAAGATCTCTCGGCATTTACATTGGCTCAGCAGAGGCTTTTACGACCAGTGCTAGATGTTCTGATTAAGGGGAAGATCCCTTACAAGTGGGCATTTCCGTTTGCCCTGCTCTTTACTTTAGGGGGCAAAGCACATCAGATTCGCCATCTTGGAGAGGCTTGGCGAATTCTGCACGAGGCAGGTCTGATACCATCTTCTGTGCTGCCGCAGGAGGTTGCAGTATCGGCGAAGGAGCGTTTGCAGAAATGGAAACGAGTTGCTCCTAAAGCGAGGATCTCCTTGCAACCAGTCTGACTATTGTATGGACCAGTAACCTTATTTTTGCTTAGTTTCTCTTGAACTCACATTCTAAGTTAGAATGTTTACATTGCTATATGTTTGTGGTTTCCACAATTTGATAGGCTCATTGGTAGCTGGGATAAGGATTGGGAAGTCTATGGGCTAGGGAGGGCAGGATGCTTATTTAGGGGCTTAGTGGGGTGCTGGGGGTAGGTGAGGGCTACAGGGGGTAGGTATGGTAAGGTCTCTTTCTCTATTGTTTATTCCCATTCTGATCTCTTTTGCGGGTACAGTTTGATGTGTGAGGGTTAGGTGGGGGGAATGGCGGGAGGGTGGTTTGAGGATGCTTAGTGTGAGGGGCTTGGGGAGGTGGGAACAGCTTGTCTGGGGGTGTGTAGTGGATAAGTGCAGGGCTGGTTGGGGCGTTTGGGGTTGGGGGGGGTTCTTGGGAGTTTGGGGTAAAGGGGTGGGGGTGGGGGGTGGATCTATTCCACCGTTTGTCAATCATAGATGGAAAACATCAAATGGGTGATCTTAGGATCCTAACTTACAATGTTAAAGGTGTGAACACTCCCTATAGAAGGCATTATTTGTTTGCTGAGCTGCGTTTGGTACACCCTCATGTGGTTTTCTTGCAGGAAACTCATTTTTTAAAAAAACATGAGGGTTTATTAAACTCTTCACAATACCCGTGTGTATATTTTGCTTCTGATGTACAGGGAGCCAAGAAGAGGGGGATGGCTATTATGTTTCATAAGGATGTTAAGGTGCAGCTTTTACATTTAAAGAGGGATCCCGAGGGAAGATACATCTTCTTGCATGTGCGGCTGGAGCAGGAGGAGTATACTTTGGCTTGCGTTTACACCCCGAATGAGCGTCAAGAACAATTTTTTGTAAAACTTCAAAGGGCGCTACAGGGTTTTGCCCGGAGTAAGTTGTTGGTGGCAGCAGATTTTAATGCTACTATGCAGCCTCGGTTAGATCGTTCTGCTCCTTCTACTTCAATTGATTATAGAATTTCTAAAGCTTTGGGGAGCTTTGTGGAGTCCATGGGTCTCTATGATGTGTGGAGAACTGGGCATCCAAGGGTTAAAGATTATACCTTTTACTCTCATGTCCACCTCTCTCATTCAAGACTGGATTATATTTTTGTAGATAAAACTCAGTCAGATGGGGGATGTGATGCATTTTTAGGGCATATTACTTTTTCTGACCATGCTCCGGTTTGGGTGATCATTCCATCTCTAAGGGAGGACATTAAAGATCGGAGATGGACATTTAATAATTGTATGTTACAAGATTCAGATATTGTAAAAAATTTTGTTCCTTTTTTAAAAGAGTACTTTGATTTCAATCTGGAGTCGGGCCCCCCTTTGGGTATAGTCTGGGATGCTTTCAAGGCAGTTTCTAGAGGGTATTTTATTAAGTGTGCGAGTCAGCGCTCTCGGATACAAAAGGGGCGATTGGCCAATTGTATGGAGAGGTTGGGCGTTCTGGAGGACAGATACAGGGCTTTTGGCTCGGTGTCTGACTTTCGAAAGCTTCAGGCTGTGAGACTGGAGATGGCTGCGCTACATGATGAGAGTCTGAAGTTTGTGCATGCACGCTTGAAGCAAGTTCATTATGAGTGTACTAACAAGCCTGGTCGTTTACTGGCCACCAAGTTGAGACAATTGAGAGCTGATAGGCAGATTCTGCGAGTGCGAGATGTTAGGGGTGCTCAGTTACAGAATTCTACTCAAATTCGGGAGTGTTTTGCCCAGTTTTATACAAACTTGTATAAAGGGGATGCCACTGTACGAGATCGGGACATTGATTCTTACTTGGCTGCTTGTGGTTTGCCGATGCTTTCCGATCCCCAGAGAGAGGAGTTGGAGGCGTCGGTAACAGTGGGGGAAGTGTTGCGGGTTATCAAGGAGTTGCCGATGAGTAAGGTACCAGGTTTGGATGTATTCACAAATTAAATTTTTAAGACTTTTGCGAGGGAGTTGGCACCATACTTGGTGTTGGTAATTAACTCAGTGCGGGATGGGGCACCTTTGCCTCCGTCTATGAGTGAGGCGTGGTTGGCTATTATACCAAAACCGGGAAAAGACAAGACTGAATGTACGTCCTATCGGCCCATTTCTATTTTGAATACGGACGTTAAAATCTTGGCGAAGGTGCTAGCTAATCGTCTGGCTATTGTGCTCCCAAGTTTGATTCACCCGGACCAAGCTGGTTTTGTGGCTGGGCGGCAGGCCATGGATAACATTAGAAGAACCTTGGATTTACTTCATGTCTCTCAAGCGAAGAATGTGCCGATGGTTTTCCTGGGTCTAGACGCGGAAAAAGCCTTCGACAGGGTTCATTGGGGGTACCTTGATAGGGTCCTGAATAAATTTGGTGTGGGCCCATTTTTCAGGTCTTGGATCCAGGCGTTTTATGCTTCTCCTACGGCTAGGGTGCGAGTTAATGGTGGTCACTCGAGGGCTTTTAAGTTGGAACGTGGTACGAGACAGGGATGTCCACTGTCACCCCTCCTTTTCGCGTTGATAATGGAACTTTTGGCTGCAGCCATTCGAACTAATGTTGATATCTCGGGTGTGTTGGTGGGCGGTAAGGAATTTAAGATAGCACTTTTTGCGGACGATGTCCTCCTGTCTTTGACTAGGCCCCTGGTGTCTCTTCCTAACTTAATGAAAGAGATTGCGGCTTATTCGGCAGTGTCTGGTTACAAAGTGAATGAGAGTAAGTCCATAGGGATGGCAGTTCGGGTGCCACAGGGGTTGAGGGAGACGTTGCAGACCTCCTTTGCATTTAAGTGGTCTATCAAGGATATTCGCTATCTAGGAGTTCAGATCCCTTGGAACGTGTCTGAGTTATTTGTCGCTAATTACCCAGCCCTTCAGAAGGATATCCAGCGGGATTTGGACCGATGGCATTCGGTGGGTCTTTCTTGGTTTGGGCGGATTGCTGCGCTTAAAATGAACGTTCTTCCCCGCTTATTGTATTTGTTCCAAGTGCTACCCCTACGGCTGTCAAGGTCGTTTTTATCTCGCCTGCAAGATAGCTTGATCCGCTTTATTTGGAACCAGAAGCGTCCTCGTTTGCCACGAGCTTTTCTATATAAGTGTAAACGGGAGGGCGGGTTGGGAGTGCCTAATCTTTTTTGGTATTACTGTGCGGCGCAGTCTAGATCGGCTATAGAATGGTTTAAGCGGGAGGACCATAAGTTGCGGGTATATATTGAACAAGCTTTGATAGGTACTCGTCGGCTGGGGCATTTAATGTGGCTACCTGATAAGTATAGGGGTTGGGTTGAGCGGTTTCCGCCTACTGTACAGGTAACATTTTACTACTGGGATCTTCTGTCTCCAGCTAGGCAGCCTTTTTTGTCTCGGCTTGCGCCTATTGGTGATAATCCCTTATTTGAGCCGGGGATGGGACTTACACCTTTTCAGCATTGGGCGACACTGGGCTTGGACCTGTGGAGGCAACTTTTTGAGGGGGAAGAGTTTGTTTCTTTTGACACATTAGTGGAGGACTATAGGCTTCGGCCTACTGACCGTTATGCTTACTTGCAATTGAAGCATTTTTTGCGCCGCCCTGTTTATAAGGCCTGTTTGACTCGAGAGGTTCATTTGTTGGAGGAGATGTGTGTAGACACTAGGAGTACTAGGTGGATGATAACTTCATTGTACGGGCACTTGGCATTATGTCTTCAACCTTTTATCTTGCATAGAAGGAATTGGGAAAAGGAGCTGGACTTCACTTTGTCGGAGGCTTCCTGGTTGCATCTAGAAAAGGGACTTATGAAGTCCTCTTTATCTGTTGCTTTGATGGAAAGTGCTATCAAGGTATTTTATAGGTGGTACCTTACTCCGGTGAGATTACAGCACATGTTCGGTACGGAGTCGGCTCTGTGTTGGAGGGGATGTGGGGAGCTGGGGACCATGGGACATATTTGGTGGTCATGCCCTAAGGCGCAGGCTTATTGGAGGGCAGTGCAGTCTCGTCTTCAAGCTTGGGTGGGTGGATCTGTGCAGTGGCATCCCGCGGTCTTTTTACTTGGTCAGAAACCAGAGGGACTTACTGATAATCAATTTTCGTTGGTAAAGGGTGTCTTGCATGCTGCTCGCATCAACTTGGCGAAGTGCTGGAAGTCTCCTCAGGTCCCTTTGATAGTGGGGTGGATGTCTAAGGTGTGGTATATATGTGAGATGGAACACCTGACAGCGGTAAAAAAGAAAACATTGTCTAAATGGAAGATGGTGTGGGATCCTTTCGTGTCAGCTTGTACACCATAATCGGTAAATGTTTTTGAGTTTTATTAATTGGATCAGGATTGATGAACGGTTGGGAGGGTTGGTTTTTTTTTTTTTTTTAATAGGGGTTACGGTGGGTGGGTGGGTGGGAGGCTTTGGGGGGGGGGTTTGAAAACACTTTCAAAAATTTTGAGGTTTGGATGCTAATCAAGGCTGCATTGAAACTGCTTCTTCTGTTTGTCTCATGTGGGAGTTGTTATACTACGCCTTATGTATATGTATACATTGTTTTGTATTTTGCACTACTACTTGTGCGTTATAGGCTGTTGTATTGCCTTTTCAATGTTTAATAAAGACCTTTACAAATTTAAAAAAAATATGTCATATGTTGGCAATATTACTGTTCATGTAATATCCTAATTACTCTAAATTAGAGCAAACCATAAAATAATCTTATATGAATAAAGTATTACCCTTTAGCAAACATGTGCACTGCAGACACATGCAGTTGTTCTCTCTCTGTCAATGGGTGTGTTTTGGAAAGCTCGACCATTTTCTTCACTGTCCTGTCCAGCTCTTGGTCCGAAAGTATGGAACGCCCAGTGCCAATTAACTCCAAACCATTAGCCATGACGTGCCCCATCACTAGCAGGGACAGCAAGCAAAAATATTCATGATGATAAGGAAGCAAGAACATCAGTTCAGTTCATGGGGAAGACAATTTGGAAAATGAAATTACTCACCTATAGCAGGTGTTCTCCGAGGACAACAGGACTAGTATTCTCACATGTGAGTAAAGTCTCCTAATGGAGCCCAGTGCAGACACTACCCAGACCTTTAAGAAGTCTTTGGTAGGCTTTCACCACATATGCACAAATGCTTTCCCGCCAGCCCGTGTCGCTCGGTATCCTCAGTTCAATCAAAAACCATAAAGAATACAATTCCTAGGGATGGTGGGAGGGTGTGTGAGAATACTAGTCCTGGTGTCCTCGGAGAAAGCAAAGATACTTACCTGTAGCAGGTATTCTCCGAGGACAGCAGGCTGATTGTTCTCACATGTGGGTTGGCGTCCACGGCGGCCCAGGAACGGAGATTTTTCCAGTAAAAATCCACAAAGCTTTGCGACAGCTACCAGAGCACAGGACAGACACACTGCACATGCGCGACCATCTTCCTGCCCGCGCGCATCCGTTCCCGCCTCAGTTATACCAAAGCAAATAAAGAAAAAAACAACAACTCCAAGGGGAGGTGGGCAGGTTGGTGAGAACAATCAGCCTGCTGTGCTCAGAGAATACCTGCTACAGGTAAGTATCTTCGCTTTTTCTGAGGACAAGCAGACTGCTTGTTCTCACATGTGGGTTTATCCCTAGCCCCCAGGCTCACTCAAAACAATGAACACTGGTCAATCGGGCCTCGCAACGGCGAGGACATAACAAAGATTGACCTATGAAGAAACATCTGAGAGTGAAGCCTGGAACACAACAAAAATGGGCCTAGGGGGGTGGAGTTGGATTCTAGACCCCGAACAGATTCTGCAGCACCAACTGCCCAAACCGACTGTCGCATCTGGTATCCTGCTGAAGGCAGTAATGAGATGTGAATGTGTGGACTGATGACCACGTCGCAGCCTTGCAAATCTCTTCTATAGTGGCTGACTTCAAGTGGGCCACTGACCTGCCATGGCTCCAACACTATGAGCCGTGACATGACCCTCAAGAGTTAACCCAGCTTGGGCGTAAGTGAAGGAAATGCAATCTGCTAGCCAATTGGAAATGGTGTGTTTCCCAACAGCAACTCCCCTTCTGTTGGGATCAAAAGAAACAAACATTTGAACGGACTGTCTGAAGGGGCTTGTCCGCTCCACATAGAAGGCCAATGTTCTCTTGCAGTCCAATGTATGCAACTGACGTTCAGCAGGGCGGGTATGAGGACGGGGAAAGAATTTTGGCAAGACAATTGACTGGTTCAGATGGAACTCCGACACCACCTTCGGCAAGAACTTAGGGTGCGTACGGTGGACTACTCTGTTATGATGAAATTTAGTATAGGGAGCATGGGCTACACCAAGGCTTGAAGCTCACTGACTCTACAAGCTAAAATAACAGCCACCAAGAAAATGACCTTCCAGGTCAAATACTTCAGATGGCAGGAATCCAGTGGCTCAAAAGGAGGTTTCATCAGCTGGGTGAGAACTACGTTGAGATCCCATGACAATGGTGGAGGTTTGACAGGGGGCTTTGACAAAAGCAAACCTCTCATGAAACCAACAACTAACAACTAAAGGCTGTCCAGAAATAGGCCTACCCTCTACACGTCGATAACCACTAATCGCACTAAGGTGAACTCTTAGGGAGTTGGTCTTGAGACCAGACTCTGACAAGTGTAGAAGGTATTCAAGCAAGGTCTGTGTAGGACAAGAGCGAGGATCTAGGGCCTTGCTCTCACACCAGACAGCAAACCTCCTCCATTTAAAAGAGCAACACCTCTTTGTGGAATCTTTCCTGGAAGCAAGCAAGACTCGGGAGACACACTCAGAAAGACCTAAGGAGGCGAAGTGTACGCTCTCAACATCCAGGCTGTGAGAGCCAGAGACTGGAGGTTGGGATGTAGAAGCGCCCCCTCGTTCTGAGTGATGAGGGTTGGAAAACACTCCAATCTCCACGGTTCTTCAGAGGACAACTCCAGAAGAAGAAGGAACCAAATCTGGCGCGGCCAAAAGGGCGAAATCAGAATCATGGTTCCGCGGTCTTGCTGGAGTTTCAGCAAAGTCTTCCCCACCAGAGGTATGGGAGGATATGCATACAGAAGGCCCATCCCCCAATGAAGGAGAAAGGCATCTGACGCTAGTCTGTCGTGGGCCTGAAGTCTGGAACAGAACTGAGGGACCTTGTGATTGATCTGAGTGGCAAAAAGATCCACCGAGGAGATGCCTCACCACGCCCGAGTTGAGCGGCCACTCGTGAGGTTGCATAATCCTGCTCAACCTATCGGCCAGACTGTTGTTTACGCCTGCCAGATACGTGGCTTGGAGAAACAGCGCGCCCAAAGCCATATCTGGACAGCTTCCCGACACAGGGGGGCGAGATCCAGTGCCTCCCTGCTTGTTGATGCAACCTGGTTGTCTGTCTGAATTTGAATAATTTGATTTGACAGCCGATCTCTGAAAGCTTTTAGAGCGTTCCAGATCGCTCACAACTCCAGGAGATTGATCTGAAGACCTGATTCCTGAAGGGACCAAGCTCCTTGAGTGTGGAGCCCATCTACATGCGCTCCCCACGCCAGGAGAGATGCATCCGTGGTCAGCACTTTTTGAGGCTGAGGAATTTGGAAGGGACGTCCTAAGGTCAAATTGGATCGAACTGTCCTCTAGATTCTCCGCAGCTTGATACCACTGGGAAGCTAAGGTCCACTGAGCAGATCTCATGTGAAAGCGTGCCATGGGCGTCACATGAACTGTGGAGGCCATGTGGCCTAGCAGTCTCAACATCTGCCGAGTTGTGATCTGTTGAGACGATCTGGCCATGGAAACGAGAGTCAGAAGGTTGTCTGCCCTCGTCTCGGGAAGATAGGCCCGAGCTGTCTGAGGGTTCAGCAGAGCTCCTATGAATTCTAGTTGTTGAACTGGAAGAAGGTGAGACTTTGGGTAATTGATGACAAACCCAAGCTCCAAGAGTCGAATAGTCATCTGAATGGACTGTAGAGCTCCTGCCTCTGAGGTGTTCTTCACCAGCCAATCATCAAGATCAGGGAACACATGTACTCCCAGTCTGCGTAGCGACGCTGCAACCAATGCCAGGCATTTTGTAAAAACCCTGGGCACAGATGCCAGACCAAAGGGTAGCACACAATACTGGAAGTGCTGTGTTCTCAGACGGTATCGAAAATACTTCCTGTGAGCTGGAAGTATCAGGATGTGAGTATAAGCATCCTTTAAGTCCAGACAGCAAAGCCAATCGTTTTTCTGAATCATGGGAAGAAGGGTGCCCAAAAAACCATCCTGAACTTTTCGCGGACCAGACATTTGTTCAGGGCCCTTAGGTCTAGGATGGGACGCATCCCCCCTGTTTTCTTTTGCACAAGGAAGTACCTGGAATAGAATTCCCAGCCCTTCTTGCCCTGGTGGAACGGGCTCGACCGCATTAGAGCTGAGAAGGGCGGAGAGTTCCTCTGCAAGTACCTGCCTGTGCTGGAAGCTGAAGGACTGAGCTCCCGGAGGGCAATTTGGAGGTCTGGAGATCAAATTGAGGGAGTACCCTAACCAGACTATTTGAAGAACCCACCGATCGGAGGTTATGAGAGGCCACCTTTGGTGAAAAAATGTTAACCTCCCCTCAACCGGTAGATCGTCCAACACAGGTACTTTTATAGCTGCTATGCTCAGCTGGAGCCAGTCAAAAATCCGTCCCTCGTTTTTGCTGGGGAGCTGTAGGGGCCTGCCTGGGCACACGCTGTTGACGCGAATGAGCGCGCTGGGGCTGAGCCTGGTAAGGCTGTCAGGAAGGTGGATTGTACCTACGCTTATTGTAAGCATAGAGAGAATTTATTTATTTCATTTCATTGCACTTGTATCCCACATTTTCCCACCTGTTTGCAGGCTCAATGTGGCTTACAAAGACCTGTAATGGCATCACCATTTCAGGGTACAGAGATACAATTGATGTTACAAAGATATCAAGAATAACAAGGCTAACAAGACGATCCAATCAGCAATTATAGAACGAAGACAGACATAATAAAGAAGGAGTGGTGCTGTGTTGTAGTTAGTTAAAAAAAACGTCTACCTGCTGAGGTAGTTGCTGAAGGTGCCCAATGGGAGAGTTTGTCGAGGACGGTTTCTCACTGGTGGAGCTGCTCTACCACCTACTCGACCTTCTCGCCGAAAATATTATCTCCCCGGCAAGGGACATCCGCAAGCCGCTGCTGGGTCCGATTGTTCAGGTCAGAGGCATGCAGCCATTAGAGTCTGAACATCACTATACCTTGAGCAGCGGATCTGGATGCAACATCAAAAGTGTCATAAGCACCCCTGGACAGGAATTTACGACAAGCCTTCAGCTGCCTGACCACCTCCTGAAAAGGCCTGGCGTGCTCCGGAGGGAGCTTGTCCACTAAGTCCGCCAGTTGCTTTACATTGTTCCGCATGTGGATACTCATGTAGAGCTGGTAAGACTGAATATTGGACACGAGCATAGAGGACTGATAGGCCTTCCTCCCAAAAGAGTCCAGAGTCCTAGCTTCTCGCCCCGGGGGTGACAAGGCAAAATCCCTAGTACTCCTGGCTCTCTTGAGAGCGGAATCCACAACCATAGAGTCGTGAGGTAACTGCGACTTCATCAACTCAGGTTCTCCATGGATTCGATTCTGGGACTCCGCTTTCTTGGGAATGGTGGGATTAGTTAACGGTTTCATCCAGTTCCTCAGCAATGTCTGATTAAGGACATTATGCAGAGGGACAGTGGATGACTCCTTAGGTGGTGAAGGATAGTCAAGGACCTCGAGCATCTCAGTCCTGGGCTCATCCTCAGTTACCACAGGGAAGGAAATGCCCACAGACATTTCCCAGACAAATGACAAGAAGGAGAGACTCTCCGGTGGAGAAAGCTTCCTCTCAGGTGAAGGAGTGGGATCAGAAGGAAGACCACAAGAATCCTCAGAAGAGAAATATCTGGGATCTTTCCCTTCATCCCAGGAGGCATCCTCCTCGGTATCGGCCAAGAGTTCTCAAACTGCAGTCCGAAACTGGACCCATCTCGACGCCAAGGAACCATGTCCCCGATGGCGATGCCGAGAAGTCAACTCACATGCCGGCAGCAATGAAGCTCCCTCCAACAATGTCGACGGGGAGTCAACCTGGGTGGCAGCCGATGCCGCAAGCGGTACCGGCGTCAGGGACCTCACCACAGGCACGGAGCCAGCTGCCGCTTCCATCGACTGTACCGAGGGTGAAAGCACCCCCGGTACTGAGGCAGGCTGACGCAGCATCCCTTCCAGAAGGCCTATAAGAATGGCTCAGATGCTCTCCTCCAGAGTAGCTGTCGAGGAAGGCTGTGGGGCCGGTACAGAAGTCAATGTCAGAATCTGTGGAGGCCTGGGAGGCAGTACCAGGCTGTCCGAAGATCGACGCACCGACACCTCTTGTATGGAGGGGGAGCGCTCCTCCCGGCGTCGACACTTTCCGGATGCCGAATCCTTCGACGCCCCAGAGCTCCCGGTACCGTGTCTCGAAGGAGACCGGTGCCGACGCTTCTTCGTCTTTGCTCAAAGCACGTCACTGGTACTCCTCAGTACCGACGAGGAGGACGTGGAATCCACACGCCTCCTCAGGGTCGGGTCCAACAGTGGTCGGTCCCGGTGGGCCTGCCCAGCAGGAGCCTTCGAGACAGGTGGAGACCCACTCAACGGCTCGCTACTCCCAGCTAGTGGTGATGTCCGAACAGCCATTACCTGCGCTCCTGATGTCGATGCCATTCCCGGTGTCGATATTGACGCCGCTGAACTCGGTACCGATGTCGACACCGAGGAATCAGTCGGCGCTCCGAAAAGACGGTGCCGAAGAGCTCTTCTCGACGCCTGTGTCCGTTTTTTCAAACTCAGACACAACTTGCAAGCATCTGGGCTGTCGGGTTCTCAAGGCAGAACCGGAATACGTGAGCCCTTGGGCCACTGCCGAGGAGCGGCAGAGGCAGGCAAGACCACCTTGGAACTGGATACACAGAAGAGCAGGACTGGAACTCTGGACTGGAGTAGCACTGAGACATGCAACTAGAACAGGCAGAACAGGAACAACTTCACCTGCGCTTGAGCACCGTTCCTCCGGAGTTGAGCTCCGGAGTGCGGGTGGCCAGCAGGACTTGCAGGATAAGGCAGGAACTGAAGATCCAGAGGACCCACCCTGGGTCCGGGATACATGAGGGAGACTAGGCTAAATACTAGACTTGGACTGAAAGCTGCATGCAGCCACTAAACCAGAAACACAAGACAGACCAAGGGGACAAGACGTACACAAAGGCTAGGCAGAGACAGGATTCAGGATATACACTCAGGATATACACACTAGCTAGACAGAGACAGGATTCAGGATATACACTCAGGATATACACACTAGCTAGACAGAGACAGGATTCAGGATATACACTCAGGATATACACACTAGCTAGGCAGAAGCAGAACTCAGGATACACAAGCAAGCTTGGCAGAAACAGGAGTCAGGGTTAGAGAGTTGCACGGGGACAGAAATCTTACCCATCCCTGCCCGTCCCTGCTGGAATCTTACCCGTCCCCACCCGTCCTCGCAAGAATTTAACCCATCCCCACCCATCCCCGCAAAAATGTAACCCATTCCAACCCGTCCCCACCCATCCCCGCAAGAATTTAACCCATCACCACCTGTCCCCGCAAGAATTTAACCCATCCCCACCCATTACTGTAAGAATTTAATGATACATAAAAGAAAATTCCAATCTCCTCAGTCTCTCTCTGGATTTGAGCCACAGCACTGTAGGCAAGGAAGGAATGGAAGCTGAAACTTAGAACACTCTGGTGTGCACATGTAAGATTTGTCTCTGATTTACTGGCACTGTGTGCTGAGAGGTCACCACATGCACGCGCCAGTAGGTCAGGTGACATCTGATGCTCATGCCTGTGTCAGAGCTGAGGTCTGCTCATCAGCCCAGGAGCAAAGAGGATTAATTGTAACATAGTAAGTGACAGCAAATAAAGACCTGAATGGTCCCATCCGGTCTGCCCAGTAGTCACACTCATTATCAATTCATGATTAAATCAACCAGTGTAATATTATATACTTGAGTATGACCTTTCTTTTGTATTTCTGGAACACAAACCATAGAAGTCTATCTGGCCCTATCCTTATGTTCTAACTGCTGGAGTTGTCATTGAAGCCCACTCCAGTCTATGCATCTTCTCATTTGTGGGACACAGATTGTAAAAATCTGTCCAGAACTGTCCTTATGTTCCAGCCACTGAAGTTGCTGTCTAAGCTCTTTCCAGCCCATCCTAAACCAGACTTCCATATATTAGACACAGACCATACAAGTCTGCCCCGTATCGGCCCTAGTTATTCACAGCCAGTCACCATCTAAGCATTACTTCACACATCCACACACACATGCAGCCATTTAAGGTTAGGTTTTTTATAACTTCCATTTTCCAATTAGAGATCCTCTGTGTTCATCCCATGCCTTTTTGAATTCCATCATCATTTGTGTCTCTACCATCTCCTTAATAGAAGGCTTTCCACATTTGTGCTGTTAAAGCAAGGAAGAAGAGGAGGAGACAGCACTCAAAGAACTTGGTACTCGGTAGATGAGAGGCTGGTGCATGTGTAGCTTACACTTCCACGAGAACCCCGCAGAACTGCTTCCATCCCCGCGGGAACCCCACAGGAACTGCTTCCGTCCCTGCGGGAACCCCGCAGAACTGCTTCCGTCCCCGAGGGAACCCCGCAGGACTGCTTCCGTCCCCGAGGGTACCCTGCAGAATTGCTTCCGTCCCTGCGGGAATCCCGCGGTTCCGTGGGATTCCCGCAAACCCCGTTCCCGTGCAGCTCTCTAGTCAGGGTATACAAGCAAGCTTGGCAGAAACAGGACTCGGGATATCCAAGCAAGCTAGGCAGAGCAGACAGAAGAAGAACCAGGAACTAGCAGAGTCTTTGGGCAGGCAGCGGACAATAGAATAAAACAGGAGCAAACAGAGTCTTTGGGCAGGCAGCAGGCAGAGGAATAAACCAGGGATAACAGAGTCAGGGTTGAAGCTTCAGCAGCTCCAAACACAGACAGAGAGAAAATGGCTGAAGCTTCAGACTCCAAATGCAGAGCAAGGCAAAGGATGGACTAGCAGTCCACAGACACAAAACAGAAAGGCAGCGCCCACACAGAAGGACTGGCAGTCCACAGGCACAAATAGCAGATGGGCAAGAGCCCCAGAGAAAGGCTAAGAAGCAGCTCAACAGTGCTCTCACTAACCTCACGGTCTTTTGGCATAACACACTTACTTACTATGCAAAAAGCCCTGAATGCAAGAACAGCACTTCCTTATGAAGGCTCTCACTGATGATGTCACCTACTGCAGGACAGGAGCAGGGAACACACTCACACCAAGGAGAGGCTTGGAACACATAGGAAGAACAGGCAGGAGCCATCTTGGAAGTTGACACAAAACAAGCGGGAGCCATCTTAGATGCTGGCTCCTCAGAGAGGCATAGCCCACACAGGTGAGGTCTAGTGAAGCAATCAGCACACAGAGACAGAGACAAGACTAACACAGAAACAGACAGAAGCCAGCATAGATGCTGACCCCCCGAAATAAGTCTGAGGGTGGTCACGACCACAGATGTGACATGGGCGATGGTTGGGCCCAAGGCACTGGATGCACCAGGAGTGCGGGTCAGTGCTCGAGATCGACCGCTGGCACCGAGCACACTTCTTGAAGCCGCTGGGAGGCTTCGATGACATCAGCGGAAAAATCACGGCAGCGAAATCAAAAGGCTCGACTGTGCTGACCGAGAGAACAAAAACGAGTACCGCGTACGTGCGGCCCAAGAAGGCCACAATGGAAGCAAAAGGAAACTTAACAGGGAGAAAAACCAAGATAAAAAAGGTTTGTTTGGTTTTTTAACTGGAAAAAAGAAAAAGACAAAAAAGGCAACGTAAAACCTAAGTCTTTCCTTGGGCCTGAGGGAGAGAGACTGACACGCAGCCACTCTCCACCGCAGAAAATCTGAGCGGGAACGGACACGCGCGGGTGGGAAGATGGACACGCATGTGCAGTGCGTCCGTCCCGCGCTCTGGTAGCTGTCGCAAAGCTTTGTGGATTTTTACTGGAAAAACCTCCATTCCTGGGCCGCCATGGACGCCGACCCACATGTGAGAACAAGCAGCCTGCTTGTCCTCGGAGAATATCTGCTACAGGTGAGTAACTTCACTTTCTCCAAGGACAAAATTTATTTATGTATGAACATTTATACCCCACTTTTTTCCACATTAAGCAGACTCATAGTGGCTTACAATGTACAGGAATCAATTACAATTACATTAGATAGGGTAAAAGGAACACTCACAGGTGGGAATTCCCAGCTATCAGGCTCACCAAAAACAAACACGGACAATAAGGACTTGCAATGGCAGGGCCAACCAGAACCAATAATACCACAAAAGAAACAGGCCTGTTGTGAAGGTGCAGCCTGGAACAGCAAGAAATGGGCCTAGGAGGGTGGAGTTGGATTCTAGACTCCAAACAAATTCTGCTGTCTGACCAAACTAGCTGTCACATCGGGTATGCTGCTCAAGGCAGTAGTGAGATGTGAATGTATAGCAGTAGTGAGATGTGAATGTATAGACAGAAGATCATGTTGCATCTCAGCAAATCTCCTCAGGGGAGGTTGACCTCAAATAGCCATGGCTCCGACATTATGACCTCTGACATAAGAACATAAGAATATCCATAGCGGGTTAGATCAATACTCTAGCCCAGTATCCTGCTTCCAACAGTGGCCAATCCTCGTTACAAGTACCTGCCAGAAGCCCAATTAGTAGCAGCATTCCATGCTACCAATCCCAGGACAAGCAGTGGCTTTCCCCCATGTCCACCTCAATAACAAACTATGGAATTTTCCTCCAAGAACTTGTCCAAACCTTTTTTAAACCCAGATATGCTAACCTCTGTTATCACATCCTCCTCCAATATTTTCTCTTCTTTTAAGTATTTCCATATAGTTTCATCAAGTGTCCTTTGGTCTTTGTACTTTTTGAAAGAGTAAAACATCTCTATACCACTCAAGATGCTGTGGACCTCAATCAGCAGCCTCTTTTCAAAGCTGAAGAGCCCTAACTTCTTATGGGAGAAGTTCCATCCCCTTTATCATTTTGGTTGCTCTTCTTTGAACTTTTTCTAATTCCACTATATCTAACATAGTAACATGGTAGATGACGGCAGAAAAAGACCTGCATGGTCCATCCAGTCTGCCCAACAAGATAAACTCATATGTGCTACTTTTTGTGTATACCCTACCTTGATTTGTACGTGTCCTCTTCAGGGCACAGACCGTATAAGTCTGCCCAGCACTATCCCCGTCTCCCAACCACCAGCCCCGCCTCCCACCACCAGCTCTGGCACAGACCGTATAAGTCTGCCCAGCACTATCCCCGCCTCCCAACCACCAGCCCCGCCTCCCCCCACCGGCTCTGTCACCCAATCTCGGCTAAGCTCCTGGGGATCCATTCCTTCTGAACAGGATTCCTTTATGTTTATCCCACGCATGTTTGAATTCCGTTACTGTTTTCTTTTCCACTACCTCCCGCGGGAGGGCATGCCAAGCATCCACTACTCTCTCCGTGAAAAAATACTTCCTGACATTTTTCTTGAGTCTGCCCCCCTTCAATCTCATTTCATGTCCTCTCGTTCTACCGCCTTCACATCTCCGGAAAAGGTTCGTTTGCGGATTAATACCTTTCAAATATATGAACGTCTGTATCATATCACCCCTGTTTCTTCTTTCCTCCTTTCCTCAAGGAGGTGGAATACCTTCTTCGGATGAGACCGTAACCCCCGCGCAACCCCCCGAGAACGGCAATCGAGGTTTAAGGACGGAGATCCGGGAACCACGTGGAAGACGGGCCCCGGGCCCCCAACCCGCCAAGAACCACAGACCGACCTTCCCCCGCTATCCAACTGCTACTGGAGGAACGGAGGCAAAGGACAGCCAATCCCCTCGCTATCCGAGGTAGCGACTACTGCAGGCGCACTGAGAGGCATACTGGTTAGCGGGCAAAGTAGGAGAGGCCTGAAACAGCCGTAACCCAGCTGACAGACCGAGCTGATATCACCCCACTGTCGCCCTAGAAGGGAAAGGCAGGCGAACTCCCCACAGAGGCAAGCGCCGGAGCCAAGACAAGATCGATCCCACTCAGACCTGACCAACATCCACACCACCTCCTCTGAATCCATCCAGTGCCGACCAACGAGGAGAGACGAGTCGGAACGCAGACGGAGGAGAACACCCGGACCCATAGAATCGAACAGCACCACACGACAAGATACATCTCGAACGGCCCCCCCTCCCGCCTCACCCCCACCTCGCTGCTCAGCCACCTGGACTAGCGGTGGTGAGAAGAGAATTCTCCCCCTAAGAACCCTACAGCAGCCGCGTGCCTCATTAACCCTGCCTCCTTGACACCCCCCGACCCAACACAACAAAGTCGGAGAACCACAGCGCGATCCACCCAAAACCACGCGCTGCAACCGCGAACAGACTCTATCCATACCGGAGGCTGAAACGCCGGGAGCACGCCATCCACTCGCTGGAGACCAAGTGGTGTCTACTAAGATTGGGTCCTCCGAGGTACTCCGGGACTCAACACGAACCTCCGAATCACAATTTCCTCCACCCGGTCCAACCGGACAGAAGACGGAGCAGGAGACCGCAATACTAAAGAGCTTGCTTGCAGACGGCCCGCAGGGTTCACCTTTGCATAATGCCCAAACCACCAACCCGACCATGCGGACGAGACATACCCACATGGCGGAGTCAAGAGTTCGCGACCAGGCCAAAGCAAGTGGCTGAAAAATCGCGGAGGGAAGACAAAGAGCTACAGAGCGGGAACTCGCTTGAAAGACTGCCGCGACCGGAATTAAAAACTCTGCACCACTCGTGCTTCTCTGTAACAGTAAGCTATCTGCCTATCTAGGCTATGCTCATACTTAATTACAACATTAAGTTATTACCTAATCCTGATATGATCATGCTGTAAGCCGTTTACTTCCTTCTGTTATGCTTCGAAACACAACAATGTAAATGCTTATACTCATGCATATCTTTAATAGCAAACTATTTGCTATGCTCATACTTAATAGGACAATATGCTACCTGCGTCCGTTTGAATTGCTCTCTTTATACAACGGCACACATCTGCTAATCCTAAACACAGTTTAAAAACCTTGCAGATGTTTTGCTTCTTAATGCTCTCTATTGCCTGCCTTTAAATGATTTCCTAAACATAGAGGTCCCAAATGCATTCTAACAACCTTCTAGATACTCTGCTTTTAATTGCTTCTGAACGCTATGCCTTAGAAATGATTGTTACACTCTGACTGTATGACTACTATGTTTGCTACACTCACTGTAGTAAGTAACCCTAGAATCTGAACAACCTATATGTCTCAACTGCATTGCATTTAACACCTGCTTATAATTGTTTCTAAATGTACTGCTTTTAGTGCCTGATTATAACTGTTTCTAAGTGAATTACATTATAAACATGAACACTAACAAGCTACTGATAATAATCTACCTCATTCCCATAATCTACCACGCATGGACCACCCCCAACATCAACAGCAACCCAACCACAATCCACCAGCTCTATGAACAACCTATTAACAACTCACCAGACCAAAAATACAATAACCAACTAAAAGGAAAAATCCCCACATACGAACACCACCAACAGAAAGAGGAAAAAAAAACAACAACGACAAACTCAACCGCCGAGGAAATAGACAACTAATAAAAATAAACATCTAACCTCCTAACAGAACCATACCGCTCAATCCGAATAGGATACATCAACGCAAGATCAGCAGTAAGCAACTCAGTAGACATACTAGACTGGATCACCATAGAGAAACTAGACCTTCTATTCATCACGGAAACATGGTTCCACGGCTCTACAGACCCCGCCATCATAGAGACATGCCCACCAGAATACAAAATCTCCCACTGGACAAGAAATGGAAAAAGAGGCGGCGGAATAGCCATAATTTACAAATATGAGTTCACCATCACAACCACTGGCGAATCCACCTCACCACAACTCGAAATCGCCTCGACAAGAATCACTCATCCAAACCTACAAGGACACCTCAGCACAATCCTATTCTACAGACCACCAGGAAAATGGAAAGACTCCCAAACGCAACTCATGGACTTCATCTCGAACACATGTGTCTCTGCCTCAAACATCCTCATAATGGGAGATATCAACCTACACCTCGAAGACGACACCTCAACAGGCACACAAGAATGCAAAGAATTCTTAAAACTCTGGGATTTACACGCACCTAATAACCAACACACGTAAAGGGACACACACTAGACATCATTACACACAAATTCGACTCAGACTCAACTCTCCTACTTACAGACACAAGATGGACACCCACACCATGGACAGACCACCATAAAGCATATGCCTCCCTCCACTGGCGAAAAATACACAGAAACACAGTCAACAAACATGAACAAACAACATACACCACGAGAGGAAACATAGACCCCACAACATTCTGGCAACAGGTCTACCAAAATGAATGGCCAACAAATACAGACACCATACAATTCCTCCAAGAATGGGATGACATATGTAAGACAACATTAGACACAATTGCCCCAATCCAAACCAGAACATCACACATGGTTCACCGAAGAGCTGAAAGAACTCAAAACACAAGTCAGAAAGCTAGAACGCGCATGGAACAAAAAGAAAGATGAACACACACTGAATGCCTGGAAATCACTTCGGAGGAAATACAAATACACCATAAAACAGACTAAAAGACTACACTACAAAACAATGATTGGACCAAACTACAAAGACACACACAAACTCTTCTACCTTGTAAATAAATTACTAGACACCACACCAGTTACAAACAACAGTAAAGATACACCAGGGGTCGACGAGCTCGCGAAATACTTCAAGGAGAAAATTATACAATTACGATTTAAAATACCCACCAGCCCTATTGAATACGCCACACTCCTAAACTGTCTAGACCCAGAAGACGGAATATACCCAGCAGACAGGATCTGGACCGAATTCGAATTACTGTCAGAAGACCTCATCTCTAAAACGCTCAAAAGATTCGCCGAATCCCAATGCAAACTAGACATCTGCCCAAACAACCTCATGAAATCAGCTCCTCAACAATTCATAGTAGACCTAACGAACCACGTGAATTTCATGCTACAAAACGGACTTTTCCCAAAGGAAAAAGGAAAAATTTTACTCACCCCAATACCCAAAGACACAAAGAAAAACGCAAGCGAAATAACTAACTACAGACCAGTTGCATCTATACCACTAATAACTGTTATGATTCTGCCGGTTTGGCTGAGGAGGAGGGGGGACGTCTCTTCTGATTGGCTGCCAGGGGTTGTGCTGACGTCAGGGGATAGTACTTTAGCCTGCAGCTGAAGAGTTTCTCTGCTTTTGCGTTACTTACTTGGTGGTAACAGGAAAGCCTGATTTCTCTCAGAACGTGCTCTAGGTTCTGACAGGGATCTGTGTTGATTTAGAGTATTCTTTTCCTTCCCTCTGGGTTAGCTGCTGCTGTGTGTGTGTGTGTGTGCGTAGCTCTGTAATCAGGGTCAGCTGCTCGTTTGTTTAGTGGGGGCTGGGCATTGCTCAGCCTCCGGGGCTCTGGGCTGAGTGAGAGCTTCTCCTTTGTTTGTTTGTTTTAAGGATTTCTCTTCCCAGTGTCCCGGCCTGCTGGCTCAGTGAGTTTAACCCTTTGTGTACTGTGTGTATTGTATTCCTGCCTCTGCCAGTGTGTTTGTTGGATGGGCCCCACTCCCTCTCGGGAGGGGAAGCGTTCTCTCTGATTGTTTGTTGATTTATGGCACTCTCTCTCTGCTGGCTCTACAAGCTTAACCCTTTGTGTTCTGTGTGCCTCTGTCTACAGTGGGTTTGAGGCAAAGGCTTTCTGCCTTCCTTTTGTGTTTGGTTCCTCTGGCTTCTGCCTGGGGCTCCTACCCTGGTGGGGGGGGGGGGGGGTTGCTGTGTTAGTTCCCCTGTCCTGCGCTAGTCCCCTGCGTGGGCGTGGCCCGCTCTGGTCCTTTGTTTCCCCCTCTGCCCTATTGCTGGTGTTCAGCGCGTGTCTGGCATCTTGGGGCCCTCTGGGTTCTTTCACCCCTCCCTGTGTGTGATTGGGTTCCAGTTCAGCCGTGAGGCTCGCACGAGTGGCTCTGTGTGTGGGTTCCGGTTCGGCTGCAAGGCCCGCCTGTATGCCTATTTCCCTTCTTCCTGAGGGACTGTGGGGAGGGGTAGCTTAGGGGGTATTGTGTAGCTGGGGTGTGCGGTGGTGGGTCGGTCTCCCCTTGGCCTGGGTCGACGCCCTGCTGGCCTCGGCCAGGGCCCAAGGGCTCACGACCAACCCAACGGATTACAATAACCAAAATAACAGAAGGGATGATAACCAAACAACTCACAAACTATCTCGACAAGTTCTCAATACTGCATGACGCCCAATCAGGA
Source organism: Microcaecilia unicolor (assembly GCF_901765095.1). Lineage (NCBI taxonomy): Eukaryota > Metazoa > Chordata > Amphibia > Gymnophiona > Siphonopidae > Microcaecilia > Microcaecilia unicolor. Next base: position 61,942,289 of record NC_044039.1, on the reverse strand, counting down.
TTCTGGTCTAATCACAGCACAGAAACAGTATTAATTACCCTAATGACCAAATTTAAGCAAATGATTGCAACCAGCACCAATATACTCCTCTTACTATTTGACATGTCAAGTGCCTTTGATATGGTTGACCACAGAATCCTATTACACATACTTGAATATTTTGGCATCGGAGGCAATGTCCTAAACTGGTTCAAGGGGTTCTTAACCTTACGCTCATATCAAGTCACATCAAATTCAACTACGTCTGCCGCATGGACACCTGAGTGTGGAGTATCACAGGGATCCCCCCTCTCGCCAACAATTTTCAACCTACTGATGATTCCCTTGGCAAAACTTCTATCAAATCATAACCTTAACCCTTACATATATGCCGATGATGTAACGATATATATTCCTTTCAAACAAGACATTAATGAAATCTCCAACTAAATCAACCAAAGTCTACACATCATGAACACCTGGGCAGATGCATTCCGACTGAAACTGAACGCGGAAAATTTAATGCCTCATACTTACCTCCCAATACAACACAAATAAATTTACCGCTATTAACACACCTAAACTAAATCTGCCAATCTCAGAAAATTTAAAAATCCTTGGAGTCATCATTGACCGCCACCTAACACTTGAGACTCACACGAACAGCACAACAAAAAAGATGTTCTACTCCATGTGGAAACTGAAAAGAATAAAACCAATCTTTCCAAGATCTGTCTTCCGCAACCTAGTACAAGCACTCGTACTCAGTCACCTGGACTACTGCAACTCACTATACGCAGGCTGCAAAGAACAAATATTGAGAAAACTTCAAACAGCCCAGAATACAGCAGCCAGACTCATCTTCGGAAAACCAAAATACAAAAGTGCAAAACCCTTACGTGAGAAACTACACTGGCTCCCACTCAAGGAACGTATCACCTTTAAAGTATGCACCTTAGTTCACAAAATCATTCACGGTGAAGCCCCTGCATACATGTTTGATTTAATAGACCTGCCACCCAGAAACGCCAAAAGATCATCCCAAACTTTCCTCAATCTCCACTTCCCTAAGTGCAAAGGCATAAAATACAAAGTACTGCATGCATCAACCTTCTCCTATATGAGCACGCAATTCTGGAATACACTACCACGCAACCTGAAAACGATCTACAAATTAACCGACTTCCGCAAACGATTGAAGACTCATCTCTTTGAGAAAATTTACTGCAAGGATCAAAACACATGAACTCCATGCACACTAATAGAAATGCACCAATACACTCTCTTCTGAATTCTCTTCCCCCATATTTTCTCCACACTTAAAAATCTACCCACAGATAAAATTGTTATACCCTAACGATCTCTTGCTATTGTTCGATCGCCCTATCATTTCCCCATTGTTACATTCCATAGTTTCTATGCCCCTAATGATGTTTTGACTTGACTTTGTCTTCCCATAACTCTTCACAATGTAACCCATAATCGTACTGTAACAAATTGTATTTCCATCATTCACAATGTATTGTAAGCCACACTGAGCCTGCAAATAGGTGGGAAAATGTGGGATACAAATGCAATAAATAAATAAAATAAATAAATATACATGTTCAGGTCAGCAAGTCTCTCCTCATATGTCTTGTAACGCAAATCCCATACCATTCTCGTAGCTTTTCTTTGCACTGCTTCAATTCTTTTTACATCCTTAGCAAGATACAGCCTCCAAAACTGAACACAATATCTATTTTGAGATATAGCGACCAGAATTGAACACAATACTCAAGGTGAGGTCACACCATGAAGTAATACAGAGACATTATAAAATTCTTGGTCTTATTTTGCATCCCTTTCCTAATAATTCCTAGCATCCTGTTTGCTTTTTTTGGCTACCGCCACACACTGGGCAGAAGATTTCAGTGTCACCTAGATCTTTTTCTTGAGTGCTGACTCCTAAGGTGGACCCTAGCATCAGGTAACTATGATTTGGATTTTTCTTCCCAATGTACATCACTTTGCACTTGTCCACATTAAATTTCATCTGCCATTTGGATGCCCAGTCTTCCTTTTTCCTAAGGCCTTCCTGCAATTTTTCACAATCCGCATGTGTTTTGACAACATTGAATTTAATCACCTCACTTGTCGTTCTGATTTTCAGATCATTTATCTTAAGTAGAGAGGTGTGGTAGCCATGTTAGTCCACTCTTAAAGGTTGTTTGATTTCTACAGATCATTTATAAATGTTAAATAGCACCATTCCCAGTAAAGATCTCTGTGGCACTCCTCTATTGAGAAAAATGGCCATTTAACCATACCTTCTTTTCTGTCCGATAACCAATTTCTAATCCACAGAATGACACTGCCTCCTGTCATGACTTTTTAATTTTCTCAGGAGTCCCTTATGAGAAACTTTGTCAAAAGCTTTCTGAAAATCTAGATACACTACATCAACTGGCTCACCTCTATCTTTATTCACACTTTCAAAAAAATTAAGCAAATTGTCTACGTGTTTTGTAATTTTATTCTTAAAAATAGTTTTCACTGTTTTGCTCAGCACTGAAATCAGGACTACTGGTTTGTAATTTCCCTATCTTTCTTGGAACCCCTTTTTAAAAATCAGAATTACAACGGACACCACCCAACCTTCAGGTACTACGGGTGATTTTACAGATCACTAACAGCAGATCAGCAATTTCACGTTTGAGTTCCTTCAGTACCCTGGGGTGTATACCATCTGGTCCAGGTGATTTATCACTCTAACTTGTCAACTTGGCTCAGTAAGTCTTCCAGGTTCACCAAGCTTTCTTTCAATTCCTCTACCATCATCACCCATGAAAACCATTTCTGGTACTGGTAGATCTCTTACATCTTCTTCCGTAAAGACTGAAGCAAAGAATTCATTAAATGCTTCCACTATGGCCTTGTCCTCCCTGAGTGCCCCTTTTCATGATCTTTCTGCTTCTGTTGTACCTGAAAAAAGTGTCTGAGTTTTTGTCTCTGTGGCAAGCTTTTCTTCATATTCTCTTTTAGTTTTCTTTATGAATGTTTTGCATCTAGCTTGACAGTGCTTATGTTGCTTCTTATTTTCTTCATTCGGATCCTTTTTCCATGGTTTTAGCTCTAATAGCCTCTGTCATTTCATCTTTTAACCATGCTGGCTGTCATTTGCTCTTCTTTCCACCTTTTATTTTCAACTTTGTTTATTGGTTGGAATCTCACAGTTAACAATGTGGTATAACATAACATTCACATGTATTTCCCCACATCATAACTCATTCTAACAATTCATGCTTATAGTCATAGATTCTGAACATCAATTTGTCTGCTTGTTTCTGTATACAACCGAGGTGATTTTCTTACAGTACTAATTTAACTAACAAAACATAAGGCCTCGCTTAACTAACATGAGTCCATCTAGGTATCATAACCGATCCCTCACCCTTATCCCCCCCTCCCTCCCCAAAAGCCCCTTAACCCCCCTCCCCCCTCTTGTTCCTTCTATCCAGGAGATTGTTCCATAGTTAACCCTGTTGGGTGCCTCTTAAAGTGACATTATTACAGATTCAAGATTCGGTCCCTACCCCCCTTGGGTATTGACTGCCAAAAGGGAGTCTGTGCTTGAGTTCTGCCATTCGCCACTCGAATTTCATAACGTCCATCATGCTACCGCGCCATTGCTGTAGCATATGCGCTTTATTTGTAATCCACTCTCTGAGGATTAGCTTTTTTGCCACTATTGTGGCTCTGCAAGTAAAACCCTTGAAACCTGCCGGAAAGGGTCGAACCACTGTGACTTGACCAAACAATAGTCAAGCATCTCTCCGCCATGTCGCAGCCCACATTGCTGTTATGGATTGTAAAAGGGTCTTCCAGAAGCGTTGTATCGCTGGGCAGGCCCAGAACATATGGCCCAAGAGCGCTCCAGGATCTGCACATTTGGGGCATGCTCCATCTGGGGACACCCCCATATGAAACGCTCTCCTCGGTGGAATGTGAGTCCGTAATGCAAATTTGTATTCCATTTCGCAATAAGATACCATCTTCAAAGATCTCTGGATCGAGAAGACATAATCTTTGAGGAGCTGCGGTGAAATCTGGACTGCCAAGTCTGTGCTCCATATTTGGGCTAAAGACGTATAGTCTATCTCTGTGATCATATCTCTTATGTGTCTGTGGTGCATTTTTAACGACACTTTGTTCTGTGACTGCAATGAGAAAGCTGAAGTAACATAGTAACATAGTAGATGACGGCAGAAAAAGACCTGCATGGTCCATCCAGTCTGCCCAACAAGATAAACTCATATGTGCTACTTTTTGTGTATACCCTACCTTGATTTGTACGTGTCCTCTTCAGGGCACAGACCATATAAGTCTGCCCAGCACTATCCCCGTCTCCCAACCACCAGCCCCACCTCCCACCACCGGCTCTGGCACAGACCATATAAGTCTGCCCAGCACTATCCCCGCCTCCCAACCACCAGCCCCGCCTCCCCCCACCAGCTCTGTCACCCAATCTCGGCTAAGCTCCTGGGGATCCATTCCTTCTGAACAGGATTCCTTTATGTTTATCCCACGCATGTTTGAATTCCATGAAAGCTCCTCTTGTACATCCTCCGTGAGGCATTCCCAAGGCAAGCTGGCTATATAGTGACGAAGCTGAACATAATGAAAATAGTCTCCGGCTTGCAGGAAAAACCTGCTTTGAAGTTCTTTGAAAGGTTTGATCCGTCCTTCCTTGGTCAAAATCTGTAAAATGTACACCAGGCCATTTTGTTGCCATCGCCAGAAAGCATAATGAAGTCGACCAGGTGGGAATTGGGGGTTACCGCAAATAGCCAAGAAGGGTGTGACTTTGCCAGAAAAGTGATGATACTTGCAAATCCACTGCCATACCGCTTTAGCTGTAGGGAAAATGCATGAGCGTTTTAATACTTCTGGAATTTGCCCGCCTCCACCATGCAGTAGACTGCTAAAATGAATTCCCTGCAGTAAGGAGGTTTCCAGCTCCGTGTCCGAGAATTCCGAAGTTGACCTATACCAGGCTGAGATATGTCGCACTCCACTAGCCACCGTGAGGTGACGAATACTTAGAAGGCCCATCCCTCCATATTCACGAGGTATCTGTAAAGTTGAAATTGTTATACGTGGCTTCCGTCCTCTCCAGAGGAATCGTTGGACCTGCTTGTTCAATAATTGTTCGTCTTCCCGGCTAAGATAGAGTGGCAAAGTCTGAAAGATGTACAGCCACTTCGGCACTATCATCATGTTATATATTGCAATGCGACCCATAAGTGAGAGGGAGGTTTTCCCACATTCTCAGCTTTGAACTTGTTGCGGCCATCAGTGGGATCAATATTCTTTTTGTATAGCCTAGACATGTCTTGAGTTATGTATGTACCTAAATATTTAAGCTTATCTCCCGCCCAGGTGAGTGGAAAGCCAGTACTGTCTGGTTTATTTTTATCTGGGTGTATTTCCATAGCCAGGGACTTCCGGGCGTTTAATGTAAACCCCGAGAGGCGCCCAAACTCCTGCGTCACCTCCAGCACCCGGGTCAAGGAGCTGTATGGATGCGTTGTGACTACCATTAAGTCGTCCGCAAAGACTAGTGATTTAACTACCTTCCCCCCTACCTGTACCCCTGGAATTCCTCCCGTGCTCTTTAAAACTTGCAACAGGGGCTCCAGCGATAGTATGAAAAGTGCTGGGGAGAGCGGACTGCCCTGTCTGGTACCCCTTATCTTGAAAGGGTCAGCTCTTACCCCGTTCACCAGTATGGTAACCATAGGTTCTGTAAAAAAGGGTCTGTACTGCTCTATAAAACCAGTCACTGAACCCCATATGACTCAAAACTGCAAATAGGTATTTCCACCCCACCTGGTCGAACGCTTTTTCAGCATCGAGTGAGTAAAGGTTAGTTGGGGTCTCTGTCAGCTGCCCTGTAGCCATAGCTAGCAAGAGCCGACGCACATTTTTTGCTGCTTGCCTTGACCTGATAAATCCTACTTGTTCCTCACCCACCAGTCTCGGCAAAATCTCCGCCAGCCGATTGGCTAGCACCTTTGCTAATATCTTTTGATCTACGTTTAAAAGGGATATGGGTCTGCAGGAACCTGCTTGATTCTCTGGACGTCCTGGCTTCAGAATCAGGGTAATCAGGGCTGATTTTGAATGTAATGGGAACCGTCCCCCCCCCCCCCCAACAGCCTGGCCTAAATAATCACATAGAGAAGGGTAGAAGGAAATGGGTAGCATCTTATAAAATTCCCCTGAGTATCCGTCGGGTCCCGGAGCGGACCCCGACGGTACGGATTTGATTACTGCCTTGATCTCTTTTATATCTAAGGGCGCTGTTAAAGCTTCTACCTCTTCCTCTGTTAATTTTGGCAGGTCAGCCTTGTTCAGAAAATCCCGAACGGCCTCATCCTCCGGGACCTGTGAGGATCCATAGAGGGAGGAGAAGAAGCTAGTCAGTATTTCCGCTATCTTCTCGCTTTTGTTATGTAAGGTCCCATTTTCATTGGTATGTTTTCATACCTATGTAATTTGTATTTTTGCCATGCTAATGTTCTACTACTTCGCTCATGAAACAAGGCATTTAGAGTTACCTGTATGGCTTTTATTTGTTCTTTTGCTTCAGGGGACGGGTATTTAATGAGCTGAGATTTAGCTTTCTTTAAACTCTGCTCCAGTCGCAATATCGCTATGGATTGTTTCTTCCTTTTCGCATGGGTAAAGGCAATAATCTCGCCCCACAAAACCACTTTAGCGGCCTCCCAGAAGACCCCGGGCTGATCCTTATGCTCGCTGTTATAAAGGGCATAATCCTCCCATTTTTGTTATATAAAGCTCTGAAATTCTCTGTCTCGGTAAAGATACAATGGGAATCGCCAACCCCTTTGTTGTTGATAAAAACTTGGGGCCTCTATATCCATCCACACTATTGCGTGCTCCGATATCTCCTCCGGTTCTATCTCTGCTTTCGCTACCCAAGGCAATGCTGATTGGGCTACTAGAATGTAATCTATTCTTGAAAACGTCCCTTGAGCTCTAGAGAGGTGTGTGAAATCACGCTCTTCCGGGTGGAGGCTACGCCACGTGTCCACCAAGCAGAGAGAACGCTGGAAAACTGACAAAACATGTGCTCTCGGACCTCCTCTATGCGCTACTCTAGGATTGGTGCAATCCCTAACTGGGTCTGCCACTAGATTAAAATAGCCTAGCACTAAAAGCTGCGAGGATGCATATGGGAGGCATAGCTGTATTAATTTTGGGTAAAACTTTGAATCGTATACATTTGGTCCATAGAGACCTAGAAGCAAAAATTCTCTCTGCTGTAGACACAAACGCACCAACACGTACCGGCCCTGCTTGTCAGCCTCTATTAACTCTGACTTAGCGGCCAGTCCCTTCCTAATTATCACAGCCACCCTACATTTTCGGTCCCAGGAGGATGCCCGCATGTACTTCTCCCACCCATTGGCGTTTTAATTTCATGTGCTCTGACATTGTTAATTTTGTCTCCTGGAGACACCCAATATCTACTTTGTGTCTCTGGAGGGCTGATAATATTTTCGTTCTTTTTACAGGGGTTGCAATCCCTCCCACATTCCAAGTGGCAAAACATATAGTCTTCGTGGTCACTTTTTTCCATACTTGTTGATCTATGCGTTACTACAGGTTTCCGATACCTCGGGTGCCCAGCCTCACACTTGGTACTTGATGTTATGGTTCCTGCTGTACTCACTAGCTTCATAGAATGCACACTCCTTATTAACTGTCGGGTTATGTTCCTAGATATCAGATCCCACTCCTGCCTATCTCCCCCTTCTCTCTGCTTCCAAAACTTCCCATCCCTCCCCCTCACCCCCCATCCCTGCCCTATCCCTTCCCAAACCCCTATCCCTAACCCCATTCCATTCCTTCCCAACATTATGCCGGATAAGGAATACAAGAGATCAATTACATGTACCCCCCTACCCCCCCAGCTGCTCTCATCATCCCGGGGAAACGCCCCTGTCTTGTGCCATACACGCTACTCCACCACCCTTACACTCTTCACATGTGTGCAAACCCTTCTATATTTGCCTATATTTAATCTGGCTGATGGATCAGGGTTTTAAGTCTAGTGTCTCTGTCACCCAGTGTTGCGCCTCCTTCGAGTTTTTAAAGGTGTACCACTTGTCCTGATGCTGGACTCTCAGTGTGGCTGGATAACTCAGCATGAACCTCTTGTTTGCATCTGCCAGCGCTTTGCAGATTGGGCTGTATGTTCTCCTCTGCTCTTGTAGGGCGACAGAGAAATCTTGGAAGATTTTTACAGGGGAGATTTCAAATGACAATGTGTCCCTCTTCAGCCTTACCCTTCTGAGAATTTCTACTTTATATATGAGATTGTGTACCTTAAGCATGACCACTCTGGGCCTCTGGGTGCTGTCTGGCTTTCTGCCCACGCGATGTGCCCGCTCTAAGCACAGGGGCCCCACTCCATCTGATAGGGCAAACTCCTTCTGCAGCCATTGCTCTAAGATGCTGGGCAGTAGGTGCTCCGAGATAGATTCCAGAATACCAATGATCCGCAAATTGTCTCTACGCGACTTGTTTTCCAGGTCATCGATCTGTAGTACCTGTTTTTGGATCAAGGCATGTAGTTCTTTCATTTGTGCAGCTGTTCCGGCCCCTTCGTCCTCCACTGCAGACACATGCTGCTCCAGTTCTCCGGTGCGCCGAGTAGTGTCCTCTAGCAGTGTTTCTACTGCGGTCAGCTGGTTGGATAGTTGCTGAAGTTGTGGGTCTAACGCAAATTTTACTGCCTCGGTTAATTGTTGTAGTTGCTGCGCCGTGAATCTCGTTCCAGGCGCCTCTGGAGCGGGGCTGGTGGCCATCTTTGTGTCCGTCACGCGGGACCTATCTGCTTCTTTTTTCGCTGTTTTCGCCGGCATGATTGGCTCCCCGCGACTGACAAAGTTGTCCATACACTCGAGCTGGACTCCCGTTTCAGTTTTTGTCAAGTGCTGGTCAGGGTGTCCATAGTTAGCGGCGGAAAGGGGAGACCGGGGCCTAAGAGGAGAGCTTCCCGCTTCTGCCCTCCTCAGCACATCACATGATCTCCTTCTTTCCACCTTTTAACATCAGGTCTAGGCTTCCATGATGGTATTTTTAAAACAATGTCCATGCCTGATTTAAAGTCCTAACCTTTGCGGCCAACTCTAACCATTTTCCTTACTTGGTCATAGTTGCCCTTTCAAAAATTAAATGCTGCTACAGTAGATTTCCTAAGTGACTTCACACCAGATATCGGTTCAAATTTGATCATGTTATGATCCCTGTTTCCCTGTGGATCTAACACCATTACCTCTTGTACCATGCCCTGCATTGTACTAAGGATTAGATCTAAAATAGCGCCCCCTCTTGTTGGTTCTTAGACCAGTTCCTCCAAGAGTCACTTATTACATCTAGAAATTTTACCTCCCTAATGTAAAATTTATCCAGTCAATAATGGGGTAATTGAAATCACCCATTATTATAATGTTGCCCAATTTGCCAGCTTTTGTAATTTCTATAAACATTTCTTCATCTGTCTATTCATTCTGTCCTGGACAGTAGTACAGCCCTACCAGTATACTCCTTCCCTTCACACATGGATTCCATAATGTTATCTGTTTCATGTAGAATGTTTATTTTGTTTGACTCAATACCCTCTAACATATAGCAAAACCCCTCCTCCAGTCTGATACACTATCATTGTGCTATAATTTGTACTCCGATAGTGTCCCATGAATTCGCTTCCACCAAGTCTCTGAGATGTCTATTATATCAACCTCTTCATTTAGTGCTATATACTCCAACTCTCCCGTCTTATTTTTTAGGCTTTTTTTTAAATTTTTTTTGTTATTTTTTTGTTACATTTGTACCCCGCGCTTTCCCACTCATGGCAGGCTCAATGTGGCTTACATGGGGCAATGGAGGGTTAAGTGATTTACCCAGAGTCACAAGGAGCTGCCTGTGCCTGAAGTGGGAATCGAACTCAGTTCCTCAGTTTCCCAGGACCAAAGTCCACCACCCTAACCACTAGGCCACATTTGTATATAGACACTTTAAATTGTGTATTTTCCTTGCATCTACAAGCTGTTTTGAAGTTGATGAGGATAATTTGCATCCTTTACTCTGTTCTCCCATTAAACATTTCTGGCTTTCTTTCTTATTGAAACCTCTCTACTGGGATTCCTTAAAGATCCTGTTTCAATAATATCCTTCAAGTATACTCCACACCAAACCATGTGCTCCTGGGCAACTGTCAGCTTTTGCCCCTATTTTACCTTAAAAGCTGCTCTTATCTCTTTTTTAAATGTTAGAGCCAGCAGCCTGGTTCCATCCTGGTTAAGGTGGAGTCCATCCTTTCAGAACAGGCTCCATCTTTCCCAGAATGTTGCCTAGTTCTTAACTAATCTAAATCCCTCATCTCTGCACCATTGTCTCAAACACAGATTGAGATTACGGAACTCTGCCTGCCTCTTGGGTCCTGGGGGATCTGGATTTCATCTTTCTTCTTAAGAGCCTAAATTTGCCTTCCAGAACCTCCTCCCACATTTTCCTTTTGTCATTGGTACCTACATGTACGAAGACAGCTGGCTTCTCTCCAGAACTATTTAAAATCCTATCTAGGTGACAAGTAAGGTCCGCCACCTTCGAAACAGGCAGGCAAGTGACCAGGCAATCCTCACATCCACCAGACACCCAGCTATCTATGTGTCTAAATGATTGAATCCTAACCTTTCCCCTTTTTTTTTTGATGATCCATGGACTTTTGGCATTATAATTTGGGGACTGGATCACAACTTGGCGTTGATTGACTATGAGAGGCATATTTTCAAAGCACTTAGCCTTCCAAAGTTCCATAGAAACCTATGGAACTTTGGAAGGCTAAGTGCTTTGAAAATATGCCTCTCAGTTACCTGTATGGTTGGACGGGTCATCAACAAAAAGTGTTGAAAAGTTAACATTTGATGACGGTCTAAGTTGGTAATAATTGTTGAAATTTTTCAAATTGATTGTAGGTAAGCAGCTGTTATGCTATTTACCGTATGGTTTGTATTGAATGTGACAGCAATAAAAATGGTTGAATATTACAATACAGGGGTGGGGGGGGGGGGGAGATAAAAAAAAGGCTGATGACAGAAGGCATTATTGATTGTATTATATGCAATCTCATATCTGAACAATGTATCACTGCAATTTTGGTTGTATATGATTTGGCTTGTCATCAATAAAAATTGTTATAACATAAATGCCTTCTGCCTGGAAATCAAGAAAGCCTTAACAAACTAGACAACTGGTGAATCTTCAGGCCATTCAAAGTACTGTTGCAATAAGGAGGGATGACTGGGAGAGATTTCTTTCTCCTTTCAAGTCCTCTCTTCTTATTACAATGATATTATGCAGCTCTAATATACTACTATTACTTATCATTTCTATAGCGCTACAAGGCATACGCAGCGCTGTACACCATACACAAAAAGACAGTCCCTGCTCAAAGAGCTTACAATCTAGATAAGACAGGCAGACAGACAGAACAATTAAGGGTAAGGGAATAAAGAGATGAGGATAAAAAGGACAGGGCAAGTGAGCAGTGGTTAGGAGTCAAAAGCAGTGGTAAAGAGGTGGGCTTTAAGTTTGGACTTGAAAACAGCCAAAGAGGGGGCTAGACATACAGGCTCGGGAAGTTTATTCCAGGCGTGAGGTGCAGCAAGATAAAAGGAATGGAGTCTGGAATTAGCAATAGAGGAGAAGGGGACAGATAAGAGAGATTTATCAACAGAAAGGAGTACCCGAGGGGGGGGCGTAAGGAGAGACAAGAGTGGAGAGGTACTGGGGAGTGGGGCAGAGTGAATGCACTTATAGGTCAATAAGAGAAGTTTGAATTGAATGCGGAAACGGACAGGGAGCCAGTGAAGTGACTTAAGGAGAGGGCTAATGTGGGCATAGCGATTTTTGCGGAAAATGAGTCGCGCAGCAGAGTTTTGGACTGATTGAAGAGGAGAGAGATGGCTAAGAGGGAGGCCGGTGAGAAGCAGGTTGCAATAATCAAGACGAGAGGTGATAAGAGTGGGAATAAGGGTTCTGGTATAGTGCTCAGAGATGAAGGGACGGATTTTGCTGATGTTATAGAGAAAGAAACGACAGGTTTTGGCAATCTGCTGAATGTGAGCAAAGAAGGAGAGAGAGGAGTCAAAGATGACCCCAAGGTTACGAGCAGATGAGACAGGGAGAATGAGAGTGCCATCCACAGAAATAAAGAAAGGGGGAGAGGAGAGGTAGGTTTAGGGGGAAAGATGAGAAGCTCGGTTTTGGCCATGTTAAGTTTCAGATGACGTTGAGACATCCAGGAAGCGATATCAGATAGGCAGACTGAAACTTTGGTCTGGATGCTGGTTGAGATTTCGGGGGGTGGAGAGGTAGATTTGGGAGTCATCAGCATAGAGATGGTATTGAAAGCTATGGGATGATATCAGAGAGCCAAGGGAAGAAGTGTAGATGGAGAACAGAAGAGGACCGAGAACAGAGCCCTGAGGTACACCGATTGGTAGAGGGATAGAAGTGGAAGAGGATCCACCAGAGTGTACACCAAAGGTGCAAAGCGAGAGGTAGGAGGAGAACCAATATATAATATAATATACAAACCAATTTTACTGATCCTGTGTGGGACAATGTCACAATCTGTCACACTGGTCAGGAAAAGTGAGCCCTTGGGCCACTACCGATAACCGGCAGCGGCAGGAGAACCACCCAAACAGGCAGCAAGCTGAACCCCAGACAGACTGGCACAGGCTGGGCTGGAGCAGCTGGACTGGAACAGAAGCAATAAGCAGTAAGCAGGAGAATAGTCCACGAATCAAGCAGAGTCTTACTGGCAGGCAGCAAAGCAGAAGGGAAACCAGGAACCAAACAGTGTCTATAGGGTGGCGGCGATCAGTACTAAACCAGGAATCACGCAGGGACTTGGGCAGGCAGCAAACAGTAGTAAACCAGGAAACAAGCAGAGTCTTGGATAGGCAGCAAACAGTAGAATAAACCAGGAAACAAGCAGGGTCCTGGGCAGGCAGCAAACAGTAGAATAAACCAGGAAACAAGCAAGGTTTTGGGCAGGCAGCAAACAGTAGAATACACCAGGAAACTAGCAGGGTCTAGCTGAAACTGAAAGTAGCAAGGTTAGCACTGCAACAAACTCTCACAGATGAAAACTCTTCTGAGGACCTCTGTTGCAAAGGCAAACTAGAAAGTTTCCAGGTGGCTAATAAAGGTAAAATACCAGGGAGGTCACCAGGTAAGGGTGCTGCTTAATTCCAAAAATCCCAAGACAGTCTGAATGGCAGGAAGATTCAGACCGGACCAGAATGATTTCTGAAACATGGGAAACAGCAAGCAGACAGTCCATTACAGCCACCAGGTCTGACCACCAGGTGGCAAAATAAATGAGAGCATGAAACACGGGCACAATCATGACAGACAATGTATTTTATTTCTAGAAATTTATGTACTTTCAACAAATTTGTGCCCCATGTGAGGAAAGGGAAAATTAGGTCCTTACCTGATAATTTTCTTTCCTTTAGTCACAGTAGATGAATCCATTAACTGATGGGTTGTGTCTGCCTACCAGCAGATGGAGACAGAGAACACTGAAAGTACACAGTGATCCTGGACGTCCAGCCCCTTCAGTATATGAAATTTCCAAAGCAGAGTGAAGAAGAAAGGCAAAATAACATGAACTTTCCTCACAGTGAACAAACGCTCCATGAACCGGAGAAAGAACAAAGCAAAGGAGGGACTTTCTCAACCTCCTGCTATATAACAGCATGTAGCATCTCTGACAGCTTGGCTTCACATACTCCTGATGAGACAAAACATCTGTATGAAATATCTATACAAAAACAAAGTCAGACAGGGAGGGATCATGGATTCATCTGCTGTACATAAGTATTGCCATACTGGGAAAGACCAAAGGTCCATCAAGCCCAGCATCCTGTTTCCAACAGTGGCCAATCCAGATCACAAATACCAGGCAATATCCCAAAAAAGTACAAAACATTTTGTACTGCTTATCCCAGAAATTGTGGATTTTCCCCAAGTCCATTTAATAACGGTCAATGGACTTTTCCTTTAGGAAACCGTCCAAACCTTTTTTAAACTCCGCTAAGCTAACCGCCTTTACCACATTCTCTGGCAACGAATTCCAGAGTTTAATTACACGTTGAGTGAAGAAACATTTTCTCCGATTCGTTTTAAATTTACTACATTGTAGCTTCATTGCATGCCCCCTAGTCCTAGTATTTTTGGAAAGCGTGAACAGACGCTTCGCATCTACCCGTTCAACTCCACTCATTTTATAGACCTCTAACATATCTCCCCCTCAGCCACCTTTTGTCCAAGCTGAAGAGCCCTAGCCGCTTTAGCCTTTCCTCATAGGGAAGTCGTCCCATCCCCTTTATCATTTTCGTCGCCCTTCTCTGCACTTTTTCTAATTCCACTATATCTTTTTTGAGATAAGGCGACCAGAATTGAGCACAATATTCGAGGTGCGGTCGCACCATGGAGAGATACAAAGGCATTATAACATCCTCATTTTTGTTTTCCATTCCTTTCCTAATAATACATAACATTCTATTTGCTTTCTTAGCCGCAGCAGCACACTGAGCAGAAGGTTTCAACGTATCATCAATGACAACACCTAGATCCCTTTCTTGGTCCGTGACTCCTAACGTGGAACCTTGAATGACTTAGCTATAATTCGGGTTCCTCTTTCCCACATGCATCACTTTGCACTTGCTCACATTAAATGTCATCTGCCATTTAGACGCCCAGTCTCCCAGTCTCGTAAGGTCCTCTTGTAATTTTTCACAATCCTCCCGCGATTTAACGACTTTGAATAACTTTCTGTCTTCAGCAAATTTAATTACCTCACTAGTTACTCCCATCTCTAGGTCATTTATAAATATGTTAAAAAGCAGTGGTCCCAGCACAGACCTCTGGGGAACCCCACTAACTACCCTTCTCCATTGAGAATACTGACCATTTAACCCTACTCTCTGTTTTCTATCTTTTAACCAAGTTTTTAATCCACAATAGAACACTACCTCCTATCCCATGACTTTCCAATTTCCTCTGGAGTCTTTCATGAGGTACTTTGTCAAATGCCTTCTGAAAATCCAGATACACAATATCAACCGGCTCACCTTTATCCGCGTGTTTGTTCGCCCCTTCAAAGAAATGTAGTAGATTTCCCTTCACTAAATCCATGTTGACTTTGTCTCATTAATCCATGCTTTTGAATATGCTCTGTAATTTTATTCTTAATAATAGTCTCTACCATTTTGCCCGGCACCAACGTCAGACTCACTGGTCTATAATTTCCCGGATTTCCTCTGGAACCTTTTTTAAAAAAATCGGCGTTACATTGGCCACCCTCCAGTCTTCCGGTACCACACTCAATTTTAAGGATAAATTACATATTTCTAACAATAATCCGCAAGTTCATTTTTCAGTTCTATCAGTACTCTGGGATGAACACCATCCGGTCCAGGAGATTTGCTACTCTTCAGTTTGTAGAACTGCCCCATTACATCCTCCAGGTTTACAGAAAATTCATTAAGTTTCTCCGAATCGTCAGCTTTGAATACCATTTCCGGCACTGGTATCACTCTCAAATCTTCCTCGGGGAAGACCGAAGCAAAAAATTAATTTAATTTCTCCGCTACGGCTTTGTCTTCCCTGATCGCTCCTTTTACTCCTCGGTCATCTAGCGGTCCAACCGATACTTTTGCCAGCTTCCTGCTTTTAATATACCTAAAAAAAATTTTACTATGTGTTTTTGCCTCCAACGCAATCTTTTTTTCGAAGTCCCTCCTTATCAGCGCTTTGCATTTGACTTGACATTCCTTATGCCGTTTCTTACTATTTTCAGTCGATTCCTTCTTCCATTTTCTGAAGGATTTTCTTTTAGCTCTAATAGCTTCCTTCACCTCACTTTTTAACCACGCCGGCTGTCGTTTGGTCTTCCATCCTCCTTTTTTAATACGTGGAATATATTTGGTCTGGGCTTCCAGGATGGTGTTTTTGAACAGCATCCATGCCGTTCTTCTCATTTTATCATAGTCTCCTTTTTTAAAGTTAAACGCTAACGTATTTGATTTCCTATGTATACTTACTTCAAAGCTAATATCAAATCCAAACATATTATGATCACTGTTATCAAGCAGCCCCAGCATCATTACCTCCTGCACCAGATCATGCGCTCCACTAAGGACTAGGTCTAGAATTTTTCCTTCTCTCGTTGGCTCCTGTACCAGCTGCTCCATAAAGCTGTCCTTGATTTCATCAAGGAATTTTACCTCCCTAGCGTGTCCCGATGTTACATTTACCCAGTCAATATCGGGGTAATTGAAATCATCCATTATTATTGTGCTGCCCAGTTTGTTTGTGTCCCTAATTTCCTTTAACATGCTGTGGCTAAAGAAAAGAAAATTATCAGGTAAGGACCTAATTTTCCGTTCCTTGTTGCGCTCCCTAAATAGGGTGAGAACATGCGACCCCCACGAGCAAGAACTTGCGCCCCAAACTTTGTGTCCTGTCGCACTGCAACATCCAGCCTGTAATGTCGCACAAAGGAGAGCTGAGAAGCCCAGGTAGCCGCACGACAGATCTCTTGTAGAAAAAGGACACCCGTTTCAGCCCAAGAACAGGACATCACCCTCGTGGAATGCGCTCTAAACGCTTCAGGCGGAGACCGACCTGAAAGCAGAAAAGCAGAAAAAATGACTTCCTTAAGCTAACGGGCCATAAAGGCTTTAGACGCCGGAAACCCGCGTCGTGAACCTGCCAACAGAACAAATAGATGGTCAGAATTCCTGAACCCATTTGACATCTGTAGATACAGCAAAAGAGCTCTGCGGACATTCAAAAGGCGCCACTGCCCAAAGTTTTCCGGAAAGTCCTCCATACGAAGGGAAAGCAGAAAAATGGGCTGGTTAAGGTGAAAAAACGAAACCACCTTAGGCAGGAAGGAAGGCACTGTTCGGACGGTTACACCAGACTCCTAGAACCGTAGAAAAGGATCCCGGCAGGAAAGAGCCTGCAGTTCAGACACTCTTTGTGCCAACATCATTGCCACTAAAAAGACTATCTTGAGAGTCGCATCCTCCTCAGAAGCATGGTGCAGTGGCTCAAAAGGAGATCGCCGGAGCACTTTCAATACGAGCCCCAGTTTCCAAGACGGACAAGGCGACTGTAAGGGAGGACGGAGATGTAGCTACCCTCTGAGAAATCGGGCAACATCCAGATGAGCAGCTAGGGACAAGCCGGAGAATTTCCCCCGGAAACAATCCAACGCCGTTACTTGAACTCGAAGGGAATTGTAAGCCAGGCCCTCCTGTAAGCCGTCCTGTAAAAAGTCCAACAATTGTGAGGCAGAAGCTAGAGAAATAGACTTCTTAGCACACCACGCCTCAAAGCTGCGCTAAATCCATGCATAGGCCGCAGGGGAGGACCGCATGCGAGCCTGAAAGAGTGGTAATGACCAAGTTAGAATAGCCCTTGTCTCTCAAGAGCCTTTCAAGAGCTAGGCCGTAAGACCAAAGCAGCAGAGATCTTCCATAGCCACTGGACCTTGATAGTAACATAGTAACATAGTAGATGACGGCAGAAAAAGACCTGCACGGTCCATCCAGTCTGCCCAACTTCCTCATGCTCAGCTCTAATGAGATGCAAATACAGGTATGTTCATAGCGTTGAGCATTAGAGAGTTCGGTGGGAGGACTGTGCTTGGTGCATGCACTCACGTGTTATGCGTCAAGCACAGTTCTTGAGCACATGCCCAGTGAACCTGGGGCCTACACCGAGGAGTGAGGCCTGCAGGCTGTGCAGGTAAACAGCCTTATCAGTGCTGACCCACTTAACCCAGCCAGCACCAGATAAGAAAGCAGTGAAGAAAACCAGGAGCACAAAGTGATCCCGAACAGGACAAGACCAGCCCCATTTGCTCCCTCCCTCCTTTCCTCTTCCTTGTATTTCAGGGAAACATCAGGTTTCCTCATCACTGGATTTCTGGCCTCCCTGCCCTGAGGCTGGGGATGTACAGCATGAACCCTCACCGCCCGCCCCGGTACTCCCTGCACACCAAGCCCAGACCCACTGTATAGCGCCAGCAGGATATGCATGTGGTAGTGGTAGTGGTGGAGAGAAGTCACTTTTTCATCTTGGCCCTAATGCCCAGCCACCCTAACCCAAGCTGGTGTTATTTCTGCAGTGGTAAGGCAGCTTGGTTTTGTGTACTTTTCTTCCAAGCATTGGGAGGGAATAGAAAATTGCCTCATTTGACTAGATTAGCATGTTATTTGCACTATCCTTTGGCGAGTTCATTGTTCCCCGCATTACAGCCCTCCGAGCATTCTGCTCTGCGCTAGCAAGTGCAGGTGCTAGTCTAGCGCTAATGGCCTCTTGCACCTGAGGCAAATGCTCAGAACCTATAGCTGGCATTAGAGCTGATTAGTGCTGATGTTAATCTGCGCAGAATGCTCAGGGGGTTTTAGCACAGGAAACATGCACACCAAAGATGGCAGTAAACTGCATTTAAATGTAGTCAAACGGATGTTAATGAGGTCATTTGCTATGCCCTCCCAATGTTCTGAGAACAGCGCACAAACCAACCCTGCTCTTACCGCTGGAAACCTACAACTAGCTGGCACTGGGGGGTTTGAAGAGAGGATTTCTTAAAATCTGCCGGTTTTGATTTCTTTTGAAAGGAAGCCCATGCAAGCCTCTAAGCACCGGTACTGAGAAACAAATGTGTGCAAGTCTGGGCAAACCTGAAAATGAATGCACACATTGGTGCCCGTTTTCTGCACTTTTAAGTCTTTCAAGTGAAAAAGTTTTTGAAAAGCTTATATTTAAAGGGGCAAAAGAATGGTGCCGATGTGTGCTTCACTTCAGGGTTTGCCTGGGCATGCGCACAAGAGCTACACTTACCGTAACACTCCTGTGTTCATGCACCAGGCACGTTCCTCCCCCTTCCTTTCAGTCTCACAGAACGCATATAATTTGAATTCCACTAGTTTTGAGCATTGGAGAGCTATGTTTCTGCACTGTTCCTGTGGTACAGGTTGTGCACAGATCGCTTTACCACCACAGTTTTGAGAATTGGCCCCTCACTTTGTTAAGAACTGTGATTTGAACCTGTGTTTCTTCAGCTGGTACCCCGTTGGCATCATCTGTGAGTACCAAATATTAATTTTGTATCCTTGTTTGTTATTTCACCTGTTGTGCTGGGTCCGTTGCTTTTTAATGTATTTATAAATGACCTAGAGATGGGAATAACTAGTGAGGTAATTAAATTCGCCCGATGACACAAAATTATTCAGGGTCGTCAAGTCGCAGGAGGAATGTGAACGATTACAGGAGGACCTTGCGAGACTGGGAGAATGGGCGTGCAAGTGGCAGATGAAGTTCAATGTTGACAAGTGCAAAGTGATGCATGTGGGTAAGAGGAACCCGAATTATAGCTACGTCTTGCAAGGTTCCGCGTTAGGAGTTACGGATCAAGAAAGGGATCTGGGTGTCGTCGTCGATGATACGCTGAAACCTTCTGCTCAGTGTGCTGCTGCGGCTAGGAAAGCGAATAGAATGTTAGGTGTATTAGGAAGGGTATGGAGTCCAGGTGTGCGGATGTTATAATGCCGTTGTATCGCTCCATGGTGCGACCGCACCTGGAGTATTGTGTTCAGTACTGGTCTCCGTATCTCAAAAAAGATATAGTAGAATTGGAAAAGGTACAGCGAAGGGCGACGAAAATGATAGTGGGGATGGGACGACTTTCCTACGAAGAGAGGCTGAGAAGGCTAGGGCTTTTCAGCTTGGAGAAGAGACGGCTGAGGGGAGATATGATAGAAGTGTATAAAATAATGAGTGGAATGGATCGGGTGGATGTGAAGCGACTGTTCACGCTATCCAAAAATACTAGGACTAGAGGGCATGAGTTGAAGCTACAGTGTGGTAAATTTAAAACGAATCGGAGAAAATTTTTCTTCACCCAACGTGTAATTAGACTCTGGAATTCGTTGCCGGAGAACGTGGTACGGGCGGTTAGCTTGACGGAGTTTAAAAAGGGGTTAGATAGATTCCTAAAGGACAAGTCCATAGACCGCTATTAAATGGACTTGGAAAAATTCCGCATTTTTAGGTATAACTTGTCTGGAATGTTTTTTACGTTTGGGGAGCGTGCCAGGTGCCCTTGACCTGGATTGGCCACTGTCGGTGACAGGATGCTGGGCTAGATGGACCTTTGGTCTTTCCCAGTATGGCACTACTTATGTACTTATGTACTTATGATCTGTGCAGGGGGATGGGTGAGAGGTGTACTTGCCTCAGGAAGCTGGTATAGAATACCAACAATAGGTAAGAGGCAGTTTGGGGTAGATTCTGTATGACCCCTGAAAACTCCATGTAGAAAAAAATACACTTAGGTGTATCCTCTAAATTATGCCTACATTTTATAGAATCGGCTTAAATTTCCACACAGTATATAGAATACGCCGAGCACCTCTCCATGAGACCAAATTTGGTTGTGTCCATATAGGCCATGTTTTACTTGGTGTAAATCCTGACGCCTAAATTAGGCACAGAGTGGGTGTATTTTATAATAAAACGCATAGACTGTAGAAATGACCATGCCCCGCTCATGGCCATGCCCAGTTTTCAACTAGGCGACTTAGAATTTACAAGCACCACGTTATAGAATACACTTAGCGAGTTGTGTGCGTAAATCTCAGTTAATGCCAGTTATTGCTAATTGCTTGTTAACATCCAATTAACAGCACTGATTAGCTAGTTAACCAATGAAGTTATGCACATTGTTATAAAATACGCTTCGATTTCCATGTGGAAATCAAGGCACGATATATAGAATTTGGAGGTTTGGGCCTCAGGAAGTGAATAAGGATTATTAACCTCAAGGCAATCAGCAACAGGGGCTGGTTGAGGAATGAATTGCCTAGGCAGGAGACTGGTCCTCTGGAATAAAAGAAATAAGGTACAATGGGATCCCGAGGTTTCTAAAGGTTGTATTAAACCCTCAGAAAAGGAATCTTCCAGGGGGTGGCAGAACCTACCAATTTTATGCTGGATCGCTGCTGGGAAACCATCAACAAGTTTTAGACAGATGGCATTACTATTCCAGAGACAAACTCCTTTAATGTAAATATAATTATATATGGGTATGCTCAAAGCAGTCTACAGACATTTGTGCCGTCTCTGAGTTTCTCTTATATGTTACATGTAATTTGTTATTTGTCTTCTGTTAAGCTGGGTTTGTAAAGTCTTTTGTCAGACTCTGTATCTGTCTCTGTAAGTTAGTGTGTCTAAGAAAAACAAAAGACAAAGTTGTAAGAGAAAAAAGAGGAATATGTAACATACTTTATTGTCCCTGTCCTTAATTGTCTTTTTAAATCTTTCTGAATCTGAATTTGCAGGCTGAGGTGGGAGAAAATTATGTCTCACTAATGCTTGATCCACCTGGGTAGTATTGTTGATTTTTTTTTTATACTGTTATCTTCTGTTTTAAGACTGTATTTCTGTCGATCTGAAGAGGAAAGTTAAAGGCAGGTCACATTTTGAGTTTAAAAACCATTCCTGAGTGTACACTAACTGACTGGCGGGGAAGAACTGGAATGCAGCTGTTTCAACTCTTACTTACAAAGCAGTAATAAAATCTGATTGATGCTGGGGCGTGCCTGACTGATAATTGAAATTGTTGGTTTTAATTTGCTGCTTGACATCAATGGAATTTTTGCGCCATTAACATCTTGATGCATGATTAATAGGAAAAAAAAGGCTAAAAGGGAATTGTTAAAAGCAGAACGTATAGTCCAAACTAAGTACGCTTAGGGACAGATCCTCTGCTTCATAACCTTAACAGCACAGTGTAAAGTGAATGAACCATGAATTCTTCCAGCCTGCTTTTACATTTAAAAGTTTGCCATTGTTGTGGATTTCAACTGGCATAAAAACTAGTAGTGTGTGTGTGCTTATGCTATCTGGATTATGCATTCTTGTGTCTGTTTAAGGTGAATCGGCTCCTGAATTACTTCGTACCCTTGTCCAACCTCTTTATTTCATTGTTGGGAGTCAGACTCACCCTCTCGTGCTTTCTTCTTTCTCGCCAGGGTGCCGCCCAGCTTGCCTAGGAAGGATTCCTCCTTTTTCATCCTGTGTGACTGCAAGGTGGGCGAGCGGATGGGAGTGGAAGACATTGCTTACTGGCCCAGGAGAGACGGAGAGGGACGGTCAGCCGCAGCTCTGCCGGACACAGCCACAATGACCAAGTTAGAATAGCCCTTGTCTCTCAAGAGCCTTTCAAGAGCTAGGCAGTAAGACCAAAGCAGCAGAGATCTTCCATAGCCACCGGACCTTGATGAAACAAGTTCGGGACTAGAGGCAGAGGAAACGGAGCCTCCACCAGCATTCACCTGAGGTCCGTGTACCACGGACGCCTCGGCCAATCTGGGGCGATGAGAATCACCAATCCTTGGTGCAGGCGAATCCGAAGCAGAACCCGCCCTATCAAGGGCCACGGAGGGAACACCTACAGGAGGCCCGAAGACCAAGGTTGAGCCAGTGCATCCAACCCTGCAGCACAAGGGTCTCCTCTTCTGCTGAAGAAACGAGGGGCTTTGGCATTTGCACTTGATGCCATGATATCCAATCCTGGAATCTCCCATTTGGCACAAAACTGAAGAAAAAAATTCCTCAGCAAGTTCCCATTCCGCCAGGTCGAGTTGATGCCTGCTGAGGAAATCGGCTTGCACGTTGCTTTGACCGGCAATGTAAGCCACGGACAGCAGCTCCAGGTGGCGCTCGGCCCAATCGAAAATCTCAGACGCCTCCGTGGCTAGGGCTCTACACAGAGTGCCGCCCTGACGATTAATGTAGGCCACCGCTGTCGTGTTGTCTGAAAGAACTCGGACTGGGAGACCCTCCAGAGTCCTGTGGAAGACCAGAAGAGCTTGGAATATCACTTTCAGCTCCAAGCGATTGATGGACCACCCCGCTTCCACGGTTGTCCACTGACCCTGAGCATAGTGTCCCAGGCAATGTGCTCCCCAGCCTAATAGGCTGGCATCCGTTATCACCAGGCGCCAAGAGGGGAGAGCCAGCAGTATCCCTCATCGTAGCATGATGTCGGAGAGCCACCAATTCATACTGCGCTGGGCCGCAGGGAACCACGGAAGCCTGCGTTGGTATTTCTGGGAAATTGGAGACCATTGCTTCAGCAAGGAAAGTTGCAGGGGTCTCATGTGTGCTCTCGCCCAAGGAACCACTACTATGGTGGCCGTCATCGATCCCAGGAACTGGACAAGGTCCGAAGCAAGACGGCGGGGCATCCGCAGGAGCAGTCAGGCCTGATTCTGAAGCTTAAGTCGCCTGCTGTCGGGGAGAAAGACGAACGCCGAGGCTGTGTCGAACCGGACCCCCAAATACTCGAGAGGCTGAGAGGGGGGGGTTTCAGGTGACTTTTAGGCATATTGACCACCCAGCCCAGAGTCTGAAGAAATGTTAAAACTCTGGTTGTGGCAAGTCGGCTTTCGTTCGCCGAATCCTCCCCGATGAGCCAGTCATGTACTTTGATACCCTCTCGCCTGAGAAAGGTGGCCACCACTACCATCACCTTGGAAAAAGTGCAAGGTGCTGTTGCCAGGCCAAAAGGCAAGGTGCAAAACTGGAAATGTCTGCTCAACACCGAAAACCGCAGGAACTGCCGATGCAGGAGCCAGATAGGAATATGCAAATACGCTTCCTTGAGGTCCAGAGACGTGAGAAACTCCCCTGGCTGAACCGCCGGAATGACGGAGCGCAGGGTTTCCATGCAGAAGAGTCGCACTCTTAAGGCCTCGTTGACTCTGCGTAAGTCGAGGATTGGTCTGAAAGACCCACCTTTTCGAGGCACCACAAAATAAATGAAGTAGCGGCTGCAGCCGCGTTCGGCGGGAGGAACCGGAACCACCGCTCCAAGCTTCAGTAGTGACTGCAAGGTCTCCTTGACCACTGCCCGTTTGACGGCAGTGCCAAACGCGATTCGAAAAAAGGCGTCTCCAACCGGAGAAGCAAATTCCAACCTGTAATCTTCTCTGATCAGGTCCAGGACCCATTGATCATAAGTAATCTTGGTCCACTCCTCGAGAAAGAGGGAAAGGCGACCCCATACTGCGGGAACCGAAGAGTGGACCAGCGTCCCATCATTGTGGAGGACGCCCCTCAAAAGGAGTTCCTCTGCTGAAAGTGGGAACGTTGAAAACCCCGCCGAAAACCCAGAGCGGTATCTTAGAGCCTCTCGAAAACATGGTCTGGAAGAGGGGGAAAAGGAAGGGCTCTTGGAAGAAGGCCTCGGCCTATCCTCAGGCAGCTGTTGGGACTTAAGAGTCCCATAGGTCATTGACGATCTTCTCCAATTCCTCCCCAAATAAAAGGAGGCCCCTTTAGACTTCTCACAGTAGCAAGTGGAATGAGACATATTGCGGACTGGTATAGATCCACCGAGGACTTTACAGCAACAAAAATGGAGATGGAACTGATGGGAGAAATGCACTTCAGTTGCCTCCTGCATGTCGGAGGAGGCATAATGCCTAAGGAGTTGCAGAGAACGCATATACTCCCGACGGCAAAAGCGGTGTGGCAGTGGATATGCCAACATCACCACTTCTCCGGGACGGATACCCCATTCATATCGATTTGTGATAACCCTAGATTCCCACCGGGCATGCTTTATCCAACCTTCCGCCGGTGGCGGAGGGGAGACTTATCTACATCCTTCAAGCAGTGACAGAAGAGGGACAAGTAAAGACCTTTTCAGAGCTACAAAAACAATTCTCTCTAAAACAGACGGATTACATGCACTACCTGCAATTAAGACATTATATACAAAGCCTGCCTTGGGAATGCTTAACAGAAGACATACAGGAGGAATTATCCTCGGCATACTCCCTTCAATCACAAACTAAAGTCTCACTATCCATACATCATAGACATTTACGAGACACAACTGAAGAACCAGATTTTTGGGGTTTGGCGCACGCTTGGAGTACTGAATTGGAAAGATCAGTGACCCCCCAACTATTTCGAGAGTACATTGTGTCAATACACAAACTGTCCAAGATGACCTCTTATACTGAAATGGAATACAAATTTGCCATGAGATCCCACATTCCACCCCGCAGAGCATTTCATATGGGGATCTCACCTGATGGCGCTTGCCCCAAATGCCATACGGAAGGAGCGCGACTGGGACACATGTTCTGGGGATGCCCTGCTACCCAGAAATTTTGGAAGATGGTAACTCAAGTCACTTCACAGCTGTGGGGCGCGACCTGGAAGAGGGATCCACTAATGCTGTTTGGACATTTCACTTTGTTAAGACCTATCCCAACTGGATTCAGGGGATTTATATGCAGAGCAGTGATGATAACTAAAAAACTGATCCTCCTGGAATGGATTACAAATAAGCCACCCTTAGTCCAGCAGTGGCGTAGTTGTATAATGGAGTATATGAGATTCGAGTACAGAGTGGCGGTTAACCAGCAAGACTCGAGATTTAAGGAAAAGGAATTCTATCGCATATGGACCCCGTTTTGGCAGTCTATACCTCCTGGAGGTAGAGACCGTATTCTTAACATGTAACTGATTTCCACAACCAGACCATCCACCGACAGATACCGAGAAGAGAGGGGGGGAAGGGGGGAGGGGCTAAAAGGGGGGAAGGAATAGATAAAAAGGAAATATAGATGTAGGCAAGGGAAGGAGGAATAAGGGAGTTTGAAGTTGTAGGAAAGGTTTAAATGATAGACTCAGAATGTTTAACTAGGTCTAAGCTTTGTTACTTTACATTAGACCACATAGTCTGAAGTAGTTAATTAGTTGAGTAGAGAGAGCTCTGAGACATGATAGAGTCATCAAATCACAATTTGTAAACTGATGCCTTCCTCTGTTTGAATGTTCACTTGCCTAATAAACAAAATATTAAAATAAAAAAATGAAATAAAGAACCTTTTAATATACTTGCACACTAAAAAAAAAACATAAATAAAAGGAGGCCCCGAGAGGGTAACCTCATCAGCCTTTGTTTAGAGGCCATATCAGCCGCCCAATGAAAAAGCCAAAGAAGGCGGCGAGCAGAAACAGCTAAAGACATCTGTTTAGCAGATGCTCTGACCAGATCATAAAGGGCATTAGCCAAAAAGGCCAGGGCAGACTCCAAACGCGGGACGACCTCAGAGAGGGAACCTGCTCCATCCGCGGGCTGTTCGACCACCTGCTGTAGCCAGGAAAGGTAAGCCCGTGCTGCATAGGAACTGCTAAATAACTGCCCTAAAGGAGATGGCCGAGATTTCAAAGGACCGCTTCAAGGCGGATTCCAGCCACCGGTCCTGCATATCCTTCAATGCGACTCCTCCCTCCACAGGGAGAGTAGTTTTCTTAGTCACCGCAGTGACCAACGCATCCACCTTAGGCATCCCAAAGAGAGACAAGTGGGATTCACCCACAGGGTAAAGGTGACACATAACTCTAAGCACTTTCAAGGGGCCATCAGGTTCAGACCATTGAGCTGAAATAAGCTCTTGGATGGAGTCATGCACCGGAAAAGCCCGAGAAGGCTTTCTAGTACTGGCCATCTTATGTTTAATAATTTTTATTGATGATACTTCATATCAAGACAGCATTTTCACGTTACAGATAATTCTTGCTGATATGACTTCCTTACTAACAGTTTTCAACTATAACGTCATCATCAAACTTTTAACATTTTTCTCCCTCTCCCCCAATTCTCTTCTCTCCCCCCCCCCCCCAATTCCCTTCCCCTCCCTTTTCCTTAGAATCTCTTCCTTCTTTGAGTGTGCTTCCACATTTATCTCAAATATCATCTTCTTTACCTAAATCATACGCTTGATCTAGGACAGTTCTCAAACATTCCTAGATCCCTCTCTCCCCTATCCTAATAAGCCCCCCCCCCCCCCCCCCCCCCCCCCCCCCCGGTAACATATCCCTCTCTCCCTCCTAAATGCACATTCCTCTACTATTATATTGTTGATTTTACATTTGTATGGTGTTCAGTACTAAACTACGGGTTCTACTACTAAGCGATTGAACATAAGGCTCCCAAGACTGCCCAAAACTCCTTTTTCCGCTTTGAAGTTCCTCTAGCATCTTTGGCCTCCCACGTTACTAATATGTGTAGACTATTTCGCCAATGCCAGAATGATGACGCGTCAGCCTGTATCCAGTATTGAATTATGCACTGTTTCCCAATTATACAGGCTTTATACATAAACTGGCATTCTGAACGTCGCAACATATTCCTATTCCCTCTATATCCTAATAAACATGCCTGAGATGTCATGTTGACTTGTTTGTTCAGTATATGTTCACAATATCGCTGGATACTATTCCAGAGCCGCCTCACATACACACATTCCCATAGAATATGTATTAGCGACGGCTCTGTATGTTCACATTTAGGGCACTTGCTCACTGGTATTTGTCCCGCATAAAATGCCTGTTTGGGTGTGAAATATGCCCTCATAATTATTCTATATTGGGTCTCTCTATGTCTTGCACTATAGATGTTATCCTTAATCTCTTTTATATATTCTATAAGATATCTCCTCTGATTGCCGTTCCCATTTCGCTCGTCCATCTCTGCGCTACCCCATCATATTTTTTAGGTGGCATTGTCTTTGTTATTGCTCCATGTAGCCCCAAGACCGTTATCCGCTGACTCCTCGGGGGTAGAAAAAAGGTTTCTAATAATGGAAACATCTCTCTAGAGCAGCCATTCCTGATCAGTCTAGAGATATAAACCCTCACCTGTAAGTACGAATACCAATCAACATTACTATCCCCCACTATTTGTCCTATTTCCTATTTAGTTCTAATCCTTCCTGTGTTGTGCAATAAATCCGCCACTACCACCACCCCTTCCCTTAGCCCATTTGTTGTATCTGTCTGACATAAGTCCTGGCTCAAATTCGGCATTTCCTATCAGTGGGATCATATCAGTACATCTTGGGTTTTTCCCCGGGAACTGCAGCACATATTGCCATTGCGTCTCATTGGCGCTAATAAAATATGTTTCCTCCACTTTGGGGGAATCCATTTATATTTCAACGGTTTTTATTGATGACACATCTTAAGCACGTATCCACCTTAACACAGCAAGTTCAATGCGATCCTACAGTTCACAGGTGAGGAACTGCGCAGAAATACAACATGTCTTACAGCCATCAATCTTTTTATAGTTCCCCCCCCCCCCAACCGTATGTTATTTTAATGTATAATCAACAGTTTGTTAGGGAAATTACACTTGTAAACTTACAGATCTCCACAGAACATACTGATTGTGTATCAAACAAGTATAGCACATTAGTGACCAGAAACATTATAATAGTTGAACCCTGGAGGAAGTGACGTCAGCCCTAGAGATGGCAGCTTGATTTGAGAGCTCTGCTGTCTTCGGAGTAGAATAGAAGCTTCCCCTGCGCTAAATTAAGGAGTTTACTCACCAAAACGAAGGAGAGACCATCGGAACGATGGCAGCGAAGAAAAAGTTGGCGAAGTTTAAATTCAGGGCTGATACGCCCAGTGCGAGTAAGGGATCGAGCCTCCGGACACGCGGTGCAAAGATGGCCGCCGAAGAGAGTGAATCCGACCCAGATCCCGAAGAACAAATGGAGAGTGAAACGGAGCTGAGCAAACGGGACTTTGTGCGTTGGTTCAAAGACCTTAAAACTGAATTGGTGGCAACTCGGCGAAGTATTCAAACTGCGGTAACGGAGTTGCACGAAGAAATAAAAGAAATTGGAAATCGAATGGCGGAGAATGAAGAAAAAACGGAGGCAGCAGTGGCGGAAGTGAAAGAACTCCAGGGAGCTCTTAAAGCTGAACAACAAGTAAGAGCAGACTTGGAAATAGCGCTGGAAGACCTGGAAAATCGCACAAGACGGTGCAATTTGCGATTTAGGGGCATTCCAGAAGAAGATCAGTATAAAGATCCAGAAAAGGTAGTAAAAGAAATTTGCACCTTTTTACTTCAGCAAGACTCTAACGGGGAAGGGCAGCAAGAACAAGAGCCCATAGAACTGGAGAGAGCCCACAGAAGCTTAGGGCCACCAAGAGGGGGTTTGCCCAGAGACATAGTGGCATGCTTCCACAAATATACTGTTAAAGAGAGAGTATGGAGGCGAGCAAGAGAAATGGGGGAAGTAAACTGGCGGTCGGTTAAAGTTAAAATCTTCCAAGATCTAGCAAGGAAAACATTGCAGAAAAGAGACTTTAAAGAAATTACAGCATATCTGCAAAAGGCAGGATTGCGGTACCGTTGGCTATTCCCATTTGGATTACAGATCACAGTGGGAAATAATACCAAGCGTCTACACACACATCAAGGAGCGTGGAAATTACTGAGAGAGATGGGATGCACAGATGTTCCCAGAGATGAAGAGGCGAAAAGGCATCCTACTAACAACGCGAGGAGGATGGAGCAGAATAGTTGGCAGAAGGTTGGGGGAAAGAAAAATCACTTACCCCCAAGGGAGGACAGAGCGGAAGAACAGTCAGTAGCAGTTACCTGAATGAGAACTATACAGCTTCTGGACTTAAGCTATCTTTTTGATTGAAGTTGGTGGGAGACTTGGGGGTGGGAATGTTATGTGCAGATGTTAAAATGGAAGAGAGCAAATGTTAATGATTAAGTTGGAAACGCAGGGGGTTAAGATTCTATGGATAAATATTGGAACGGTTAGGCTCTGGGGAAGGCTAGCTTCCTAAAGGGTAAGACTGGCACGAGATATAGTTTGCCAGTTACAAGGGGGTACAAGGGGGGGGAGGGGGAATGTTAATGGATTAAATAACCCGGGTAAGAGGAGCATTATATTCAGGGAACTGCGTAAACTGAATTGGGATATAGTAATGTTGCAAGAGACGCACATTAAACAATGTGATGAATCTCTAATCATGAATAAAGGTCTGGGTATGGGATACGCCCTAGCAGACTCCAGGGGAAATAAGACGGGAGGGCTGGTGATTTATGTGAAGGACCATTTGAAGTTTAATAAAGAAGCAGTTTACAAGGACAGAGAGGGGAGATGTCTAGCAATTAAAGGGCAATTGAATGGTCGAAGTGTTACACTTATCAATGTATATGCTCCTAATGTGGGGCAGGGAAAATACTTTGATTCGCTTCGGGAAGAATTGCTCCCTTTTGTGGGGGGGGGGGGTGTTGATGGGGGGGGACTTTAATCATTCAATGGGATCACTGGACCACTCCATTAGGCAGAGGGGAGGGGGTGGTTATAACGGGCGACAATTCCACAGATTGATGAGAGAACTAGATTTGATTGATATATGGCGTCTGAAACATCCGGGCCGACGACAATTCACACACTATGCACACGTACAGGGGACATATGCAAGAATAGATGCCATTTGGGGAAGCAGGAATGAGTGGGGGGAAGTGCGAGAAGCAGAAACTGAAAACATTCATGCCTCTGATCATGCACCGGTATGGGTGAAGCTAGATGGGTTAGGGGAACAGGGGGGAAGTCAAATTTGGAGATTAAATGAATCCCTCTTGGACAAGGTCGAAGACTGCCAAGAAATACAATCCACCATTAAAGAGTATTTAGAAATAAATGATACAGGGGAAGTGTCAGAGGGGATCCTCTGGGACGCACTTAAAGCGGTGGTGAGGGGGGTGCTCATACGTAAAGGAGCATATCTGAAAAAGAAGAGGGCGGCCCATGAGATGGAAGTGCGGCATAACTTGGCGAGACTAGAAGCACTACATCAGAGGGAGGGTAAACCCAAGCAGCTACTGGAGCTTAAAAAGTGGAGGGGAGAGCTGCAAAAAATTCAGCTGAGAGCAATGGAATTCCATAGGCAGTTACTACAACAGAGATTCTTTGAATTCAGCAATAAAGCGAGTGCAATGCTAGCCAGAGGGCTAAGGGATAGAAGGGTTCGAAACACGATTACTAAAATAAAAGGGTCAAAGGACTCGATGCTTCACCAAGATGGGGAAATTAGAGAGCAATTTGTAAAGTTCTATAAGACATTATATAGCAAGGAATCCACAGCCTCCAAAGGGGAAATCAGAGAATTCCTACAGAGCCTGGGACTGCGGAGGGTAACGGCCCAACAGAGGGAGAAAATTGAAGCCACTGTGACCTTAAAGGAAGGTAGTAAAAGTTATCAAAGGGCTGAAAGGGGGGAAATCCCCTGGGACGGATGGGTTCACGGCCAAATATTATAAGCTCTTTCATCAAGAGCTAGGGCCACTGCTGGTAAGATTGGGCAATGCTTGTTTTGTAAAAAAGGGCATACCGCCAAGCATGCATGAAGCTGGGATATCGGTACTCCTAAAACCTGGGAGAGATCCAACATTATGCGGCTCTTACCGCCCAATATCCTTGCTGAATGTAGACGTAAAAATTCTGGCTAAGCTTATGGCAGATAGATTGAGTGAGATATTGCCTTCTCTTATTCATGAAGATCAATCTGGCTTTATACGTCAAAGACAAGTGGCGAATAACATTAGACGAACTCTTAACCTGATCTGGAGAGCGCAGAGAAGAGGGGACTCCATGACACTTCTCACAATAGACACAGAAAAGGCATTCGATAGAGTGGAATGGGATTACCTATGGGAAGTAATGTTAGAAATGGGGCTGGGAAGACCTTTTGTGGGATGGGTGAAAGGGCTATATGAACATCCAGTAGCAAGAATTAAGGTAAACGGGGGATGGTCAGGCATATTTAATATACAAAGAGGAACTAGACAGGGGTGCCCCCTATCCCCGTTATTGTTTGCTATTTCTATTGAGCCTTTAGCTCAACAAATCCGGGGGCTTAAAGACGTGAAAGGAGTTCGGATGGGAGGACAAGAACACAAATTAGCCTTATTTGCAGATGATCTATTATTTTATATAGGTTCCCCAGGGAATACCCTGCCAGTGCTTATTAGAGAGTTAAACATGTTTGGAAGTATGTCCGGGTTTAAAGTAAATTTTGATAAATCAGAACTTATGGGGATAATAGCAACAGAGCAGGAGGTGGAACAAATGAAGAGATCCGGGTTTCGTTGGACCGACAGAAGTTTTCGTTACCTAGGTATACATATCCCAAGCGATCTTAATACACTATACCAGTTAAATTGTGTACCACTTATAGCGGCAATCAGGAGAGATCTAATCCATTGGAAGAAAGGATGGTTATCGTGGTGGGGCCGCATAGCGGCGGTAAAAATGAATATACTACCAAGGTTACTCTTCCTCTTTCAGACTCTCCCAATTGCTGTCCCTAAGAGGGAGTTACAGAAAATAGAAACAGAGCTGGGGGAATTTGTATGGGGAGGACACCCTGCTCGACTATCAAAGAAAATAATGTGGAAGACGATAGAACAGGGAGGAAGAGGCATGCCAAATATTACCTGGTATTATTGGGCGGCGCAACTCAGGCAAATTGGGGCTTGGAGTAGTGTGGACCTATCTCCCGTAACGAGATTTGAACAGATCTTTGTCCAGGAGGGTAATCTAGATGCTTTGTTGTGGGGTTCGGCCCCAGATAACACGTATAGATCCCTGACCCTAAATCCCTTTATTTCCCACTTACTTACAATATGGGGGAAACTTAAGAAGAACTTGAGGGGTACACAGACCCATTCCACTTATGCCTGGATAACTCAAGAACCAGGATTCCCTGGCGGGCGGGAGAATAACACATTTGCATTATGGTTTGATAAAGGGCTGATAAGATTTCGAGAACTCAATAGAGGGGAATCTTAAGAGCTTTGAAAAGTTACAACAAGAATACAATCTTCCACAGACTGACCTATATGCATACCTACAAGTAAAGAATTATATGAGCAAAGAAAAGTGGTTTAAAGATAAAGGGTTGGAGGGTGAGAAGTTCGAACATTTATGGGGAGGAATAGGAGAGGGTGGGAAAGGAATCTCAAAGCTATATGAGCATATAAGGGGCTCTGGGATGGTAAAGCTTTCCTATATGAGGGCTTGGGAGCAAGATCTTAAAATGGAATTTAATGAGGGGCAATGGAGGAATATTTGCAAAGAGGTGAAAAAGGCATCAGTGTGTGTCCTAATTAAAGAAAATGCCTATAATGTCCTGAGTCGTTGGTACTATACTCCAGACCGAATAAAGGCTATGTATCCTAATTCCTCGGACACCTGTTGGAGGTGTGAGGAGGGGAAAGGAACATATTTTCATATCTGGTGGGAATGCCCGAAGATACAGACATACCTGGAGTTAGTTACCGGCTACATATCACTAGCGGTAGGAATTCAATTTTCTTGTGAACCCAAATGGTGTTTATTAGGTTTGGGAAAAAAGGGTGGGAAGAAATGGCAAAATAGAATTACACGAATGGGCCTGGCGGCAGCAAAAACAACCATAGCATTGAAATGGAAGCAGAAGCTGGGCCCAACAGGGCAAGATTGGAAGGGTAAACTTCAGCTAATGATGGGGCTGGAAAAATTGACGGATAGACGTAGGGGTCACTATAATCCGAAAGCGGAAGAGTGGCTACACTTAGCAGAGATTTGGAAAGATGATTAAGGGAGCAATAAACCTGAGGTATAAGATGCGGATGAGGAAGGGTGGGGGGGAGGGGGAGAAGGGAAGATGGAGGGAGGGGGATTGAGAGCCCAGGGAGGGTGGGGGGGGGGGGGAATTTGAATGTGATATTGCTTGAATGTTGCTGTTTTTGAAATTTTCAAGGAGTATTTGTCTCCAGATGTTGTTATTCTGATATGTTAATAAAAACTTTTACAAATTAAAAAAAAAAACAATAGTTGAACCCTTTGGTCTCCCCATCCTCTCCCTAACCCTCCCACCCGTACCCCTTTTTATTTTAACTTGAACATGAACATACCAAAACGAAGCTCAAGCACCCTTCATAATGTGTTAAGGATTAAACTTCTACCTTGCTGCGTTAGCATGGCCAAATAGGGATTCCAGATCTTAAGAAATCGGATCTTACGTTTATAAGAACCTCTGGCTTCTTGCGCTTCCCATGTTATTATTTGATGTATTTGAGTTCTCCAATGCCAGAACTCAGGTTTATCCTGTGATGTCCACTTTTGCAATATACATTTCCTAGCTATCAAGCAGCGCTTGCGGCACAACAAACACTTCTCCCGCATTAAGCCCTTTAAAGGATCCAGGACAGTCAAGCACCACCTGGATAGGAGTGCCTTGTATACGATTCGGCATCATAAGGGTGAGAAATGCCACAACTCGCCTCCAGAAACATCGTATAACGGAACATCCCCAGAAACCATGATATAGAGAATTATCAACCATATTACATTTCTGACAAAGGGGTGTTCCAATACCCCCTGCTCGGAATAGCTGAACTTGTGAGAAGTATGCTCTATGAACAACTCTATACACACATTCTCTATACCCTGCCCCACTAATTAAATGGGGAATGTTCTTAAGATGAGCTATAACATCCCAAGAAGCAAGATCCCTTCCCACATCTAACTCCCATCTTCTCTTGAGCTGGGCCAGCTCCTTCCCGGGTGCCAAATCCCATATTTTCTTCTGTAAGTTGGAAATGAAATGGGCCTCTACTGAGATCTCTGCAAACAAGGTCTGAACCCTCTCACCCAATCGAAATTGGAGTGCTGTTTTGTCCAGAGAGTGTACATAATGTTTCAGCTGACAATATGCAAAAATGTCTCCCCAGCCAATGGATTCATGAGGAATCAAGCGATCTAAAGGTCTAGGCCCACCTGTCTGGTCTACCACTGCCCCCAAGTTACTAAGGCCTTGAACCGCCCCATCTTACAAACACTGAGTTCTCCTGCCCCGGTCCAAACATGGGGTTCCCCCCAATCGTTAAGAGTTCTGATACCTGTGGGTCACCTCCCAATTGTTTCCCCAAAAATCTCCACGCTTCTCGTACGGGGCCTAACATAACAGATTTACCCCCTATTTGTGACAAAGACGCTCTATCTCCATGCAGTAGTGAAACCAACTGATACGGTCGAAATAACTCTTTTTCTATTTCCAACGGAGTATGGTAATCAGAAGAACAGATCCAATCCCTTACCTGTCTCAAATTGCATGCTATATTATAGTACTTAATATTGGCCAAACCCATTCCCCCCTGCTTCCACCCTCCCAACAATAAAGGCATATTTATTTTTGCCTTCTTATATGCCCAACAAAATTTTATCACTAAACGATAAAACATTCGTATATCTTTCTGCAATAATCTTAAGGGCAAAGTTTGCATGACATAAAGCCATCTGGGAAGCACTACCATGCGTATCAAACACAGTCGGCCCGACAATGGCAACGTTAAAGCTCTCCAGGCCTCCAACTGCTGTTTCGTTTTTCCTAACAACCATTGCACATTTGTTCGATATAACTCTTCTGTCCGGGGAATTAAAATAATACCTAAATAGCGGAATGACTCCTCCACTCATCTTAGCGGGAACTGACCCGGCCACATTCTCCGGGTTTCCACCGTGACAGCCAGAGCTTCCGACTTGTCGTAATTCAGTCTAAACCCCGAGAATGCTCCAAATTCCGAAAATACTTCCAGAAGATCACTTAAGGACTCCCAGGGATTTGTAAGCACAACCAGCAGGTCGTCGGCAAAAGCCGCCACTTTGAATTCGGTGTCCAAACCTCACCCCCCTAATGGACTTGCAGGAATTGATATTTCGGATCAGAGGGTCCACATATAATAAAGAGTAGGGGTGAAAGCGGGCAGCCCTGCCAAGTCCCCCGTCGAATATCTAATATCTCAGCGTATCTATCATTTATCCACAGCCTAGCTCGGGGGGACACGTACAGGGCAGCAATTGCCCTCACAAACCATCCCTCGAACCCATATTTCTCTAGAGTAGAAAATAAAAAGGACCACTCCACCCGGTCGAACGCCTTTTCAGCGTCAAAACTAATCAGAATTGACGGGTCACCTTTATCTTCTAGGCGCTCGAGGGATGCTAGGATGCATCTAAGATTTCACGCGACCGACCTCCCTTGAACGAACCCCACTTGCGCTTCATGAATGATTCCTGGGAGCACACGTCTCAAGCGATTCACAAGTATTTTTGCAAACAACTTCTTGATTAAGAAGCGAGATGGGCCTACATGAAGTAACTAAAGTTTGGTCTCTTTTTGGTTTAGGCAATACAATTATCTGGGCCAGGTTAAGATGTTCTGGCAAACGCCCGAGTTCCACCCAGGCGTTAAATGCTTTAGTTACAGACGGTACTATTGAGTCCTCCAACATCTTGTAAAATTCTGCTTTAAGCCCTTCCCAGCTTACTACTACTAATTGCCCAGCTCACCTCATCTTCACTTATAGGAGCGTTCAAGAATTTACGGTCTTTCTGTTTAATATTAGGAAGGAGGACATTCTCCAAATAAAGCTTTCTGCTAAAGCCACTCTCCTCTTCCGAACTATACAGATGTTGGAAAAATTTTTGGAATACCTCTCTAATCTCTTTATCTGTGTGAAGTAAATTCCCCCCTTCTCCACGAATAGTTAAAATATGTCTAGGCTTGTTCTTGGATGCTATTAACCTCGCCAACATTCTACCTCCTTTATTCCCGTGCTTATAAAGGTGAAATTTATAATACGCTTGGCATTTTACTGCTCTTTCCTGTAATAAGGTATTCAAGGATGTCTGAACAGCTATTATGCTTTGCCGAACCTGAGGGGTAGCCTTATACCCAAATTGCTTTCTTAAGCTCGACAGTTGTTTCTCCAATCGCAGAAGTTCCCTATCCCTATCTTTCTTATAATGACTCACATAGCTTATGATATCCCCCCTCAGAACCGCCTTTGCAGCTTCCCAAAATAACGTGGGGTTATCTTTCATCCCCATGTTGTAAGATGAGTATTCCCCCCATTTATTTACAAGAAACTCTCTAAATTTCCCATCCTTATACAGATAACCAGGGAAAGACCAGCTCCTCTTTACCCTCTCCTGGTTCGCCGGCTGCCAATTCAACCATACCGCCGCGTGATCTGAAATTATGCAAGGTCCAATTTCTGCATCTCCGACATCCGAGAAGCCCTCTCGTGAGATCAACAAATAGTCAATCCTAGAATGGGTACCGTGCAGTCTTGACTGATGTGTGTATTCCCTGTCTAAAAGATGTAAAACTCGCCAGACGTCTACCAGATCGAGTACTGAACAAAAGTCTGGCAGGCCCTTCCCCATCTTTGGTCCCTGCTCCCGCGGAGGATTGGATCTATCTAGCTGAGGGTCCCAAGCCATGTTAAAATCTCCGCCAAGCACCATTGGAATAGATTCTAATTTGGTTAAAATTGTCACCAATTTCTTGTAAAATTTTAAGTCGAGTTGATTAGGGCCACATACACTCCCTAGGAGAACCTGTTGTCTAGCTACCATCGCCCTACAGAAGATAAAGCGTCCGTCAGGGTCTTTCATAATATCAGTGAGTTGTACTGCCACCCCTTTACGAATTAGGATGGCCACACCCCCTTTGCGACCCACAGCCACCGAAGACACACACTCCCCCACCCACCATCTTGCTAATTTAGCATGTTCACTCTCTGTCAAGTGTGTTTCTTGCAATAATACTATGTCAGCTTTGATACGCTGTAAATATTGCAGTATTTTAGATCTCTTTATGGGGGAATGAATACCCCCCACATTCCATGTGACTATCTTAGTCATATCTCCTATGACATATGTGTTTTCCCATTAATTGATCAATGTTTAGTCTAGGAGGAGCCAGCCCAGCCTCTGACCCCCCTCTATACAATCCAGCATTGCATTCCCATGCACACACAGCATTTTGGTTAGGTATCGCATATAGCTGAGCCCCGAGCCTCATACTTGGTATCCTCCAACCATAATTCTCCCCCGCCAGCCCTCCCTTCCCCTGTCCATTCCCCCCTCTCCCTCCCTCCCCCATCTTACCAAACCCTCCTTCGTTCCCCGACGATCTCTCCCGCGAGATCAAGTCACTTTAACGCCCCCCCCCATCCCAAACCAAACCTAGCAGATTCAACCCTGAAGTTTTATGAATACCTCTTGCTTCCCACATTCGTTTATCTTACCATTCATTACTCCCTCACTCTCCTCCCCACCTTATCATGCTCTACACTACCCCATGTACCTCCAAGCACACATGGGAGAGGAAATCCGCTGGCAAGCAGAGAACTCAAATGCCCCAAAGTACACAGACATATTCATCCTAACCCTGTCCCATGAGGCTCCAGGAATTATGAAGCCCACTGCCAAAATAACCATGTTTCTTCTTACCCACAATTCTATAACATTATAATCTTGTCAAAATACCCAACATCAAGAACTTAACTAGTTTTATGTGCTTGGAAAATCCAAGTGTTCAATTTCAGGCTTGCGGCTCTGAGTGTCTCCGTTGCTTTCATCGGCTTGACTCTTGCATACATTAACCTGACAGTTCAAATGCAAACATGCAGTTCTAAACACCTCTAGCACTCTTGCCTGCCATGCACTTGCTTGTAGATCCCATTAAACCAGATGCCAGCATGCCAAGTTCAGCGGCTCACCACACTAGCCTGCTGCCCATTTACTTGTAATCCCCATTAGTGCAGGTGCACCCATACAGGTCCAGGCGTCTCCAACATTCTTGTCTGTGGGTTTCCCAATTATACTTTCCTCAGTAGCGCCTTCAAACTAATGTCTGTTCTGCCTCTCCAGAGGGATAATGGATTCAGTTATCTGCCAGCATGTGGTTCGCATTAAGCACCTTCTCTGCTTCTGTTACCGTTTGAAAAAACTGCCAGCGGTCCTGCACTTGTACCCGCAATTTCGCAGGATACTGTAGTGCGAATTTGATCTTTTTTGCCACCAGCTTGGAACAGATTGGATGAAACTTTCTTCGCTGTTCTTGGACAGCCTGTGTGTAATCCTGAAAAATCAAAATATTCTGACCTCCATATTTCAGCGAATCTCTCCGAAGTTTAAATCCCTGGAGGATCTCAAGTTTGTGTTTATAATTTAAGATCTTGGCCACCACTACTCTTGGCCTAGTATTTGTCTCCAGTTTCCATCCCACGCAGTGCGCTCTTTCAATTACCAGCTGGCCCAATGAATCCGTGAGGGCCAATTCTTTGCCAACCAGGCCTCCAACCACGACTCCAAACTGCGCTCCGGAAGTTGCTCTGGAAGCCCTACGATCCGCACATTATTTCTACGTGAATGGCTTTCCAGGTCCTCGAGCTTTAATTCTTGCTCTCTTAGCTGTTGTTGCATGCTACGCAGATCAGGGCCATAGCCTCGTGTGTCGTCCTCCAACGCGGAAACCCGCGTTTCTAAATTGCTTGTACGGGTTCCCAGGCCGTCCAGTCCCATCTGGATATTGTCCAATTTATCATGGAGCGCTGACCATTTCGGAGCCCAGGCACTCGCAATCGCGGTCGTCAGTTGAGACAGCTGCTGCTCAGTGAAACACGGCGCCGCAATGTCTGGGCCGGCATCCGCCATTTTACCTTCCACACTGCTCACCTTGTTTTTCCCTTTATTGGCTACTCGCTGGGACATAACCACTGGTGATCTTGTAAGATATTTGTCCATGCGCCGTTACCGACTAGGATCGCGGTATTTAGAGGTCTTCCGACAGGTAAAATAGGTTTTTTAAGGGATGAGGGTCCCAGAGCTGAAGCACCACGCTGCTAGCTCAGCTCATGATGTCACGTGACACCGGGGGGAATCCATTTAATAGATGCATGTAGGAAATAGTAAGGGTGGTATGGCCTAAACAAGGTTCTTTCCAACTCCCATGGTGTAAAGTCTTCAGTTCCTAAAACCCAATCTGCCATGTGTCTCATCAAACATGCCCAATTGTATCCTCTTAAATTAGGCATCCCTAGCCCTCCCATCCTTAACCCTCCAAACAATTTCTCTAGTTTAATTTTTGTTCCCCCCCCCCCCCCCCCCCCAGCAAAAGTGAGATGATATTCTTCTCAACTGGCTTAAGTCATTGTTTTGTATATATAGTGGCAATTGTCTAAGCACATAAAGCCATCTGGGGAAGACTACCATACTATACATACTAATTCTCCCACTTAATGTCAACAGTAAATTATGCCACTGGGTCAGTGTCTGTCTCGAATGCCTCAGAAGATTATCTATATTCTTCCTATAAAGATTTTGTGGGTCCGCTGTTAATATTATTCCTAAATATTTAAATTCTCCTACTGTCCAGCGTAATGGAAACTCCCTCTCCCAACGTCCAGGGATCAAGTCATGAGTAGGCATACTTTCTGACCTTTGCATGTTTAGTTTGAACCTTGAAAAGGAGCCATATTCCTTAAATCTCTCCAGCAGCACCGGTAGCGCAAGATTTGGTTTAGTTAAGTGGACTAAGAGACCATCAGCAAAGGCCTAAATTTTGAACTCATGGTTCCCCATGCGAACCCCCATGATCTCTGGATCTTCCAGTATCATCCGAATTAACTGATCTAACATCAAAGCGAATAATAAGGGGGGATAAAGGGCACCCCTGCCGTGTGCCTCTACAGACCGTACTGGCCAACTTAGAGTTAATAGAAGAGGTTGTGGCCACGTCAGGATTCAATACTGAGGGCCTGAAAAGCATCAGAAATGAGAGCTGGTAGCTTGTCGCGGAGGAAAATCCGTACCGCTTTAGGGTTATCCAACCCCTATGGCAAGCAGCTACCCTCCTCTGGATCATCAGTCCGTGAGGGCCTGCCAGACCCATCATAATCCCCGAAACCAGACAACGGGGGAGAAAGGGGTGACAGAGAAGCACCCTCAGACGGTGTGGTCACTTGTCTGCGTTTAGCCTCAGCCAAGAGCTCGGGGGAAGAGACAAAGTCTCCAGCAGACGCTGGGTTTTCAAAACCTGGAGGCAATCCTGTCCGCAGAAAATTTTCAGAAGGCTCAGGCAGGGTTTTTTTTTTTTTTTTAACATAAAGGCCCTATGTATCAGCAGCACAAATTCTGGGGCAAAAACAACGAAACCCTGACCATCCACTCCTATATTAGAGGAAGCTGAGGCATGAGCCTCTCTAGAAACCTTGAGGAGAGGCGTCCCTCTGCACTCAGACTCCTCAGCCACAGCGAGGGTCGAGTCACGCGGCGCAGCCAAAATGGCGCCCGCTGCAAACTCCATCGGTCGGGAAGAATCACCGCCAGCCATGCTCGTGTCAGCATTAGTATCTAAGCAGCACGTGCTGCAAAGCCCCACTGCTGTCCTACGTTTTCCAGCCATCGCCCTTCTTCAGCGGAAAATAGAAACAAAATGGCGCCGGCGGTGCACCAAAACGTACCCCGCACAGGAACACTGTCAGCGGGAACCTCCCCAGGGGAGCTGGGCACCACTCTCCACACCTCTGGAGACCGAGTCAAACGAGCTCCGGTTAGGCTGCGAAGTTCCAAGAGCACTGGAAAAAACCTCAGAAGTTGCTGCACTGTTAAAAGCAAACCTCTTTTTTTTTTTTTTATACTGTGAGGAAAGTTGAGGCAGGCAGCCAGAGGAAATACGGGAGGAGGGAGAATGGGGTAAGGCAGGGACAGGGAAAACCAAGTATGCCTTTAAAGTGGGCACCACCAGCCCTACACCCCCACTCGACTGGCAAAGCACAGGAGCCACCCCATGTAGAATACCAGGAGCTTAGAAAGCGACGTCCACACCTGCTGGGAGATAGAGATATACTGAAGGTAGAAGGGGGCTGGGCGTCCAGGAACACCATGTGCTTTCAGTGTTCTCTATCTCCACCTGCTGGTAGGCAGATACAACCCATCAGTTAATGGATTCATCTACTGTTGATGACAAGGAAACTATCTTTACTGCCTTTTTGGCTTGTACATATGTTTTAAAGAACAAAAATTAATTACCACAGGAAATGGTCAGTTAATTTGTTTTCTAGAGTTGCATAATATACAGAATTCCAAATTGTGTGTGTGTGTGTGTGTACACTGCATTCAGTTGCATGACCCTGGAATCATGCATTCAGCTACATGTCCCTGGAATCAAAGTGTCTCTAACAGTGAATTGCAGATATTAACATAGTTCTTTGTTTTCCCCTAGCACAGGTCTGTGAACTCTTTGTATTGGTTGGCATTGCTTTCTTGTGGACAACATGAATACTACATGAGAGAATCTATATATCATATATAGGACTACTTTATGACATAAAGGACATTTGAGGGACACAAATTATGTGAGGGAACAAAATGTTTCTTGTTAATTAACTATATGTATTTATCTTTGCAA
This sequence comes from Microcaecilia unicolor, assembly GCF_901765095.1. Classification (NCBI taxonomy): domain Eukaryota; kingdom Metazoa; phylum Chordata; class Amphibia; order Gymnophiona; family Siphonopidae; genus Microcaecilia; species Microcaecilia unicolor. The sequence goes on along the minus strand of NC_044039.1, from coordinate 61,899,989 downwards.
AGTGGCTAATCAAGGTTGTTTAGAGCACAGGTTGTCCAGTAGGGGCACCTGAGTAGCCTAGTGAGCTAGGCTCATCTGGCTAGGAGCCAGAAGACAGATTTTATAGGTCAAAATCTGGCAAGGTGGGGAGGAAGTGACGTCACTGGACGATATGGCTGCCTAGCTTCATAGCTCCTCACCCAACACCCAATTAAAGTGCTAATCAGCGTTTGCTAAAGGGGGGGAAAAGGTGGCAAAAGCGATCTGAGTATTACCTTCAACGACTGCAGTCATGAGCAAAACTGCATCGGCTCGAAAGAAAGAAACGGAGAGGCAGGAGAGAAGCATGGCGGGTAGGGCCACCAAGCGCCATGAATCTCCAGAGCGGGACTCTCAGTCAGACTCGGATTCTGCCCTGTCTCTCACAGAGATGCGAGTGCCTCCAGCAAAAAAGGGCATTTCCAGCGAACTCCGCAAGTTTTTGTCAAACATTCAGGACAAGATTAAACAATCCAAGGATGAGATATTGGAACGAATGGACACGTTGAGTTCGGAACTCAGAGAGCTTGGGGGCAGGGTGGAGGAGGCAGAGATGAAACTCGATGAGCACGGGGAAACCCTGAATAAGCACACTACATCGACTCAAGGAGAAAAAGAATGTGCAATTAGAGTACAAGCTGGACAATCTCAAAAATAGAGGTCAGCGGAACAATCTTCAGTTCCAGGGGGTCCCCGGAGGAGAGACTGAGGATGTGTCAGCGATAGTGCTACTACTACTACTTCGCATTTCTATAGCGCTGCTAGGGTTACGCAGCGCTGTACAAGTTTAAACATGAGGAAGGACAGTCCCTGCTCAAGAGAGCTTACAATCTAAAGGTAACAAACTATGTAGTGAGTGTAGTATCATGAGTGGGGAAGGTGGTTAGGCGCCAAAAGCAAGGGAGAAGAGATGGGCTTTGAGTAAGGACTTGAAAATGGGCAGGGAGGGCGCATGGCGTATGGGCTCGGGAAGTCTGTTCCAGGCATAAGGTGATGCGAGGCAGAAGGGGCGGAGTCTGGAGTTAGCGGTGGTGGAGAAGGGTACAGATAGGAGTGATTTGTCCTGAGAGCGGAGGTTACGGGTGGGAACATATGGGGAGAGGAGGGTAGAGAGGTAATGGGGGGCTGCAGATTGAGTGCACTTGAAGGTCAGTAGGAGAAGCTTGAACTGTATACGGTAGCGGATCGGGAGCCAGTGAAGCGACTTGAGGAGAGGGGTGATATGAGAGTATCGGTTCACGCGGTAGATAAGACTTGCGGCGGAATTTTGGACAGACTGGAGGGGGGATAGGTGGCTAAGCGGGAGACCAGCGAGGAGAAGGTTGCAATAGTCAAGACGAGAGGTAACGAGCGAGTGGACGAGGGTTTGGGTGGTCTGTTCAGAGAGGAATGGGCGAATTTTGCTAATATTATAGAGGAAGAAGCGACAGGTCTTAGCTGTCTGCTGGATATGGGCAGAGAAGGAGAGGGAGGAGTCGAAAATTACTCCGAGATTGCGGGCTGAAGAGACGGGGAGGATGAGGGCGTTGTCAACAGAGACGGAAAGTGGGGGAAGAGGAGAGGAGGGTTTGGGTGGAAAGACAAGGAGCTCAGTCTTTGCCATGTTCAGTTTCAGATGCCGGTTGGACATCCAGGCAGCGATGTCTGAAAGGCAGGCCGAAACTTTGGCCTGGGTTTCGACTGTGATGTCGGGAATGGAGAGATAAAGCTGGGTGTCATCGGCATAGAGATGGTACTGGAAACCATGTGATGAGATCCTTGAGGAACCCCAACAAAGAGCGGGACGGGGGTGGAAGAAGAGCCATTAGAAAATACTCTGAAGGTGCGTTGGGAAAGATACAAGGAGAACCAGGAGAGGACGGAGCCCTGGAACCCGAATGAGGACAGTATGTCAAGAAGTAAATTATGATTGACGGTGTCAAAGGCGGCAGATAGGTCGAGGAGGATGAGGATGGAATAGTGACCTTTGGATTTGGCAAGGAACAGGTCATTGCAGACTTTAGAGAATGCTGTTTCTGTCGAGTGTAGTGGGCGAAAGCCGGATTGTAGCGGATCGAGAACGGCCTCAGAGGAGAGGAAATCAAGGCAGCGGCTGTGGACAGCACTCGCTGTGTGCTACACTATTGGGCTCTGAGGCGGGAGAGACACCATGTGAATTGGATAGAGCGCATAGAGCAATGGGCGCCCGGAAGGAGCAGCAGACGAGGGATATAATAGTGCACTTCCATAAGTAGGAGGAAAAAGAAAGAATACTGGCGCGTGCTCGGAAGGCACAGAGCATGGACTACAGTGGGGCCCAGGTGTTGTAATATCAGGACCTATCACAATATACTCTGCAGCAGAGGCGCCTGCTGAAACCAGCCCTTGATATACTGACTAAGAATCAAGTACAATATAGATGGGGCTTTCCCTTCTCCCTGAACTTTGCTTTGAAGGGCATTAAATACAGAGTCCAGTCGCTTGAAGAGGCTTGGGAGGCGTTACATACAGCGGGATTGGTGACTTCCAATGCTCCTCCTGGGGCCGTGGCTTCTACAACACAAGCTAAGCTTCAACGATGGCAGCGAGTTCCAGAGTCCTATAAGCGTGCTACATAGAAGCAATAAGATGGCTTGAGAATGATGGACTGGGGATGTATGGACTAAATTTGATGGGGGCTGGCAAGTGAGCTAAGCTGTTCAGAATTCACTTATCCTGTTGGAGAAAGAGTATGAAGTGCTGTATGTTGGCTGGAAGTGAGCAGTGAATGGGGGGAGAGATATGGGGGCATGGTGTGCAAGATATAAGAGCACAGGGTAGCAGGGGAATTGGTTTAAGTGGGTGGGTTAGTAAATGGAAGTAGGGGTGGGGGAGGTAGGGATGACATGCAGAGACCATAAGGGGTGGGGGGGGGGAAGAGTGTGGTGGGTAACTTCCTTGAATTCCACTTGGGGGCATGGGACCTCAACATAGTGTTAGTGGTGGGGGTAAGAAGGGGCTAGAGGGGAGGGGTAGGGCAAGGGGGGAGGTGTATGGGGGGAGGACAAGGGACATAGTTTGGAACAAAGGGTTGGGGACTCTCGCAATAGAGATGTAAGGTTTATGCTGTGTAAAAATGACACGAGTTACCTACATATCATGAGATGAGTACAGACTTAAAGATAATATCTTACAATGTTAGGGGCCTGAATATGCCTCAGAAGAGACAGAAGCTCTATAAGGAACTTAAGCAGCTCAGACCACACTTGGTTCTCATGCAGGAAACACACTTGGGGCGCAGATATGAAAGACTTCTCTCTTACTCTGATTACCCGGCGACATACTTTGCTTCCGCTGAGGGTTCAAAAAAAGGTGGGGGAACAGGTAATGAATGTCAAGAGAGACCCGGGGAGGCGTTTTATATTTTTACACATTAAAATAGACCAAGTAGACTTAACGGTCGCATCTGTGTATGCGCCTAACAGTGGGCAAGAGGAGTTTTTCACGAAGGTCAAACATTTGTTGACAGCATTTGTCCTGGGTTCTCTAATAGTGGGGGGCAATTTCAATGCTGTGATGAATCCTGGTTTGGACAGATCAGGGGCTACTAGAACTGAGGGGGAAAAAGAGGCACTAGCATTGGAATTATTAGCTTACTCTCTGGGCACAGTAGATTTGTGGAGATTGACCCATGGGAAAGACAGAGACTACACATTTTATTCACCAGTACATCACTCATACTCACGTATTGATTACATATTCCTGGATACTGCACTGGTGGAGAGGGGACCAGAGGCGGGGATAGGCAGTATGACACTATCGGATCATGCTCCTGTTTGGACCACTCTGCCGAGCGTAAGGGCGGAAACAAAGGACAGGACATGGACGCTTAATGCCAGTGTATTGCAAGAGGGGGAAATACTAGAGGGCTATAGAAAAATGTTAAAAGAATATCTGGACTTTAATCTTGACTTGGGACCCTCAGTCAGCATAGTGTGGGATGCCTTGAAGGCGGTATCTAGGGGCTATTTCTTGCAAATAGCGAGCAAACGTTCTAAGGCCCGAAAAGCACAGATAGCGAGCTGTATGGAGAGGATTCGGTTGTTGGAGGCCCAACAAAAAGCTAGTGGTTCGGCTCAGGCCTTGCAAGAGCTGAGGGGGCAACTCAGGACAACTTAGTTTGTTGCAGGTGAAACATAGGATGGGCTCTTATGAGTATGCTAGTAAGGCAGGGTGTCTCCTGGCATTACGGCTGCGTAGGCAAAAAGTCGACCGCACGATCCTGAAGGTGTGTGATGCACAGGGTGGGGAATTACGCAATTCAGAGCAAATACGCAAACGATTTGGGGAATTTTATCAAGCATTATATACACAGGAGATTAGCCCTCTATTGGACTCTGTAGAACAATACCTGATAGACAGTGACCTTTCCTCCTTGACCCACCAACAGCAGGGAATGCTGGATAAGCCGGTTACTCCGGTGGAAATACAGGAGGCCATTGGAAGTCTGCCTTCTTGTAAGTCTCCTGGGCTGGATGGATTTCCTAACGAGTTTTATAAGAAGTTCGCACCGGAGTTGGCGCCGCTTTTGGCGGATTTGTTTAACCAGGTGGGGAGGGGGGGCACTTTGTCTCTCTCCATGAAGGAGGCCTGGATTGCGATACTGCCCAAGCCAGATAAAGATCATATTGAATGTGGGTCTTATAGGCCGATTTCAATTTTAAATGCTGATGTCAAAATATTGGCTTAGATGCTGGCCAGTCGGTTGGCGCCGGTGCTACCGTTCTTATACATCCAGATCAAGTGGGCTTTGTGTCCTATCGTAAGGCAATGGACAACATACGGCGTGTAAAGCGAATGCTACATACCTGTAGAAGGTATTCCCCGAGGACAGCAGGCTGATTGTTCTCACTGATGGGTGACGTCCACGGCAGCCCCTCCAATCGGAATCTTCACTAGCAAAAGCCTTTGCTAGCCCTTGCGCGCCGATGCGCGGCCGTCGTCCCGCCCGAAACCGGCCAGTCTCATATGTAGCAAGACAAAGAGAAGGGAAGACACAACTCCAAAGGGGAGGCGGGCGGGTTTGTGAGAACAATCAGCCTGCTGTCCTCGGAGAATACCTTCTACAGGTATGTAGCATTCGCTTTCTCCGAGGACAAGCAGGCTGCTTGTTCTCACTGATGGCGTATCCCTAGCCCCCAGGCTCACTCAAAACAACAACTATGGTCAATTGGGCCTCGCAACGGCGAGGACATAACTGAGATTGACCTAAAAAATTTACCAACTAACTGAGAGCCTGGAACAGAACAAACACGGGCCTAGGGGGGTGGAGTTGGATTCTAAACCCCGAACAGATTCTGAAGCACTGACTGCCCGAACCGACTGTCGCGAACCGACTGTCGCGTCGGGTATCCTGCTGCAGGCAGTAATGAGATGTGAATGTGTGGACAGATGACCACGTCGCAGCTTTGCAAATCTCTTCAATAGTGGCTGACTTCAAGTGGGCTACCGACGCTGCCATGGCTCTAACATTATGAGCCGTGACATGACCTTCAAGAGCCAGCCCAGCCTGGGCATAAGTGAAGGAAATGCAATCTGCTAGCCAATTGGATATGGTGCGTTTTCCTACAGCCACTCCCCTCCTGTTGGGATCAAAAGAAACAAACAATTGGGCGGACTGTCTGTTGGGCTGTGTCCGCTCCAGATAGAAGGCCAATGCTCTCTTGCAGTCCAATGTGTGCAGCTGACGTTCAGCAGGGCAGGAATGAGGACGGGGAAAGAATGTTGGCAAGACAATTGACTGGTTCAGATGGAACTCCGACACAACCTTTGGCAAGAACTTAGGGTGAGTGCGGAGGACTACTCTGTTATGATGAAATTTGGTGTAAGGGGCCTGGGCTACCAGGGCCTGAAGCTCACTGACTCTACGAGCTGAAGTAACTGCCACCAAGAAAATGACCTTCCAGGTCAAGTACTTCAGATGGCAGGAGTTCAGTGGCTCAAAAGGAGGTTTCATCAGCTGGGTGAGAACGACATTGAGATCCCATGACACTGTAGGAGGCTTGACAGGGGGCTTTGACAAAAGCAAACCTCTCATGAAGCGAACAACTAAAGGCTGTCCTGAGATCGGCTTACCTTCCACACGGTAATGGTATGCACTGATTGCGCTAAGGTGAACCCTTACAGAGTTGGTCTTGAGACCAGACTCAGACAAGTGCAGAAGATATTCAAGCAGGGTCTGTGTAGGACAAGAGCGAGGATCTAGGGCCTTGCTGTCACACCAGACGGCAAACCTCCTCCACAGAAAGAAGTAACTCCTCTTAGTGGAATCTTTCCTGGAAGCAAGCAAGATGCGGGAGACACCCTCTGACAGACCCAAAGAGGCAAAGTCTACGCTCTCAACATCCAGGCCGTGAGAGCCAGGGACCGGAGGCTGGGATGCAGAAACGCCCCTTCGTCCTGTGCGATGAGGGTCGGAAAACACTCCAATCTCCACGGTTCTTCGGAGGACAACTCCAGAAGAAGAGGGAACCAGATCTGACGCGGCCAAAAAGGAGCAATCAGAATCATGGTGCCTCGGCCTTGCTTGAGTTTCAACAAAGTCTTCCCCACCAGAGGTATGGGAGGATAAGCATACAGCAGACCCTCCCCCCAATTCAGGAGGAAGGCATCCGATGCCAGTCTGCCGTGGGCCTGAAGCCTGGAACAGAACTGAGGGACTTTGTGGTTGGCTCGAGATGCGAAGAGGTCTACCAAGGGGGTGCCCCACACCTGGAAGATCTGTCGCACTACACGGGAATTGAGCGACCACTCGTGAGGTAGCATAATCCTGCTCAACCTGTCGGCCAGACTGTTGTTTACGCCTGCCAGATATGTGGCTTGGAGCACCATGCCGTGACGGCGAGCCCAGAGCCACATGCTGACGGCTTCCTGACACAGGGGGCGAGATCCGGTGCCCCCCTGCTTGTTGACGTAGTACATGGCAACCTGGTTGTCTGTCTGAATTTGGATAATTTGGTGGGACAGCCGATCTCTGAAAGCCTTCAGAGCGTTCCAGATCGCCCGCAACTCCAGAAGATTGATCTGTAGATCGCGTTCCTGGAGGGACCAGCTTCCTTGGGTGTGAAGCCCATCGACATGAGCTCCCCACCCCAGGAGAGACGCATCCGTGGTCAGCACTTTTTGTGGCTGAGGAATTTGGAAAGGACGTCCCAGAGTCAAATTGGACCAAATCATCCACCAATACAGGGATTTGAGAAAACTCGTGGACAGGTGGATCACGTCTTCTAGATCCCCAGCAGCCTGAAACCACTGGGAAGCTAGGGTCCATTGGGCAGATCTCATGTGAAGGCGGGCCATGGGAGTCACATGAACTGTGGAGGCCATGTGGCCCAGCAATCTCAACATCTGCCGAGCTGTGATCTGCTGTGACGCTCGCACCCGCGAGACGAGGGACAACAAGTTGTTGGCTCTCGCCTCTGGGAGATAGGCGCGAGCCGTCCGAGAATCCAGCAGAGCTCCTATGAATTCGAGTTTCTGCACTGGGAGAAGATGGGCCTTTGGATAATTTATCACAAACCCCAGTAGCTCCAGGAGGCGAATAGTCATCTGCATGGACTGCAGGGCTCCTGCCTCGGATGTGTTCTTCACCAGCCAATCGTCGAGATATGGGAACACGTGCACCCCCAGCCTGCGAAGTGCCGCTGCTACTACAGCCAAGCACTTTGTGAACACCCTGGGCGCAGAGGCGAGCCCAAAGGGTAGCACACAGTACTGGAAGTGACGTGTGCCCAGCTGAAAACGCAGATACTGCCTGTGAGCTGACAGTATCGGGATGTGTGTGTAGGCATCCTTCAAGTCCAGAGAGCATAGCCAATCGTTTTCCTGAATCATGGGGAGAAGGGTGCCCAGGGAAAGCATCCTGAACTTTTCTTTGACCAGATATTTGTTCAGGGCCCTTAGGTCTAGGATGGGACGCATCCCCCCTGTTTTCTTTTCCACAAGGAAGTACCTGGAATAGAATCCCAGCCCTTCCTGCCCGGATGGCACGGGTTCGACCGCATTGGCGCTGAGAAGGGCGGAGAGTTCCTCTGCAAGTACCTGCTTGTGCTGGAAGCTGTAAGACTGAGCTCCCGGTGGACAATTTGGAGGTTTTGAGGCCAAATTGAGGGTGTATCCTTGCCGGACTATTTGAAGAACCCACTGATCGGAGGTTATGAGAGGCCACCTTTGGTGAAAAGCTTTCAACCTCCCTCCGACTGGCAGGTCGCCCGGCACTGACACATTGATGTCGGCTATGCTCTGCTGGAGCCAGTCAAAAGCTCGTCCCTTGCTTTTGCTGGGGAGCCGAGGGGCCTTGCTGAGGCGCACGCTGCTGACGAGAGCGAGCGCGCTGGGGCTTAGCCTGGGCCGCAGGCTGTCGAGAAGGAGGATTGTACCTACGCTTACCAGAAGAGTAGGGAACAGTCTTCCTTCCCCAAAAAAATCTTCTACCTGTAGATGTAGAGGCTGAAGGTTGCCGGCGGGAGAACTTGTCGAATGCGGTGTCCCGCTGGTGGAGTTGCTCTACCACCTGTTCGACTTTTTCTCCAAAAATATTGTCCGCACGGCAAGGCGAGTCCGCAATCCGCTGCTGGATTCTATTCTCCAGGTCGGAGGCACGCAGCCATGAGAGTCTGCGCATCACCACACCTTGAGCAGCGGCACTGGACGCAACATCAAAGGTGTCATACACCCCTCTGGCCAGGAATTTTCTGCACGCCTTCAGCTGCCTGACCACCTCCTGAAAAGGCTTGGCTTGCTCAGGGGGGAGCTTGTCCACCAAGCCCGCCAACTGCCGCACATTGTTCCGCATGTGGATGCTCGTGTAGAGCTGGTACGACTGAATTTTGGCCACGAGCATAGAGGAATGGTAGGCCTTCCTCCCAAAGGAGTCTAAGGTTCTAGAGTCTTTGCCCGGGGGCGCCAAAGCATGCTCCCTAGAACTCTTGGCCTTCTTTAGGGCCAAATCCACAACTCCAGAGTCGTGAGGCAACTGAGTGCGCATCAGCTCTGGGTCCCCATGGATCCGGTACTGGGACTCGATCTTCTTGGGAATGTGGGGATTAGTTAGGGGCTTGGTCCAGTTCGCCAGCAATGTCTTTTTGAGGACATGATGCATGGGTACTGTGGACGCTTCCTTAGGTGGAGAAGGATAGTCCAGGAGCTCAAACATTTCAGCCCTGGGCTCGTCCTCCACAACCACCGGGAAGGGGATGGCCGTAGACATCTCCCGGACAAAGGAAGCGAAAGACAGACTCTCGGGAGGAGAAAGCTGCCTTTCAGGAGAGGGAGTGGGATCAGAAGGAAGACCCTCAGACTCCTCGTCAGAGAAATATCTGATGTCTTCCTCTTCTTCCCACGAGGCCTCACCCTCGGTGTCAGACACAAGTTCACGGACCTGTGTCTGCAACCATGCCCGGCTCGACTCCGTGGAACCACGGCCACGGTGTGGGCATCGAGAGGTAGACTCCCTTGCCCGCACCGGCGAAGCTCCCTCCGCCGACATGGTTGGGGAGCCTTCCTGGGAGGCGACCGCAGTCGGTACCGCGTGCCGGAGACCTCACCCCGGGCAATGGGCCAGCCGACTCCTCACTCAACAGTACCGGAGGCGCAAGCACCCCCGGTACCGGAGGGGTAGGGCGCAACAGCTCTCCCAGGATCTCTGGGAGAACGGCCCGGAGGCTCTCGTTCAGAGCGGCTGCAGAAAAAGGCATGGAAGTCGATGCAGGCGTCGATGTCAGAGTCTGTTCCGGGCGTGGAGGCTGTTCCGGGCTGTCCAAAGGGGAGCGCATCGACACCTCTTGAACAGAGGGCGAGCGGTCCTCTCGGTGCCGATGCCTACTGGGTGCCGACTCCCTCGGCGACCCAGAGCTCTCGGTGCCGACACGGGAAGGAGACCGGTGACGATGCTTCTTCGACTTCTTGGAACGAAGCACGTCACCGGAGCTTCCCGGCACCGACGAGGAGGACGTAGAATCCAGCCGTCTCTTCCTCGGGGCCGAGGCCGAAGGAGGTCGGTCTCGGGGGGGCTGTACCGCAGGAGCCCTCAGGGTGGGGGGAGACCCACCCGAAGGCTCACCGCCACCAGCAGGGGAATGGACAGCCCTCACCTGCACTCCAGACGAAGCACCACCGTCCGACGACATCAGCAGACGAGGAGGTCTCGATACCACCGACGCCGACGCAGCCTTCCGATGACACCCCGATGCAGAGGGCCGATGCCTCGATGCACTCGGGGACGAAGATGAAGGTCCAGGCACCGACGACGTCGATGCAGTCGATACTCCCGGTGCCGATGCCGACGAAGAGCCCGAGAACAAAACGTTTCACTGAGCTAATCTCGCTACCTGAGTCCGCTTCTGTAAAAGGGAACACAGACTACAGGCCTGAGGGCGGTGCCCAGCCCCCAGACACTTAAGACACGACGCGTGCCTGTCAGTGAGCGAGATTACCCGGGCGCACTGGGTGCACTTCTTGAAGCCGCTGGAAGACTTCGATGTCATGGGCGGAAAAATCGCGCCGGCGAGATCAAAACTCGAAATGGCGAAAATGGCACCGCAAAAAATAGGGGAAGAAAACTTCGACCGAGGCCTAAATAGGGCCTACCCCGAGAACGAAAGAAAACTTACCGGGGCAAAACAACTGGACGTATGGGAAGGGAAAAGACCATGAAGGTCTCCTTCCAACAGCTTTTTTTTTTTTTTTATGACACAGTCGATAAATGCCGCGCGAGGTCAACCTTTGGGGCGCGAACGGCGATAACACGACCGTACCGAGCGCGGACAAAAGAAGACTGGCCGGCACGAGCCGGTTTCGGGCGGGAAGACAGCCCGCGCATGCGCGGTGCACATCGGCGCGCGAGGGCTAGCAAAGGCTTTTGCTAGTGAAGATTCCGATTGGAGGGGCTGCCGTGGACGTCACCCATCAGTGAGAACAAGCAGCCTGCTTGTCCTCGGAGAATAGATCTTATATACTTGGCTAAGAGACACCGGAGACCGCTGTGCCTTCTTAGTCTGGACGCGGAAAAAGCCTTTGATAGGGTCCATTGGCCCTTCATGTATAAGGTTCTGGAGGTTATGGGTTTTGGGGTGCAATTCAGGAGGTGGATACAGGCATTTTATGACTCCCCAGGGCATGTATGAGGGTTAATGGGAGTAACTCAGAGCTGTTCACATTATATAGAGGAACTCATCAGGGATGTCCCTTGTCACCCTTACTATCTGCAATGGTTATGGAGCCTTTTGCGTCTAGGGTGCGAATGGATTCGGCCATTTTGGGAATTAGAATTGTGGGAACGACACATAAGATGGCCCTATTCGCCGATGATGTTTTGGTGTTTGTGACTAACCCTTTGTCAACGTTCCCGAGTCTCAAACGGGTTACAGACGAATATTCGGTAGTATCCAGGTTTAAGGTAAATATGGCAAAATCAGAGGCTTTGAATGTAATGCTTCCGGCGGAAGTAGTTGGGTCACTGAGGACATCTTTCTCTTTTCGTTGGGCCAAAAAAACAAATTAGATACCTGGGGGTAAACCTGACTGCTGATATATCTGAGCTTTTTTCGGCAAACTACAAGGGCATGGCCAGAAACATTGCGGCGGATCTGGAAAGGTGGTGGGATCTGTCGGTGTCATGGTTTGGTAGAATAGCTATTGTTAAAATGAATGTCTTGCCACGTTTGCTGTATTTATTCCAGGTGCTGCCTGTGATGATGTCCAGGCGATTCATAGCAGCATTACAAGACAGTATAGTGCGTTTCGTCTGGGCAGGTAAACGTCCACGGCGATCGTGAACTCTTCTTTATCAAGAGAGGGGGAGGGCTGGGTATGCCTAACCTCATATGGTACTATAGAGCGGCACAAGGGAAGGCAGCTATTGAATGGTATCAGGATTATCCGGATCAACAATGGGTACATTTGGAACAGTATTCTATGGGTGTGAGGCCATTAGGCACACTTGTGTGGCTTCCGAGGACATTCAGAGTAATGGGAGAGGGAGTATGCCCATCTGTACATATTACACTCTATTACTGGGACAGCCTTTTCACCAAAAAGCAGTGTGTTCTGTCCCACCTCTCGCCAATAGCATTTAATCCCCTATTTCTGCCAGGAAACATGAAGGGGCTATTCACAAGATGGTATGGGGAGGGAGTGAGAACCTGGGGCCAAATGTTTGAAGCAAACTCCTTGCTGTCCTTTAATGACGTGAAAACTAGATATCCAGTGGGGAGGGGGGATGAATTTGCATATCGCCAAGTGTCTCACTTCCTCAGGACTGAAGCAGTCAGATTGGTAATGAGCCGGGGAAAGGTAAGATTTGGAGGAGATCTGTGAAAAATCACACTCCTCTTGTGGGTTGATTAGGCAGCTCCTTAACCCTCCATTGCCCCAGGTATAAATAAGTACCTGTATATGTAAGCCGCATTGAGCCTGCCATGAGTGGGAAAGTGCGGGGTACAAATGTAACAAAAAAATAAGTTATACAGATGTGTTAGTGCACAAGCCCCACGTTACATCACACATAGAAGAGGCTGGGAGAGGGAACTGGGTGTGGCGCTCGGGGAGTCGGGATGGGAGAGAATGGAAATAGCTGTGATCGGGGTATCAACCCATGTACCACTGAAGGAGAATGCAGTGAAAGTGCTGTTTCGATGGTACCTCACCCCGGATCGATTTCGGAGAATATATCCGGACTCGTCCGGTCTGTGCTGGAGGAAGTGTGGTCAAAGGGGAACAATGGGGCTTGTGGGGTGGAGCTGTGTAAAAGTTAGAGCGTTCTGGAAAGCGGTCCATAGTAGGTTGCAAACCTGGGTGGGGCGCCCCGTCTCTTGGGAGCCAGAGGTCTTCCTTTTCTCTGCCAGGGTGGCAGGCCTCACCTCGAGTCAACAGGCACTGGTGAGGCATGCAGTTGATACAGCATGAGTGGTTATTGCATTATACTGGAAGCGGGGGGGGGGGGGGGGGGGGGGATCCCTCCGGTTAAGAGATGGCTTAATAAGTTGAGCTACGTGTGTGATATGGAGAAGCTCACAGCAGAGCGAAAGAAACAGCAGAGTAAATGGCATGCGGTATGGAAATTTTTTTACTCAGGGTAATCAAAGGGTTTAATTTGAGTGGTGAGAATATGGTATGGCTGGCAGTGGCAAGCGGTGTTCCAAGGGGTTGGGGGGGGGAGGGGGGGTAAGGGGAGGGAGATAGATGTATCTGAAAAAACTCAAAAAGTTTGAAGTTTACTACGGTTAATATTTCTAGTTGATACTGTTGGAAGAGGGAGCATTAGATGACCTAGAATGCCTGTATAAAATATGTAACAGTGTTCTGTTATTGTTGCTCGATGAGTTATTGCACTGTCTTTTTGGTTAATAAAGACTTCATACAAATTAAAAAAAAAAAAATCTGGCAAGGTGTCTCGACGGAGGAGGCACTAGCGATGCGGTACCTGGGTTGGGTTCTCAGCACTCTTCCCTGCCTCCAGGGGATCCCGATCGCTGGTGCTCTGCTTCCAGGGTTCCTGGTGCTCTGCAGCTCATGGTTGTTCCTTCCTTCTTTTTTTTTTGTTACATTTGTACCCCGCACTTTCCCACTCATGGCAGGCTCAATGCGGCGGGCAGTGGAGGGTTAAGTGACTTGCCCAGAGTCACAAGTAGCTGCCTGTGCTGGGAATCGAACTCAGTTCCTCAGTTCCCCAGGACCAAAGTCCACCACCCTACCACTAGGCCACTCCTCCTCTTGTGCAGCACTGCCCTTCCAGGGTTCCCCACCTACATAGTAACATAGTAACATAGTAGATGATGGCAGAAAAAGACCTGCACGGTCCATCCAGTCTGCCCAACAAGATAACTCATATTTGCTGCTTTTTGTGTATACCCTACTTTGATTTGTACCTGTGCTCTTCAGGGCACAGACCTTATAAGTCTGCCCTGCACTATCCCCGCCTCCCTACCACCAGCCCCACCTTCCAACCACCGGCTCTGGCACAGGCACAGACCGTATAAGTCTGCCCATCACTATCCTCACCTCCCCAGCCCTGCCTCCCAACCCTGGCTCTGGCACAGACCGTACAAGTCTGTCCAGCACTATCCCCGCCTCCCAACCACCAGTCCCGCTTCCCACCACCGGCTCTGGCACAGACCGTATAAGTCTGCCCAGCCCTATCCCCGCCTCCCAACCACCAGCCCCGCCTCCCGATCTTGACCTACTGGTGACGTCAGCAGTGACCTCCTTTTAGTGGGAGATTCCTCCGTGGTTTAGCACCTCAGCTACTACCTTCCTGGAGAGCTTTGGTTGTCTGCTGTTTCGTCCCGCTTTCTGTCTTTGACCACTGCCAGATCTGACACTGCCACCTGCCTCTGACCACTGCTGGATACTGACGCTGCCTCTTGCCTGCCGCCAGCCTCTGACCACTGCTGGATACTGACGCTGCCTCTTGCCTGCCCCTGACCACTGCTGGATACTGATGCTGCCTCTTGCCTCCTGCCTGCCCCTGACCACTTTTGGACACTGAAGCTGCCTCTTGTCTGCTGCCTGCCTCCGATCACTGCTGGGTCCCAACATTGCCTCCCATTTGCTGTCTTCAGTAGCCCCTCCAAGACCCTTCTAGGAAGTCCTGCTGGCTGCCTAAACCCAGGGGCTTAACTGCTAGGGAACGGTGGCCACCACAGGTCTTCTAGATCAACACAAGGGCTCACCGAATGTGAAACAGGATGGGCAAAAGGAGGCTCATTTTGACTGTTTCTCAAAGTGGAAAAAGAGAATCAGGACTGCACCCTCAGATTTGGGGGTCAGGAATAGGTTCCCAGAAAAGGGGGAAACTTTTGCCCAGGATTCTTGAAGCTCCACTCAGCAGATTAATTATGAGATCTTAGAAAAGCAATTATGGGATCCCACTTTTTAGGGCCCATAGTTTACATGAGCATTAATTGTAATGCTGCATTATATACATAGCGCTATAGAAATGCTAAGTAGTAGTAGTAGTAGTAGTAGTTGGACTAGTGGAATTATTTCCCATTTTGTGTTTCCCTACAAGGATTCTTTTAGGTATTAGTGCATTTCAGTACACAGAATAATGGAAATCAGAAAATTTGACACTATGGTATTTCTTTTCCCTAATATGTTACCCCAGAATCTGATCTCATAATACACTGAAGGGACAAATCTATATCAGTGGCTATATACAGGAAGCTCTTTATGTTTGTGTTCCAGGTTTGGAAAATTAAGGTACATGTGCTCAATACTGAAATTGATAACTAGGATCATTGTAAAAGACTTCTCCAAATAGCTAATAATAGAAGAATGAACTTATATTAATTGAATGGTATACAAGACTTTGTGTTTGAGACCCAGCAATTTTCCTAAATTCTATAGCAGGAACAGGCTGAGTTTCTGAAAATCTCTTGTAGCAGCTTTTAAGTACCTCCACAGCATGAACTGTTTGTAAACAGAGAACTGGAGCATAGATTTATTTCTAAGCAACCATTTCTAGAGGACTTGAACTGTGACATTATTTGTTGATGGAACTGTCAGCTGACCTTTGGCACTTGTTAAAAGAATGACAACCTGAATGTGTAACAGATTTTAAAACCTGCTTATGAGATTTTTAAGGAAGCCCAGAGACACGATGGAGATCTTGTACCTACTTAGGCAAAACCAAGGGTGGGGGGAGGATGATTGTGAGTAAAACTATTTTTCCCTTGAAATTCACATTGTGAACGGAAAAGAGGACAATGAGTAGAATGCCCCACCTGAGCTTGTTCTTTTCTTTTTCAACCGAGCTTTAGCTTGTAAGAACACAAAAGATAAATCATTAAGGTCATAAGACTGAGTTAATAGAGATCTCAGCTTAGAGTACTGATAGAACTGAAATATGAGCTGGCAGAGCTATTGTTAGAAATATGTAATTTATCCTTAAAATCGAGCATGGTACCGGAAGATTGGAGGTGGCCAATGTAATGCCAATTTTTAAAAAAGGTTCCAGAGGAGAAACGGGAAATTATAGACCGTGAGTCTGACTTCGGTGCCGGGCAAAATGGTAGACTATTAGTAAGAACAAAATTACAGAGCATATTCAAAAGCATGGATTAATGAGACAAAGTCAACATGGATTTAGTGAAGGAAAATCTTGCCTCACCAATCTACTGCATTTCTTTGAAGGGGTGAACAAACATGTGGATAGAGGTGAGCCTGTTGGTATTGTGTATCTGGATTTTCAGAAGGCATTTGACAAAGTACCTCATGAAAGACTCCAGAGGAAATTGGAGAGTCATGGGATAGGAGGTAGTGTTCTATTGTGGATTAAAAACTGGTTAAAAGATAGAAAACAGAGAGTAGGGTTAAATGGTCAAGTGCAAAGCGATGCATGTGGGAAAGTGGAACCTGAATTATAGCTATGTCATGCAAGGTCCCACGTTAGGAGTCACGGACCAAGAAAGGGATCTAGGTGTCGTCATTGATGATACGTTAAAACCTTCTGCTCAGTGTGCTGCTGAGGCTGAGAAAGCAAATAGAATGTTAGGTATTATTACGAAAGGAATGGAAAACAAAAGTGAGGATGTTATAATGCCTTTGTATCGCTCCATGGTGCGACCGCACCTCGAATATTGTGCTCAATTCTGGTCGCCGTATCTCAAAAAAAATAAATATAGTGGAATTAGATAAGGTGCAGAGAAGGGCGACAAAAATGATAAAGGGGATGGGACGACTTCCCTATGAGGAAAGGCTAAAGCGGCTAGGGCTCTTCAGCTTGGAGAAAAGTCGGCTGAGGGAAGATATGATAGAGGTCTATAAAATGAGTGGAGTTGAACGGGTAGATGTGAAGCGTCTGTTCACGCTTTCCAAAAATACTAGGACTAGCGGGCATGCGATGAAGCTACAATGCAGTAAATTTAAAACAAATCGGAGAAAATTTTTCTTCACTCAATGTGTAATTAAACTCTGGAATTCGTTGCCAGAGAATGTGGTAAAAGCGGTTAGCTTAGCGGAGTTTAAAATAGGTTTGGACGGCTTTCTAAAGGGAAAGTCCATAGACCGTTATTGAATGGACTTAGAGAAAATCCACTATTTCTGGGATAAGCAGTATAAAATGTTTTGTACTTTTTTGGGATCTTGCCAGGTATATTTATGACCTGGATTGCCCACTGTTAGAAACAGGATGCTGGGTTTGAGGGACCTTTGGTCTTTCCCAGTATGGCAGTCAACTGCCAGTTTATTTTACCTCTGTCCTTTTACTAAGAATACAATAGTTAGAATGTTTTGGAGCCTGCTGCTTGTTGAAGCTAATGCTGAAAGGGGGTAGGAAGCTGCAATTGTTTCTACAACATGCCTTTTTTTTAGGGGGGGGGGGGTGCGGTTAAGTGTATAACTTTTCTTAAAAATGGCTTTTTAACTCCACCAGAGGGGGAGTACTAGTGGTACATTTGGGTTATGTTATATAATGATGATGCAGTTAAGTCCATCAGATCTCTTGCACTGTGTTTTTGTAGATTGTGGGTTTTGATATCTAGTTTTCAGTGACAGAGGACTGAATTCACATATGTTTGATGATTCAGGTCTGTAAATGTAATTACTGTTTGTGGACTTCTTGGTTTTATTGTATCACTGGAAAAGCACAGAGACAACTTGTTGATAGACTTTGATATTAGGAATCAAATAAGTCAAGTTTTTCTGCTTTTATCTTGCTGTCAATTGTACCCTGCAAGTTTGAATTATTTAGCAAAGTCCGAGAATAGGTGAATTTTATGAAGCATAAGCAAACATGCTACAAGTCTAAAGTATAAGAGCATAGCTCAATAGACATTCAGAATGCTATAGCTATTACATAGTATTTTTCAACTACTTTTAATTTATGACCTGTTTTTCTTTAGTTAAACACAAAATATACTTTACTTTTCCAAAAGACATCTATCACAAATACTGGTCAGTTCAAACCTTCTTTCAACCTCTCTGATCTGAAGGCCTTTCTTTGTCAATACAGAAAAGAGGTCTGTAGTGAACATCTTTATTTATACTCCTTGGCAGTCCCCTAGGTCAGCTAAACCAGCATTTGTAAATAACTCATTTAGATTGCTTATTAGGTACAGGATCTAGTTTGAGATCCTTACTTTGGTAGGTAAGGCTAACCACCCTGTTTATTTGGCTAATCATTTCATTACCTATGCTTCAACACATTCCTTGAGATCTGCAGATTTAAACCTGTTAACCATTCCTTCTCCAGTTAAAATCTAGAAGGTGTTTATGTATAAATTAGCTTTAGCTATCTAACACTGTTCCTTTGAAAGTCTATTCCTTTTAACTTAGATGAGATCTATGACCATCTAAACTTCAGGAGATAATTAAAGACTACCTGCTCTGCAAGGCCTACCCAACCGACCCAACTTAAATGCCTCAACTCTGCAACACAACAAAACCTTAGATTGTATTGGACATTATATGTTCCTTACTATCTTTGACCCTTATTGTACTTGAATACCCTCCCCCTACCTGACCCTTACTTCAAATCGTATTTGTCTACCCCCACCGGACTTGGCGATCGCCTTTTCAGCTAGTGGGTGGGAAAATGTGGGATACAAATGTTACAAATAAATAAATAAATATTCCTTATTCCTTATTTAGAAGGAAAGTGAAAGCTGCTGGGCTAATCTGAATCTCGATGGCTAGGTCTCCTTAAGTAGACTCAGATTTTGTTTTCTCTTTCGTTTTTCTGGACCTTGTACTGCTAATCTATTTTTTTCTCACTTTTGATATGGGAAAATTAGGTTCTTACCGTGATAATTTTCTTTCCTTTAGTCATAGCAGATGCAGCCATTACAGATGGGTTGTGTCCATCAACCAGCAGAGGGAGATAGAGAGCACACTTTTTTCAGTGCCTCATACCAGCTTGCTCCACTGCCTCTCTTCAGTATTTGAAGCTTCCAAAGCAGTATGGCAAACCGCAATGGGAATAACATGAGCTTTCCTCACAGCGAACGATGGCCCTACAACAAAGGGCATTAACTCAGAATGGAGGGAATGAAACATCCTCCCGGAGGGCATAAACTCATCCTCCACTGAGACATAACTGGAGGGAATAAACTCATCCTCCAAAACATGAAACTGGAGGGAATTAAGTCATCCTCCTTTAATTGAACAAGAATCGTGAAGACTGTTTTCCGACTTTCTCCCAAGGACGGAATCTCCAGGAAACACGAACAGAACCTGAAATAGATTTACAGCAGATAGCATCAGACAGGGAGGGATCATGGCTGCATCTGCTATGACTAAAGGAAAGAAAATTATCACAGTAAGAACCTAATTTTCCCTTCCTTGTCATCAAGCAGATGCAGCCATTACAGATGGGATGTATCAAAGCAATCCCTAGATAGGGTGGGAACAAGCCACACCACGCGCCAGCACTTGCGCTCCAAAATGTGCGTCCCTCCTGGCAGCCACATCCAGCCTGTAATGTCGGGCAAAAGAGAGCTTAGAAGCCCATGTTGCTGCACTACAAATCTCTTGAAGAGAGAGTGTTCCAGTTTCAGCCCAAGAAATGGAAATTCCTCTAGTGGAATGCACCTTAAAAGCATCAGGCGGAGGCCGGCCGGCAAGCAAAGAAGCTGAAAAGATAGATTCTTTAAGCCAGCGGGCAGTAGTGGCTTTAGACGCTGGAGACCCTCTGCGAGGACCTGATAGCAAAACAAACAGATGATCAGAGGTCCTGAAAGAATTAGTAACTCGCAGATACTGCAGCAGAGTCCTGCGCACGTCCAACAGGTGCAATTGCCCAAAAGATTCTGGAAACTCCTCCTCGACAAAGGAGGGCAAGAAAATAGGTTGGGTTAGGTGAAACGCTGAAACCACCTTAGGCTAGAAGGAAGGCACGGTCCGAACCGTGACCCCGGACTCTGAAAACTGCAGAAAAGACTCTCTACAGGACAGCGCCTGGAGCTCTGACACCAGTGTCGCCGAAGTAATGGCCACTAACAAGACGGCCTTCGGTGTCAAATCTTTCTCTGAAGCACGCCGAAGCAGTTCAAAGGGAGCACCCTGAAGGGCCTTCAGCACTAGCCCCAGGTTCCAAGCTGGACAAGGTGCACGCACGGGAGGACGGAGCCGAAGCACCCCTCTAAGAAACCGTGCCACATCCGGAGGAGCAGCTAAAGACACGCCTTCAACCTTGCCATGCAGGGAGGCCAACGCTGCCACTTGCACCCGCAGGGAATTATAGGCCAAGCCTTTCTGTACACCATCCTGCAAAAAGTCCAGAATCGGCGAGACAGGAGCCCGCAGGGGTGTGATCTCTCTGGAAGCACACCAAATCCTGGCATAAGCCACGGAAGTGGTACGCTTGCGGGCTTGCAGGAGAGTGGTAATTACTTTATTGGAATAGCCTCTGCCTCTCAATTGCGCCCTCTCAATCGCCAGGCCATAAGACCAAATCGGCCGGCGTCCTCCATGGTCACCAGACCCTGTGACAACAGGTTGGGAACCAGAGGTAACTAAAGGGGATCCTCTACAAGCATCTGTCGGAGGTCCGCATACCAAGGCCTCCTGGGCCAATCCAGGGCAACGAGAACCACTTCCCCTGGATGCAGCCGAAACCGCAGGAGCACTCGCCCTATCAAGGGCCACGGAGGGAACACATACAGTAGGCCAGGAGGCCAGGGTTGAGCCAAGGCATCCATCCCCGCCGCGCGAGGATCTCTCCGTCTGCTGAAGAAGCACGGGACTTTGGCATTGGTGCTTGTCGCCATTAGATCCATCACGGGCTTGCCCCACTTGGCACATATCTGCAGGAACACTTTGTCTGCAAGTTCCCACTCCGCTGGATCGATCTGATGCCTGCTTAGATAATCGGCTTGCACGTTGCTCTGACCTGCAATGTGAGCTGCCGACAGAAACTGTAGATGCAGCTCGGCCCAGTGGCAAATTTGTTCAGCCTGCGCGGCTAGAGCTCTGCACTGAGTGCCACCTTGTCGATTTATGTAGGCCACTGCTGTCGTGTTGTCCGACATCACTCGGACAGCCAATCCTTCCAGGGTCACTTGAAAGGCCAGAAACACCGCTTTCAACTCTAGGCGGTTGATGGATCACTCCGACTCCTCGGGTGTCCATAGACCCTGGGCATGCTTCTCCTTGCAATGTGCGCCCCAGCCTTTCAGACTGCCATCTGTCACCACTAGGCACCAATCGGGGAGCGCCAGCGGCATTCCTCACCGCAGCATGCTGTCTGAGAGCCACCACTCCATGCTGAGTCGGGCTGCAGGGAGCCAAGAGAGTCTGCATTGGTAATCCTGAGATACTGGAGACCATCTTTGGAGTACAGCATACTGTAGAGGTCTCAGGTGCGCTCTCGCCCAGGGCACCAGTTCCATGGTGGCAGTCATCGATCCAAGCAGCTGGACAAAGTCCCAAGCTCGCGGGCAGGGCATCCTCAGGAGCAGACGGACCTGATTCTGAAGCCTGCACCGCCTTTGCTCGGGTAGGTACACATACCCCGAGGCTGTGTCGAACCTGGCCCCCAAATATTCTAGAGACTGCGAGGGGGTCAGGTGACTTTTGGCCAAATTGACGACCCAGCCCAGAGATTGAAGTACTGAGACCACTCTGGCTGTTACATGCTGACTCTCTGCAGCAGAGTTTGCTCGAATGAGCCAGTCGTCCAGGTACGGGTGAACCCGAATACCCTCTCGCCTTAGAAAGGCAGCTACTACCACCATAACCTTCGAAAAGGTGTGGGGAGCTGTGGCGAGGCCAAAAGGCAAGGCCCAGAACTGGAAATGCTTTCCCATTACCGCAAACCTCAGAAACCTCTGGTGCGGGGGCCAAATTGGAATGTGCAAGTAAGCTTCTTTCAGGTCCAGAGACGTGAGAAACTCTCTTGGCTGTACCGCCGCAAATGACGGAGCGCAGGGTTTCCATGTGAAAATGCCACACTCTCAGGGACTTGTTTAATTCTTTTAAGTCCAGAATAGGGCGAAAAGACCCTCCTTTTCGCGGCACCACAAAGTAGATGGAGTAGCGGCAGCAGCCGTGTTCGGCGGGAGGTATCGGGGACACGGCCCCTATCTGAATCAGACCTTGTAAAGTCTCCTCTACCGCCGCCCGTTTGGCGGCAGAACCGCATCGGGACTCCACAAACACGTCTCTTACAGGGGCGTCGAATTCTATTCTGTAACCGTCTCTGATCAGGTCCAAGACCCACTGATCTGAGGAAATGTTGGCCCACTCCTCGGCAAAGAGGGAAAGACGTCCTCCGATGACAGGACTCGAGGAGAGGGCCGGCGCACCATCATTGAGAGGGTCACCCCTGAACTCCAGGCCTTGAGCCAGTGGCTGTGGAACGTTTGTCCGAGCGAAAGGAGTTCCTCTGCTGAAAACGGACACGAGAAGTGAACCCAGCAGAACGCCCCAGGCGGTACCTTCGAGCTTCACGGAAGCGAGGTAGGTAAGAGGAGTGGACCGCCGCACCCTTAGAGGAAGGCCGAGGCCTATCTTTGGGCAAGCGCTGGGGTTTAGCCTCACCCAGGCCCTTCACAATTTTCTCCAACTCCTCACCAAACAGGAGAAGGCCTTGAAAGGGCAACTTCACCAACCTTTGTTTAGAGGCCATGTCCGCCGCCCAATGCCGTAGCCAAAGAAGACGGCGAGCCGCCACTTCTACTGCCATGTGTTTAGCCGAAGCTCTGACAATATCATAAAGGGCGTCAGCAAGAAAGGACAAGGCCAACTCCATCCGCGGAGCCACATCTGAAAAGGGCTCCGCTCCATCACCGGGCTGTTCCACTGCCTGTTGCAACCAAGCCAGGCAGGCTCTAGCAGCATAACAACTGCATGCAGACGCCCTAATAGTGAGACCTGCAATTTCAAATGACCGTTTACGTGCTGATTCCAGTCTACGGTCTTGAATATCCTTCAGGGCAACACCTCCTTCAACAGGGAGGGTAGTTCTCTTTGTCACAGCTGTGACTAGGGCATCCACTTTAGGCATAGCAAAGCGAGCCATATGCTACTCACTCAGAGGGTATAATTGCCCCATAGCCCTGGAAACTTTCAAAGGTCCCTCGGGGTCAGCCCATTGAGCCGAAATAAGCTCTTGGATGGAGTCATGCAAAGGAAAGGCTCGAGCAGGCTTTTTGGTACTAGCCATCCTAGGATTCACAGAGGAGGCTGTGCCACTGGCAGGGTCCTCAATAGAGAGAGCCTGCAGGGCATCAGAAATAAGCGCTGGCAGCTCATCACGGTGGAAAATCCTCACCGCGGAGGGATCGTCCAGATCCTGAGTCACTTCTGCACCAGACTCTGGCTCCTCAGACCATGAAGGCCTGCCAGAGTCCTCCAAATCCTCGCAGCCCGACCACGGGGAGGGGGGGGGGGGGGGGGGGAAGGAGGTGCAGCACTCTCTGAAGGGGAGTGAGCCCTTCTGCGCTTCATATTCTGCCAATTATCAGGAAATAACGCCTCAGAGGGCATACCCAGGCTAGAATCCACCGGGGGGGGCATTAGAAGAGGCCCGTGCCGGGCTTTGTGGGAGAGCTCTTTTAAGCATGTATGCTTTATGCATTAATAAGACAAAATCAGGGGAGAAAAACTCACCCTGGGCACCCGGATCTCTGCCGGGGCTAGTAGCTCCCATATCAGCCTCACTCCGAGGCCTCCCCCCAGGCTCAGGACTCTCCGTCTCAGCGGAGGTCGCGCCATGTGGTAAATTCAAAATGGCGCCCGCTGCCAGCTCAGAGAGCGAAGAATCGTTGCTCGCCATGCTCGGGCCGGCTCTAACGTCTGTCAGCACGATTTACAGAGCCCCGCTGCTGATCTGCGCTTGCCACACATGGAACAGCGCGTTACTGTCTCCACAGCCATCGCCGAAAACGGCGGTAAAATTCAAAATGGCGGTTCGTGCCAAAATCACCCCGATCGCGGGCCCACCCCGGAGGAGTCAGAAAACATTCTTACCTCACTGGACCGAGTATCACAGCTCCGGTCCCACAGAAAAAGGAAAGGAAAAACCTCTGTTCCTTTTTTTTTTTTTTTTTTTTACGCTGTGAGGAAAGCAGAGGTAAATAGAACTCCGGGGGCTCAGGTGAGTGGGAAAGGCAGGGAAAGGGCGAACCTATGTGCCTGCATCCACTGTTGGTGAGGAAGGACAGGGAAAGCTAAGCAATGTGTCCACATCCACGGAGGTATGGGTAAGGCAGGGAAAGGGCGAACCTATGTGCCTTTAAAAGTGAAGCTGCTATAGCCTCCAACACCCCTGCTAACAACTGGCAAAAGCACAGGAGCAACCTCCAGGCAGATTTTAGATGGAGCTCGAAGAAGCTGCAGCCACTCTGCTAGGGGAGATAGAGAATACTGAAGAGAGGCAGTGGAGCAAGCTGGTAAGAGGCACTGAAAAAAGTGTGCTCTCTATCTCCCTCTGCTGGTTGATGGACACAACCCATCTGTAATGGCTGCATCTGCTTGATGACAAGGAAACTTGCTTTATTTATGTATTTTAATTTCTATTATTTGTATCTTTTACATTATTATGTAATCCAATTTACTCTAAAGACGGGCTATATCAAATAAATATACTTAAATATTTAAACACAAAGGCTCAGACTCACCGAAAGTTGGATCTGCTTCATGCAGCCTTGCCAAGCATCCCTCTATGCCTCCCAGAGTTTTGTCATTTGTCCATGTCACATACTATAAAACACAAGAGAAAACACCATCAGAAAAACATAACTAGCATTGACACAGTAGCTTTAATTGTACTAAGACCTAAAATACAAGTCTCTATAACCTGCATAATATGATGGTTCTGTAAGGATTAGATACAAAAATGTGTGTTCTGGAATTTAGACTGCCACAATCCTGTATTGATCCTCTAATTTTCTATTTTTTTTTTCTTTTTTTTATTTTATTTAGCCCAGCAATTTCTTTTCTAACTCCATTGGGCTTCCAGCTCAAAAAAACTGGGCTATGGTGCCACGAGCTTTCATTTGCAACTACCAGGCATATTTTTATATCCTCTTCTCAACTTAATCCAGTCATCACAGCAACAGTCTTCACCCAAGGACCACAAACAGTGGTTCCTGCCTGGGCCTGGTTAAGTCTGGCCACTAGGAACTGCCACTGAGCAATGGCTGGGAACACTACCTCTGCAGCATTCCTAACTAGTCAAGAGTCACAAGGGTAGCTGGGATACATATCTAATGTGACCACACCAGAACCAAAACAACCATACTGTAATTATCAAGTAAAACAATGTATCATATAATATACCTGACTCAATGTAGCATCAAACAGTTTGCAGGCTTCATTGCTACTAGTGGAGAGAGACAGTCCAGCATCTTCCCAGGCCTGTAACAAACAATGCATTATAAATATGGCTTACAGAACAAAAGCCTGGTTATATTATAGGCTTTTCCTAATAGAAATGGAATGGAAGAACCCAATGTTAGGATCAGGCCCTAGAAAAGATTAGTTTAATCTGTACAAGTTCTTATGAAAACATATATTATTACAATAAAAATTTGAGCTAGAAGAAAAAGCATAGAATTTCTGAACGTCTATAACAAATACAACAGAGAAAAGGACCATTATTTTTAGAAACATATCCATGTGTGACCTGGGGCATTTACACTGAAAATAACAAGAAGCAGCATAAGGAGTGTCAAAGCAAATGCAAGGCGCAGATAAAGAAGGCCAAGAGAGATTACGAAAAAAAGATAGCATTAGAGACAAAAAACACATAGTAAAAATGTTTTCGGTATATTAAAAGCAGGAAGCCGGCAAAAGAATCGGTTGGGCCGCTGGATGACCGAGGGGTAAAAGGGGCAATCAAGGAAGACAAAGACGTAGCTGAGAGATTGAATGAATTCTTTGCTTCGGGTCTTCACCGAGGAAGATTTGGGTGGGATACCGGTGTCGGAAATATTTCAAGCGGACGAGTCGGAGAAACTTACTGACTTCACGGTAAACCTGGAGGACGTAATGGGGCAGTTCAGCTAACTGAAGAGTAGCAAATCTCCTGGACCGGATGGTATTCATCCTAGAGTACTGGTAGAACTGAAAAATGAGCTTGCGGAGCTACTGCTAGTGATATGCAATTTATCCTTAAAATCGAGCGTGGTACCGGAAGATTGGAGGGTGGCCAATGTAACGCCCATTTTTAAAAAAGGTTCCAGGGGAGATCCGGGAAATTATAGACCGGTGAGTCTGACGTCGGTTCCGGGGAAAATGGTACATGCTATTATTAAAAACAAAATTACAGAGCACATCGAGGACATGGATTACTGAGACCGAGTCAGCACGGCTTTTGTGTGGGGAAATCTTGCCTGACCAATTTACTTCAATTGTTTGAAGGAGTAAACAAACATGTGGACAAAGGGGAGCCGGTTGATATTGTGTATCTGGATTTTCAAAAGGCGTTTGACAAGGTACCTCATGAAAGGCTACAGAGGAAATTGGAGGGTCATGGGATAGGAGGAAAAGTCCTATTGTGGATTAAAAACTGGTTGAAGGATAGGAAACAGAGAGTGGGGTTAAATGGGCAGTATTCACACAATGGAGAAGGGTAGTTAGTGGGGTTCCTCAGGGGTCTGTGCTACGACCGCTGCTTTTTAATATATTTATAAATTATTTAGAGATGGGAGTAACTAGCGAGGTAATTACATTTGCTGATGACACAAAGTTATTCAAAGTCGTTAACTCGTGACAGGATTGTGAAAAATTACAGAAGGACCTTATGAGACTGGGAGACTAGATGGCAGATGACGTTTAATGTGAGCAAGTGCAAGGTGATGCATGTGGGGAAAAAAGAACCCGAATTATAGCTACGTCATGCAAGGTTCCACATTAGGAGTTAAGGACCAAGAAAGGGATCTGGGTGTCGTCGTCGTCGATAATACACTGAAACCTTCTGCTCAGTGTGCTGCTGCAGCTCAGAAAGCAAATAGAATGTTGGGTATTATTAGGAAAGGTATGGAAAACAGGTGTGAGGATGTTATAATGCCGTTGTATCGCTCCATGGTGCGACTGCACCTTGAGTATTGTGTTCAATTCTGGTCGCTGCATCTCAAGAAAGATATAGTGGAATTAGAAAAGGTGCAGCGAAGGGCAACTAAAATAATAGCGGGGATGGGACGACTTCCCTATGAAGAAAGACTAAGGAGGCTAGGGCTTTTCAGCTTGGAGAAGAGACGGCTGAGGGGAGACATGATAGAGGTATATAAAATAATGAGTGGAGTGAAACAGGTGGATGTGAAGCGTCTGTTCACGCTTTCCAAAAATACTAGGACTAGGGGGCATGCGATGAAACTACAGTGTAGTAAATTTAAAACAAATCGGAGAAAATTTTTCTTCATCCAATGCGTAATTAAACTCTGGAATTCGTTGCCGGAGAACGTGGTGAAGGCGGTTAGCTTGGCAGTGTTTAAAAAGGGGTTAGACAGTTTCCTAAAGGACAAGTCCATAAACCGCTACTAAATGGACTTGGGAAAAATCCACAATTCCAGGAATAACATGTATAGAATGTTTGTATGTTTGGGAAGCTTGCCAGGTGCCCTTGGCCTGGATTGGCTGCTGTTGTGGACAGGATGCTGGGCTCAATGGACCCTTGGTCTTTTCCCAGTGTGGCATTACTTATGTAATGTACATGTATCTCACTTATATGTGCAAATAACAATTTTAGAAAAGCTATGTTACATATGAAGATCCACACCACATAGAGATTTTGAGAGGAAATAGAAAAGATGCCCAGAAGGACGACCAAAATGATTAAGTGGATAGGACTCCCCTCTTATGAGGGAAGATAGTGAATGATACATACCTGTAGCAGGTGTTCTCCGAGGACAGCAGGCTGATTGTTCTCACGACTGGGTGACGTCCGCGGCAGCCCCCACCAACCGGAAAAAAGCTTCGCGGGACGGTCGGCACGCAGGGCACGCCCACCGCCCGTGCGCGACCGCTCCCGCCAGTTGAATGACTAGCAAAAGATGAAACACACAACTCCAAAGGGGAGGAGGGAGGGTAGGTGAGAACAATCAGCCTGCTGTCCTCGGAGAACACCTGCTACAGGTATGTATCATTCACTTTCTCCGAGGACAAGCAGGCTGCTTGTTCTCACGACTGGGGTATCCCTAGCTCTCAGGCTCACTCAAAACAAGAACCCAGGTCAATTGAACCTCGCAACGGCGAGGGTACAACAGAAATTGACCTACGAAGAACAACTAACTGAGAGTGCAGCCTGACCAGAATAAATTCGGGTCCTGGAGGGTGGAGTTGGATTTACACCCCAAACAGATTCTGCAGCACCGACTGCCCGAACCGACTGTCGCGTCGGGTATCCTGCTGGAGGCAGTAATGAGATGTGAATGTGTGGACAGATGACCACGTCGCAGCCTTGCAGATCTCTTCAATAGTGGCTGACTTCAAGTGGGCCACTGACGCTGCCATGGCTCTAACACTATGAGCCGTGACATGACCCTCAAGAGCCAGCCCAGCCTGGGCATAAGTGAAGGAAATGCAATCTGCTAACCAATTGGAGATGGTGCGTTTCCCGACAGCGACCCCTAGCCTGTTAGGGTCGAAAGAAATAAACAATTGGGCGGACTGTCTGTGGGGCTGTGTCCGCTCCAAGTAGAAGGCCAATGCTCTCTTGCAGTCCAATGTGTGCAACTGACGTTCAGCAGGGCGGGTATGCGGCCTGGGGAAGAATGTTGGCAAGACAATTGACTAGTTAAGATGGAACTCCGACACCACCTTCGGCAGGAACTTTGGGTGGGTGCGGAGCACTACTCTGTTGTGATGAAATTTGGTATATGGAGCATGAGCTACTAGGGCTTGAAGCTCACTGACCCTACGAGCTGAAGTAACTGCCACCAAGAAAATGACCTTCCAGGTCAAGTACTTCAGATGACAGGTATTCAGTGGCTCAAAAGGAGGTTTCATCAGCTGGGTGAGGACGACGTTGAGATCCCATGACACTGTAGGAGGCTTGATAGGGGGCTTTGACAAAAGCAAGCCTCTCATGAATCGAACGACTAAAGGCTCTCCAGAGATGGCTTTACCTTCCACACGATAATGGTAAGCACTAATCGCACTAAGGTGATTCCTTACTGAGTTGGTCTTGAGGCCAGACTCTGATAAGTGCAGAAGGTACTCAAGCAGGTTCTGTGCAGGGCAAGAACGAGGTTCTAGGGCCTTGCTCTCACACCAAACGACAAACCTCCTCCACTTGAAAAAGTAACTCTTTTTAGTGGAATCCTTCCTAGAGGCAAGCAAGACATGGGAGACACCCTCAGACAGACCCAACGCAGTGAAGTCTACTCCCTCAACATCCAGGCCGTGAGAGCCAGGGACTGAAGGTTGGGGTGCAGCAACGCTCCGTCGTTCTGCGAGATGAGGGTCGGAAAACACTCCAATCTCCACGGTTCCTCGGAGGACAACTCCAGAAGAAGAGGGAACCAGATCTGACGGGGCCAAAAGGGCGCTATCAGAATCATGGTGCCGCGGTCTTGCTTGAGCTTCAGTAAGGTCTTCCCCACCAAAGGTATGGGAGGATAAGCATACAGGAGGCCGGTCCCCCAATGGAGGAGAAAGGCATCCGACGCTAGCCTGCCGTGTGCCTGAAGTCTGGAACAGAACAGAGGCAGCTTGTGGTTGGTCTGAGAGGCGAAAAGGTCCACCGAGGGGGTGCCCCACTCTCGGAAGATCTTGCGTACCACTCTGGCATGGAGCGACCACTCGTGCGGTTGCATGACTCTGCTCAGTCTGTCGGCCAGACTGTTGTTTACGCCTGCCAGGTACGTGGCTTGGAGGAGCATGCCGAACCGGCACGCCCAACGCCACATCCCGATGGCTTCCTGACACAGGGGGCGAGATCCGGTGCCCCCCTGCTTGTTGACGTAATACATTGCAACCTGATTGTCTGTCCGAATTTGGATAATTTGGCAGGACAGCCGATCTCTGAAAGCCTTCAGTGCGTTCCAGATCGCTCGGAGCTCCAGGAGGTTGATCTGCAGATCCTTTTCCTGGAGGGACCACAGACCCTGGGTGTGAAGCCCATCGACATGAGCTCCCCACCCCAGGCGAGATGCATCCGTCGTCAGCACTTTCGTGGGCTGCGGAATTTGGAATGGACGTCCCAGGGTCAAATTGGTCCGGATGGTCCACCAGAGCAGTGAAGTGCGGCAACTGGTGGAGAGGCAGATGACATCTTCTAGATTCCCGGTGGCCTGAAACCACTGAGAAGCTAGGGTCCATTGAGCAGATCTCATGTGAAGACGAGCCATGGGAGTCACATGGACTGTGGAGGCCATATGACCCAGAAGTCTCAACATCTGCCGAGCTGCGACCTGCTGAGATGCTCTGGTCTGCGAAGCCAGGGCCAGGAGATTGGTGGCCCTCGCTTCGGGAAGGTAGGCCTGAGCCGTCTGGGTATTCAGCAGAGCTCCTATGAATTCCAGAGACTGCGTTGGCTGGAGATGGGACTTTGGGTAATTTATCACAAACCCCAGCAGCTCCAGAAGTCGAGTAGTGCACTGCATAGACCGGAGGGCTCCCGCCTCCGAGGTGTTCTTGACCAGCCAATCGTCGAGATATGGGAACACGTGCACTCCCAGCTTGCGTAGGTAGGCCGCTACCACCACGAGGCACTTTGTAAACACTCGTGGGGCAGAGGCGAGCCCAAAGGGCAGCACACAATACTGAAAGTGCCGTGTGCCCAGGCGGAATCTGAGATACTGTCTGTGAGCTGGCAGTATCGGGATGTGAGTGTATGCGTCCTTTAAATCCAGGGAACATAGCCAATCGTTTTTCTGAATCATTGGCAGAAGGGTGCCCAAGGAAAGCATCCTGAACTTTTCTTTGACCAGGAATTTGTTCAGGCCTCTCAGGTCTAGGATGGGACGCATCTCCCCTGTTTTCTTTTCCACAAGGAAGTACCTGGAATAGAATCCCAGCCCTTCCTGCCCGGGTGGTACGGGCTCGACCGCATTGGCGCTGAGAAGGGCGGAGAGTTCCTCTGCAAGTACCTGCTTGTGATGGGAGCTGAAAGACTGAGCTCCCGGAGGACAATTTGGTGGCAGGGAGGCCAAATTCAGGGCGTATCCGCACCGCACTATTTGGAGAACCCACTGGTCGGAGGTTATGAGAGGCCACCTTTGGTGAAAAAATTTTAACCTCCCTCCGACCGGCAGATCGTCCGGTACGGACACTTGTAGGGCGGCTATGTTCCCGTGGATCCAGTCAAAAGCCCGTCCCCGGCTTTTGCTGTGGAGGCGCAGGGGGCTGCTTAGGCGCACGCTGTTGACGAGAACGAGCGCGCTGGGGCTGTCCCTGTGCCTGACGAGGCCTTCGGGCCGGCTGGTTGTACCTACGCTTTGCAAAAGAATAGGGTGCAGCCTGCCGGGCCCGGGAAAAACGTCCACCTGTGGAGGTGGATGCTGAAGGCGCCCGGTGGGAGAGCTTGTCGAGGGCGGTTTCCCGCTGATGCAGTTGGTCCACCATCTGCTCGACCTTCTCACCGAAAATGTTATCCCCCCGGCAAGGGACGTCGGCCAGTCTCTGCTGGGTGCGGTTGTCCAGGTCAGAGGCACGCAGCCATGAGAGCCTGCGCATCACTATACCTTGGGCCGCAGCACGAGATGCCACGTCACAGGTGTCATAGATACCCCTGGACAGGAACTTTCTGCACGCCTTCAGCTGCCTGACCACCTCCTGATAAGGCCTGGACTGCTCCGGCGGGAGCTTCTCGACCAGGTCCGCCAGTTGTTGCACATAGGTCCGCATGTGAATGCTCATATAGAGCAGGTATGACTGGATGCGGGTCACGAGCATGGAGGATTGGTAGGCCTTCCTCCCAAACGAGTCCAGAGTGCGAGACTCCCGCCCCGGGGGCGCCGAGGCGGTATCCCTCGAACTCCGTGCCCTCTTGAGAGCAGAATCCACGACCGCCGAGTCATGGGGCAATTGGGGCCGCATTAACTCTGGGTCGGAGTGGATCCTGTATTGGGACTCTGCTTTCTTGGGAATGGTGGGGTTAGTTAACGGTCGCACCCAGTTCCGAAGCAGTGTCTCCTTGAGGACATTGTGCAGCGGCACCGTGGAGGACTCTCTAGGTGGCGATGGATAGTCGAGGACCTCGAGCATCTCGGCCCTCGGCTCTTCCACAGAGACCACGGGGAAGGGAATGCTGATAGACATATCCCGCACAAAGGAGGCAAAGGAGAGGCTCTCGGGGGGTGAGAGCTTCCTCTCCGGTGAAGGCGTGGGGTCCGAGGGAAGGCCCGTAGACTCCTCTGAGGAGAAATATCTAGGGTCCTCCTCTTCCCCCCACGAGTCCTCATCCTCGGTATCGGACATAAGCTCATGTAGCTGAGTCCTAAACCGGGCCCGGCTCGACGTCGAGGTACCGAGGTCTCGGTGTCGTCGAGCGGTGGACTCCCGCGCCGGCGGGGACGGAGCTCCCTCCATCGACGTCGACGGGGACTCCACCTGCGTGGCGGTCGAGACCGGCGCCGCAAGCGGCGGCGGTGTCGACGGCCCCGGCGCCGGGCTAGAGCTCACCGGCGCCACAGACATCGGCGCCGAGGGCGCAAGCACCCCCGGCGCCGGCACAGCCTGGCGCATCAGCCCTTCCAGGATCCCCGGAAGGATGGCTCTGAGGCACTCGTCCAGGCCCGCTGCCGGGAAAGGCGGTGAGGCCGGTAGGGGTGTCGGTGCCAGAAGCTGATGGGGGCCAGGAGACGGCACCGAGGTGCCGGAACCCTGACGCGACGGTACCTCCACGACCGACGGGGACCTCTCCTCTCGACGATGACGCTTCGGCGCCGCCTCCTCTCCGATGTCCGGATGCACCGAGGGCGACCTGTGACAACGCTTCTTGTCTTTCTTCCGATGCGCGTCACCGGTGCCGGGAGGTATGGAGGAGGAGGAGGACGATCCCCCTCGGTCCCGAGGAGCCGGGTCAGACAGGGTTCGGTCCCGAGGGCCACGGGCTGAGGGAGTGACCGGGGCCGACTGCCCACGCGGCCGCTCACCTCTACCCTCGCCAGCGGACCGGCGGGCCGACGGGACCTGTTCTCCTGGGGTCGATGCCATCGGTGCCGATGTCTCGGGCATCGATACCGGTACCGAAGGACCGGGCGTCGATACCGATGCCGTCGAGGTCGACGTCGAGGGGCCGGCGCAAGTTCCAAAAAGACGGTCCCGCAGAACTTGCCTTGCAACCTGAGTCCGTTTCCGGAGACCGAGACACAGGGAACACGACTTGATATTGTGCTCCGGCCCGAGGCACTGGAGGCACCAAGCGTGGGTGTCGGTCTGCGAGATCGGCCGGCCGCAGCGACCACACTTTTTAAATCCACTCGGGACCCTTGAGGACATCGACGGAAAAATCGCGTCGGCGAAGTCAAAGTCGTCAATGGTGGCTGAAATCACACCACGAAAAGGAAAACGACCGTGCGGCCAGTAGGCCGCAATGCGGCGTCCCCGCTGGAAGCGAGGGAAAAAGGGAGCGCGTGCTCCACACGCGCAGGGTTTCTTTTTTCTTTTTTTTAAAGAAACCGGACGGTAACTAAACGAAGTTAAACAAAGAAAAAGCACGATCCGCGTAAACGCGATCGAAAATCCGGCGGCTGAATCAGAGAGAGCGGCGAGGCACGACTCTCTCCAGACGCGGAAAAAAAGGAACTGGCGGGAGCGGTCGCGCACGGGCGGGAAGACGGCCGCGCATGCGCGGTGGGCGTGCCCTGCGTGCCGACCGTCCCGCGAAGCTTTTTTCCGGTTGGTGGGGGCTGCCGCGGACGTTACCCAGTCGTGAGAACAAGCAGCCTGCTTGTCCTCGGAGAATAAAAGCTGCAAGGGTTCTTCAATTTGGAGAAAAGATAGCTGAGGGAAGATATGATAGAGGTCTATAAAATTATGAGTGGAGTGGAATGGATAGACGTGAATCACTCATTTTCTCTTTCCAAAAGTACAAGATCCAGGGAGCATGCAATGAAGATACTGGAACAGACTAAAGGTCCATCAAGCCAATATCGTATTTCCAATAGTGGCCAATCCAGGTCAAGTACCTGGCAAGATCCCAAAATAGTAAAACCGATTTTATGCTGTTTATCCTAGAAATAAGAAGTGCATTTTCCCAAGTCTATCTTAATATGGTTTATAGACACTGCTAATGAAATTATTCAAACTCTGCTAAGCTAACAACTCCTATTCTCGTCTGATTAGATGCATTGTCTCTTTTCCCTTTGCTTTAAGTCTAGCCCTTCCTCAGTCACTGACTGAAAGGGACAACTTGAGAATGCTGAAGTATTAGCAAGACTTTTTACAGTGTGTCATACATAATTGAAGGAATAGATTCTTATTCTTCCATGAAAGGATAGACAATTCCTTGCTGTTATCATTTAGAAGAAGAATGTGAACCTGGAGATTTAAAATCCAAATTATTTTCTGTATGGTCCCCCATTCCCTCCTGTGTAACGGAATTCAAACATGCATGGGATAAACATAAAGGAATCCTGTTCCGAGGGAATGGATCCTCAGAAGCTTAGCTGAGATTGGGTGGCAGAGCTGGTGGTGGGAGGCAGGGCTGGTGGTTGGGAGGCGGGGATAGTGCTGGGCAGATTTATACGGTCTGTGCCAGAGCCGGTGGTTGGGAGGCAGGGATAGTGCTGGGCAGACTTATACGGTCTGTGCCCTGAAAATGACAGAAAGGTAAGGTATACACAAAAAGTAGCACATATGAGTTTATCTTGTTGGGCAGACTGGATGGACTGTGCAGGTCTTTTTCTGCCGTCATCTACTATGTTACTATGTTGCACGACGGGGCATTCTGCCAGCTCGGACCTACTGCTAATCTCATTATCAGGGAGACTCTTTGCCAGTGGGGCACAACCTCTGATCTGCAGTTAACTGTGAGTAAAGGTGCTTATTCAAATAAAGCACTTTTTCAAAGACATTAGTCTTCAGGTGTCAACTGCTGTGCCAAGGTTATACAGCAGCAACAAGTCCTAGAGGCCTGAGTGTGTGCAGGTCCCTGGAGCACTTTTAGTGGGTGCACATTTGTGGGTAGGGGGTTGGGGGGGGGGGCTCAGCACCCACAGTAAGGGAGCTATGCATGTGGGAGCTGTTTCTGAAGTCCACCACACTGACCCCTAGGGTGCCCAGTTGGTGTCCTGGCATGTAAGTGCACTACAAATGTTGGCTCCTCCCACGACCAAATGCCTTGGATGTCGCCGGGTTGGAGATGGCAGACATTTTTTTCCATTATCGCTGAAAAACAAAACCGGCCATCTCAAACCCAGCGACATCCAAGGCATTTGGCCGGTCTAAACCGTATCATCGAAAAAAAAAAGATGGCCGGCCATCTTTTTGATAATACGGTTCCGGCCAGCTGTTGCACCACCGCCAAAATAGATCGCTGGTGACCTATTTGGCTGGCGACGTTCAATTATGCCCCTCCATGTTACCACATTCTCTGGCAACAAATTCTAAAGCTTAATTACATATTGAGTGCAGAAATATTTTCTCTGTTTTGTTTTAAATTTACTGCTTAGCAGCTTCATTGTGTGCCCCCTAGTACTAAATTCATCCAAATAAAAAAAATTACATCACAAACAGGGAAAAAGTTATACAGCTATGCCATCAGATATTTTATAAGTCTTCAAATAACACTGAAATAAACTATAAGATTCAAACCTTATCTGACTTGGCAAAGCATTCCAAGATAACACTGCCTGCTAGAAGGAAAAATGATTCAAGGGCCCTCTTAGATGGCATTTTTAAACGATGGAAAATTAAGGGTAAAACAATATATATAGATCTATTTAATGAACCTCTATTTTTTTTATAGAGATTAGATCATTTAAGTAAACTGATCCCAAGCCGTAAGAATTTTAAATATATGACAAGCTAATTTGAATTCTATTCGTGCACACAGCAGTAACCAGTGAAGAGCTGTCAATAAAGAAGTCACATGCATAATCCGAAATTGTTTAAGATTTTTCTAGCTCAGATAATTTGTAATAGTAGCAGCCTTTTGTAATTTTTGCTCGTTAAACTAGTGTAAATAGCACTGAAATAGTCTAGCTGGGATAAGATTAATTGCTGTGTTAACCTAGCAACACTTTTTCATAGAACAGGGCTCATACTGCTCTCAACTTATGCAGTAAACAAGTGACTCACGTCTACCCGTTCTACTCTACTCAGTATTTTACATATCTCCCGTTATCCATCTCTTCTTCAAGTTGAAGAGCCCTAGCCTCTTTAGCCTTTCCTCCTAGGCATGTTGTCCCATCCCCTTTATCATTTTTGTCACCCTTCTCTGTACCTTGACCAATTCTACTATATTTTGAGATGCAGTAACCAGAATTGCACAAAATATTCAAGGTGTGGTCACGCCGTGGAACGATACAAAGACATAACATTTTCAGTTTTGTTCTTCATTACTTTCCTAATAATTCTTAATATTTTATTTGCTTTCTTATGCTGCACACTGAGCAGAGGGTTTCAATGTATCAACAATGACACTAGATTCTTTTCCTGGGCAGTGACTCCTAATGTGGAACCTTGCATCATGTAGCTATTGTTTGGAGTCTTCTTTCCTACATGCATCACTTTGAATTTGCTCACATTAAAATGTTACCTGCAATTTGGATGCCCAGTCTCCCAGTCTGTTACATCTTCTTATTTACTTATTTTACTGCCTTTTGAAAGAATTCACTCAAGGCAGTGTATGGTAAGAATAAATCAAACAAGCAATAGACAATTACAGCAGTAAAAATATTCAAATAACAATACAAAGTATGTAATAGTATACTACTTACAATGTCAACACAATACGTAATAGAACATTTTAATAGACAGTACAGGGTATAAGCAAAGATGGAACATATAGATAGGTAAGAGAAGTTAGAAAATAAGGTGACTAATTTAAAGACGCACATGAGGTCAGAGATGATTAAATGTTATTTATTTATTTATTTGCAGCATTTGTATCCCACATTTTCCCACACACAAGCAGGCTCAATGTGGCTTACAAGACAATAAGAACTAGGGTCAGGTAAGGAAGTGGTACATGTGTAAAATAAGGAACAAAATAAGAAGGATTGAAATTGTCTTTTGAGGCAATATAATGTAGGGTCTATTGTGTAGCACCAGTTATCTTAGTGTGTGTGTGTCTGTCTAAGAAGTTAGTTACTTCTTACATTAGCAGCCTGGTTGAAAGTACAGATAGCTTTGTGTTAAGCGGAGTCTTTCATGGAGTGCATTCAAGCGTGTGGGGGCTACTCCGGAGAAGGCTCCTTTGTGGGTATCACATTGTGCATTGTCTTTTAGAGAGGAGTGTGGTTAGGGATACCTCTTGTAGGTGTGTAGAGGGTCATCCTGTTCAAGTACTTGGGGCCATTTCCTTTAAGGGCCTTGAAGAACAGACATAGGGGCATGTTTACTAAGCTGCGTTAGTGCCTTAACGCGTGGCCGAACGAGCGTATGGACATGTTAGTTGCCGATGCGTTAAAGCCAGCATCTACCCTTGTTGAATCATGCATTAATGCCAGCGGCAGAGAAAGGGGCGTTTTGTAGGCGTGTCTATGAGAGGGTGTTATCGCAGACACATCAGATTTATTAAGGTACATCCAAAACGGAAATAGCATCTCGACTCAATATGGCTCCACCTACATACTCCATCAGCCTATAAAGACACATTAACATCTATCCATCAATCATGTCATTCACGATGGCACTTTATGTAGCTGAAGTGTCAGCAGCAGCATTTGGTGGGGTGTTGGAGGCTTAGGCCCCAGCACAGATTCCACCACCCATTCCAGCACAGGCACAGGGGATTCCAGCGCAACAGGGACAGCAGCAGCGCCATAGGCGGGAACAACACCCCCAGCGCCCATGCATTTTCCCCATCCAAACATTGCTGCGAGGGATGCGTGAGGACCGTGTGGTCGCTCTGTACCGGTTGAGCTCAGCAGCTATAATGGAGTTATATGAACACCAAAGGGCCAACCTTGATCCCATTATAGACAGGTCCCACCTGATACCTGGTCTAAGATGTTGAGCTTCCTACATTGCGTGGCCTCCGGCAGTCGGTAGCATGGGCCGCCCCTCCGTCTCTCATTGTATTCACCAGGTACTGCGTGCCATGATGCACTGGCTTAGGGACTACGTTCAGTTCCCTGATACTAGGCAACAGTGGGAGGCCCTGGGTGACCAGTTTCTGAACATTGCAGGGTTTCCACACGTGATGGGAGCAATAGATTGCACACATGAAACTCTCATTCCACCCAATAAAAGGGAAGCGATTTATAGAAACCGTAAGCGCATTTCCTAAATGTGCAGGTGGTATGTGATGCTAATATGCTGATCCTGAATATGGTAGCCAGGTTCCCAGGGTCCACCCACGATTCCTATATCCTGCATCACTCGGCCCTGTTCCAGCAGTTTGAGCAGGCCAGGTATGGCCACAGTTGGCTAATAGGTAAGTGGAACAATGCTGTTTTTCAAACTAGTCCTGTTATGATTTGTCATGCCTGTCATTTATTCTGCAACATTACATTGTTAGTGAAAGTGGGGGGAACTCTCCTCGGTCTATGTCAACGATTGGAATGCTGAGCTGACAAGTTGCCCATTCCAAGAGGGAGGCTTACTGGCCAGTCCTAATTTTACACTTACATTTCAAAGCACTATGGTATTTGTGATCCATGATTCTAGTCAATGAAATCAGCATGCAGGTCCCATAATGCACCACGATGAGGTTGGCAGAAATCCAAGTTGGGCCAAAATTTCTCCCTCCTGGAACGGGTAACTTGGCACCTCTCAGAATGGTGAGATCATATCACAGACTGGTGCTGTGTTTCACAAACAAGCTACCCCAGGTCAGGTTTTACAGATTATGCACAATGAATATTCATGTGAGAGATTTCAAGCTACTCCATGCAAATCTCTCTCATGAATTTTCACCATGTATATCCTGAAAACTCGACTGGCCGGGGCATCCAGAACTAGGTCGCCAACCACTGGTGTAATTGTCTGTCATATGCCTCGTACCACCGTGCGGCTTATATGTGACTCCTGCTCCTCTCCCGGTGTCGTTACTTCACGTTTCCTCAGAGCTGCTGATAACAGCTGTCGTTTGGGGTAGGAATAGCGGCCAGGGTGCCATAATTCCACAAACTCTCTGGGAGTGGCCAGTTCTTGGTAGAATTCAGGATTGCCAGCTGATCCAGGCGCAGATCACACTGGTGATCCCCTCCCGGGAGGATCACACTGCATGCTGGGACCTGTAGTCTACCATTTGCTTCAGGATGCAATGTAGAAATGTGAACTCTCATTTATTGTGTCCCAAACCCGGTCCTGGAGCCTCTACAGCCACTCATGAGTTCAGGATATCTACTATAATAAAAAGCACCCTCCAACGTTCTGAAGTTGACTCCGTGGCTTCAGTGACGGGTTCATAAGGTTGTCACATCTCTCTCTGCCCCGCCCTCGCGTCAAAACATGACGACGTCGAGGGCAGGTAATCAGAAGGCAGGACTGAGGGAATGACCTCACTTCCAACGTTCTGAAGCTGACTCCGTGGCTTCAGTGAAGGGTTCGTAACATTCGTAAGTCTGTCATATCTCTCTCTGGCCCGCCCTCGCGTCAAAACGTGATGACGTCGAGGGCGGGTAATCAAGAAGGCAGGACTGAGGGAACGAACTCGAAGGCTGGAGACAAGCAGGCTACAGACGGCCAGGGCTTTCAATAATGCCGCCGATTCGACGGAGCTAATCAGGGGACAGAGGAGAATCGCAGGGTGGCTGGGGGGGGGGGGTAAGGGAGAGAGCAGAATCGCTGAGTGGCTGAAGGGGGGGCAGGGGAGAGAGGATAATCGCTGGGTGGCTGGAGGGGCGGCCAGGGGAGAGAGGAGAATCGCTGGATGGCTCGAGGGGGGGGGCAGGGGACAGAGGACAATCACACACACTCTCTCTCACAGACACACTCGCACCCAGTCTCACTCTCTCTCTGTCACACACACACACGCACGGTGCTGCCAAACACGCAGAGGGGGGGAGAGGCAGGGGGTCCTGAGACCACAGGGGAGGGGATCCTGAGACCAGAGGGGGGGGGGGAGGGGGTCCTCATACCAGAGGGGGAGGGGGGAGGTATCTGTCACACACGCACTCTCTCTCTCACACACACACTCTCACAGTCAGTGTCTCTCTCTCTCTCTCACACAGTCTCTCACACTATATCACATTCACTCTCTATGTGTCACACAGTCACTCTCACACACTCGGTCTCATAGAGTCTGTGTATCGCACACACTCTCTCTCACACACACTCTCTCACAGTGTATCTGTGAAACACACTCTCTCTCTCACACTGTGTCTCACATACGCACTCGCACACACTCTCATTCAAACACACACACTCTCATTCTCACACACACATTGGCACCCAGACTCACTCTCTCTCTGTCACACACACACACTTGCACATTCACTCTCTCTCTCTCTCATACAGTCACTCTCACACACACACTCCGAGAAAAACCTTGCTAGCGCCCGTTTCATTTGTGTCAGAAACAGGCCTTTTTTACTAGTGTGCAATAAATGTGAGAGAATTGCAGCCACTGCATCCATTCCATGCAAATCTTTCTCAAGAATTTTAACTGTGTATATCCTGAAAACCTGACCAGCCAGGGAGCCTCAAGGACCGAGTTTGGGAAGCACTGCTCTAAGTCCTCGCACGCAAGCTGTGAGATCCAGGACTGCATCCTTCCTATTTGTTTTCCTCATATTGTAGGTTAGCCCTCAATACTGCTTTTCCTTTAGGCATTTTTTTTCCAGATTATATTGCCTCCCCTGTAACTACTCTTCTCGCTTGGCGCCATTTTTCACTCACAATAGTTGTTAGTCACTTAATTTGTCATTTTATTTTTCAGCTGGGCAGTGTTTTTCATATGGACCATATTGGTCCACACGTTTCACTATTATTCTAGTTTTGAGCCATTTTCCCATCACTTCACGCTGGTGCTACAGTCTGTCTTTTCACATCCCTTATGGTAACATAGTAACATAGTAGATGATGGCAGAAAAAGACCTGCACGGTCCATCCAGTCTGCCCAAGAAGATAAATTCATATGTGCTACTTTTTTTTATTTGTACTGTCCTCTTCAGGGCACAGACCGTATAAGTCTGGCCAGCCCTATCCCTGCCTCCCAACCACCAACCCCACCTCCCAGCTCTGGTACAGACTGTATAAGTCTGCCCAGCACTATCCTCGCCTCCCAACTACCAGTCCCACCTCCCACCACCAGCACTGGCACAGACCATATAAGTCTGCCCAGCACTATCCCTGCCCCCCACCACCGGCTCTGGCACAGACCATATAAGTCTGCCCAGCACTATCCCCGTCTCCCAACCACCAGCCCCGGCACAGACCGTATAAGTCTGCCCAGCACTAGCCCTGCCTCCCAACCACCAGCTCTGCCACCCATTCTAGGCTAACCTCCTGAGGATCCCTTCCTGTTTATCCCAAGCATGTTTGAATTCCATTACCGTTTTCATCTCCACCACCTCCCGCGGGAGGGCATTCCAAGCATCCACCACCCTCTCTGTGAAAAAATACTTCCTGACATTCTTCTTGAGTCTGCCCCCCTTCAATCTCATTTCATGCCCTCTCGTTCTACCGCCTTCCCATCTCCGGAAAAGGTTTGTTTGCGGATTAATACCTTTCAAATATTTGAACGTCTGTATCATATAACCCCTATTCCTCCTTTCCTCCAGGGTATACATGTTCAGGTCCGCAAGTCTCTCCTCATAAATAGGGCCACAAACCTAAGGAAAGTAAATAAAAGCAAGAGAAAAAGGAAACCGCTATGGTTCTCCAAGCAAGTGGCTGAGAAAATAAAGGCTAAAGAGTTGACGTTCCAGAAATACAGAAAAACTCAAGATGAGGAACACGGGGAGGAATACCGGAGGAAACGGAAAGAAGCCAAGAGAGAGGTACGTCTGGCAAAAGCGCAAGCGGAAGAACAAATGGCTAGAAAGGTAAGGAGGAGTGACAAAAATTTCTTCAGGTATATTAGTGAAAGGAGAATGACTAAAAAGGGAATTGTGAGACTAAAAGATACTGCAAACCGCTATGTAGATAATGATGAAGAAAAGGCAAATTTGCTAAATAGATACTTTTGTTCTGTTTTTACTGAAGAAAATTCGGGAGAAGGACCTTGATGGACTGGCAAAAGTTCATTTGAGAATGGAGTATATATAGCACCGTTAACGGAAGAGAGTGTGTATCAACAACTAGAAAAACTAAAGGTGGACTGTAGGAGTATGTCCCTGTGTGTCTCACCTTGCGGGCCTTGGCCTGTATAATCCTACGACAGCAAAATGGAGGCTGTAAACTCTGACCCGCACATCTCTGTGTCAGCAAGAAACAGCTTTGCAGCTTGTGGAAAATTACAGCAGAAGCTCAACACCAAGGACATGCTGTGGGCAAACCAGGCCCCCCTTATCTCCCTGAGAGGCTGGCTCCAGCAAGGCCGGTGAGAAACAGAAAAGGCATACCAAAATGTAACAACTTGAAGGTCAAGAACAACGAACTGTTCTTGCCACGCAGTGAACCGAGGAAGATCCAGTTTGGTTCCTGCAGCCACCGGACCAAGAGGTACGGGGAGAGCGGGAACAAAGAAGGGAGTTAGTAAGAAGCCTTGGAAGAAGGTGGAGGTGAAAATAAGACCAGTGAGACCTAATAAGGTCCACCAACTGATGAACTGTGTATCTGGAGGAAAGTATCGTGGTTCAGCTGTACCTGCCCTGCGTGACCTGTGACCTCCTTATCTGCTGCAGAGTTCCCTTCCAGCTTTGACTAAGACTCACTGCTATATCAGTTTGAGTCTGTGAGGTGTCCCGTGCCAGCTCCCGAGAGAGACGACCCTGAGGTCTCAGCCTGGTGAGAAACACGGTGATTCATTTCCTACTAGTCGGGGGCTAGTTAGTGGTATTTACCTGAGCAGAAGGCTGGTGCCGTCATACTTGTGATCAGGAGAAGCTGCTAATAACTGTACTACCTCGTAACATAGTGTGACTTATCAGTGGTGTAATTTTATCTGGTAACCAATAAGAATTAGTGTTTAGTAGTGTGACGTATGAGTGTAATTTTTATCAGCCAGTAATTTTGTATTCAGCCAAAGCTTTGCAGAGTTCTATTTTGTATACCTTAGCGATATTTTCTTACCTGATACCATAATAAATCTAATATATATATCTCAGCCTACAGTCTCAGCTACAGTTCTTTCTAATGGAAGTATTTGGCTAGGTTCCAAGGTTCCCACCCCTAGACCTAATTCAGGATTATTTGCTTGCAGATAGTTCTGCTTAGGGGAACCTGGACACAGGTAATTTATCTGTGATTTATCCTACAGGACAAAGCCATGTGACCGGATGGGATCCACCCCAGGATATTGAGGGAGCTCAG
Organism: Microcaecilia unicolor; assembly: GCF_901765095.1. Lineage (NCBI taxonomy): Eukaryota > Metazoa > Chordata > Amphibia > Gymnophiona > Siphonopidae > Microcaecilia > Microcaecilia unicolor. Next base: position 61,856,540 of record NC_044039.1, on the reverse strand, counting down.
AGAGGTTCTGGCGGGTCCTCTTAAATATTTGTTTAATAAATCCTTAGAAATGGGAGATGTTCCGAGGGATTGGAGAACGACGGAGGTGGTCGGTCCCTCTTCACAAAAGTGGTGATAGGGAAGAAGCTGGAAACTACAGGCCGGTAAGCCTCGCTTCGATCATTGGAAAAGTAATGGAAGCGATGCTGAAGGAAAGGATAGTGAATTTCATGGAAGAAAATGAGTTGCAAGATCCAAGACAACATGGTTTTACCAAAGGGAAATTGTGCCAAACGAATCTCATTGAATTCTTTGATTGGGTGACCGGAGAATTGAACCGTGGACGTGCTATGGACGTAATCTACTTAGATTTCAGCAAGGCTTTTGACACGGTTCCCCACATGAGGCTCTTAAATAAACTAGATGGGCTGAAGATAGGGCCCAAAGTGGTGAACTGGATTAGGAACTGGTTGACGGACAGGCGCCAGAGGGTGGTAGTGAATGGAGTTCGCTCGGAGGGAAAGGTGAGTAGTGGAGTGCCTCAGGGATCGGTGCTGGGGCCGATTTTGTTCAATATATTTGTGAGTGATATTGCCAAAGGGTTAGAAGGTAAAGTTTGCCTATTTGCGGATGATACTAAGATTTGTAACACAGTGGACACCCCAGAGGGAGTGGAAAACATGAAAAAGGATCTGAAAAAGCTAGAAGAATGGTCTAAGGTTTGGCAACTAAAATTCAATGCGAAGAAATGCAAAGTGATGCACTTAGGGAGCAGAAATCCAAGAGAGGCATATGTGTTAGGCGGTGAGAGTCTGCTAGGTACGGATGGGGAGAGGGATCTTGGGGTGATAGTATCTGAGGATCTGAAGGCGATGAAACAGTGTGACAAGGCGGTGGCCGTAGCTAGAAGGTTACTAGGCTGTATAGAGAGAGGTGTGATCAGCAGAAGAAAAGAGGTGTTGATGCCCCTGTACACATCCCTTATGGTAATTTTACTCTATGCTTCTCTCATTATTAACTTGATAGAATCCACCGTCACAGTATTGATGTCAATATTGACACCTTCAATGATTCAACACTGTTTTCATGAAGTCAGTTATATTCACATTTAGTTTTATTCACCACCGATGCTCTTTCTGCACAGAACACCTATCTGATTAATATTCCAGCGCTTCATCCAAAAGAGTTAACTCTTTCATTCTTTGGCAGTTCCACTATTTATACACTAGTGGTAATCAGTAATTCTTTCTCATTTTTTAGTGTTTTATATGATGTTTCACTTCTTCCCAGTAGGCTTTATATAAAGACTACAGCACTTAACTGGGTTACAGTTCCATGGCATTCAATAGGCAATCGCCATCTGAACCACCGTTGTTTCTTTCACTCATGAGGTCAAATTTCCACACAAAAATCCTTTACCATCACTCACTATGTGCACCTTCATAATTTCATTTTCATTATATGTTGTATTTTATTTTTGTTAACACATTGCAGCAGTATTTTTAGTTGCCATCTGATTTTTTACTTAGATAACACAGCGGTTCAACAGTCAGGATCTTGATCTCCTCTTATACGGTTTTGTTGTCAAGAATATAAAAGGTACATTTCATTGAAACTGAATGAGCATATCTTCATATGTTTGCATTTATTTGTTACTTATGTAATTTTACCCTATGTTTAGAAACATTTGCATATTTAATTAGCTTACTTCCACAATGCACAATTTTGTTTGTTCCACAATTCTTTTTGTATCACTTTATGATGTTTAATCATAGATCATCATTTATTTGTCACTTAATCTATATATTTTATATACGTTTAAGTTTTTACCATAACTTTTAAGGGAAAATTAGTTTCTTACCTTGGTAATTTTCTTTCCTTTAGTCACAGCAGATGAATCCATTACGAGTGGGTTGTGTCCATCAACCAGCGTCTAAGGCCACTATTGCTCGTTGGCTCAAAGAAGCTATCTTTTCAGCATATCTGCTATCTGGCCGGCTTCCACCTGAAGCCTTTAAGGCACATTCCACAAGAGCGATTTCCTCTTCTTGGGCTGAAACTGGAGCACTCTCTCTTCAAGAGATATGTAGTGCAGCTACTTGGGCTTCTAAGCTCTCATTTGCCCGACATTACAGGCTAGATGTGGCTACCAGGAGAGATGCGCATTTTGGAGCACAGGTGCTGGCGCGTGGTGTGGCTTGTTCCCACCCTATCTAGGGATTGCTTTGATACATCCCACTCGTAATGGATTCATCTGCTTGATGACAAGGAAGGGAAAATTAGGTTCTTACCTTGGTAATTTTCTTTCCTTTAGTCATAGCAGATGAACCCATGAGCCCTCCCTCAGTGGTTCATTATGTGATTTATGTTACTTTTATGTTCAGTTTTTCCTGTAGATATGTTCCCTCATTGGGAGAAGTTGGAAAGCAGTCTTCAGGATTTCTGTTCAGTTACAGGAGGATGAGTTCATTCCCTCCAGGAGGATGAGTTCATTCCCTCCTTTGAATTATAGCTCCAGTTTTGGGGCGTTCATCCGCTGTAAGGAAAGTTCATGTTATTATGCTTTGCGGTGTAACACTGCTTTGGAAGCTTCAAATACTGAAGAGGCAGATGGAGCTAGATGGCCATGAGGCACTATGGTTTTTCAGTGCTCTCTATCTCCCCCCTGCTGGTTGATGGACACAATCCACTCGTAATGGATTCATCTGCTTGATGACAAGGAATTTGTATTGAACAACGTATTTATTCACGTTTGTATTTTATTTTTTACTTTTATATAGATCCATTTGACCCCCGAGGCAGGCCTTTGATGCTGAATCATGGCCAGTGTCGGGTCGTTTTTTATGCTTGTTAGAATTAAAGACTTTTTGACATCCTCATTGAGTCCTCCTCACTTTGTTGTTCGTTGGTCACGTTTGCATGAGGGACTTTTCCTCCTCTTTGCTCTATTTGTGTGTGTCTTGATGCCACTTGCCAAGCCTAATCTTGGTACATGTCTTCAACTTAGCCTAGTTTGCAACGGATCCAGGTTTTTGCACATTTGCTGGTAGTTATCATCATCATCCAGCACACACAATTGCTGTTTACAGCATCAGCGATAGTGCATGATATAGATCAGACACTGTGAACCCAGTATATGGTGCCACAATTAGCTCCTTAGCTGTGTCAGGATATCTCCATTGATTTTAATGGGGAGATTCTAGCAACTATGATTGATATATGCCCATGGCCCTCTTCAGTATGGTGGGACAATAGCATTGGATGTCAATCACTATCACATGTTCTACCCAAAGTCTCCTACCTTTGGACTATACCCTAATGGCCATCTGGCCCTCATTGTGGACATGATAACGGCGGAGGAGATGGCAGCTCGGTGCTTCATATCCTCTCATCCAAAGCTATTGTGCAGCTATTGTCGCAGCATATATCAGTCAGGGGTGTGGAACACCCTCAAGTCCTCCATAGGACATTAACGGCGATGTGTGATTTGGGTGGCGGTGTGGGAAAGCAGTGTATGATACCATTCACTGCATCTGTTCTCAGCATACAGTTTTGGCTATAGGTTCTTGCCTCATTGCAGACCTCACTGCTGTAGAATGTGTTAGGACAGTGTGATGAGGTCAATCTTCACTTTTGTCTATTTACTTACACATACATGCAAAGCAGAGCCACCCAGCCACCTCTTATAGGAGGTATGCCGATTGCCAGGACATGAACATTTCCATATCTCATCCACCTTCAGGACTGATTTCCATAGATTAAATCAGGGAATTCCAATGCCACATAGTATTAGTATGTAATGGCAAAAGCAGGAACAGCTTCATGCTCACCTACCTGAAAAGCGGACCTTGGCAGTTCCCCATCCAGTGTGTGTCTGGACAGCTATGCAAGCCCTGACCATATAAGGGCCTGTCAAGATTGTCAAAGCATGCATGTCCATTTGTGGATAATGTGTACAGTGGTCGTTCAGTCTACATGTCTTTCTGGATCTTCCCTGTAATCTCATGTTTGTATGGGTACCTCGGTAGTAAGGTGTTGTAAAGGTCAATGCCACCCATCACTTCCCCTGTTCCTCACTTTGTTCTCCACAAGTGTCCTGTTGTATCCTTTTTTTTTTTTTTTTTTTTGTCGAAAGGGTTCTCATGACCCTAAGGCCCACAAAGTGACCTCTGCACATAAGCAGGAATTAAGAACGGGCAAATAGTTTAGGCTCAAACTCATGTTGGCCAATGTGAGCATAATGTACACAGGGAGGTATGGAGGAGCATTTTCGACTGGGGACGCCCATCTCTAAGGGCAGCCATCTCCGAGGATGGCACCGCAAAGGGGCGGGGCCGACTGTATTTTCGAACGAGATGGGCATCCATCTTTAGTTTCGATAATACGGTTGGGGCCAGCCAAATGTCAGAGATGGCCGGGTTTGAGATGGCCGGCATCGGTTTTCGCCAATAATGGAAACCGAGGCCGGCTATCTCAACCCGGCCAAATCCAAGGCATTTGGTCGTGGGAGGGGCTAGCATTTGTAGTGCACTGGTTCCCCCTGATGTGACAGGACACCAACCAGGCACCCTAGAGGGCACTTCTAAAAATTAAAAAAATAAAAATAGCTCCCAGGAGCATAGCTCCCTTACCTTGGGTGCTGAGCCCCCCAAAACCCACTCCCCACAACTCTACACCATTACCATAGCCCTTATGGATGAAAGGGGGCACCTACATGTGGGTACAGTGGGTTTCGGGTGGGTTTTGAGGGGCTCCCATTTTCCACCACAAGTGTAACAGGTGGGGGGGATGGGCCTGGGTACGCCTGCCTAAGTCCACTGCACCCACTAAAACTGCTCCAGGGACCTGTATACTGCTGCGATGGACCTAAGTATGACATTTGAGGCTGGCAACAAAAGTTTTTAAAGTTGTTTTTTTGAGGGTGGGGGTTAGTGACCACTGGGGGAGTCAGGGGAGGTGATCCCCGATTCCCTCCAGTGGTCATCTGGTCAGTTCGAGCACTTTTTTGGGACTTGGACCTGAAAAAAAAGGGACCAAATAAAGTGGACCAAATTCTCGCCAGAGACGCCCTTCTTTTTTCCATTATCGGGAAAAGCCGGCCATCTCAAAGCACGCCCCCGTCCCGCCTTCGCTACCTTACCGAAACGCCCCCTTGAAGTTTGGCCGGCTCCATGACGGAAAGCAGTTGGAGCCAGCCAAAATCGGCTTTCCATTATACCGATTTGGCCGGCTTCAGGAGATGGCCAGCCATCTCCCGATTTCTGTCGGAAGATGGCCGGCGATCTCTTTCGAAAATAAGCTGGATAGGCTCTCTGTGTGGGATGAATCATCGCGATAAGGAAACATATGCGCTCCCAGTCTGCGTAGCGATGCTGCGACTACCACTAGACACTTTGTAAATACTCTGGGCACAGACACCAGGCCAAAGGGCAGTACACGGTACTGAAAGTGCTGTGTTCCCAAGCGTAACCAAAGATACTGCCTTCACTGGAAGAATCATGAATAGGCCATGAAAAGATGCAAACCATACATATTTCTAGTTTTTATTTTAATATAGCTATTTTGCTTTTCTTGAGCTAGGAGCAGATCTGGAATTGCAAGACAGCATTTTTTCTGATAACTACCTTTCTAAGGCTGTAGAAATTTGTGGTTTGACATTTGGCCTATGCTAACTTGTGATAAGTTGCTGGTCAGCAACTAAGAGCCAGAGACTCCTATGTCTAAGGACATGTACAGTATCCAGATAAACAATCAAAAGGAGAAGTGGGTGTGGGTAAAACTATAGCCTTAGCAAAAGGGTGGGGGCCGTAACAGGGTAATTTTGCCCATTATCTAATGAAATCTTACATGACAGGCTCTAACTGTCAATATAATAAGGGAATAAATGATAGAATTGATGGAACATGTTGGAACATGATTCATAACAGGAAACAGAATATTCTGGAAAGATGCATATTCATTAGGTAGGAAGGGTAATTATAATTAAGATAATGAAGAAAGGAAGAAAAATTATTTAAGAGGAAACAGAACTGAGGATGGCGAGTCTCAATGTGCCTACACTTGCAGGTGGACATATTGACATCTCCAAGGGAAAACTCTGTTTTTATTTGCTACATATTATACTGTATTGGGAGTTTATTTGTTACTATTTCAATAATTACTGATTGGCTTCTTTGACAATTTGAATAATACTTATTTAGTAGACACAGTTTTTCTTGCCTAGAGTTCTGCTTGGGGGAGAAAATATTTACTCGAGGGTCCAACCCACCTCAGTAGATCTCCAGAAGGTTACTTCTGTCCCAAAGGCAAGACAGCAAGTAGACAATCGGGATGTGAGTGTAAGCATCCTTTAAGTCCACAGAGCATAGCCAATCGTTTTCTTGAATCATGGGTGCCCATCCTGAACTTTTCCCGTACTAGGAACTTGTTCAGGGCCCTTAGGTCTAGGATGGGACGCATTCCCCCTGTTTTCTTTTGCACAAAGAAGTACCTAGAATAGAATCCCAGCCCTTCTTCTCCTGGTGGAACGGGTTCGACCGCATGGGTCTTTAGAAGGGCGGAGAGTTAACTTTGCCGGGACTATTCTAAGGAAACTGGACTACATTCAGCTGATGTCTAAGCTAACTGCGATGCGACAAGGTCGTCTGATAATGTATCATCAAGTTTGGGATCCATATATCGAGTGGTCAGCGCCGCCCGACCCTGCCTTGCCAATTAATTAGGGGGGAGGGAGAGAGGAGGGGGGGATGTAAGGGAGTTAAAGAGTAATAAAAAAGTGTTGATATTGCAGATGGAAGTAGTGATACAGTATGTTTACAATCATCTTTGTATGTTATGTTTATACTCTGTAAATATAAATAAACAATGGAAAAAAAAAAAGAAGGGCGGAGATTTCCTTTCAAGTACCTGCCTGTCCTGGGAGCTCCCGGTGGGCCATTTGGAGGTTTGGATTACAGATTGAGGGTGTACCCTAACCAGACTATTTGAAGAACTGTCGGAGGTTACGAGAGGCCACCTTTGGTGAAAAAACATTAACTCCCTCCAACCGGCAAGTCATCCAGCACAGAAACTTTTACTGAGGTTATGCTTAACTGGAGCCAGTCAAAAGCCCGTCCCTTGATTTTGCTGGGGAGCAGCAGGGGCCTTAGGCGCACACTGTTGACGAGAACGAGCGTGCTGGGACTGAGCCTGGGTAGGCTGTTGAGAAGCCGAAGTGTACCTACGCCTAGCATAGGAATAGGGAGCACCCCACTTCACACCAAAATACCTCCTACCTGAGGTTGTAGCAGAAGGCGCCCGGCGAGAGAGAGAATCGATAGCATCATTGTGCTTCTTGATCTGGTCAACAAGATCCTCTACTTTTTCTCCAAAAAGATTATCCCCCAGGTCCAGAGACATGCAGCCATGACAGTCTGCGCATCACCATACCTGAGCAGCGATTCTGGATGCCACATCAGAAGAGTCATATTGGGATGTTATTTGTTAATATTTGGCCAGGAATTTATGACACGCCTTCTTCTGCCTGACCACCTGGCAAAAAGGCTCGGCCTGCTCCAGAGGGAGGACAGACAGCTGCCTCACTGAGTTCCGCAAGTGTACGCTTGTGAAGAACTGGTAGGACTGGGTTCGGGCGGCGAGCATAGCAGCCTGATACGTCTTCCTCCCAAAGGTTCTAGCTTCTCTGCCTGGGGGAGCCGAGGCATAGTCCCTAGTAGTCTTGGCTCTCTTGAGGGTGGAGTCGACCACCATGGAATTGTGGGGTAACTGAGACCTCATGAATCAAGGTTCACCATGGATCTCATACTGGGAATCAGCTTTTTTTCAGATCATGGGACTAGACAGAGGGAACGACCAGTACCTTATGCAGAGGAGCCGTCACAGCCTCCTTAGGTGGAGAGGAATAGTCCAGGACCTCGAGCATCTCAGCCCTGGGCTCATCCTCCACCTCCATAGGGAAAGGAATAGACGTAGCCATTTCCTGGACAAAAAGACTCTCAGGAGGAGACAGTCTCCTTTCAGGTGGAGGGGAAGGTTCAGAGGGAATCCCATACGACTTATCGGAAGAAAAGTATCTGGGATCTCCTTCTGACTCCCACGAACGCTCCTCTTCAGTATCGGATAGTACCTCCCTAAGGGAACTCTGAGACTGAGCCTGCCTCGACGCCAAGGATTGACGGTCTCGATGGCGATGTCAAGAGGCCGATGCCCACATGGACCGTGGTGAAGCTTCCTCCACCGACATCGAAGGGGAGTTGACCTGGGTGGAAGCAGACACCGGTGCCGCAAGCTGTACCGAGGACAGAGACAGTGAAGGGCCAGACGCCGCTGCAGCAGACGGCACAGAAGGCGCAAGCACCCCCAACACCGAAGCAGACTGACGCAGCAGTCCTTCCAGAAGCTCTGGAAGCAGGGCCCGGATGTGCTCGTCGAGAGCCACTATCGCAGAAGGCTGCAGGGTCGGTGGATCAGCCAGTAGCAGAATCTGCTGAGGCTAGGGTGCAGGTACCAGGCTGCTAAGACGCCGGCGCATCGGCACCTCCTGAATGGAGGGGGAGCAATCCTCTCTGCGCCGATGCTTCTCGGGTGCCAAATCCTTCAACGCCCTGGAGCTTCAGGCACCGTGTGTTGAAGAAGATTGGTGACGGTACTTCTTCACCTTTGCTTGATGCCCGTCACCAAGCTCCTCGGTGCCGAGGATGATGTGGAATCCTCACGTCTCCCCGGAGTCGGGTCCGTCAATGGCTGATCCTGGGGGCCTGCATAGCAGGAGGCCTCGAGACAGGTGGAGACCCACTGACACCTCATTGCTCCCAGCACGACTTGGTCTCTCAGCAGCCATTACCTCTGCTCCTGACGTCAATGCATCCTTCAATGTCGACGATGCCGACCTCAGTACCGATGTTGATGCCGACATCGAAGGAACCGGACCGAGCCCCAAAAAGTTCTATCGTTGGGCTTCTCGAGCTACTGGGTTTGTTCTTCATACAAGGACACAGATTACAAGCAGCTGGCTGTGGTCGGGCCCAAGGCACTAGATACACCAGGAATGGGTATCGGTACCTGAGATGGTCCAGTTGCACCGAGTACAATGTTTGAAGCTGCTGGGTGTCCTCGATAACATGGAAGGAAAAACAGCTCTGGCAAAATCAAAGGATTCAATTGTACCAAGAAAAAAAGGGGCACAAAAAGGAGAAACCCGGCCGCATCGAAAAAGAAAGAAACTTAAACTTGGGGGAAAAAAAACAGGATTTTCTAAAAGGGGAATCCTATTACTTTTTCTTTTTTTTTAACAAACTAGAAAAACCAACGCGAAAACTCACAAAAAATACGTCAAAAAACGCAAGAATCTTTTGCCCGGCCAAACAAGGAGCACAGGAGAAACCTGCCGCACCTCGTTGTGGAAAAAAGAAAACTGAGGTACACGCGCGCGCCAGAAGACTCTAGCAAAGTGTTTTGTCTTTGCTATGGCAAAATGACGTCGACCCACATGTGAGAATAAGCAGCCTGCTTGTCCTCGGAGAATTCTTGATAACAAACAATGAAACAGTGATGGAATATTCACATAGAAAGCAGCCTGAGCCAACTGATTTATTTTCCATTTAACATAATTAACTTTGTACGACCTTGACAGCTAATAGTGGGCTGAACTGGACACATTTAGACTGCCTCTGGGCAGAACATCTGCATGAAGGAAGCCCCTACCTCATTATTCAATACATATCTGTGAAATAGTAGTAATCAAAAAAAAAAAAAAAGCAACTGCATTTTTATAATATACCACTACATTCCACAAAAAAAAAAGGAGCAAGTTCCCACATGGTATCTTTTCTTTTGATCCTGGCTCAGGAAAAAAGATGTTAAATGATCCTAGTTTCAACATAAATGTTTTGGGGGGGGGGGGGGTTTAAATTGTACTTATAAATAGTAAGTCTGATTGTTACCTGATTCTCACAACATAATGTCTGTTTTGGTGGCCCTTTACTAGGTGAAAACATCTCTGCATTAATACAGGGAGTCCCTATAGCCAACCCCTCCAATACAGGGAGTCCCTATAGCCAACCCCTCCAAATGACACAATTATTTAAAATGTAGAACAAATTAGTACCTCTAACGATTAAACCAATACTTCCTCTATGTACATCTGTATGCTCCACAAGCCAGCATGTATGAAAATATAAGCGAGATTAAATAAAAATGTTACCAACAATAAAGAATGACACAGAGGGATGAAGCAACTCATAGGTTTGCTTGCTTTGTTTTCAGTGCACTAGATGACGGCTTTGAGGGGATGGAAAAGGGAAAATTAGGTTCTTACCGTGATAATTTTCTTTCCTTTAGTCATAGCAGATGCAGCCATTACAGATGGGTTGTGTCCATCAACCAGCAGAGGGAGATAGAGAGCACACTTTTTCAGTGCCTCATACCAGCTTGCTCCACTGCCTCTCTCAGTATCTGAAGCTTCCAAAGCAGTATGGCAAACCGCAATGGGAATAACATAAGCTTTCCTCACAGCGAACGATGGCCCTACAACAAAGGGCATTAACTCAGAATGGAGGGAATGAAACATCCTCCCGGAGTGCATAAACTCATCCTCCACTGAGACATAACTGGAGGAATAAACTCATCCTCCAAAACATGAAACTGGAGGGAATTAAGTCATCCTCCTTTAATTGAACAAGAATCGTGGAAGACTGTTTTCCGACTTTCTCCCAAGGACGGAATCTCCAGGAAACACGAACAGAACCTGAAATAGATTTACAGCAGATAGCATCAGACAGGGAGGGATCATGGCTACATCTGCAGGAAAGAAAATTATCACGGTAAGAACCTAATTTTCCCTTCCTTGTCATCAAGCAGATGCAGCCATTACAGATGGGATGTATCAAAGCAATCCCTAGATAGGGTGGGAACAAGCCACACCACGCGCCAGCACTTGCGCTCCAAAATGTGCGTCCCTCCTGGCAGCCACATCCAGCCTGTAATGTCGGGGCAAAAGAGAGCTTAGAAGCCCATGTTGCTGCAAGTACAAATCTCTTGAAGAGAGAGTGCTCCAGTTTCAGCCCAAGAAGAGGAAATTCCTCTAGTGGAATGCGCCTTAAAGGCATCAGGCGGGTCAAAGATGACGACTCTGGCTCGAGGCTCTGCTGCAGTTTGAGCTGAAATCTCTTTGCTATATTCCTTTTCAGATGCCTCACACAAAAAGAAAGGGGTAGTAAAGGGTCCACCGCTATCGGCCCGAACACTTACCCCTGGTCAGCAAACACTCCAGCGGTTCATCACGAGTACCCCAGCGGTAACCGATGAAAGGGATCCCGCTTATGGAGCTGTCGAGGAGCGACATCCCCATTAGGGATTGAGACATCTTTATCCCCACCGGTGCTTACCCCACCGCTTTGTCCTGCTATTCTTCGGGAACGTGTGGAGGTCTCAATGGAGCCGAAAGTCAGCGACCAGAGGGCCTCAGAGAGTGGTACACAACCCCAGGAAGCAGAGATTACGAACATGGAGCTTTCTTCTGCTCCCCAAGCGGTGACTCTACAAACTATCTGGACTGCTTTACAACAGTTAACGGCAGCAGTAACAAAAACATCTCAAGAAACATCTCTAATGGTTAGTAAATTTGACTCTAACATCTGCACTTGAGAATGTTAAAACTGAATCGTTAGCCCAAAAATCTGAGATCTTAACTTTGAAATCTGTAACGGAAACGTTGATAAAGGATAAAACCTGGATTTCTTTAAAGCTGGAACAGATAGAAAATTATAACAGACGGTTGAACTTGCGGTTTATAAATTTTCCTATTGTATATGGAATTTCACCGATGGATCTTTGGAAAAAATACCTAATTGAAGTTTTGGCTTATCCTCAAACTGCGGTTCCACCGATTAATAAAATTTACTATCTACCTGAATCTAAACAAACTAAAGTGCCTCCAACAGATAATAACCAGGTTTCGAACCTTCAAGACATATCAGCTTTCCTGGAAGATTCTATGACAGAGGTGTCCACTCGTAGGACGCTCCTAGTAACTTTTGTATTCGAACAAGACTCAAATGCCTTATTAAGATTGTTCTTTAAGAACTCACATAAATTATTTTGTGGTCAAAAAATTTGGATCTTCCAGGATGTGACTAGATTAACACAGGAACGTAGGAAAGCTTTTCTAGCCTACAGAGAAGAAGTTAAAACAATGGGGGCTACATTTTTGTTAGCTACCCATGCAAATGTTGTATAAAATACTTGGGTAACAAATATGTCTTTTGAATCAGACCAGCTTAAATTGTTTATTGAAAATAAAAAGTTGTCCAGGTAGGATGTGTTGAGTTACTAAGTGTAAGAATTGATACTTGGGGGCATAGAGCCAGGCCATTTTCTTTTTATTTGATTCTATCAATTAATCTCCTCTTTTTCTTTCCCCTCCCCCACTAAGAATGGTGGTCTAAGGAAGCAATTGTCCATTATTATGTTTGTTTAATTTGCCTTTGAGTCCATATAATTGTTATTTTACTGATAAACAATGTAGTTTGTAAATGTATGGCTGTATTACCATTTATAAGTGAGATCTTGTAAATTTTCAAAAAATAAATAAAATATTAAATTAAAAATTAAATTAAAGGCATCAGGCAGAGGCCGGCCGGCAAGCAAAGAAGCTGAAAAGATAGATTCTTTAAGCCAGCGGGCAATAGTGGCTTTAGACGCTGGAGACCCTCTGCGAGGACCTGATAGCAAAACAAACAGATGATCAGAGGTCCTGAAAGAGTTAGTAACTCGCAGATACGGCAGCAGAGTCCTGCGCACGTCCAACAGGTGCAATTGCCCAAAAGATTCTGGAAACTCCTCCTCGACAAAGGAGGGCAAGAAAATAGGTTGGTTTAGGTGAACGCTGAAACACCTTAGGCAAGAAGGAAGGCACGGTCCGAACCGTGACCCCGGACTCTGAAACTGCAGAAAGGCTCTCTACAGGGACAGCGCCTGGAGCTCTGACACCGTCTCGCCGAAGTAATGGCCACTAACAAGACGGCCTTCGGTGTCAAATTTTTCTCTGAAGCACGCTGAAGCGGTTCAAAGGGAGCATCCTGAAGGGCCTTCAGCACTAGCCCCAGGTTCCAAGCTGGACAAGGTGCACGCACGGGAGGACGGAGCCGAAGCACCCCTCTAAGAAACCGTGCCACATCCGGATGAGCAGCTAAAGACACGCCTTCAATCTTGCCATGCAGGGAGGCCAATGCTGCCACTTGCACCCGCAGGGAATTATAGGCCAAGCCTTTCTGTACACCATCCTGCAAAAAGTCCAGAATCGGCGAGACAGGAGCCCACAGGGGTGTGATCTCTCTGGAAGCATAAGCCACGGAAGTGGAACGCTTGCGGGCTTGCAGGAGAGTGGTAATTACTTTATTTGAATAGCCTCTGCCTCTCAATTGCGCCCTCTCAATCGCCAGGCCATAAGACCAAATCGGCCGGCGTCCTCCATGGTCACCGGACCCTGTGACAACAGGTTGGGAACCAGAGGTAACTGAAGGGGATCCTCTACGAGCATCTGTCGGAGGTCCGCATACCAAGGCCTCCTGGGCCAATCCGGGGCGACGAGAACCACTTCTCCTGGATGCAGCCGAATCCGCAGGAGCACTCGCCCTAACAAGGGCCACGGAGGGAACACATACAGTAGGCCCGGAGGCCAGGGTTGAGCCAAGGCATCCAAACACACCGCGCGAGGATCTCTCCGTCTGCTAAAGAAGCACGGGACTTTGGCATTGGAGCTTGTCACCATTAGATCCATCACGGGCTTGCCCCACTTGGCAAATATCTGCAGGAACACTTCGTCTGCAAGTTCCCACTCCGCTGGATCGATCTGATGCCTGTTTAGATAATCGGCTTGCACGTTGCTCTGACCTGCAATGTGAGCTGCTGACAGAAACTGTAGATGCAGCTCGGCCCAGTGGCAAATTTGTTCGGCCTGCGCGGCTAGAGCTCTGCACGGAGTGCCGCCTTGTCGATTTATGTAGGCCACTGCTGTCGTGTTGTCCGACATCACTCGGACAGCCAATCCTTCCAGGGTCACTTGAAAGGCCAGAAGCGCCTGAAACACCGCTATCAACTCTAGGCAGTTGATGGACCACTCCGACTCCTCGGGTGTCCATAGACCCTGGGCATTCTTCACCCCTTGCAATGTGCACCCCAGCCTTTCAGACTGGCATCTGTCACCACTAGGCACCAATCGGGGAGCGCCAGCGGCATTCCTCACCGCAGCATGCTGTCTGAGAGCCACCACTCCATGCTGAGTCGGGCTGCAGGGAGCCAAGAGAGTCTGCATTGGTAATCCTGAGATACTGGAGACCATCTTTGGAGTACAGCATACTGTAGAGGTCTCAGGTGCGCTCTCGCCCAGGGCATCAGTTCCATGGTGGCCCTCATCAATCCAAGCAGCTGGACAATGTCCCAAGCTCGCGGGCGGGGCATCCTCAGGAGCAGACGGACCTGATTCTGAAGCTTGCACCGCCTTTGCTCGGGTAGGTACACATACCCCGAGGCTGTGTCGAACCTGGCCCCCAAATATTCTAGAGACTGCGAGGGGGTCAGGTGACTTTTGGCCATATTGACGACCCAGCCCAGAGATTGAAGTACTGAGACCACTCTGGCTGTTACATGCTGACTCTCTGCAGCAGAGTTTTGCTCGAATGAGCCAGCGTCCAGGTATGGGTGAACCCGAATACCCTCTCGCCTTAGAAAGGCAGCTACTACCACCATAACCTTCGAAAAGGTGCGGGGAGCTGTGGCGAGGCCAAAAGGCAAGGCCCGGAACTGGAAATGCTTTCCCATCACCGCAAATCTCAGAACTTCTGTTGCGGGGGCCAAATTGGAATGTGCAAGTAAGCTTCTTTCAGGTCCAGAGACGTGAGAAACTCTCCTGGCTGTACCGCCGCAATGACGGAGCGCAGCGTTTCCATGTGAAAATGCCGCACTCTCAGGGACTTGTTTAATTCTTTTAAGTCCAGAATAGGGCGAGAAAAGACCCTCCTTTTTGCGGCACCACAAAGTAGATGGAGTAGCGGCCGCAGCCGTGTTCGGCGGGAGGGTACCGGGGACACGGCCCTTACTGAATCAGACCTTGTAAAGTCTCCTCTACCGCCGCCCGTTTGGCGGCAGAACTGCATTGGGACTCCACAAAACCGTCTCTTACAGGGGCGTCGAATTCTATTCTGTAACGTCTCTGATCAGGTCCAAGACCCACTGATCTGAGGAAATGTTGGCCCACTCCTCGGCAAAGAGGGAAAGACGTCTCCGATGACAGGACTCGAGGAGAGGGCCGGCGCACTATCATTGAGAGGGTCGCCCTGAACTCCAGGCCTTGAGCCAGTGCTGTGGAACGTTTGTCCGAGCGAAAGGAGTTCCTCTGCTGAAAACGGGCACGAGAAGTGAACCCAGCAGAACGCCCCCGGGCCGGTACCTTCGAGCTTCACAGAAGCGAGGTCTGTAAGAGGAGTGGACCGCCGCACCCTTAGAGGAAGGCCGAGGCCTATCTTCGGGCAAGCGCTGGGGTTTAGCCTCACCCAGGCCCTTCACAATTTTCTCCAACTCCTCACAAAACAGGAGAAGGCCTTGAAAGGGCAACTTCACCAACCTTTGCTAGAGGCCATGCCCACCGCCCAATGCCGTAGCCAAGAAGACGGCGAGCCGCCACTGCTACTGCCATGTGTTTAGCCGAAGCTCTGACAATATCATAAAGGTCGTCAGCCAGAAAGTACAAGGCCGACTCCATCCGCGGAGCCACATCTGAAAAGGGCTCCGCTCCATCACCGGGCTGTTCCACTGCCTGTTGCAACCAAGCCAGGCAGGCTCTAGCAGCCTAATAACTGCATGCAGAGCGCCCGAATAGTGAGACCTGCAATTTCAAATGACCGCTTAAGTGCTGATTCCAGTCTACGGTCTTGAATATCCTTCAGGGCAACACCTCCTTCAACAGGGAGGGTAGTTCTCTTTGTCACAGCTGTGACTAGGGCATCCACTTTAGGCATAGCAAAGCGAGCCATATGCTACCTCACTCAGAGGGTATAATTGCCCCATAGCCCTGGAAACTTTCAAAGGTCCCTCGGGGTCAGCCCATTGAGCCGAAATAAGCTCTTGGATGGAGTCATGCAAAGGAAAGGCTCGAGCAGGCTTTTTGGTACTAGCCATCCTAGGATTCACAGAGGAGGCTGTGCCACTGGCAGGGTCCTCAATAGAGAGAGCCTGCAGGGCATCAGAAATAAGCGCTGGCAGCTCATCACGGTGGAAAATCCTCACCGCGGAGGGATCGTCCAGATCCTGAGTCACTTCTGCACCAGACTCTGGCTCCTCAGACCATGAAGGCCTGCCAGAGTCCTCCAAATCCTCTGTTAATATATGGCCTAGCTTTAAGGCTACCACTGGAATAGTGATGGCCAAAGCTATGCAGCCAAGAACAACTGGGAAAAATACTGACTAGGCCAAAGAACAAGCAAGTGAATTAATATTTGAGAATCTGCTAAGAGCAGGTCTGATAATGACTTCTGACACAAATTGGTACAATTTTAAATCAAATATAGCATCTGTAATGAAAGATCAGATGAATTAAAATGGAGCTTATTAGTTTTGGTATACAATGATACAGAGGTAATACAGAGTTCATGAGAAAGGTATGAAAAGTATTGCAGCCGGAAGATGTGAAACTGTTATCTCAACGCTTCCCAAAACATGTTGATAATTAGCAGTAGCTGAGACGGAAGGAGGTGGGTACATCAGATAGCAGATCGCATGGGAAAGTATGATCTCAGAAATTGCGAATATTAGGAGCTAGGTATCTCACCATTCACTTCTATGGAGAAGATAGAGTATAAAAGAGGGGAGATTTGGCTCAGTTTGAGAGTCTTCTCCGAAGCTTCTGTCAGACGGCGAAGCCCTGTGCGGCTGAAACCAGAATCTGATTCTGTATTTGTATCAACTTGAAGACCTGTGTTTGGGTAAGAAATAAATGTATCTATCTATCTAAACCTATCTCTGTCTTATTTTTATTGATTCTATCTTCTCTTTACCTTACATTTAGCCTACAAGGTAGATCATATACAAGTGATACTCAGTCTTTGCAGAAACTTAGACAGATGTTTAATAAGATTATGTGGGAACATAAATGGCCCAGAGTATATCTAGATCCAGAGAAAAAAAAACAGAAAGCAGTAATTATGGGAATTAGTTTTCAATTACAGCTCCTAATGCCACCCCAGAATAGACCTTGTGATTGGGTGACAATGGAGGTCAGAGAAACTATACAGAATCTGTTATATGAAATAAGTACCTTTAGTCCCCGTATGACGGAGTCAGAAAGAGGTCTATAAGAAGAGGTAATAAAAACACCTCGCAGCCCGACCACGGGGGGGGGGGGGGGGGGGGGGGGAAGGAGGTGCAGCACTCTCTGAAGGGAATGAGCCCTTCTGCGCTTCATATTCTGCCAATTATCAGGAAATAACGCCTCAGAGGGCATAACCAGGCTAGAATCCACCGGGGGGGGGGGGGGGGCATTAGAAGAGGCCTGTGCCGGGCTTTGTGGGAGAGCTCTTTTAAGCATGTCTGCTTTATGCATTAATAAGACAAAATCAGGAGAGAAAAACTCACCCTGGGCACCCGGATCTCTGCCTGGGGCTAGTAGCTCCCATATCAGCCTCACCCGAGGCCTCCCCCCAGGCTCGGACTCTCCGTCTCAGCGGAGGGTCGCGCCATGTGGTAAATCAAAATGGCGCCCGCTACCAGCTCAGAGCACAAAGAATCGTCACTCGCCATGCTCAGGCCGGCTCAACGTCTGTACAGCACGATTTACAGAGCCCCGTTACTGATCTGCGCTTGCCCACTTGGTAACAGCGCTTACTGTCTCCGCAGCCATCGCCGAAAACGGCTGTGTTAAAATTCAAAATGATTGCGGGCCCACCCCGGAGGAGTCAGAAAACACTCTTACCTCACTGGACCGAGTATCACAGCTCCAGTCCCACAGAAAAAGGCAAGGAAAACCTCTGGTTCTTTTTTTTTTTTTTTTTTTTTTAACGCTGTGAGGAAAGCAGAGGTAAATAGAACTCCGGGGCTCAGTGAGTGGGAAAGGCAGGGAAAGGGCGAACCTATGTGCCTGCATCCACTGTTGGTGGGGAAGGACAGGGAAAGCTAAGCAATGTGCCCATATCCACGGAGGTATGGGTAAGGCAGGGAAAGGGCCGAACCTATGTGCCTTTAAAGTGAAGCTGCTATAGCCTCCAACACCCCTGCTAACAACTGGCAAAAGCACAGGCGCAACCCTCCAGGCAGATTTTAGATGGAAGCTCGAAGACGCTGCAGCCACTCTGCTAGGGGTGATAGAGAATACTGAAGAGAGGCAGTGGAGCAAGCTGGTATGAGGCACTGAAAAAAGTGTGCCTCTCTATCTCCCTCTGCTGGTTGATGGACACAACCATCTGTAATGGCTGAATCTGCTTGATGACAAGGAACAGGGTTTAATCTAATTGGCTTCAATTTTTTATGTCATCCCATCTCTTGTTTTCTTCAACCTCTTTGGTTAATTTATTTATTTATTAGGATTTATTAACCGCCTTTTTTGAAGGAATTCACTCAAGGTGGTATACAGTAAGAATAGATCAAACATGAGCAATAAGTTACAGAAGTAAAAATTTCAAATAACAATACAAAGTATGGCATAGTACACAACTTACAATGTCAACACAATACGTAATAGAACATTTTAATTGATAGTGAAGGGTAAAGCAAAGATGGAACATATAGATAGGTAAGAGAGTAAAATGAGTTAGAAACTAAGATGACTAATTTAAATAAAATTGCACATGAGGATTTCTTATATTCTGTCCCTGTGATAACTTATACTGTGCCAAAACTGGAAATACAGCGAGACAAAATAATAGAATTCAGTACATACAAAAATTATTAACATTGCTAGTAAAAAAGGCCCATTTCTGAAACAAATGAAACGGGCGCTAGCAAGGCTATTCCCCTCCATTCACCCGGGCGGAGCAACCCTCCTGTCCCCTCCATCCACCCATGTCCAGCAACCCTCCTGTCCCCTCCATCCACCCATGTCCAGCAACCCTCCTGTGCCCTGCATGCACCAATATCTAGCAACTGTGCTGTCCCCTGGCTTCCCCTGCATCCAGGCCTGTGCAGCAAGTGTCCTCTCCGTTGCCCTCCCCTCCAGTTCCACGCCCCCTTCCCCCGTCGATGTGCACACGCCGTCTGTCCCTCCGTGCCTGTGCAACAAGTGTCGTATTGCGTGCCCTCTCCACGTCCCACACCCCCTTCCCCCCGTCGATGTGCACACCCCGTCTGTCCCTCCGTGCCTCCCCCTTCGAGTTGCACGCCCCCTCCTTCCCCCATCGAGTTCCGTTGGATGTGCTTCCCTCCCAGTGTCCGTCAAGGGCCAGGCTCCCTACATGGAAAGCAGAGCGCCTGTCACCTGTGTGAAAGCGGTGCAGGCAGAATGCTTGCCTTGGATCTCCTTCCCTCCCTTTGTCCCGCCGTCATCTGACGTCACGTAACGTGACGTCAGCGACGGCGGGAGATAGGGAGGGAAGGCGATCGGAAGGGAAGTGATCATGTTTCTGAAGCACTTTGATACAGGTGACAGGCGCTGTGCTTTCCATGTAGGGAGCCTGGCCCTTGACGGACACTGGGCAGCGACCAGGAGGATGCGGGAGGCGGGACGGTGACATTTGCATTGGGGGATGTGGGGGTTTAGGTGCGGTCTGGGGGGGTGGAGTGTCGGGGGGGTGGAACTGGCGATTCGCTGAGTGTCATAGCCCCGCCCTCGACGTCATCACATTGTGACGCGAGGGCGGGGCAGACAGACACTCATGGGGAAAAATTCCGATCTCTGGCACTTCAAAAACGGAAGTGGCAGCTTCCTTTAGAACGTTGGGGTTGCGAATTATGTGCGGAAGGGGTGTGGCTGAGGGCGGGTCTATGAGTGAGAGTGAGTGGTGTGAGAGTGAGTGGTGCGAGTGTTGCTGACAGCCCAGTGTTTCCCTGCCACAGAGTGAGCTTCAGAGCTTCAGAATGTTTGAGGTGAGACTTATTTATATAGATAATTGTGTTCACATTTGGATAATAACTGAGAAAATGCTGTTGAAAACTGACTTGAAGAAGAAATAAATATATATCACAGAACTGGAAAATGTTGGCATATTTAATATCTTTCTTTTAAATAGTAGTAATAAACAAAAGTGCATTTCTAAAATATACCACTGCATTCCACAAAACAAAAAAGGCGCAAGTTCCCACAAATAATATTTCTCTTTTGATCTAGGCACAAAAAAATTAAAAGATTTTAAATGCTCTCATGTTTCAACCAAATTCATGTTTAATGTGGGATATAACTGCCACAAATAAGTAAATAAATAAATAGATAGAAACTCTGAATGCTGAGTACCTGATTCTCATTTAATATGATGTCTGTTTTAGTGGCCCTTGAACAGGGAAAAAAAATCTCTACATGAATATAACACATGCTAGGGTGTCCCTATAACCACACTCTCCAAATGACACACAGATTACGATGTACAATAAATTACTACTCTACCTATGAAAAGTTATTATACTTCTCTGTGTACATCCGTATACTGCACAAGCTGGCATGTTTGAAAATATAGGTGAGATTAAAGAAAAATGCTACCAATAATAAAATACAACGTGTACGCAGCTCACAAGTTTCTTGCTTTGTTTTTAGTGTTCGCAAAACGACAGCAGCGCATGGAAGGGGAAACAGAGAAACTTAAGTGGCTTCAAGTTTTGGACGTCAAGCCATCTCCTGTTCTCTCAATCAAATAAATTGGGTTAGACCCCCGATAGAGAAAGCCCTCCATGATGGAACGTTACCTTCCTGTGGGGGAGGAACCAGACAAAATTTACGACAACTCAGGACTCAAATTTTAAGGAGGACAAGAATGCTTCGTGATAAAGAAAGAATCCAGGAGAACAATCCACAGCATTAAAAAACATCAACATGTTTCTTTTTTTTATTATTTTATTTTAAGGAGAGTATATGTAAAATGTCAGTATCTATCTCCACGACTGTACAAGAAAAAGGTGAACTTTTTACATTTTCTATGAAGATACGGGAGGATCCCGCTGTATTTGTCTTTTACCTCAATTAAGCTATACAAATTATCCTGGCTCGCACAATCACCAAGCATGCCAGTATGAATGATGAAAATTCACTTTGTTCAGGGGCGGTGTAACAAGCCAGAATCTGTGGATCCCTGGGATCTTTCCGGATCTAAGTATGACCTTAAGACTGGAGCGCGTCTTTGTTTTGACGGCCGCTGCTGCTTACAGTATGCAGCGATCACCAGCCATAACCCAGCACTGCGATTCTCTATTCCCCTCATTCCATGGGAATCTTCAAGGAGGTTAAACCAAGGAGCTGTAGTAGACAGGAGTGGAAGTGAGTTACTCTAGTCCACTGTAAGTAAGGAAGACATTTGATTAATCTCTGTTTTCACTCCCCCGCGCAGCCGTCATTGCCGTTCACTCAAAACACAGCAAGCAACCTGTGAGCTGCTGCATCCACGTTGTCGTTCTTTATTGTTTGTCCATCTGTAAACATGTCTAACACTGTTTTGTTGGATAGGCGGTGCCTTACAAGGTGCTGGAGAAAGACATAATTGAATATCACTAAAACAACTTCAAAATGATTGTAGCTAGTAGAAACTGCAATTATAAATTCTGTAGTTTGTGCTCATTTTTCTTCACTGTGCTTCTATACAATTCAGATGTCCAGATTTCTGTGAGAATATTCTGTTTCCTAATGGGTTCATCTTAAGTGGTTGTAATCTGCTTTAGGAAGCCTGGTGTTTATAAAGACGATGAAATATATTGAAGTTAAATGGAAGTAGAATTAAACTCTCCTTTCATTGAGGCACATGAAATCACATTTTCATCTGTTTTGTAGAAGTTTGCCTTTTAGATACACCAATGGATTATTCTGTTTTGCAACATGTTTCAGGGGCAAGTGGTTTTATAACTCCAAATAAAACTAAATATTTTGTTTCATGCTGAACTCTTTTGTTTAATTTTGTTTAAACATAACTAAATGGGCTGTAAGCCCCTAATGCAGTCCAGTGGTTTTCTTATATTTTGTTTTTGTGATGTCTTATACTGTCTTTTTTTTTTTTTTGTTACATTTGTACCCCGCGCTTTCCCACTCATGGCAGGTTCAATGCGGCTTACATGGGGCAATGGAGGGTTAAGTGACTTGCCCAGAGTCACAAGGAGCTGCCTGTGCCTGAAGTGGGAATCGAACTCAGTTCCTCAGTTCCCCAGGACCAAAGTCCACCACCCTAACCACTAGGCCACTCCTCCACTACTGGTTCACTCAAGCTCAAAACGTTTATTCGAAACTCAAACCACAGCTTCACAATACAGGAAACAGCTATCACCCTACTTATCAAACGGCACTGTTCACCGTAGTGGAGAAAAAAAGCTTCAGTGATGCCACCCAGCCAGCCCGAGAATATCAGACTATAAGGTGTGGGCCCAGCGCAACATCATATAGCCCAAAAAAACTCCACAGTAGCTTAGTGTCATAGGGTTCAAATGATAGACAGGTTCATATATCTGTAGATCACAGGATATCTATGCATTCAATACTTTACAATCTTATACTGCAATATAACCGCCAGTCACAACTTAACTCCAATCAAAGTAGTGTTGCGCTGTCAATCAGAAGCGCCTATCGTGACCCAACAGGGAGTCCCCGTTTCGCTATCGCTGCTTCAGGGGTTAGTCACGCTCATCAAGTTTTTAATCCATTTTCTCCTCTGATGCCGTTCTTAGACACTCACAATCCTGTGTCTCATTTGCCGCACTCGAAGTCAGTTACAAGCTTGTCTTTGGAGTGCAGCAAATGAGGCACAGGATTGTGAGTGTCTAAGAACGGCAGCAGATGAGAAAATGGATTAAAAACTTGATGAGCGTGACTAACCCCTGAAGCAGCAATAGCGAAATGGGGACTCCCTGTTTGGTCATGAGAGGCGCTACTGATTGACAGCGCGACACTACTTTGATTGGAGTTAAGTGACTGGCAGTTATACTGCAGTACTAGTAGAAAAGGCCCGTTTCAAGCACAAATGAAACGGGTGCTAGCAAGGTTTTCCTCGGAGTATGTTTGAGAGAGTGTGCGTGAGGGGAAAATTAGGTTCTTACCATGATAATTTTCTTTCCTTTAGTCATAGCAGATGAAGCCATTACGTATGGGTTGTGTCCATCAACGAGCAGGGGGAGATAGAGAGCACTCAATTTTTCACAGTGCCTCATGGCCAGCTAGCTCCACTGCCTCTTCAGTATTTGAAGCTTCCAAAGCAGTATGGCAAACCGCAATGGGAATAACATGAACTTTCCTCACAGCGAACGATGGCCCCTTAACCAGGGCATAAACTACAAAAAAGGAGGGAATGAACTCATCCTCCTGGAGGGAATAAACTCGTCCTCCACTTTGTATAAACGGAGGGAATACTTGCATCCTCCTGGAGGGAATAAACTCATCCTCCCCAAAACATGAACTGGAGGGAATGAACTCATCCTCCTATAACTGTAACAAGAATCCTGAAGACTGTTTTCCGACTCCCCAAGGAAGGAATATAACTTCAGGAAACAAGAACAGCACCTAAAATCAGAATCACTGCAATACAGACAATCATACAGGGAGGGCTCATGGCTTCATTTGCTATGACTAAAGGAAAGAAAATTATCATGGTAAGAACCTAATTTTCCCTTCCTTGTCATCAAGCAGATGAAGCCATTACGTATGGGATGTAACAAAGCAATCCATAAATAGGGTGGGAACAAGCCACACCACATGCTAGCACCTGTGCTCCAAAACGCGCATCCCTCCTGGCAGCCACATCCAGCCTGTAATGTCGGGCGAAAGAGAGCTTAGAAGCCCATGTTGCAGCACTGCAAATCTCATGAAGAGATAGTGCTCCAGTTTCCGCCCAGGAAGAGGAAATCGCTCTTGCGGAATGTGCCTTAAAGGCTTCAGGAGGAGCCCGGCCAGACAGCAGATATGCTGAAAAGATAGCTTCTTTGAGCCAACGGGCAATAGTGGCTTTAGACGCTGAAGACCCTCTGCAAGGACCTGCAAACGGCACAAAAAGATGATCAGAGGTCATGAAAGAATTTGTAATTCGCAGATACTGCAACAGAGTCCTGCGCACGTCCAAAAGGTGCAACTGCCCAAATGAATCTGGAAACTCCTCCTCAACAAAGGAGGGAAGAAAAACAGGCTGGTTTAGGTGAAACGCTGAAACCACCTTAGGCATGAAGGAAGGCACAGTCCGAACCGTGACCCCGGACTCTGAGAACTGCAGAAAAGGGTCTCTACAGGTCAGCGCCTGGAGCTCTGACACCCATCTCGCCGAGGTAATGGCCACTAAAAAGAAGGCCTTCAGTGTCAAATCTTTCTCTGAAGCACACCGAAGCGGTTCAAAGGGATCCCCCTGAAGGGCCTTCGATACTAACCCCAGGTTCCAAGCTGGACAAGGTGCCCGCACGGGAGGACAGAGCAGAAGCACCCCTCTAAGAAACCGTGCCACATCTGGATGAGCAGCTAAGGACACGCCTTCAACCTTGCCACGCAGGGAGGCCAATGCTGCCACTTGCACCCGCAGGGAATTATAGGCCAAGCCTTTGTGTATGTACACCATCCTACAAAAAGTCCAGAATCAGCGAGACAGGAGCCCACAACGGAGAAAGCGCTCTTGAAACACACCAGACTTCAAACTGGCGCCAAATCCTGGCATAAGCCACGGAAGTGGAGTGCTTACGGGCCTGCAGGAGAGTGGAAATTACCTTATTTGAGTAGCCTTTATCTCTCAATTGCGCCCTCTCAATCACCATGCCATAAGACCAAACCAGCAGGTGTCCTCCATGGCTACCGGACCCTGTGACAACAAGTGCGGAACCAGAGGTAATGGAAAAGGAGCCTCCAACAGCATCTGTCGGATGTCCGCATACCAAGGCCTCCTGGGCCAATCCGGGGCGATGAGCACCACTTCCCCTGGATGCAGCCCAATCCGCAGGAGCACTCGCCCTATCAAGGGCCACGGAGGGAAGACATCCAGCAAGCCCAGGGGCCAGGGTTGACCCAAGGCATCCAACCCAGCAGAGCGAGGATCTCTCCGTCTGCTGAAGAAGCACGGGACTTTGGCATTGGAACTGGTCGCCATAAGATCCATCACTGGCTTGCCCCATTTGGCACATATCTGCAGGAATACATCATCTGCTAGTTCCCACTCCGCTGGATCGATCTGATGTCTGCTTAGATAGTCGGCTTGCACGTTGCTCTGACCTGCAATGTGAGCTGCTGACAGGACTGTAGATGCAGCTCGGCCCAGCGGCAAATTTGTTCGGCCTGCGCAGCTAGAGCTCTGCACTGAGTGCCGCCTTGTCGATTTATGTAGGCCACTGCTGTCGTGTTGTCCGACATCACTCGGACAGCCAATCCTTCCAGGGTCACTTGAAAGGCCAGAAGAGCCAGAAACACCACTTTCCACTCCAGGCGGTTGATAGACCACTCCGACTCGTCGGGTGTCCACAGACCCTGGGCATGCTTCCCCTGGCAATGTGCGCCCCAGCCCTTCAGGCTGACATCTGTCACCACTAGGCACCAATCGGGGAGCGCCAGCAGCATTCCCCACCGCAACATGCTGTCCGAGACCCACCACTCCATATTGAGGCGGGCCGCAGGGAGCCAAGAAAGTCTGCACTGATAATCCTGAGATACTGGAGACCATCGTTGAAGTAGAGAATACTGTAGAGGTCTAAGGTGCGCTCTCGCCCATGGCACCACTTCCTTTTTTTTTGTAATCTTTTTATTAAAGTTTTTAACATATAAACTCATACATATTATTTGTAACATCTTAATAACCTCTATGCAATGATTGCGTAGCAATTAACAAAAATTTCCCTCCCTCCCTCCTCCCCTTCCCCCGTTAAAGATCAAATCCTCAAGTCCCACAAAGGGTCGGTGAGTTCAAATACCTGAGCAACCCACTCATAGAATCGGAACAATCAGTTTAGGTGCATCCAGGTCTATCCCTCCCTGGTGTCTCCATAGTCTATAGCGCTCCCAATGGTGGTTGAACTTTGTTATCTCTCCTGAGCGCATGGCTGTCATTTTAGACATCTGATAGAGATAATCCATCTTGTGTATCACCTTTATTATTGGTGGCGCCTATAGGCTCTTCCAAGCGGCCGCCAATGCGATTTTTCCCGCTACCAGCCATGTTGATGTTAGCTTGTGATCTGACACTCGAATTTTCGGTGGGCGAAGGTGCAGCAAACAAACCTCTGGTTTAGTGGGATAACGTACCCCAGTCACTTGTGCAAATTGATCTAGCAAGTCCGACCAATAGGTCTGAATCTTCGGACAGGACCACCATATATGGAGCATATCTCCCACCTCTGTGCATCCCCTCCAACATCGATCTGATCCCTGCCCATACATTTTACCAGTCTCTTGGGTGTATAGTACCATTGATATAATACTTTATAACCATTCTCAATCATAGAACTAGAGATAGAGACCCGTAACATGTGTTCTAATGCTTTTTCCCATTGTGTATACTCTCTCCCAGCGCTGAAGATATCTTTTGCTTTTTCTATATCTGTCTCCTCCAAGGATAACTCTGTTTTAGCTCTCCTGCTAACATAATCTCTAATGCGATTATAATGGAACAGGTGGTGTGAGGGTAGATCATAGTCATCCTGCAGCTCTGTAAAGGATATCATTTGGCCCTCTTCCCATAATTGGCCCAAGGTGCCTAACCCTTTCTTCTCCCAATGACTGTATAATGGGTTATCTATCCCCAATGGACAACCGGGGGCCGTTTTTACTGCCATCTGTTGGAAATATGTTCTCTTGGGGAAACGACTCTTCCGTATAGTCAACCACGTCTGAAGGGGGTATTGCACTGCTATTGGGGCCTTCTTAATATAGGCCTGGACTTGGCCTCTAGGCATCCATAATATAGAGCGTAGGTCCTGCTGACCCAGCCAGTGTTGCTCTATCTGGAGCCAAGGTTTGGCACTACCAGCGCCCCACTCCGCCAGTACGCGCAACTGCACCGCTTGGTGGTACAGGTGAAAATTTGGAACTCCCATACCCCCCCCCCCCCCCGTTGTTTTGATTGATACAAAATAGCTGCCCGCACTCGCGGCGGCTTGTGTTGCCATATATAGGCGAATACTTTTCGATTAAGATGGCGAAAAAACCCAGTAGGTACCGGCAGTGGCAAAGCCAGGAATAGATATAGAAGCTTAGGCAAAATCATCATTTTGATGGCTGCCACCCAGCCCATCCAGGACAGCTCCAGCCCCTCCCACCTATCCAATTCTTGAAAAAGCTCCTTCAATTTCGGGGGAAAATTAGCTTGGTGAATACCCTCCAAGGTAGGTGTTAATTGGATACCTAGGTATCTGAGGGACTTGGTAACCCACTTCACCGGGACCTGGCTTTGGAGGCAAGTCTTTTCCGTTGGTTGTATCCCTAGCCCTAATGCCTCTGATTTACCTATATTTACCTTGAACCCAGATATCCTGCCATATTGGCTCAAGCCACTCATCACCTGGGGTAGGGATTCACTCGGATTAGTCAATGTTAAGAGAATATCATCCGCAAACAGCATAACTTTGTGCGCCGTTTGTCCCACTGTTAAGCCATGTATATGTGGATGTTGACGTAAGTATTGGGCCAGTGGTTCTATTGTCAAAGCGAACAATAGAGGTGATAGCGCACATCCCTGACGAGTCCCCCGTTCCAGTGCTAATGGGTCTGATCTAATCCCATTGATGTTCAAGACAGCTAGCGGTTAGCATATAAGCGTAGCCATGTAATAAATCGGCCCGTGAATCCCATATGATCTAACACCTCAAACATGAAATCCCAATTGACCCGATCAAACGCCTTTTCAGCATCTAAGGATAAGGGCAGCGTAGGTTGTCGGGTATTGAGTGCCTCTTGGATCAAGTGGATTGCTCTTCTAACATTATCAACGGCTTGCCGCCCTGTAATGAAGCCCGCTTGGTCCACCTGTACTAATCTCGGCATGAGTTTTTGCAGTTTTTGGGCAAGTATTTTGGTAAAAATCTTATAATCGGAACCCAGGAGCGATATTGGACGGTAGGAGCTACAGTATTGCGGGTCTTTCCCTGGTTTTGGTAAGACTACCACATTAGCTACCCTCCAAGTATATGCTAATTCAGCTTGTAGCTCTAACTCACTAAAGGCCCGAACTAGTAGCGGAATTAAGTTTACTATAACATTTATAAAATTTATTCGTATACCCATCGGGGCCCGGTGCTTTCCCGTTTGGCAGGTCTCTGATAGCCCACAGTACCTCTTCCGCCGTAATGGGCGCTGATACCATCTCCCTATCAGCTTGCAATATTGTGGGAAGTGCTACCTGTCTAAGATATTCCCGGGACTCCTGAGAGTCAGCGACCTCCTCGGATTGATATAGCTTTTTATAAAAGTTAGTAAAGACCGTCTTAATGTTCTCACTGGTATTGCATAAATTCCCCTCAGTATCTCGAACAGTCACAATGTGGGCACCGTTGGACCATTTTTTCAATTTGTGTGCTAACAGCCTAGAGGTGCGGTTCCCAAACTCAAAGTGAGCCTGCCTCACCCGTTGTAGATGTTCTGCTATTTCAGCCATTTGGAGTTCCCGAAGCTCCATCTGGAGGGCGTGCATGCGGTGTTGGGTATCTGTAGTATCCCTCTGTTGAGTGGTGCGTTCAGTGAGTGTTGCCAGTTCTGTATGTATTTGTTGGGTTCGTGCTCTAGTCTGTTTCTCAAGATGTACCTGCAGGGCTATGACTTTACCCCTAATCACTGCCTTACACCCTTCCCACAGTGTTCCCGATGACACTTCTCCATTGTCATTAATGTCAATATATTCTTTAATGTCTTTCTCCAGACTGGCGACTATCAGTGGATCAGCTAATAGTTTATCATTAAATCGCCATTGCGGCTGTTCTGTACGCCTTATTTTTAATGTTAGTTCCAACATCACTGGAGCATGGTCTGACCATGTCCTCGGGTGAATTCGAATTTGCCTTATGCTATCTATTACAACCAATGGTCCCATCCAGAGGTCTATACGGGACTGAGAGTTATGGATCGCAGAGTGAAATGTGTATTCTCTGGCCTGTGGGTGTTTATGCCTCCATATATCTATTAATTGCCACTGGCGCATGAATGTGTAGAGTTGGGTCCGATCAGCCTGTGAATAGTGGATCCCTTGTGTGGTATTGTCTAGTGTTGGCTGTAGGGTCAAGTTAAAGTCTCCGCCAAGTAATAATGTGCCCTCAATATATTTAGATAGGAGCGCCGACAGTGCCAAATAGAAAGCACCCTGTTGATCATTAAGAGCATAAATGTTTGACGTCATCGGAGAGCATGGCTGCCTAACTTCTGTGCTCCCGAGTACCTGAGGTGAAAATAGCGTTACCCGGCACTTAAAATAAACAAGGAGGGCAAAGAAAACGACGCCACTTAAGAACGAAGAGCGGAGGAGGCCAGAGACGTCCATGCAAAGGCGATCAATGCCGCTAAACTTGTCTAAATTCGTGTATAAGAAAGGCGCGACGAAATCCAACATGGCGGCCCGAGCGAACGAAGAAATGGCGGAGCGAACAGATGCGGAATTGCAACCATCGGGAGACATGTTCACATCGCAGACCCAGGGAGAGCCTGAGGGGGCCGGACTGCCGGAGCTATGCACTTGGATCCAGGAAATCCGATCGGATCTAAAGGCCATGAGGTCAGAGCTGGCGACGCTGGGGGCTGACTTGAGAGGGGAGATAGCTGAGCTCGGACACCGGGTGGAAGAGGCGGAAGGCCGAATAGATGACCACTCGGAGTCCCTGGGCTCCCTTGAGCGGCAGATCGCGGATGAGCGAATAGGTCAGCAGCTTCTTTCTGAAAAACTGGAGGACCTGGAAAATAGGAGCAGGCGTCATAACATTCGCATTCGGGGCTTGCCGGAGATTTCAAAGTACCAAAATAGCGAGCAAGTGGTCCAGCAAATCGCCAGCGATATTTTAGCGAGCACGGAGGATCCGATTCCTCCAGAAAAAATAAACTTGGACAGAGCACATAGGGCTCTGGGGGCTAATAGAAAGAACTTACCA
The DNA here is from genome assembly GCF_901765095.1 of Microcaecilia unicolor. Classification (NCBI taxonomy): domain Eukaryota; kingdom Metazoa; phylum Chordata; class Amphibia; order Gymnophiona; family Siphonopidae; genus Microcaecilia; species Microcaecilia unicolor. The sequence goes on along the minus strand of NC_044039.1, from coordinate 61,826,366 downwards.
AAGGATATTATAGCATGCTTCCAGGACTTCAAAGTGAAAGAGCGTGTCATGGCAGCGGCAAGACAAATAAAGGATTATAAATGGGACACCAATAGGGTGGAAATATACCAGGACTTGGCGGCTGCCACCCTGAAGAGACGGGCTGATTTGAAGCCGGTAACGGCAAAGTTGCGAGAACTGGATATTCGCTATCGCTGGAGATATCCGTTTGGGCTAGCATTCTACAAGGATGGGAAACAGCACATGGTCAAAACCCTGGCGGAGGCGCAGAGAATACTGCAGGGAGACTACCAGATGGATATACCCTCTGCAGCGGAGCGCCCATCGATGGCAGCGGATCCCAGGACCCACCCCAGATGGCAAAGAGTGGGTCAGAGTCGCCTTCAGTGCCAGAAGTCAGTGGGACGCCTCACTTGACTTTGCATGGCAACAATGGGAGATAAGATCCCACTTGTTTAACAGGATGCGCCCTTGCGGCGAGTATACCAGGTGCCATGGACTTGGAAAGCAGCAAGCTGGCCTGGTCGAAAGTTATTGTTGGTTATAAGGTGCAGTAGGGTAATATAGAACTTTGGTTTAAACAGGGAGTAGGATAAGAGTTAAGTTAAAGATATTAATAGCTAAAAATGTGAAGGGGTACTAGTGAGTTACAACACCTCCGTGTTGCACCATCCAGAATATGGTAAAGGTGCTAAGGTTTTGAGGAAGGGGAGGAAAGGAGTGGAGGAGGGAAGGGGTGGGGGAGGGAAGAAGGTTGGGAGGGATGGGTGGCTAATATTGAGATATGCTATAATGATGCTTATAACTGGAGAAGTTGTCTGCCTATACAATGCTTAAATGTGTGACTATAAATGTGCGGGGCTTGAATACTCCGCAAAAACGGAAGCAGGTATTTAGGGAAATGCAACGCCAGCAAGCCGATGTAATGTTTCTCCAGGAGACCCACCTTAGAAAAGTCCATGAATACTTAATGAATAATAAGCAGTACCCATATATAAGATGTGCATCAGCCACAGAGGTTCAGAAAAAGAGGGGAGTTTTGATAGCTCTATCCCGGGCCCTACCCTGGCAGGTGCACACAACGGTCAGGGATAAAGCGGGCAGATATATATTGCTGGTGGTCTCCCTTGATAAGGAATATTACACACTGGTATGTGCATATGCACCCAATGACAACCAGAGGATATTTATGCAGGAACTGGAGAGGATTTTACAAAAGCATGCTAAAGGTCATTTGGTGATAGGGGGCGACATGAACTTGACACTGGACCCGAAGCTAGATAACTCAGGGGGGGTGGCAAAATACGCACAGGGAGATAGAGTAGCCTTCCAGTCCTGGCTGGCAAGGTGGGGGCTGACTGACTTATGGAGAGACACGCATGGGACTGAAAAAGATTTTACCCATTATGCCCCCCTCCACAAAACCTACTCGAGAATTGACTATTGGCTGGGCGATGCGATGGTGAGGAGGCAGGTTGAAAGGGTGACTATCGAGCCCTGTAGTTGGTCGGATCACTCTCTGGTGGTGCTAACGCTGAGGATGGGAAGAAGGCCTATAGGCCGTCCCCATTGGAGGCTAAATGAAGCCTTACTCCTAGAGCCACAGAATATAGCTGAATTGGAAAAGTACATAAAGGAATATATAGAGCTTAATGATAATGAAGAAGCATATCCGACCAGTATTTGGGAGGGAATGAAAGCGGTATTAAGGGGTCAGATTATAGCATGGCAGGCACACATCGTTAGGGATCATAGGGGGAAGGAGGACACAGTTAGTAATAACATGGAGGCCAGTGAAAGAAAGCATAAAGAGGATCCGTCCGACACGCAAAAATTGCAGGTGCAGCAACTCCGAGCACAGCTTAATGATCTCCAGATGACAGAGATAGCAGGGCAGCTTCAGCGGGTTCGGCAGGAGCATTTTGAATTTGGAAATAGGGCAGGCCGGCTATTAGCAAATAAATTGAAAAAGCAAGCCCAAAGAAATTATATTGCAGGGGTATATAATGCATCAGGACAGTTAGTAAACCGCACAGAAGAGATACAGGAAGTGTTTCGGGATTATTATGGCCAACTTTATAAGTCGGACCTGAGGGGCACGAGGGAAGAGATCGCACAATATCTACAGGGGATACAAATGCCAGGCCTTTCGGAGAAGGAGGTGGAGGAGTTGTCCTCCCCCATAACACTTGAGGAGATAGAAAGGGCAATCGCGAGTTTGCCTAACAATAAGGCGCCTGGGCCTGACGGGTTCCCAGCGAGCTTCTATAAGCAGTTTTCCAAGTGGATAGCACCATTGCTGTTAAAAGCAATCACAGCATTTGACAACATGGGGGAAATGCCTTACTCGTGGAGGGTGGCAGAGGTAGTCTTGATACAGAAGCCGGACAAGGATCCCCTATGTTGTGGATCATATAGACCCATTTCCCTATTAAATGTGGACTATAAAATTTTCACTAAAATTCTGGCGGCGAGGCTGCAAAGGGTACTCCCGAGAGTGGTTCATGAGGATCAGGCGGGCTTCATAGAGGGCCGGCAGACGTTCGATAATATTAGGTGCCTGCTTCATGTGATTCAGCAAGCTAATGAAGAACCAGAATCGGTTCTACTCCTCTCGGTGGATGCTGAAAAAGCGTTCGACCGGGTGGAGTGGCCTTTTCTTTTTGGGGTCCTAAAGCAGATGGGACTGGAGGGAAGAATCTTAAAATGGTTCAGCTTGCTCTATACTAATCCCCTGGCAATCATAAAGATAAATGGGGTTTATTCGGAGCCGATAGGGCTGGGTAGGGGGACGAGGCAGGGGTGTGCGGTATCGCCCCTGTTTGCAATATCCATTGAACCATTAGCACAGAGGATTAGAGAACACAAGAGTATACGGGGTGTGGTTAGAGGTAAGAGGGAGCACAAGATTATGCTGTTTGCGGATGATGTACTGCTGACCTTGGCACAGCCTAAACAATCGCTACAGCAGGTTACAGAAGTGATCTTGCAGTATGGGGAGCTCTCGGGCTTTAAAATTAATACCACTAAATCCGAAATACTTAACCTTACGGTACCGCAGAGGGAGGCCCAGGAATTGCAGAAGTTATACCCATTCAAATGGGCAGCGCGGGCAATAAGGTATCTTGGGGCTATGATTACCCCAAGAATAGAGCTTTTATATCAGGAAAACTTCCCTAAGAAGGTCAGGGAGCTTTTTGGAGAACTGGATAGGTGGGAGGGCCTTACGATTTCGTGGTTGGGCAGAATACATGCGGTAAAAATGATGCTCCTGCCGAAGCTGCTTTATCTATTTATGGCGCTTCCAATTCCCATCCCGCGTTCCTTTTTCCAACAGTTGACTAAAAAGGTTTTTGCATATATTTGGAGGAAGCAGCCACCCAGGGTGCGTAGAAGTGTAATGTACCAAAGGCCGAACAAAGGCGGCATGGGGGTCCCAAATTTCTCTCTCTACTACCAGGCAGCGCAACTGCGGGTGTGCGCTGAATGGTACCCGACCAATACTAAAAAGTGGCTTCACTGGGAGCGAGCATGGATGGGAACTAGATACACAGGGGACGCACTCTGGAAACCGAGAAAGGAACTCTTAACGATAATTGAGAGGGTCCCGTTGGGCTTGAGCCACATCTTACATACCTGGCTTCAATTAAGAAAGCGGGCTTTCCCAGAAAGAAAATATTTCCAACAGATGGCAATACAAGATGCACCAGGGTTCCCCTTGGGGAGGGAGGAGAAGATATTTCAGATCTGGGCTAAGAGGGGTCTTTATCAACTGGGGCAAATTTGGGTCAACGGGGAAATGCGGTCATTTGAGGAGTTGCAAGATGAGTATGGATTGGAGGAGAGGGACTTAGTTTATTATAATTGCCTCAGAAATTATATACTCAAAAGAGCTAGGGATGAATTGGAGTTGGCAGAGACGGAGGTAGAAAAGGCAATGAGACAAGGAGGGGGTAGGGGTGGTATAACAAGGATATATAGAGCTCTGCTTCTGCTCTCGTCCCCACTGGGTTTTTATACTAGAAAATGGGAGGAGGAACTCCAGGGTAACTATACGGAAGAGTGGTGGACACATAGCTATAGACACCTATTGAAGCCCTCCATTGCCCAGCCTCTGGCAGAGAATGGGTATAAGATCTTATACTGGTGGTATTATACCCCAGTTAGACTACAGAAGTTCTGCCCACAAATGTCGACAAATTGCTGGAGGAACTGTGGAGGGAAAGGCACATTTTGGCATATATGGTGGGAATGCCCAAAGGTTCAAAAGTACTGGACTGAGATCATGGACAGGGTGAAGGAAATGACTGAGATTAGCTATCCGAAAACGGCAGAGAATTGTCTTCTGCATGTAAGACCTAGAAAGAGCCCCATACATAGTCATAAGCTGGTCATCCATGTCTTAGGAGCAGCGAAATTGGCGCTCGCTCGGGCTTGGAAGCAGCAGGAGAACCCAGCCATGCAGGTGGTGATGGGCAGGCTACATCACCTGTATCAAATGTCAAAATTGACGGCATTGCGAAAAGGTCAGCTTCAAAAGTTTCAAAAAATATGGGATGCGTATGAACAATGGAAAGGAGTGGGATGAGGCAGGATGATGTACACTCGAGGGGGGGGGGGAGGGGAGGGAGGGGGGAAGAATTGAAGTGGAAAAGAAATGAGCATCTGAGCTGTATGATCTTCATTGTTTGTATGTAGTTGATGTAATAATTTCACCAGAAGCTTGTATCAGTAGAGGTTGTTTATTTTTGGAAAACCAATAAACAAATATAAAAAAAAAAAAAAAAAAAAAAAAAAAAAGAGCATAAATGTTTAAAAGCGACAGGATTTCCCCCTCCACTGCCACCACTAGCAGCAGATATCGACCCCCTTTGTCTCTCACTATTTGCCTCACCTGCCAGGGATAGTGTGGTGACATCACTATCAGCACTCCGTTCTTCTTTTTTTTTTCTAAGGAAGTGGATGCAAAGAAAATCTGTTGAACTTTTTTAGTGCGACACAATCTTTCTGTTGCAGGGGTTAAGTGTGTCTCTTGAATAAAGGCTATATCCGCCTTTAAGCGCTGAATCTCCCTAAACATAAGTTGTCGCTTTCCCGGAGAGTTAAGCCCCTTTACATTAAGGGTCATGCATTTTATATTACTTATCATCTCTGTGTGTTACTGCCCCCCTCCACTCATCATTGTGTCCATAGCTAGGTTTATTATCTATGAGTAGTTGCCTCCCCCCGACCCTCAGGTGTTGCATATTTTGAACTGTTTGTCCCCAACTAGTAACTCCCCTGCCCTCCCTACCCTTCATAAGACACCCCAGTAACAAAGTCATGGGTTGTCCAGGAGTAAGGTGACCCCCACCCTCGCATATTATTACTTAATATCTTGGTCCCCACACAGCTTAGTGACCGAATGATAATATTATCACATAGGGTTTATCCACAACATATATATGTATTAAAATGCTAACTATTATAGAAAGTATATCAGTTCGTGTACCAGATATCCACTTGATGTTCACATTTGAGTCTTATATGGTCCATTGTTATTTATTTCTTGGCTCTGTCCTCCGTTCTCTTCAGCTGTGTTTCCGAGCGTTGTCGTTGGAGTCGGCCCTTCCCTGTAGTGACTCTTTGCCAGCGAGGTTTGTCTCCTGATGTTGAAATACATTTCTGCGTTGTGTTGATATCTGTCGCGTGCTCAAGGACCTTGGCATACTGTCAGGCTTCTTCCCCGGGAGCACTGGGTTTGTGAGTCCGTAGGCCACTACCGTGGAGCGGCAGTGGCAGGCAAGATCACCTCCAAGGTAGAGATGAGACAAAACTGGACCGGAACCCCGGACTGGAGTTCCACACAGGAATACACGGAACTGGAACGCACCGGACGGGTGCGCACTGGAGTGGAACCCGCTGGACTGGAACACACTGGAGGGCCCCACTGGACTGGAACATACAGGAGTGAAACCCGCTGGACTGGAACACACTGGAGCGGAACCCACGGGGCCGGAACCCGCTGGACTGGAACACACTGGACCTAGGCTTCACCTACGCTTGACCACTTTTCCCCGAGGGTTGAGCCCTCAGGTTCGGGCGGCCGGCAGGGCTTACAGGAAAAACCGGAACTGGAACTTGCAAGCAGGAACAGCAGGAATGAGGATCCAGGAGTGCCCCCTGGCACCTCGGCGAAGGCAAGGCAGACAGGCAGGGAATGTCCGGGTTCTGGCAGAAGGCAGGTTTAAACATAATGACTAGTAAACTGTACCCAAGCTAATAGGAAAGCTATGCCCAGGCAAACCAGTCATACACAAGAAACATACACTGGAAACAAACACAGAGCACTAGCAAAGCTATACACAGGCTAACAAGCCAAGCGGTGCCTAAGCGGGCTAGTCAACACTAGGACCAAACACAGAGAACTAGCAGAGCTATACACAGGCTAACAAGCCACATGGTGCCTAAGCTGGCTAGTCTAACACTAGGAACAAACACAGAGAACTAGCAGAGCTATACACAGGCTAACAAGCCACACGGTGCAAAAGCTGGCTAGTCTAACACTAGGAACAAACACAGAGAACTAGCAAAGCTATACACAGGCTAACAAGCCACACGGTGCCTAAGCTAGCTAGTCAGACATAGAAACTCACACAGAGCAAACACTGAAACAGTGTACAGAGCACTCTATACACCAGGGCCCTTAGATGAGATGCAAAGGCAAGGGCTGTAGTCTCTAAGTGATTAATAAAGCCCTTCAACACCAGAGGCACAGCTGCAGCAATCACCTTGCATCCAAACAGAGGCTTGACACACAGAGAAGTCAGCCCATAGGAAGGAACAGCGGGAGCCATCTTAGATACTGGCAAAGAGGAGGAGGCGGCAGCCATCTTGGAAGAGGCAAAGCCCACACAGGTGAGGTTCAGTAGGGCAATCAGCACACAGAGCCAGAGAGAAACTAAGACAGAGACAGACACAGAGACAAACAGAAGCCAGCACAGCCACTGACTCCCAGAAACAGGGTAAGTCTGAGGGTTGTCACGGCCACAGACGGGACAATATCTTCATTTGGTCGTTCATCTGGAAAAATCTCTGCTACTTCTGCGATATCTCGTATCTGTGTTGTTTCCCATCTTTATAAAATCGCAGCATAAATGGATGACCCCATCTGTATTTAATGCCTTTATCAGACAAGAATCTCGTAAAAGGTCTCAGCTCTGCTCGTCTTTTCAATGTGCCTGCAGCTAGATCTTGATAGCATTCAATGTGGTATGAATCCCACTGAAATCCTGGGGTGGTTCGCGAGGCTTGCATGATTTGTTCTTTAAGCTTAAAGTCACTAAAACAAGCAATAATATCTTTAGGGTGGTTTGATTGAGCACTGCCCAGGGCCCTATGCGCTCGTACCAGTTGTATTTCTGCGGGTTCTTTAGTGATATGTAGCTCCTGAAGCAGAGCGCTAGCAATTTTTTGAACGGTTGTCTCACAGTCTGTGTAATGTGGTGTGTCCGGGAGGCCGCAGAACCGCACATTACAACGGCGGCTCCGATTTTCAAGATCTTCGATTTTATCCCATACCTGTTGGGTTTCTCGTTTAGCCTCCCGAAACTGTGCATCCATATTTTGAAGCGATTCCGCTTGTTCGTCTAGGCGATCTTCCATTTCTGCTACTCGGATCCCCAGCGCGCCAATTTCTCCCCGCAGCTCCGCCCCTAGTGCTGTAAGGTCTGCTCGCACCGCCGTGATTATTTCTGTTTTTATTTCTTGGAGCCATCCGCGAAGTTCTTGCATGCGGGCCTCTTCTTGCAATTGTCCCTCACCTGTCACAAATAATGGTGGGGAAAGCTGCGCTGGGCTCCCTGTTGGGAAATCTGATGGGCGGTGTTCGGGGTCTATCGCGCTCATGGTCACAGCTGGGCCCCGATATGCGAAGGCCTGTAAATTGGGTGTCGAAGCCCGTGAACTCTTCATAGATCTGCCACCGTAAGTTTCTGGCGTTATTTCCAGCCGTTTTGAGATCACGCTGCTGTTATTTGTGCGTGGGGAGTTGCTTGTTTGTTAAGGGCTTGTCGGAGCTCGTGGCTCAGGCAGCCATCTCGGGTGGTGACGTCACTTCCTCTCCATGGCACCACTTCCAAGGTGGCCGTCATCAATCCCAACAGCTGGACAATGTCCCAAGCTCGCAGGCGGGGCATCCTCAGGAGCAGACGGACCTGATTCTGAAGCTTGCACCGCCTTTGCTCGGGAAGAAACACATAGCCCGAGGCTGTGTCGAACCTGGCCCCCAAATATTCTAGAGATTGCGAGGGGGTCAGGTAACTTTTGGCCATATTGACGACCCAGCCCAGAGATTGAAGGACTGAAACCACTCTGGCTGTAGCTAGATGACTCTCTTTTTCTGAGTCTGCTCTGATGAGCCAGTCGTCTAGGTACGGGTGAACCCGGATACCCTCTCGCCTGAGAAAGGCAGCTACTACCACATTTACCTTGGAGAAGGTTTTGGGAGCTGTGGCGAGGCCAAAAGGCAAGGCCCGAAACTGGAAATGTTTTCCCAACACCGCAAACCGCAGGAACTTCTGGTGCGGGGGCCAAATTGGTATGTGCAAGTAAGCCTCTTTCATGTCCAGAGACGTGAGAAACTCTCCTGGCTGTACCGCCGCAATGACGGAGCGCAGGGTTTCCATGTGAAAATGCCTCATTCTTAAGGACTTGTTTAGCTCTTTTAAGTCCAGGATCGGGCGAAAAGACCCGCCTTTTCGTGGCACCACAAAGTAAATGGAGTAGCGGCCTGGACTTTGTTCGGCGGGAGGCACCGGGGTCACAGCCCCTATCCGGCACAGACTGGGCAAAGTCTCCTCTACTGCCGCCCGTTTGGCGGCAGAACCGCATCGGGACTCCACAAACACGTCTCTCACCAGGACATCGAATTCTATTCGGTATCCGTCTCTGATCAGGTCCAAGACCCACTGATCTGCGGAGATTTTGGCCCACTCCTCGAAAAAGAGAGGGAAAATCTTCCTCCGATGACAGGAAACGAGGAGGGGACCGGCGCACCATCATTGAGAGGGTCGCCCCTGAACTCCAGGCCTTGAACTCCAGGAAAACCAAGCTGCTGAACGTTTGTCCGAGCAAAAGGAGTTTCTCTGCTGAAAGCGGACACGAGAAGTGAACCCAGCAGCACGCCCCGGGCGGTACCTTCTAGCTTCACGGAAGCGAGGTCTGTAAGAGGAGCGGACCGCCTGACCCTTAGAGGAAGGCTTCGGCCTATCTTCGGGCAAGCGCTGAGGTTTGGAATCCCCCAGGCCTTTAACAATATTTTCCAGCTCCTCATCAAACAGGAGAAGGCCTTGAAAGGGCAACTTCACCAACCTTTGCTTAGAGGCCATGTCCGCCGCCCAATGTCGTAGCCAAAGAGTGCGGCGAGCCGCCACTGCTACAGCCATTTGTTTAGCCGAAGCTCTGCCCATATCATAAAGGGCGTCAGCCAAAAAGGACAAGGCCGACTCCATCCGCGGAGCCACTTCAGATAAGGTTTCCGCTCCATCACCGGGCTGTTCCACTGCCTGCTGTAACCAAGCCAGGCAGGCTCTAGCAGCATAACAACTGCATGCAGACGCCCGAACAGTGAGACCTGCCAAATCAAAGGACAGTTTCAGTGCTGAATCAAGCCTGCGGTCTTGAATATCCTTCAGGGCAACACCTCCTTCAACAGGGAGGGTTTGTCACAGCCGTGACCAGGGCATCCACTTTAGGCATTGCAAAGTGAGCCAAATGTTCCTCACTCAGAGGGTATAATTGCCCCATAGCCCTGGCAACTTTCAAAGGTCCATCGGGGTCAGCCCATTGAGCCGAAATAAGCTCTTGGATGGAGTCATGCAAAGGAAAGGCTCGAGCAGGCTTTCTGGTACTAGCCATCCTTGGATTAACAGAGGAGGCTGTGCCACTCCCAGGATCTTCAATCGAGAGGGCTTGTAAGGCATCTGAAATAAGCGCTGGCAGCTCCTCGCGTTGGAAAATCCTCACCGCAGACGGATCATCAAGCTCCTGTGGCAATTCTGCACCCGACTCTGGCTCCTCAGCCCAAGAAGTTCTGCCAGACCCCTCAGAATCCTCATAACCCGACCACGGAGGTGAAAAGGGGGGTGCGCCACACTCAGAAGGGGAATTAGCCCTTCTGCGTTTATCAGGAGGATAAAAAACAGGCAAAGCCAACTCCAAAAGGCCATGATCCACCGGGGGGGGGGGGGGGGGGCAGGCAGAGGGTCCGAAGAACCCTGTGGAAGAGCTCTTTTAAGCATGTACGCCCTATGCAGCATTAAAACAAAATTAGGGGAGAAAACCGCTCCCTGACCGCCTGGATCCTGCCCAGGGCTATCAGCTCTATTATTAGCCGAAATAAGCTCTTGGATGGAGTCATGCAAAGGAAAGGCTCGAGCAGGCTTTCTGGTACTAGCCATCCTTGGATTAACAGAGGAGGCTGTGCCACTCCCAGGATCTTCAATCGAGAGGGCTTGTAAGGCATCTGAAATAAGCGCTGGCAGCTCCTCGCGTTGGAAAATCCTCACCGCAGACGGATCATCAAGCTCCTGTGGCAATTCTGCACCCGACTCTGGCTCCTCAGCCCAAGAAGTTCTGCCAGACCCCTCAGAATCCTCATAACCCGACCACGGAGGTGAAAAGGGGGGTGCGCCACACTCAGAAGGGGAATTAGCCCTTCTGCGTTTATCAGGAGGATAAAAAACAGGCAAAGCCAACTCCAAAAGGCCATGATCCACCGGGGGGGGGGGGGGGGGGGGGGCAGGCAGAGGGTCCGAAGAACCCTGTGGAAGAGCTCTTTTAAGCATGTACGCCCTATGCAGCATTAAAACAAAATTAGGGGAGAAAACCGCTCCCTGACCGCCTGGATCCTGCCCAGGGCTATCAGCTCTATTATTAGCCGAAATAAGCTCTTGGATGGAGTCATGCAAAGGAAAGGCTCGAGCAGGCTTTCTGGTACTAGCCATCCTTGGATTAACAGAGGAGGCTGTGCCACTCCCAGGATCTTCAATCGAGAGGGCTTGTAAGGCATCTGAAATAAGCGCTGGCAGCTCCTCGCGTTGGAAAATCCTCACCGCAGACGGATCATCAAGCTCCTGTGGCAATTCTGCACCCGACTCTGGCTCCTCAGCCCAAGAAGTTCTGCCAGACCCCTCAGAATCCTCATAACCCGACCACGGAGGTGAAAAGGGGGGTGCGCCACACTCAGAAGGGGAATTAGCCCTTCTGCGTTTATCAGGAGGATAAAAAACAGGCAAAGCCAACTCCAAAAGGCCATGATCCACCGGGGGGGGGGGGGGGGGGGGGGGGCAGGCAGAGGGTCCGAAGAACCCTGTGGAAGAGCTCTTTTAAGCATGTACGCCCTATGCAGCATTAAAACAAAATTAGGGGAGAAAACCGCTCCCTGACCGCCTGGATCCTGCCCAGGGCTATCAGCTCTATTATTAGCCTCACTCAGAGGACCCCCCCCCCCCCCCCCCCCCCGGATTCAGGGCTCTCCGTCGCAACGGAGGCCGCGCCATGTGGAAAATCCAACTCAGAGCGCAAAAGATCGCCGCTCGCCATGCTCGGGCCGGCTCTACTGTCTGTACAGCACGAATTACAGAGCCCCGCTGCTGATTTGCGCTTGCCACATTTAGAACAACGCTTTACAGTCTCCGCAGCCATCGCCGAAAACGGCGGTAAAATTCAAAAATGGCGGTTCGCGCCAAAAACGTCCCGATCGCGGGCCCACCCCGGAGGAGTCAGAAAACACTCTTACCTCACTAGACCGAGTATCACAGCTCCGGTCCTGCAGAAGTATCTCAAGAAAAAAACCTCTTTTCCAAGATCGCTGCGCTAAAGCGCGACTCGACTTTAATTTTTTTTTTTTTTTTTTTACGCTGTGAGGAAAGCAGAGGCAAAAGAGGTAAATAAAAACACTCCGGAGGCTCAGATAAGTGGGAAAGGCAGGGAAAGGCGAACCAATGTGCCTGCATCCACTGAGTGGGAAAGGACAGGGAAAAGCAAGCTAATATGTCCACATCCACGGGGGCATGGGTAAAGCAGGGAAAGGGCTGACCTATGTGCCTTCAAAGTGAAGCAGCTATAGCCTCTAACACCCCGGCTAACAACTGGCAAGCCAGGAGCCACCCCCAGGCAGATTTTTGATGGCGCTCGAAGAAGCTGCAGCCACCCTGCTTGGGGAGATAGAGAATACTGAAGAGGCAGTGGAGCTAGCTGGCCATGAGGCACTGTGAAAAATTGAGTGCTCTCTATCTCTTCCTGCTGGTTGATGGACACAACCCATACGTAATGGCTTCATCTGCTTGATGACAAGGAAAGTGACTGTGTGAGAGAGAGTGAATTTGCGAGCGCGCGTGTGTGTGTGTGTGTGTGACAGAGTGAGACTGTGTGTGAGTGTGTGTCTGTGAGAGTGTGTATGCCTGGGGTCCCTCCCTCCCACCCAGTTCCAGTGTCCCCCCCTTCCTCCATGTTCCAGGGTCGTCCCTCCCTTCCTCCGTGTTCCAGGGTCGTCATCGTCCATCTCCCCCCCCCCCCTCTAAGTTCCAGGGTATTCCCCTCTTCTTTTTTTTAGTTTTTGTACAGGTGGTGCATTCCCCCCCTCCCCTCTCATCCCCTCCTCCGAAGTCCAGACCCCCATCCCTCCCCCGCTCCAGACCCTTCCCTCCGAATTCCAGACCCCCCTCCGAGTTCCAGACCCCTCCCTCCCACTGTCCGAGTTCCAGACCCCGCCTCCGTCCCTCCGATTTGCAGATCCCACCTCCCTGCCTTCCTCCCTCCGATTAGCAGACCCCCCTCCCTCCGATTTCCAGACCCCCCCCCTCGGAGTTCCTGACTCCTGGACCCCTCTGTCGCGACCCTCTCGAGCCCCCCTTCCCGCCGCCAAACCTCCCCCACCGCCGTCGCGTACCTGTGCTTGCGGGGGACCCCAATCCCCACCAGCCGAAGCCCTGTTCGCCGCCGCACAGCGTGGAGTCATGATCAAGTTGGAATTAGTTTGTGTTCGTGCGTCTGACGTTTGACGCACGCACACAAACAGATTCCAACTTGATCACGTCCAGTGATGTCAGCTGGGGCTTCGGAGCCCAAAGTTACGGACACAGGCAGCCAGGTTCATCGTATTATTATATAAGAAGATAAGATTGTAAAGAATTGAATCCATAGATATCCTGTGATCTACGGATATATGAACCTATCATTTGAACCCTATGACACTAAGCTACTGTGGAGTTGTTTTGGGCTATATGATGTTGCGCCGGGCCCATACCTTATAGACTGATATTCTCGGGCTGGCTGGGTGGCGTCACTGAAGCGCTTTTTTTTCCACTTCGGTGAACAGTGCCGTTTGATAAGTAGGGTGATAGCTGTTTTCTGTATCCATATTTTTGCACAGCGGGTGTGAAGCTGTGGTTTGAGTTTTGAATAGATGTCTTATACTGTACCAAAACTGAAAACTCGTATCTCCTTGAGGATAAATGAGGGGACATGGGATAAGCTTATCTGGTCCACAGGAGACAGTAGGACTATAAAGTTGAAACCGGTCCCCCTACAGCAGCTATCTCCATTTGTCAAAAACAATAGCAAAGTAGATTTGCATTCTCTCTTATAAGGGGATTGGGGGGGTGGGTGGGGGGAGATCTAAGAGGAGTTGTGGGAAGATGGTGGAATTTTCAAGGGTCTGTGAAGGAGGGGGGGGGAGGGTTATTTTCAAAATATATTTGTCAGTACTGCAGAAGCTGCTTTGTTATTTCCAGTACTGTATTATGGTTTTCAATGGAGCGCTAAATGCCTGCTTTTTTTCTTCCTGATGACAATAAAGATAGTCCTCTATAAAAATACTTGCAAAAGTTTTAATGCCTGTTTGTGTCATTTTTTTTAATTTGACAAAAATATCATTTTAAAGCTTCCCCTATGAACATATAACATAAAATTTCAAATCAGCAAAACAGCATTAAAAATTATTGTACCTGCTAGACACAGCAGAAACTCTCTTTGCATATGTCCAAAACTTTCTGGAAGGTCTGCTCACACCTAAATCCAGCTGTATTCATTGTCTGAGGGGCAGCATACATCTAGATTCAGCTCTGTTTCTTATCAGAAGGGCCGCATACACCAGGATCCTGGTGTATTTGGGATCAGAAGGGCCGCATACACCAGGGATCCTGGTGTACTTGGAATCAGAAGGGCCTAATACACCAGGATCCTGGTCTATTTTCAATCAGAAGGGATGAATACACCAGGATACACAAGAACAAAATATAAGAAAACCAATGGACTGCATTAGGGGCTTCTATCCCATGTAGTTATGTTTACACTGGCTTCCACTAAAAGAGCGTATTACGTTCAAGATATGCACTCTGGTCCATAAATCATTTATGGAGAGGCCCCAAGCTACACGTCAGACCTCACAGACTTACCACCCAGGAACACTAAAAGATCAGCACGCACATTCCTGAATCCCCACTATCCTAGCTGCAAAAGGCTAAAATATAAATTAACATATGCATCCAGCTTCCCCTACATTAGCACGCAGCTATGGAATGCACTACCACTTGCCGTGAGAAAAATCAGCGACCTAACTAACTTTTGGAGATCACTGAAGACCAACCTGTTCAAAAAGGCACACCACAACGATATAGCCTAACTACTAGATAACGAACCTCAAGCCTGAACTAGATAAAACCCAACTCTCTATACTTGACTACCAAAGTCTACTCTACCACGAATGAACTTTAACACAACACCACTATATCTCTAAATCTGAATATGAACTCTTTATACTTGAATGTTTAATCTACTATGCCAATCATGATCTCTAATGTAATACCACTTGTATCTCTCACTCCGGAAATGGCGATTGCCATGACGGAACAATGTAAGCCACATTGAGCCTGCAAATAGGTGGGAAAATGTGGGATACAAATGCAACAAATAAACAAAAGAGATCTGCATGAAACAAAATATTTATTTTTATTTGGACTTATAAAACCACTTGCCCCTGAAACATGTTCAAACAGAGTAATCCATTTGTATATCTAAAATGTAAACTTCTACAAAACAGATGAATATGTGATTATAATGTGCCCCAATGAAAGGAGAGTTTAATTCTACTTCCATTTAAAATCAATATATTCCATCGTCTTTATAAACACCAGGCTTCCCAAAGCAGATTACTACCTATCAGGAAACAGGATATTCTCATTGAAATCTGGCCATCTGAATTGTATAGAATAACAGTGAAGAAAAATTAGCACAAACTACAGAATTTATAATTGCTGTTTCTACTAGCTACAATAATTTTTTACGTTGTTTTAATGATACTCAAATATGCCTTTTCTCCTCCACCTTGCAAGGACTGCCTATCCAACAAAAACAGTGTTAGACTTGTTTCAGATGGACCAACGATAAAGAACGACAACGTGGATGCAGCAGCTCATAGGTTTGCTTGCAGTATTTTGAGTGAACGCCAATGACAGCTGTGTGGGGAAGTCGAAACAGAGATTAACCAAATGGCTTCCTTGCTTACAGTGGACTAGATAGGATCACTTCCACTCCAATCTATTAAACCTCCTTCAAGATTTGCCAGGAAAGAGGAGAATAGAGAACCGCAGCGCTGGGTTATGGCTAGTGTTCGCTGCATACTGTAAGCAGTGGAGGCCATCAAAACAAAGAAGTGCTCCTTGTCACTAAACTTTTACTACCTCGAGAACGCTATATCCCGCTAAGTCACGCCCCTGTTACGTAACGCTACCATTGCCTCACAGTAGGCTCAGGCAGGCTTCATTATGTGACACAGAAGCATCCACCCTCACAAGTGTTGCCCCTACAGAATTCTTTTGCTCCATTACAGCACTGTGATGTTCCTGAAAACAGAACTGAGGCGGAAGAAAAAGAAAAAGCAATGAAGGTGGAACAAAAAGATATGAAGGTACCCAAAGAGAAAAGACACCCCCAAATCACTAAAGTTGAAACACATACTAGGAAATGTAGATGGAAAGCAATGACCACAAATGCTCGCAGTCTAAGCAATAAAGTTCATGACCTTCAAGCCCTGATGTTAGAGGCAGGCTTAGACATAGTTGCAGTCACGGAGACATGGCTCAATGGTTCCCATGAATGGGATGCAAACATACCAGGCTATAATCTTTTTAGGAAGGATAGAGATGTTCGTAAAGGTGGAGTAGCAGCTCTGTATGTGAGAAATGATATCACAGCACCTGAAATGACAGGGAACTGGGGAAAGGAAGACGCGATATGCATCACCTTAAAAAGAGAGGATAGAATCTCTGTCCACCTGGGTGTTGTCTACAGACCCCCAATTGGAGGAACTAGATAAAGATCTGATCACAGATATTCAAAAGCTGGGGAAGAAGAGAGGTGCTGTTGCTGGGAGATTTCAATCTGCCGGATGTAGATTAGAAGGTTCCATCTGCGGAATCGGAAAGAAGTAGAGAGATCGTGGATGCTTTTCAAAGTACTCTGCTCAGAAAAATGGTGACGGAACCCACAAGGGAGGGAGCGACGCTGGATCTGGTGCTCACAAATGGGGATAGTGTGTCAAGTGTCCGAGTGGGTGCCCACCTGGGCAGCAGTGACCATCAAACAGTTTGGTTTGAAATGATGGCTGAAGTGGAGGGCGGCCACTCAAAACTCAAAGTCCTGGATTTCAAACATGCTGACTTTAGTAAAATGGGGGAATACCTGAGGAAGGAGCTGATGGGCTGGCAGGAAATATGAGAAGTGGAAGGGCAGTGGTCCAGGCTGAAAGAAACTATGAATAGGGCCACAAACCTTTATATAAGGAGAGTAAATAAAAGCAAGAGAAAAAGGAAACCGATATGGTTCTCCAAACAAGTGGCTGAGAAAATAAAGGCTAAAGAGTTGATGTTCCAGAAATACAGGAAAACTCAAGAAGAGGAACACGGAGAGGAATACTGGATGAAACTGAAGGAAGCCAAGAGAGAGATACGTCTGGCAAAAGCACAAGCAGAAGAACAAATGGCTAAAAAGGTAAGAAGGGATGACAAAAATTTCTTCAGGTATATTAGTGAAAGGAAAATGACTAAAAAGGGAATTGTGAAACTGAAAGATGCTGCGAACCGCTATGTAGATAATGATGAAGAAAAGGCAAATTTGCTAAATTGATACTTTAGTTCTGTTTTCACAGAAGAAACTCCTGGAGAAGGACCGCGATTGACTGGCAAAAGTACATATGAGAGTGGAGTGGATATAGCACCGTTCACGGAAGAGAGTGTGTATGAACAACTAGGAAACCTAAAGGTGGACAAAGCCATGGGACCGGACGGGTTCCACCCCAGAATATTGAGGGAGCTCAGAGAGGTTCCGGCGGGTCCTCTTAAAGATTTGTTTAATAAATCCTTGGAGACGGGAGAGGTTCCGTGGGATTGGAGAACGGCGGAGGTGGTCCCTCTTCACAAAAGTGGTCATAGGGAAGAAGCTGGAAACTACAGGCCAGTAAGCCTCACTTCAGTTATTGGAAAAGTAATGGAAGCAATGCTGAAGGAAAGGATAGTGAATTTCCTGGAAGCCAATAAGTTGCAAGATCCGAAACAACATGGTTTTACCAAAGGGAAATCGTGTCAAACAAATCTCATTGAATTCTTTGACTGGAGAACTGAATCAAGGACGTGCTATAGACGTAATCTACTTAGACTAGCCTTTGAGCCCGTAAAAACAGGCTATTATAGGAAGGGGGGGTTGAAAGGCCCCCCCCCGCACCCCCGAGTTCACCGCTGCCCCTCCCCCTCTGACGGCGGCCTTCCTTCTTCTTCTCTGCCTGTCCCGCCATCGTGTGACGTAACGTCGTCGAGGGCGGGACACAGGCAGAGAAGAAGGAAGGCCGACGGCAGCTCAGCAGAGCTCAGTGCTGCGTTCCCGGACCCTCGCTGTTTCAGTAGCGGAGCGAGGGCCCGACCGGGTGGAGGGTGGGTGGCGGCAGTGACTCCGGGTGGGGGGAGCGTTAACGACGGCGGTGTCCCTCCCTCGCAAATGCGCAGTACAGACCCTCTCTGTTCCGCCCCCGTCATCACGTATTGACGCGGGGGCGGGGCAGATGTCTCTATTGCGCATTTGCGAGTGAGCACAACACTCGTCTTTTATATATATTGATTTCAGCAAAGCTTCTGACATGGTTCCCCACAGGAGGCTCTTGAATAAACTGGACAGGCTGAAGATAGGACCTGAAGTGGTTAACTGGATTAGGAACTGGTTGACGGACAGAAGCCAGAGGGTGGTGGTTAATGGAATTCGCTCGACGGAGGGAAAGCTGAGTAGTGGAGTGCCTCAGGGATCGGTGCTGGGGCCGATTCTGTTCAATATATTTGTGAGTGACATTGCCGAAGGGTTACAAGGTAAAGTTTGCCTTTTTGCGGACGATACTAAAATTTGTAACAGAGTGGACACCCGGGAGGGAGTGGAAAACATGAAAAAGGATCTGAGGAAGCTAGAAGAATGGTCTAAGGTTTGGCAATTAAAATTCAATGCGAAGAAATGCAAAGTGATGCACTTAGGGAGTAGAAATCCACGGGAGACGTATGTGTTAGGCGGGGAGAGTCTGATAGGTACGGACGGGGAGAGGGATCTTGGGGTGATAGTATCTGAGGACCTGAAGGCGACGAAACAGTGTGACAAGGCGGTGGCCGTAGCTAGAAGATTGCTAGGCTGTATAGAGAGGTGTGACCAGCAGAAGAAAAGAGGTTTTAATGCCCCTATATAAGTCGCTGGTGAGGCCCCACCTGGAGTATTGTGTTCAGTTTTGGAGGCCGTACCTTGCTAAGGATGTAAAAAGAATTGAAGCGGTGCAAAGAAAAGCTACGAGAATGGTATGGGATTTGCATTACAAGACTTATGAGGAGAGACTTGCTGACCTGAACATGTATACCCTGGAGGAAAGGAGAAACAGGAGTGATATGACACAGATGTTCAAATATTTGAAAGGTATCAATCCGCAAACGAACCTTTTCCGGAGATGCCAAGGCGGTAGGACATGAAATGAGATTGAAGGGGGGCAGACTAAAGAAAAATGTCAGGAAGTATTTTTTCACAGAGAAAGTGGTAGATATTTGGAATGCCCTCCCGCGGGAGGTGGTGGAGATGAAAACGGTAACGGAATTCAAACATGCATGGGATAAACATAAAGTTATCCTGTTCAGAAGGAATGGATCCTCAGAAGCTTCTGAGATTGGGAGGCGGGGCTAGTGCAGGGCAAGACTTCTACGGTCTGTGCCCTGAAAATGGCAGATACAAATCAAGGTAAGGTATACACAAAAAGTAGCACATATGAGTTTATCTGTTGAGCAGACTGGATGGACCGTGCAGGTCTTTTTCTGCCGTCATCTACTATGTTACTATGTTGCACGACGGGGCCTCGCAACTTTTGAGGAGGACAAGATTGCTATGCAAATACGAGTGTTCAGGAGAATAATCTTCAGTGTTGACTAGATCAACAGTCTTCTTTTAAAAACAATTTTTTTTTGGTGGACATATGTAAAACGTCCCTATCTAAACCACTGGGCAAAGAAACAATTAACTTTTAAAGGTGTTTTTAATTGAATCCGGGAGGATCCCGCTATATCCGTCTTTTACCTTTTACCCTTTGTTCATCAGAAATCCTGAATCCTTGCACCACCATAAAAATATAGCGAAGATACTTACCTGTAGCAGGTATTCTCCAGGTACTCTCCGAGAACAGCAGGCTGATTGTTCTCACATGTGGTCGTCGTCGTCCACGGAGGCCCCAGGACGGAGATTTTCTAGTAAAATCTAAGAGCTCTGCAGCCAGCCAGCAAAGCACGGGACGGACGCACTGCGCATGAACATCCATCTTCCCACTCGCGCGCGTCCGTTCCCCCCTCAGTTATATCAAAAGCAAAGAATAAAAGCAACTCCAAAGGGGAGGTGGGCGGGTTGCTGAGAACAATCAGCCTGCTGTCCTCAGAGAATACCTGCTACAGGTAAGTATCTTTGCTTACTCCGAGGACAAGCAGGCTGCTTGTTCTCACATGTGGGGTATCCCTAGCCCCAGGCTCACTCAAAACAACAAAGAAAGGTCAATTGGGCCTCGCAACGGCGAGGACATAACTGAGATTGACCTACGAAGAAACAGCTGAGAGTGCAGCCTGGAACAGAACAAAAATGGGCCTAGGGGGGTGGAGTTGGATTCTAGACCCACACAGATTCTGCAGCACCGACTGCCCAAACCGACTGTCATGTTGGGTATCCTGCTGAAGGCAGTAATGAGATGTGAATGTGTGGACTGATGACCACGTCGCAGCCTTGCACATCTCTTCGATAGTGGTAGACTTCAAGTGAGCCACTGGCGCTGCCATGGCTCTAACACTATGAGCCGTGACATGACCCTCAAGAGTCAGCCCAGCTTGGGCATAAGTGAAAGATATGCAATCTGCTAGCCAATTTGAAATGGTGTTTTTCCCGACAGCAACTCCCTTCCTGTGGGATCAAAAGAAACAAACATTTGGGCGGACTGTCTGAAGGGGCTTGTCCGCTCCACATAGAAGGCCAATGCTCTCTTGCAGTCCAATGTATGCAACTGACGTTCAGCAGGGCGGGTATGAGGACGGGGAAAAAATGTTGGCAAGACAATTGACTGGTTCAGATGGAACTCCGACACCACCTTCGGCAAGAACTTAGGGTGAGTGCGGAGGACTACTCTGTTATGATGAAATTTAGTACAAGGAGCATGGGCTACCAAGGCTTGGAGCTCACTGACTCTACGAGCTGAAGTAACCACCACCAAGGAAATGACCTTCCAGGTCAAGTACTTCAGATGGCAGGAATCCAGTGGCTCAAAAGGAGGTTTCATCAGCTGGGTGAGGACGACGTTGAGATCCCATGACACTGGTGGAGGTTTGACTGGGGGCTTTGACAAAAGCAAACCTCTCATGAAGCGAACAACTAAAGGCTGTCCAGAGATAGGTTTACCCTCTACACGATAATGGAAAGCATAAATTGAACTAAGATGAACTCTAGGTCTAGGATGGGACGCATCCCCCCTGTTTTCTTTTGCACAAGTACCTGGAATAGAATCCCAGCACTTCTTGCCCTGGTGTAACGGGCTCGACCGCATTGGCGCTGAGAAGGGCGGAGAGTTCCTCTGCAAGTACCTGCCTGTGCTGGAAGCTGAAAGACTGAGCTCCCGGTGAACAATTTGGAGGTCTGGCAATAAAATTGAGGGAGTACCCCAACCAGACTATTTGAAGAACCCACCGGTCGGAGGTTATGAGAGGCCACCTTTGGTGAAAATTTTTTTACCTCCCTCCAACCAGTAGATCGTCCAGCACAGGTACGTTTATGGCGGCTATGCTCAGCTGGAGCCAGTCAAAAGCCCATCCCTTGCTTTTGCTGAGAAGCTGCAGGGGCCTGCCTGGGCGCACTCTGTTGACGTGAACGAGCGCACACTGGGGCTCAGCCTGAGAAGACTGTCGGGAAGGTGGATTGTACCTACTACGCTTATTGTAAGCATAGGGAGCATTCCTCCTTCCCCTGAAAAACTGTCTACCTGTTGAGGTAGTTGCTGAAGGCACCCGGTGGGAGAGTTTGTCGAGGGCGGTTTCCCACTGGTGGAGCTGCTCTACCACCTGCTTGACCTTCTCACCAAAAATATTATCCCCCCTGCAAGGAACATCCGCAACCTGCTGCTGGGTCCAATTGCCCAGGTCAGAGGCACGCAGCCATGAGAGTCTGCGCATCACTATACCTTGAGCAGCTGATCTGGATGCAACATCAAAAGAGTCATAAGCACCACTGGACAGGAATTTACGACACGCCTTCAGCTGCCTGACCACCTCCTGAAAAGGCCTGGCGTGCTCTGAAGGGAACTTACCTACCAAGTCTGCCAGTTGCTTAAATTATTCCGCATGTGGATGCTCGTGTTGAGTTGGTAGGACTGAATTTTGGACACGAGCATAGAGGACTGGTAGGCCTTCTTCCCAAAAGAGTCTAAAGTCCTAGCTTCTCGCTCCGAGGGCGCCGAGGCGAAATCTCTAGTACTTCTGGCTCTCTTGAGAGCGGAATCCACAACCGCAGAGTCGTCAGGTAACTGTGACCTCATCAACTCAGGTTCCCCATGGATCCGATATTGGGACTCTGCTTTCTTGGGGATGGTGGGATTAGATAAAGGTTTCATCCAGTTCCTCAGCAATGTCTCCTTGAGGACATTATGCAGAGGGGCATTGGATGACTCTTTAGGTGGCGAAGGATAGTCCAGGACCTCAAGCATCTCAGTCCTGGGCTCATCCTCAGTTACCATAGGGAAGGGAATGCCCACAGACATTTCCCGGACAAAGGAGGAGAAGGACAGACTCTCCGGCGGAGAAAGCTTTCTCTCAGGTGAAGGAATGGGATCAGAAGGAAGACCACAAGACTCCTCGGAAGAGAAATATCTGGGGTCTTCCCCTTCATCCCAGGAGGCATCCTCCTCGGTATCAGACAAGAGTTCATGAACTACAGTCCGGAACCGGGCCCATCTCGACGCCGAGGAGCGATGTCCAAGAGGTCGACTCCCATGCCGGTGGCAACAAAGCTCCCTCCATCGACACCGACGGGGAGTCGACCTGGGTGGCAGCCGATGCCGCAAGCGCTACCGGCATCGGAGACCTCACCACAGGCCCTAAGCCAGCCACCACTTCCATCGTCGGTACCGGAGGCGCAAGCACCCCCGGTACTAGAACACAGCACTGCAGCAGCATAAGTACATAAGCACCGTCATACTGGGAAAGTCCAAGGGTCCATCAAGTTCAGCATCCTGTCTCCGACTGCGGCCAATCCGGACTTCAAAAACCCGGCAACCCCCCCCCCTCAAAAAAAAAAAAAATTAATAATGTTCAATGGACTTTTCCCTCAGGAATCTGTCCAAACCCCCTTTAAATTCCGTAAGGCCAGCTGCTGCGTCGGGAGGCTGTCCAGAAGTCCTGGAAGAATGGCTCGGATGCTCTCCTCCAAAGTCGCTGTCGAGGAAGGCTGGGAGGCCGGTGCAGGAGTCGAAGTCAGAATCTGCGAAGGCCTGGGAGGCGGTACCGGGCTGTCCGGAGATCGACGCAGCGACACCTCTTGTATGGAGGGGGAGCGCTCCTCCTGGCGTCGACGCTTTCCAGGTGCCGAATCCTTCAACGTCCCAGAGCTCCCAGTACCGTGTCTCAAAAGAGACCGGTGCCGATGCTTCTTAGCCTTCGCTCGAAGCACGTCACCAATATTCCTCGGTACCGACGAGGAGGACGTGGAATCCACACGCCTCCTTGGGGTCGGGTCCGGTGGGCCTGCCCAGCAGGAGCCTTAGAGACAGGTGGAGACCCACTCGACGGCTCACTACTTCCAGCTACAGGGGAAGTTCGGACAGCCATTACCTGCGCTCCCGATGTCGATGCCATCCCCGGTGCCGATGTCGACGCCGAGGAATCAGTCAGAGCTCCGAAAAGGCGGTCCCGAAGAGCTCTTCTCGACGCCTGTGTCCATTTTTTCAAGCTAAGACACAACTTGCAAGCGTCTGGGCGATGGTCGGGCCCAAGGCACTGAATGCACCAGGAGTGCGGGTCAGTGCCCGAGATCGACCGCTGGCACCGAGCACACTTCTTCAAGCCGCTGGAAGGCTTCGATGACATCAGCGGAAAAATCGCGGTGGCAAATTAGGGCACAAAAAAAAAGGAAAAACCGCAGCCGGGCGGCCCAAAAGGCCACAACAGAACCGAAAGGAAACTTATAAAGGGCAAAACTAAGGAAAAAAATGATTTTTTTACTAGAAAATAAAAAAACAATAAAAAAGCGCCCAAGTCTTTCCTGGGACCTAAGGGAGAGAGAGACCGCAAGCAGCCACCCCCCATCATGGAAAATAAAAAAACTGAGGCGGGAACAGACGCGCACGGGCGGGAAGATGGCCGCGCATGTGCAGTGCGTCCATCCTGTGCTTTGCTGGCTGTTGCAAAGCTCTTTTACATTTTACTAGAAAATCTCCGTCCTCGGGCCGCCGTGGACGATGACGACCACATGTGAGAACAAGCAGCCTGCTTGTCCTCGGAGAAACATAAATACGCATATACCAGCTCAGCATGAGCTTAATAACAAGAATTTAAAAAAAGAAAGAAAAGGTTAGCCAGGGTGGAATACTTTGGAGTAGGAGGCACAGTAGTCAAATGGTTTAAAGGATTCCTAACCACAAGATCATACCAAGTAATAACGAACGTGGACAGATCACCCCCATGGACACCTGATTGTGGAGTTCCCCAAGGATCCCCCCTCTCACCAACCTTATTCAACCTAATGATGACACCTCTAGCCAAACTTCTAGCCAACCAAAACCTCAACCGTTACATATATGCAGATGACGTCACAATCTACATTCCATTCAAACATGATCTAAATGAAATCACCAAAGAAATCAACCAAAGCCTCCAAACAATGCACACATGGGCAGACGCATTCCAACTAAAACTCAACGCAGAAAAAACACAATGCCTCGTACTCACCTCACAACACAACACAAAAAATTTCTTCACCATTATCACACCATACTTGTTCTCTCCCTGTCTCACAAAACTTGAAAATTCTTGGAGTCACCATTGATCGAAACCTCACTCTCGATACCCATGTGAAAAACACAACGAAAAAGATGTTCTACTCCATGTGAAGTAGAGGAGTGTGGTAGCCTTGTTAGTACTCCATGTGGAAACTCAAAAAACTAAAACCATTCTTCACGAGATACATCTTCCGCACCCTGGTACAATCAATGGTAATAAGTCATCTGGTCTACTGCAATGCACTATACACTGGCTGTAAAGAACAGAATATCAAAAAACTCCAAACGGCTCAGAATACTGCCGCCAGACTCATATTTGGAAAAACTAAATACGAAAACGCAAAACCCTTAAGAGAGAAACTTCACTGGCTTCCAATTAAGGAACAAATTGCGTTCAAGATCTGCACAATTGTACACAAAATCATCCACGCAGACGCTCCAATCTACATGCTAGATCTCGTAGACCTACCTCCCAGAAACGCTACAAGGTCATCCCGCAACTTCCTCAACCTGCACTTCCCCAGCTGTAAAGGACTAAAATACAAACTGATGCATGCTGCTGCCTTCTCCTACATGAGCACGCAGTTATGGAATGCACTACCTACAGACCTGAAGTCAATCAACAAAATAACTATCTTCTGCAAATCTCTGAAGACACACTTCTTTAAGAAAGCCTACAATGAGCACCGATAACAGATAACCTCACCAATATCCCTCACCAACCCAAAACCCACCCTCTATAACTACCCTAATCTCTCCTTCCATCTCCTTTCTTCCCCTACCTAAACTATGCACAATACTACTGTATCTAAGATCCTAGAATGACAATGTTATATAACCATCCACATTGAGCCTGCAAATCGGTGGGAAAATGTGGGATACAAATGCAATAAATAAATAAATAAAACATTGTTTGATTTCGAAAGGTGTTATCGTGTTTTTCTCTAATAATTATAAAATCGTTAGGAACACTAAATTCGTTTTACAACGATCGCAGTAGCGAATCTTATATACCAAGAAACTCCATATCACAAATGTGAGCCAGTAGTGGCTGTACCCTGATCTACGAACCTTGTAGATCCAATTTAACTAAACTAGGCAGAACTACAAGACAATAGTTACAACAATAGCTCAGCCTGCTCGTCTGGACGCAGAGATTGACAACAACCATAAAAGGACACCTGGAAAATTAACCCGGAAGGCATTAACAAACCATCACGAAATTTCTATTTCGCTCAAGCAGTGTGACTATGAGGTACTTGCGCGCCTACTCGCTACAAGGACTCGGCTCTTTGCCCTTACCTTGCAATCCCGCAGACACCAAGAACCTTCAGCCATGTTTATCACGCGAATAAAAACCATACAACTCTCTCAAATCATCGCCCGCCTACTAACATTTATTCCCTTCCCAACTTTGGTCAACGAGACAACGACAAGTACGACTCACGACACAAAAACTCCTGGTTGGTTAAGAAATGCAGGTGTTTGATTGGCCAAGCAAGCCCACGCTCTGCCTTTTACACAAAGGACACGCTTACCCAAGGGGGTTTGATTGAGAGCAGGGACGGCATGACGTCATAAACTTTAAGCCACTTAGGTTAGTCTCTGTTTCCCCTTCTTTGCCCATTATGCGTCCACTCAAAACTAAGCAAACAAACCTATGAGCTGCTGCGTGCACGTTGCAGTTTTTTATTGTTGGTAGCATTTTTATTTAATTTCATTTATATTTTCAAACATGCCAGCTTGTGCAGCGTACGGATGCACTCAAAGGAAGTATGATAATGGAATAACCTTTCATAGGTAGCGCAGTAATTTGTTATAAATCTTAATCAGTGTGTCATTTGGAGGGGCTGGTTATAGAGACTCCCTAGCACGTGTTGTATTCATGAAGACATTTTTTCTCCTGGTAAAGCATGCCACATTACATCATGCTATGAAACTCAGGTGCTAAACATTTAGAGTTTCTATCTATGTATTTCTTTACTTATGACATTTAACCAGGGCCGCCGAGAGGGGGGTCAAAGTTCCCAGGGCCCGGCGCCAGGGTCAGGCTGCTGGCGCTGCAGTCCCCAGTCTCACCTGCCTGCCTCCATGGCTCTGGGCCCCCTTCATTCAAAGCAGCAGTCGCAGATCGCGTCTCTTCTGGCCTTCCCTCCTCCCTGTGTCCCGCTCTCACGGAAACCGGAAGTTACATCAGACAAGGGCGGGACACAGGGAGGGAAGGCCAGAAGAGATGCGATCTGCGACTGCCGCTTTGAATGAAGGGGGCCTTGAGCCATGGAGGCAGGCAGGTGAGACCGTGGACTGCAGCGGCGGGGGGAGCGACGGCAGTGGCAGGTGGGGCAGAGGTGGGGCAGCCTTGCCCCGGGCCCAGCCTAGGCTCTCAGCGGCCCTGCATCAAACATTAATAAGGTTGAAACCTGGGAGCATTTATTTTTTTTTTCAGTGCCTATATCAAAAGAGAAAGCTGGTTTGTGGGAACTTGCGCCTTTTGTTTTGCGGAATGCAGTGGTATATTATAAAAATGCACTTAATATTGTTTATTACTACTGTTTATAAGAGAGATAGTAAATAATGTATATAGAAGGCTAAGGGAAAGCATGAGTAAAAGAGTTGGAGTTGAATGACAGAAACAAATCTGATGGAGTGGAAATGAGTCAGCACGAATTCAGCAAACAAAATCTAGGCTTAAAACTATTAGCTGGTTGATATTCAGTTATTACCCAAATGCGAACACAATTATAATGTTAATTATACAACCATGTCTGCCTCTGATGGTAGTTAGGGTAACCCATACAATAACAGCCACAGCTCACATTTTGGTAATTGTTACATGTTTTTACATAGTTACATATTAGATGACGGCAGAAAAAGACCTGCACGGTCCATCCAGTCTGCCCAACAAGATAACTCATATTTTGCTGCTTTTTGTGTATACCCTACTTTGATTTGTACCTGTGCTCTTCAGGGCACAGACCGTATAAGTCTGCCCAGCACTATCCCCGCCTCCCAAACACCAGCCCCGCTTCCCAACCACCAGCTCTGGCACAGACCATATAAGTCTGCCCAGCACTATCCTCACCTCCCAACCACCAGCCCTGCCTCCCAACCACCGGCTCTGGCACAGACCGTACAAGTCTATCCAGCACTATCCCTGCCTCCGAACCACCAGTCCCGCTTCCCACCACCGGCTCTGGCACAGACCGTATAAGTCTGCCCAGCACTATCCCCACCTCCCAACCACCAGCCCCGCCTCCCGATCTTGACTAAGCTCCTGAGGATCCATTCCTTCGGCACAGGATTCCTTTATACTTATCCCACGCATGTTTGAATACCGTTACTGTTTTAATTTCCACCACCTCCCGCGGGAGGGCATTCCAAGCATCCACTACTCTCTCCGTGAAAAAATACTTCCTGACATTTTTCTTGAGTCTGCCCCCCTTCAATCTCATTTCATGTCCTCTCATTCTACCACCTTCCCATCTCGGAAAAGGTTCGTTTGCGGATTAATACCTTTCAAATATTTGAACGTCTGTATCATATCACCCCTGTTTCTCCTTTCCTCCAGAGTATACATGTTTAGTTCAGCAAGTCTCTCCTCATACGTCTTGTAACGCAAATCCCATACCATTCTCGTAGCTTTTCTTTGCACCGCTTCAATTCTTTTTACATCCTTAACAAGATACGGCCTCCAAAACTGAACACAATACTCCAGGTGGGGCCTCACCAACGACTTATACAGGGGCATCAACACCCCCTTTCTTCTGCTGGTCACACCTCTCTCTATACAGCTTAACAACCTTCTCGCTACGGCCACCGCCTTGTCACACTGTTTCGTTGCCTTCAAATCCTCAGATACTATCACCCCAAGATCCCTCTCTCTGCCCGTACCTATCAGACTCTCCCCGCCTAACACATACGTCTCCCGTGGATTTCTGTTCCCTAAGTGCATCACTTTGCATTTCTTCGCATTGAATTTTAATTGCCAAACCTTAGACCATTCTTCTAGCTTCCTCAGATCCTTTTTCATGTTTTCCACTCCCTCCCGGGTGTCCACTCTGTTACAGATCTTAGTATCATCCGCAAATAGGCAAACTTTACCTTCTAACCCTTCGCAATGTCACTCACAAATATGTTGAACAGAATCGGCCCCAGCACCGATCCCTGAGGCACTCCACTACTCACCTTTCCCTCCGTCGAGCGAATTCCGTTCACCACCACCCTCTGGCGTCTGTCCGTCAACCAGTTCCTAATTGCTGAAATCTAAGTAGATTACGTCCATAGCTCGTCCCTGATTCAATTCTCCTGTCACCCAATCAAAGAACTCAATGAGATTCGTTTGGCACGATTTCCCTTTCGTAAAACCATGTTGTCTCGGATCTTGCAACTTTGCTTAGGTGTTTCATCAGAGCCCTTTTTTCAACAGGGTTGGATTTCTGCTATTCGGTGTAAAGATTTTGTCCCTTCATGAAGTGCAGTTTTGTGCTCAAAGCATTTCAGGGAAGAGGACTTTGATAAAAGCAGCTTGGTAGTTGTTCGTTTGCGTAAAGGTGCTGTGCCAAGCATATATGATGCTTTTCCATCTTTTCAAGCAGTCAAAAAGACCCGAAAACCTCCAAAGTCATGCTCATTTAATACACCGCCCAAACCAAATCCTGATAAAGAAATACACTTGCCACTTCCTTAACCTGCCACTACAGAGACAGTTCTGTTAAATAATCCAGATATACCACAAATGCAAGCTCTAAAATGGAAACTTGAACATGCAGAAACAGAACTTTCTTCGGCACAAAGAAAATTAAATTATTGCTACAGGTCAAACATCAATTACAGAAGAAAGTAGCTAATTTCAGTGCAGGCAAACAATACACTGCCAAAATACAAAATAGCAAGCAGTACAGTATTAGCCGCCAAGTTCATAAGTTAATTATTTTCAGTGGAAATTAAATCTGTTGGCTGCCTGCTATGTAAATATGCCATCAATCTTTCATTATTGGTACTAAGTAATGGAAATGGCGATCGTCATGACGGAACAATGTAAGCCACATTGAGCCTGTAAATAGGTGGGAAAATGTGGGATACAAATGCAACAAATAAATAAATATGTACGGCACATGCCTTAAACATTGTTTAAATTAATTCACCTAGACCTTACATGCATTGTTAAACCCAAAGGCAAAACCTAAGGGTGGTTAAACCATCTGTTGGCTGCCTGCTATGTAAATATTCCATCAATCTTTCATTATTACTACTAAGTATTACATATGTACAGCATATGCCTTAAACATAGATTGTTTAAATTAATTCATCTAGACCTTACATGCATTGTTAAACCCAAAGGCAAAACCTAAGGGTGGTTAAACCATTTGGTATAAACTATGTTGTTTATGACTTTTCTTGTTTTGAAATACTTGGGTCCTACTGATCTGTACATCTGTTGTATTATTTTGGTAAGTGGAAACAGTCAGGTGGGGCGGGGTATGTGCTCTGTAAAAGCTTTTATTGTGCCATGTTGGACAGTTCACAGTTTTTTTTCTTGTTCTGTTATGAAGCTTATCAACCAACATGTTGTGCTTTGAATATTAAGGGGAAAGGGAAATGGGACTTGATATACCGCCTTTCTGAGGTTTTTGCAACTACATTCAAAGTGGTTTACATATATTCAGTTACTTATTTTGTACCAGGGGCAATGTAGAGTTAAGTGACTTGCCCAGAGTCACAAGGAGCTGCAGTGGGAACTGAACTCAGTTCCCCAGGATCAAAGTCCACTGCACTAACCACTAGGCCACTCATCCACTTTAAAACATAAAAAAATAAGTTTTGGCACAGTATAAGTCATCACAAGGACAAAATATAAGAAAACCAAAGGACTGCATTAGGGGCTTCCAGCCCATGTAGTTATGTTTAAACAAATGAGAGATCTGCATGAAAAAAAAATATTTATTTTTATTATTCTGACTTATAAAAACCACTTGTCCCTGAAACATGCTCAAAACAGAATGACCCATTTGTACAAAAGAGATTAGGTGAAAATGTGATTCTATGTGCCCCAATGAAAGGAGTTTAATTTTACTTCCAATCTTTATAACACCAGGCTTCCCAAGGCAGATTACAACAACAACGATGAACCCATCAGTAAACGGGATATGCTCTCTGAAATTTGGCCATGTATTAATTACTGTATTTTATAGAACAGCTACAATAATTTTTGAACCTGCTTTAGTGATATGATATTCAGTTTTTATTTCATGATATCGAAACCTTTAAAATAAATTTTAAAAAGCTGTCAAATAACTAAAATGAAAAATCTTGAAGGCACTGCCTATCCAACTGGAACAGCTTTAGACTTTTTACAGATGGACCACACATAGGCAATCCATTCTTTCTATTAATCTTTTACTATTGCTTTCAATAGCGTTTGCTATTGTTTTTGGTATATTTGTGACTCCACCTACTGCCAGCAAGCTATACCCACTGGCTTCAACCCATATAATGGACTAGATAGCCTCATAACATCTCCTGTTCTCAATCTAACCTCCTTGCCCTCACCCAAGGAAGTTGAAGAAAAAAAACAGGAGCCAGGATGACATCATAAAGTTGAAGCCACTTAGGATTGCTCTCTTTCCCCTTCCTCATGCAGCTGTCATTCAGGTACACTCAAACATAACAAACGTATGAGCTGCTGCATCCATGTTGTTCTTTATTGATGGTAGCATTTTATTTGATCCCACTTATATTTTCAAACATGATGGTTTGTGCAGCATACAGATGTACACAGAGGAAGTATAATAACGGAATAATATTTCATAGGTAGAGTAGTAATTTGTTATAAATCATAATCATTTGGAGGAGCTGGTTTTAGGGACACCCTAGCATGTGTTATTATTTGTACAGATATTTTTTTCTCCTGGTAAAAGGCCACTAAAACAGACATCATGTTATGAGAATCAGGTGCTCAACATTCAAAGTTGTTATTTATTTATTTATTTATTTATGGCATTTATATCCCACATCAAACATGAATTAGGTTGAAACCAGGGAGCATTTAAAATCTTTTTTCTTTTTGCTTGTGCCTAGATCAAAAGAAAAAGATGGCACGTGGGAACTTGCTCCTTTTGTTTTGTGGATTGCAGTGGTATAAAAATGCACTTGATATTTTTTATTACTACTATTTAAAAGACAGATATTGAATAATGAGGGCAGAGCTACCTTCATGCAGGAGTCCAGAGTCAGTCTAAATGTGCCAACACTGTCCAGTTCAGCACACTATTAGCTAATGTTTACCAAATGCTAGCACAGGGTCATTAATTATGTCCAATGGAAAATACATCTGTTATCTCAGGCTGCTTGCTATGTGAATATTCCATCACTGTTTCATTATTGCTACCAAGTATTACATATTAAGGGCATTTGCTTTAAACTTTGTTTTAATTTGTTTATCCAGGCCTTACATGCACATAGTTTTGCTTTTTAAACCCAAGATGAATCCTAAGGGTAGCTGAACAGTTAGGTATAAACTGTGTTGTTTATGACTGTACTTTTTCAAGACTGCTTTGGGTCCTGCTGATCTATTGTTT
The DNA here is from genome assembly GCF_901765095.1 of Microcaecilia unicolor. NCBI lineage: Eukaryota > Metazoa > Chordata > Amphibia > Gymnophiona > Siphonopidae > Microcaecilia > Microcaecilia unicolor. Next base: position 61,794,221 of record NC_044039.1, on the reverse strand, counting down.
TGGGTATACAGCAGCAAGCTCCACCTACTGGCTTCAGCTCATATAATAGAGTAGATAGGATCACCCCAGCTCCTGTTTTTTCTTCAACTTCCTTGCCGTCACCTTGCAACAAGGATGTTGGAGAAAGAACAGGAAACGGCATGACGTAACAAAGCTGAAGCTGGTTTTCCCCAGCAGCCATCATACTGGTACACTCAAAACAAAGCTATCAGCTGCTGTATCCACCTTGTCCTTGTTTGTTGTTATTTTATCTGTTATATTTAGAAACATGCAGCATACGGATGTACACAGAGGAACTATCACAGCAGAATAACCGTTGATCAATAAGAGTAGTAATTTGTCCTAAATCGTAATCATTGTGTCATTTGGAGGGGCTGATTAAAGGGCCACCCTAGCAGGCGCTGTATTGGTGCTGAGAGTTTTTCACTTAGTAAAGGTGCCCACCATTCAGAGGTTTTATTTTTAAGTACAAAGGTTTTTTAAAAACCATAGGGACCCCTTTACTAAGCCGTGGCAAAAAATGGCCTGCGGCAGTGCAAACACGTCTTTTGGGTGCGCATTGGAGCAAAAAAGGGCCTTTTTTAAGGGGCCGGAAAATGGGCGTGCAGCAAAATAAAAACCAGCACATGTCCATTTTCGGCCTGAGGCTTTACCACCATCCATTGACTTAGCCTCTTTTACTGCTGCTTTCCCTTAGCCTTCATTATTCCCAGGACTCATCTATATACTAACACAAAGCCAAAGATAAAAACAAAACAAACAAAAAAAAATGTCCAAACAGAACTTCTGCATGAAGGGGAAATGGAAATGGCTCTTGATATACCGCCTTTCTTTGGTATTTTGCAACTACATTCAAAGTGGTTTACATATATACAGGTACTTACTTTGTACCTGGGGCAATGGAGAGTTAAGTGACTTGCCCACAGTCACAAGGAGCTGCACTGGGAATCAAACCCAGTTCCCCAGAATCAAAGTCTGCTGCACTAACCACTAGGCTACTCCTCCACTCCTAGGTAGGTATTCCCTCATTATATAATAATAATAATAATAATAATAATAATAATAATAATAATAATAATAATAAATCAAGTGCATTTTTATAATATACCACAAAAGGAGCAAGTTCCCACATACCATCTTTCTCTTTTGATCTAAGCACAGGAAAAAAAGATATTTAAATGCTCCCAGGTTTCACCCTAATTAAGGTGCCCTTTTACAAAGGCAGATAAGGGCCTAAGCACGTCCAGTCTAGTAGCAGTAAGATCTCACGCACTACCCAGGCGGTAGGCATGCAGCGCACATCCACTGCCATTTCCCACTGGGTAAGCGCTGAGAGAAAAAGCAGCCGCAGGGGCAGGCAATGGGCAGAGTGAAAAGCAGTGCTTGGCATCCCCGCCAGCTGAGCCAAGGTATTAGAATTTAAATTGCGGCAGAAGGCGATCCGGGGTAGTGGCAGCAGTGGCGATCCTGGGGGGGGGGGAGGACTGCAGTGGCGACGATCCTGGGGGGGCCTGGCTCAGTCTCAGCGACCCTGTCACAAAACAAGTGTTCACAATAAGCTCATGTTATTATCGACCAGATAGAAGAAATAAAAGAGTTTTCAGTTTTGGCATGGTATAAGTCAGCACAACAAAAAAAAAGAAAACCATTGAACTGCATTAGGGGCTTATAGTACATTTAGGCCTCTTTTACTAAAGTATGCTAACAAATGCCAAGAATCACTAACTCTCTGTGTCCCGCCTTCCTTTGATGTAATTTCCTTTCAGGCGGGCGGGACGCTGAGAGGGCAGGGAAGCAGACGGAGACGAGCGTGCCTGCTTGTTGCTTTTACTACTGGCGCCCCGCCCGCCAATTCGCCAACATGGTAAGGTTTTTTTTTTATACAACTCGACGGCACCCTTGAAGGCAGGCGCCCCCCTGCGGTGCTTACCCCGCTTACCGTGTTGGCACGGCCCTGAAAGCAGGAAAGCTTAAGCAAGGCAGAAGTGCTTTAAACGGCACAGCAATACAGAAGGGCTCCTATCAGCACCAAACACTAACCTGGACCTTTGGCATTTGCATTTGCTGCTGTATCCACCTTGTCCTTGTTTGTTGTTATTTTATCTGTTATATTTAGAAACATGCAGCATACGGATGTACACAGAGGAACTATCACAGCAGAATAACCGTTGATCAATAAGAGTAGTAATTTGTCCTAAATCGTAATCATTGTGTCATTTGGAGGGGCTGATTAAAGGGCCACCCTAGCAGGCGCTGTATTGGTGCTGAGAGTTTTTCACTTAGTAAAGGTGCCCACCATTCAGAGGTTTTATTTTTAAGTACAAAGGTTTTTTAAAAACCATAGGGACCCCTTTACTAAGCCGTGGCAAAAAATGGCCTGCGGCAGTGCAAACACGTCTTTTGGGTGCGCATTGGAGCAAAAAAAGGGCCTTTTTTAAGGGGCCGGAAAATGGGCGTGCAGCAAAATAAAAACCAGCACATGTCCATTTTCGGCCTGAGGCTTTACCACCATCCATTGACTTAGCCTCTTTTACTGCTGCTTTCCCTTAGCCTTCATTATTCCCAGGACTCATCTATATACTAACACAAAGCCAAAGATAAAAACAAAACAAACAAAAAAAAATGTCCAAACAGAACTTCTGCATGAAGGGGAAATGGAAATGGCTCTTGATATACCGCCTTTCTTTGGTATTTTGCAACTACATTCAAAGTGGTTTACATATATACAGGTACTTACTTTGTACCTGGGGCAATGGAGAGTTAAGTGACTTGCCCACAGTCACAAGGAGCTGCACTGGGAATCAAACCCAGTTCCCCAGAATCAAAGTCTGCTGCACTAACCACTAGGCTACTCCTCCACTCCTAGGTAGGTATTCCCTCATTATATAATAATAATAATAATAATAATAATAATAATAATAATAATAATAATAATAATAATAATAAATCAAGTGCATTTTTATAATATACCACAAAAGGAGCAAGTTCCCACATACCATCTTTCTCTTTTGATCTAAGCACAGGAAAAAAAGATATTTAAATGCTCCCAGGTTTCACCCTAATTAAGGTGCCCTTTTACAAAGGCAGATAAGGGCCTAAGCACGTCCAGTCTAGTAGCAGTAAGATCTCACGCACTACCCAGGCGGTAGGCATGCAGCGCACATCCACTGCCATTTCCCACTGGGTAAGCGCTGAGAGAAAAAGCAGCCGCAGGGGCAGGCAATGGGCAGAGTGAAAAGCAGTGCTTGGCATCCCCGCCAGCTGAGCCAAGGTATTAGAATTTAAATTGCGGCAGAAGGCGATCCGGGGTAGTGGCAGCAGTGGCGATCCTGGGGGGGGGGGAGGACTGCAGTGGCGACGATCCTGGGGGGGCCTGGCTCAGTCTCAGCGACCCTGTCACAAAACAAGTGTTCACAATAAGCTCATGTTATTATCGACCAGATAGAAGAAATAAAAGAGTTTTCAGTTTTGGCATGGTATAAGTCAGCACAACAAAAAAAAAGAAAACCATTGAACTGCATTAGGGGCTTATAGTACATTTAGGCCTCTTTTACTAAAGTATGCTAACAAATGCCAAGAATCACTAACTCTCTGTGTCCCGCCTTCCTTTGATGTAATTTCCTTTCAGGCGGGCGGGACGCTGAGAGGGCAGGGAAGCAGACGGAGACGAGCGTGCCTGCTTGTTGCTTTTACTACTGGCGCCCCGCCCGCCAATTCGCCAACATGGTAAGGTTTTTTTTTTATACAACTCGACGGCACCCTTGAAGGCAGGCGCCCCCCTGCGGTGCTTACCCCGCTTACCGTGTTGGCACGGCCCTGAAAGCAGGAAAGCTTAAGCAAGGCAGAAGTGCTTTAAACGGCACAGCAATACAGAAGGGCTCCTATCAGCACCAAACACTAACCTGGACCTTTGGCATTTGCAAAGGCCCTGAATGGAATAACACCACTTCCTTATCAAGGCCCTGACTGATTATGTCACCACTACAGGACACAGGCAGAAAGCATACTGAAGCACAGAGAGGCTTAACACACACAGGTGCAGTATAATGAAGTAATTAGAGCCATGCTGGAAGCAGCCAGCACACAGAGACAGAAGCAGAGCTAACTCAGGAAGAACAGACAGCAGCCAGCTCAGAAGCTGACCGCCGGAAATAAGGTGAGTCTGAGAGGGGTCACGACCACAATTGTGACAACGCTGATGACTTTAGTGCTGAAAATTGGGTTGTTTCAGTTCTTCCTACCATCTTGAACGAGTTTGCACCTCGTGACATTTTCAATGCTGATGAAAACGGTCTCTACTGGCGAGTGATTCCTGATGGAACGCTTGCATTCAAACATGCCAAAACTACTGGAGGTAAAACATCAAAGGACCAACTGACGTTCCTCCTTTGCTGCAATATGGATGGGAGTGAGAAGTTGGAACCCCTCGTCATTGGAAAGAGCAAACAGCCCCGTTGCTTCAAGAAAGTTAAGCGACTTCCTGTGTAATACCATGCTAACGCACATTCATGAATGACTGGGGAAATTTGGAAGCAGTGGCTAAAGAAGTTAGACACTAGAATGCGGGCACAAAGGCGTCAGATCTTGTTGCTTTGTGATAATTGTGCTGCACACAGGGATGATGTCAGGCTGTCTAACGTCAAGGTGGTCTTCCTGCTACCAAACACTACCTCTCTGATCCAACCTCTGGATCAGGGCATAATAGTCAATTTCAAACAACATTATCGGGCTCTTGTGCTACGTCGTCTGATGAGCGTTATGGATGACCAGACTGGCAAGGTTACATGTGCTGTTGAACTGGCGCGTAATCTATCACTGTTGGATTCCCCACATATGCAAAAAGAAGCCTGGAATCATGTTTACACAGGCAACCATTGTGAGCTGCTACAAGCGGGCAAGCTTTGTTAAGGATGTGGGGAAGGACGAAACAGACAGTGGCGAGGCAAGATGGCGTCTTGAGCAGAAGCAAGTACCTGAGCTCCTGAACTGTCGTGGTTAGTCGGCGGAAGCGGTCTTTTCTTCCCCGTTTACATGGGGAAAAGAAAAGGGAAATCCAGGGGGCAGGCCTCCTTAACCCCTGGAGGGAACCCCGTACTTCGCCAGACTACACTGACGATGTTTGCTACTCAGGCACTGGGAACTCCAACCCCCACTGTGAACGGACATTCCCTCTCTCTTTCAGAGAGGGAAGCCCGCAGCATAGAGGAGATCTCTTTGAGCTCTCCCTCGAGCACGACACCTCCCAGACCGGGTAGCAGCTTTTTACGAGCAGAGGAGCAGATCAAAGAACAACCCGGAGTGGTGATTGCTTCTTTGTCTGGAGGAGGCCCCCCTGCTACTTCTACCCCAGAGCTACTATCCTGTGAAGGACGGGAGATACCGTCTCCTTCCCTGGGGCTTGCTACCGTGATCTGGAAGAGAAGAGAAAAACCGAGCGTGGTGACATTGGACACCCTATGGGATGTGATTCAAGAACTGACCGGCTCTCTCCTCCAGGTAACTCAAACCTTTACAGAAGAAATGAGTGGTTTGAAAAAGACCTATATATCTCTGTCTGAGACTGCTCAAAAACAGGAGGAAAAAATTCTAAAGCTAGAAGGCGAAATAAAATCCTTACAAACTTTTGCTGGGGCAGCCACGAAAGAAAGGGAGATTGTTAATAGGAAATTAGAGTACCTGGATAACAATGCCAGAAAATTAAACCTAAGACTGCTTAATTTCCCGAAATCTCCGATTATATCAGCTTTTGATATGTTAAAGAAATACTTTAATGAAATTCTGGCTATTCCAAAAGAAGCATATCCTCCAATTACCCCGGCTCAATATATTACAGGAAAAGGAACTTCAACACAACAGCAACAGGGATTGAATCTAACTGAATTTCTTGAAAGTTCCCTTGAAGTAATTACTGAGCGCACCACTCTTTTGGTTTCATTTGTGTTCGAATCTGATAGATATAACATCTTCCGTTTATACTTCAAACATATGAAGGCATTATTCCTTGGTTCTAGAATACAAATGTTTCCAGACTTAAACAGAGAGACTTTGAAGCGAAGGCGTGAGTTTTTGGGTTTAAAGCAGAGGACTCTTACTTTGAAAGGAACATTCCTATTGAAATTTCCCTGCAGATGCTTTCTTTCTTTTAACTCTGTTAACTATATGTTTACCGATCCAAAGAAAATGCAAAGTTTTATTGCCTTTAAAGAGGAAGAGAATCGTTCTAATCAGAACAATCCTGTAGGCAAATGCTGTTAAATTCAATTGTGGGCTTAGTAGTTCCCCTGCTCTTATGTTTATAGTATTTCTTATTTTGAATTTTTGCTTTGTGTTTTGCCTCACTTAAATAGTGGACTAAATAAATGAAAGTATTTACCTAGAGGAGGTTATACCTCCTAGATTTATATCCCTTTTTCAGTTTTTGTAAAATTCAGTTACTGCTTTTGCAGTCATGTTATGTGATTGTAAAATTAGAAAATTATAAATAAAGAATATAAAAAAAAAAAAAAAGAAACAGACAGTGGCGTACCAAGGGGGGGGGGGACGGTTCACCCCGGGTGCACGCCGCTGGGGGGGTGTCGCGCGCCTGTCTGCTCCGCTCGTTCCGTGCTCCCTCTGCCCTGGAACAGGTTATTTCCTGTTCCAGGACAGAGGGAACATGGAACGAGCGAAGCAGACAGGCGCGCGGCACCCCCCCCCCCCCCAGCAGGTAAAAATGCACCCGGGGGGGGTGTCCTTTCGCCGGGGGGGAGGTGGCCTTTCGCCAGGAGTCTATGGAACTCACAGACCCATTAGTGTACAGAGGAGTATAACTGATTACTTCAAGTAAGCCTAATATCAGTTAACGGAGACTGTATACTGTACGTATAATAATAAACAGTACTGTACACATGTTTATCAGATGTCAAGCTTCTTTGGGTCACAACGGTTAACTGCATGCATTTCTTTGGTCCCAGACCCTTGCACTTAAGTGGATTGCACTATACTCTGTAGGAGTTGTTGTTTCCTTAGAGCAAGGTGGTCAACTATAGGCTGAGGTACCTTTCTAAGGAAGTGGTTGAGAAGTTTATCAATGTGGGCTCTAATACTCTTTTAGATAAGCATTTATCATTTGTGGAGATGTAGGCTAAATCTTTACAGGCTACTTCTATATCTCATATAAATATTAATTGGAAATTGGAAATGACAGAAAATGCCAGTACAATGAAAAATCTGTTTTATTGAATTTTCCATGTATTTATTTGTTATCTGCTGAAAATTTATTTAGGAAGTATTTCAAGGAGATATTAGGGTTAACCATAGCTGATACTATAATTGTTTGTAATTTGTAATGCTCACAGCCACGGGGCAGCGTGATATGGTCAACACAGCCTGTGCCCCTCCCTGCTCAATCTCTGCTCTTTCATAGTCTGGAAGTTTTTCTTTTACCCTCAGAGTTCTGTGGCTTGGAATTTAACAAGGTCCTTTGTAATCTACCAGCCCACGGGACGAGCTATATTGTAATCCACAGCCAGGGTAATCTCGCTCAGCCTCTTAGCATTTACAGTCTGGAGGGTTATCCCTCTTAGCTGTCCCAGGACTTGGGACTACAGCTCCTAGGCGAGTGTGGTCCCTCAGTGTTTATCAGATTCCACCACCCCTCAGCCTCCCTCTGAAACAATCCCTCCCTCCCCTTCTCCTTCCCCCTCAAAAGGGGATGAAAGTAGTGGGGCTTCCCTGTCTCCCCCTTCTCTCTGGTTTCTTCAGTTTTCCTGATGAGGGAGAAAGTCTTGTTGCAAACCCCCCAATTCAAACAGTTCACTTTCATCACAGCACAAACCCTAAGATTCTCTCTTCTGCTTCAACTTTCCCTTCCCCTACCCACCTACTACCAGGCTAGGGGAATGTAAGGGTCCCACCCTTTCACTGTCAGCACCAACTCTTGACAACCACCCACATGGCCCAGGTTGAAACATTCATCCCCTAATCCCTCCTCTGATGCAGCCACCTTTTCCCTCCCTGCATTAAGCCTGAGAACCAGGCTGCCATCTGCCCTCTTAATTCTCTACCTTTAGCTTTAGCAAGAGCAGAGATATCCATGGGCTCCTCATCCAGGCTCTCCTCTCTCTCTCTACCACACCCTGATTATCAATCCATGGGTTCTTCTACACTCCTCCCTCCCAGCTCTTCTTCATTTCCCTGATTGAACTTGCTCAGAGCCTCCTCCTTCCCCTTAGTCTTCTGGGACTGGTGGTGTGAACCACTCTTACCTGCTCTACCCTGTGTCTCCCCCAGGGGCTGCTGGGAATTGTAGTTTTGGCTTTCTCTATTGCATCTGGGTAAGGTGACCAGCTGCTTTCCCTAGCATGCTGGATCCTTGGGAACCGGAATCTACGGCGCCCACCCCTGTGGGAGGACTCCAGCCACCCCAAAGGAGCCTTTCTCTCTCTTTCCCTAGCAATTACCCCCTCCATGTCCTCTTCACAAATTGTCATTATCTGCCTGGTAAAAGTAAGATAACACTGGAGTTGATCAATAAGCTTTTTCTGAAATAGACTTAACTCATTTTCTTGAGGGTTCTCAGGATATAATTTCCTCAAAATCTACTCTGTTAGTGACTCTTAGCAATGAAAAAGATAATGTAATGGAACCCAGGAAGGTGAGCCCTTGTGCTGCAGCCAGGCTACAGCAGACAAGTCCTTTGGGGAGGCGCAGAGCAGAGGCGAGCCAGGCACTGAATACAAATGAGATACCAGACATGGCAAATAGACAGAGCATACTCAAGACAAGGTGAAACCAGAGCCTGGCTAAAGCGAAAACCAGGAACAGAACAAAAGCAGGAAACAGGAACAAAGGAAGGACACTCATATGGGCCGCAAGGCCGAACTGGAACCCACCTGTAACAGATTCCAAGAATACGGGCCACAAGGCCAAACTGGATCCCACTCACACTGTCATGTTCCCTGCTTGCGCAAGGTATGGGCATCTGAGGAGATGGCAGCCATCTTGGATGTGGGCGTCTTAGGTTGGGGCGGCCATCTTGGAGCTGGGCAGCCGCAGGAAGGAAGTCCATATTTGGGCTTGAAGACGTCTCTGGTGGGGGCAGCCATCTTGAAGACAGCTGTGCATGTTTGGGCCTAATTCCTGTCCTATTTAAAGCCCTGCCTCCAGTCCTCCCATGCTTCGGTTTCTACTCTGTTTCCTGGTTAGTTGCAGTGCTTCTGGATCTACTTCTGTTTGCTGCCTGGTATTGACCTTTGCCTGTTCCTGGATCTGCTACTGCTTGCTGCCCGGTACTGACCTCTGTTGGCTCCTGGTCCTGCTTCTGCCGTTGCTTGGCTGTGCCCCGTGGACTTTGTTCTGGACTCAGTTCTCTCTGCTGTTTGCTTCCCGCACCTGGGGGCTCAACCCCTGGGGAATGGAGGGGGACACAGGGGGAACTCGGGGTTGGCCGACAGCTCGGTGAGGAATCCTCCTCCATCGGGCACAAGAGCTCACGCCTCCACTGGGCGAGCCTGACAGAAAGCTGAAGCCATGAGCTCGTTCGAGATTGCCGAATTGACCCGAATAGTACAACAGCAGCAAGGTCAGCTGAACCAACTATCCACAGCACTGCAGAATGTCTGCTCCCAGATGCGGACGATGCAGGCGGCCCGCCAGGTTGCTCCTAGCCCCTCAGAACCGGTGGGATCTCCCTTAGGACTCCGGCTGCCGGACCTACCACGCTTTGATGGCACACCTTCTGCCTGCCATGGATTTATCAACCAATGTAGCATGCAATTTAAAATGCAGCCCCGGGCCTTTCCATCTGACCAAGTCAAAATCACATATATGATGACTCTCTTGTCTGGATCAGCCCTGGCGTGGGCCACCCCTCTTTGGGAACAGAGAGATCCTTTGTTAACTAATTTCAACGAGCTCATACGCCAGTTCCGGATGGTGTTCGACATTCCCGGAAGACCGTCCTCCACCGCTGGGGAGCTGTTACGAGTGCAGCAGGGTACAGACAGTGGGGGTATACGCTATTCGCTTCCGGATTCTAGCTGCGGAACTTGGCTGGAACCAAGAGTCCTTGACTGCCATATTCTGGCAGGGGCTAAACAGCCACATTAAAGACGAGTTAGCCGGACGAGAGGTACCGGCATCATTGGATGCCGTGATCTCCCTATGTACTCGAGTGGATGTCCGGTTTCAGGAGAGAGCCCGGAAACAGGCTAATCAGCATCCAGGACCATGTTCCACCTCGGGGTCACAGTCCCGGCATTCGCCCCAGAGGGCACTCGGGCCTGCGGTGGAGAGTTCCGAAGAAGTAATGGTAATGGGCCGATCACACCTCTCCGAGAAGGAGCGAGTTTTTCGCTGAAGGAATCGACTCTGCTTCTACTGCGGAGAGAATGACCACATGGTGGCTTATTGTCCTTGCAAGTTGGGAAACGACCAGACCCAGGACCACTGAGGTAGGTGGCCCTGGGTCATGTATTCGCTAAGCCTGAACAAGTATCCCCAGTACATGAAAAATTGGTTATTGTTCCATTGACCTTGCAATATCAGGATTTCACATTATCCACCTCGGCTCTAATAGATTCTGGAGCCGGAGGTAATTTCATCGCCACTGGACTCCTGACGGAGTTAGGTAATCCTTGTGTGTGCTGTGGATCGCCACTGCAGATAACCTCTGTGCAGGGGATGGCCTTGCCTCACACTATCACGCAGATCACCAAACCTTTACAAATTAAGGTTGGGGTAAGTCATGAAGAGACGATCCAATTGTACGTGGTTCCTCAGGCTATCCACTCGGTAATCCTGGGCATGCCCTGGCTGCGCCAGCACATGCCTCAGATTAACTGGAGGACTGGCTATGTGGCTAGTTGGAGCCCTTGGTGTCAGGAGACCTGCCTTAAACTCCGGGTCTCATCTGCTGGTAACATGAGGGTGGCAACAGGAGGTATGAAAACTTGCAGTCCCCAACTTCCCACGGAGTATCAGACATACCGGGATGTGTTTGATGCCCGGGAAGTGGATGTTCTTCCTCCTCATCGTCCTTTTGATAGTGCGATTGATCTTGTGCGTGGACAGATGCCCCCTTGGGGCAATTGTATACTCTGTCCCATGGGGAGTCTGATGCTATGCGCCAGTACGTCCAGGAGAATTTGAAAAAAGGATTCATCCGGCCTTCCTCCTCGCCCGTTAGGGCGGGATTTTTTTTTGTGTGTCCAAGAAGAACGGCTCTTTACGTCCATGTATTGATTATCGAGGGTTAAATGCCATCACGATTAAAAACAGGTATCCCTTACCCCTCATTCCGGAGCTCTTTGATCATCTCCAAGGGGCCACCATTTTCTCCAAGTTGGACCTGAGAGGTGCTTATAACTTAGTGCGTATCCAGCCAGGGGATGAATTGAAGACGGCATTTAACACTCATGAGGGACACTTTGAATATTTAGTCATGCCTTTTGGCCTGTGTAATGCCCCAGCTTCGTCAACTCCATCTTTCAAGATTTGTTATACTCCTCAATAATTGTCTATCTGGACGATATCCTGTTTTTTTCTAAATCACCCCAAGAACACATAAAGCATGTGCGGGTGGTACTTCAAAGGCTACGAGAGAATCGCCTATTCGCCAAACTTGAGAAGTGTGAATTCCATCAACAAAGTATTCCTTTTTTGGGATACATTATCTCAGCTACTGGGTTGTGGATGGACCCCGGGAAAGTCCGGGCTATTCAAGATTGGCCACGCCTGCAGGGCTTACGGTCGATACAAAGGTTCTTGGGCTTCGCCAACTACTATAGACAATTTATCCATCAATATTCAGTAGTGGCAGCTCCTCTTACGGCCTTGACGAAGAAGGGAGCCACTATGAGGGATTGGACCCCACAAGCTATTGAAGCCTTTGAAAGTTTAAGGCTTTCTTATCTGCCCCGGTTCTTCACAGTCTGGATACCCAGTGGCCATTCATTCTGGAGGTGGATGCTTCGGCCTTAGGAGCTGGGGCTATCCTATCACAGACCTCAGATGCAGGGAAGAGGCACCCTTGTTTCTTTTTTTCTAAAAAATTTACTGCAGCGGAACAGAACTATATGGTCGGAAATCGAGAGCTACTGGCCCTTAAACTGGCCTTTGAGGAATGGCGATATCTCTTGGAGGGGGCAGTACATCCGATTTCTGTTATCACTGACCACAAGAACCTATTGTATCTGCAGAAGGCAAAGAGACTTAATCCTCAACAGGCCAGGTGGTCCTTGTTTTTCACCCGCTTCAATTTTCGTCTCAGTTTTCACCCTGCAGTAAAAAATGTACAGGCTGATGCCCTATCCAGAGCCTTTGACCCGCTGGAGGAGATTGAGGAGTGGAGTCCTATGTTGGATCTGGCATGCATCGCTGTTTCCGCGCTACCTACCCAGAGCCCTTCCAAGACATGTCCCCCTCGGTTCAGGAGGAAAATACTTAGATGGGGACATGCTTCCAGGATTGTGGGACACCAAGAGGCATATTTTCAAAGCACTTTGGGAGGCTAAGTTCCATAGGTTTCTATGGAACTTTGGGAGGCTAAGTGCTTTGAAAATGAGCTTGATAGGCTACCATAAGACATTACACCTTATTTCCAGGTTTTACCAATGGTCTCATATGGCCCAAGATGTCACCACTTGCCCTACGTGTGCTCAACACAAGAACGCTCCCAGAAAGCCGTGGGGGTTGCTCCAACCAATACAAGTTCCACAAGCGCCATGGCAGGAGGTGTCCATGGACTTCATAACGGAGCAGCCCTCCTCTCAGGGTTGTACAGTCATTTGGGTGGTGATTGACCAATTCTCACATATGGCACACTTTGTTCCCCTAAAGGGGCTTCCATCAGCGGCAGCTCTAGCCCAGCAGTTTATCCTCCATATTTTCCGCCTCCACGGGTTACCAATACGTATCATCAGTGACCGAGGGCCCAAGTTTACTTCCAGATTCTGGAGGGCCTTATATACAAGCTTTGGAATCACAAACCACTTCTCATCAGCATACCATCCCGCAACCACTGGTATGGTGGAGTGGGTTAATCAGATGCTGAAACTGTTCCTGCGGATGCATGTAAATATTCGGCAGGATGACTGGGCCTTGTTGTTACCATGGGCAGAATTCGCTTATAATAATAGCCTTCACTCGGCCTCTTACACCTCTCTGTTCTTCACGGCCTATGGATGGCACCCACGATTGCCTCTCCCCATGCCACAGGTGGCTGGAGATGTTTCAACCACTGCTCCACCTCAACTGCAAAGGACCTTAACTGACCTCCGGAAAGTTTGGGATGAAATACAGTCACACCTCCAACAAGCCACGGAGACATATCGACGATTTGCAGATCAGAAGAGGCGCTCTGCACCACTACTCCGGTCAGGACAACGGGTATGGCTCAATACCAAATATCTCAAACTCAGACTGCCTTCTTTTAAATTCACTCCCAGATTCATTGGACCGTTTGCCATTACTGAGCGGATAGGGGCCGTTACTTACAGACTATGATTGCCTCCACACTTCAAGATACATAATGCGTTTCATGTATCTTTACTCAAGCCATTGGTATCCTCCAAGTGGCACCCCAAACCCAAGGTGGGGCCAATCCTGGAGGTCTCCTCAGAACCTGAGTATGAAGTACAAGAGATACTGGATTCAAAGTTTAAACGGGGACAACTGTACTATCTATTGGCATGGAAACACTACAGGCCGCCTGAGGATAACTCATGGGAACCAGCGAATCAGCTTCATGCCCCCAGCTTGCTACGGGACTTTCATGATCAATACCCCTCTAAACCAGGCCCAGGGTGGAAGGGGGAGGCATTAGGGGAGGATACTTTCATGTTCCCTGCTTGCGCAAGGTATGGGCATCTGAGGAGATGGCGGCCATCTTGGATGTGGGCATCTCCAGGAGGCGGCCATCTTAGAGGTGGGTGTCTTAGGTTGGGGCGGACATCTTGGAGCTGGGCAGCCGCAGGAAGGAAGTCCATATTTGGGCTTGAAGACGTATCTGGTGGGGGCAGCCATCTTGAAGACAGCTGTGCATGTTTGGGCCTAATTTCTGTCCTATTTAAAGCCCTGCCTCCAGTCCTCCCATGCTTCGGCTTCTACTCTGTTTCCTGGGTAGTTGCAGTGTTTCTGGATCTACTTCTGTTTGCTGCCTGGTATTGACCTTTGCCTGTTCTTGGATCTGCTACTGTTTGTCCTGTTTGTCTGTCCTAATTAGATTGTAAGCTCTGTCGAGCAGGGACTGTCTCTTCATGTTCAAGTGTACAGCGCTGCGTACATCTAGTAGCGCTATAGAAATGATAAGTAGTAGTAGTAGTAGTAGTAGTAGTGTTTGCTGCCTGGTATTGACCTTTGCCTGTTCCTGGATCTGCTACTATTTGCTGCCTGGTATTGACCTTTGCCTGTTCCTGGATCTGCTATTGTTTGCTGCCCGGTACTGACCTTTGCCTGTTCCTGGATCTGCTACTGCTTGCTGCCCGGTACTGACCTTTGCCTGTTCCTGGATCTGCTACTGCTTGCTGCCCGGTACTGACCTCTGTTTGCTCCTGGTTCTGCTTCTGCCGTTGCTTGGCTGTGCCCCGTGGACTTTGTTCTGGACTCAGTTCTCTCTGCTGTTTGCTTCCCACACCTGGGAGCTCAACCCCTGGGGAACGGAGGGGGACACGGGGAACTCGGGGTTGGCCGACAGCTCGGTGAGGAATCTTCCTCCATCGGGCACAAGAGCTCCTCCACTGGGCAAGCCTGACACATACCAGAGGGAAGGGAAAAGAAACAGAATGGAATCTCTTGAGCAAATACCACTCAAGCAGTGCACACACACTGCACTAAACAGAGCCACAAACAAGGGGTCAAAAGACCCTACACACAGGCACAAACAAACTGAAGGGGACAGGACAACCCCACTTAGTTCACATGGTAGAAACCACAAGTAAAAGTTAAGAAAACCACACAGGGAGGCAGCACAGAGCTGGGCTTAGAACCACAGCTGTAAATGAATAGTCCTAACCAAGTCAAACAGACATCACACAGAGAGGTAGCTCAGGGCTGAGCTAGTAGTCCCCAGCTAAACGAAAGAGCTGACCACTCGTGCCACACAGAGAGGCAGCTCAAGGCTGAGCTAGTAGTCACAGCTAACAGAAGGACCACCCACTCAAACAGAACCAAACAGAGAGGATGCTTATGGCTGTGCTAGTAGACACAGCTAAAAGGAAGAACAGCCCACTTGTACCACACAGAGAGACCGCTCAAGGCTGAGCTAGTAGTCACAGCTAACAGGAAGAGCAACCCACTCAAAACAGAAACCTCACAGAGAGTACTCAACAGAAATCACACAGGGAAAACTCAAGACAAGGCCACATGGTCATAGTAAAGAAACACTCGTGGCTGTGCCACACAGCACTCAAGGGAAAAGGGAAGCCATTGATGGGACACTCTAAGCCAGTGATGGCGAACCTTTCAGAGACCGACTGGCCAAACAGCAACCCAAAATCTAATTATTTATCACAAAGTGCCAACAGGGCAATTTAACCTGAATAACAGAACTTTAAAAGCATTTGGCATGCTTTTGAATAATTAATGTGATTTTTGCTGTTGCAAGTTAAATGATCCCAGGTTCCAATCTAATTCATGTTTAATGTGGGATAAAATGCCATAAATAAGTAAATAAATATAAACTTTTAATGTTGAGCACCTGATTCTCAAAGTTAGGGTTACCATTTGTCCGGATTTCCCCGGACATGTCCTCTTTTTGAGGGCGCTGTCGGGAGTCCGGGCGGATTTCTTTGTTTGCTGGCTTTGTCCGGGTTTTCTCCGAGTCCTCCGCTCCTCCTCCTGACTTTCAGTCTCCTCCCCTCGTCCGACGTGCAGCGTCCGTGCGTGATGACGTACACGCCCCAGTCAGCTGATTAGTTGATCGATCCGCCCTCCCTCCGTCCTCAGTCCTCCTGCACGCACGAGTCAACTAGTAGTGCCTGCTGCAGCGACGAGGTAAATTTGTTTTTTATCCGAGTTGTGTGGGTCTGGGTGAGGGTCGGATGGACTGAGCCACTTTCTTGATGTAGCTGCTACTTCACTTAGTTGGCAGGCAGTCGCGGTAGTGTGGGGATTCGGGGGGGGGGGGGGGGGGGGAAGTAATAAAACCGGAGTAATAAAACAAGTAGTTGTTCAAGTAGAAGAAAACGGGGGCCCGCCTGGGGGGGGGGGGGGGGAGACCAGAATGGAACTGACTGGGTAATTCAATTGGTTTCTCTCTCCCCGTTGGTTAAAATAAATCCTCCTGTTCTCGATTTCATTTGGATTAGAACAAAGGTGCACAAATGTCGGGCAGCTTCTCTGTGCTATCTTTTTCAACTCTCCAGGGCTTCCTTACTGTTCCTCTCCTCATCTATCTGTACAAGTGGTATCCTCTGTCCCTATCACGCTGGCTGGGTTTTTTTTCTTTTTCTGTTAAACGTTTTATTGCCCAATGTTGTTTCTCTTAAAAGTGCCCCGCCCCCTGGCCATGCGGAACTAATCATCTTGTTGTGGGTTGCAGGGTGACTTGTTATTCTGTGTCTCCAGCTTTTAAGTGCTGTCTAACTTGCCTGCCTGCAACGGGAGCGGAATATACAGAAAAAAAGAATAGAAAGGCTACAAAGGTTTGTTCTAACTTCTCTCTTTCTTTCCTTAAAAGACAAGCGTGTTAACACTGCAATGCTGAGGTAATAAAAGAAAACCCCAGTTTTATTACATCCAGTAGTGTTTGGTGTGATTTTAGATGCCAATTAAAGCTGAACCCTTGTGTTCAAAATTGCTGCTAACAGTTCAAGCGGCAGCTTCATGAGACTTCCATTGAAGTCTTGAATAGGGGGCGGGGCAAGGGGGTGGGGCATGGGCGGGATGGGGGCGGGGAAGAGGTGTGTCAAGGGGCGGGGCATGTGTCCTCTTTTTTTCTTAGGGCAAATATGGTAACCCTACTCAAAGTGGACATATTCCAAACACTATAATGAAAATAAAATGATTTTTTTCTACCTTTGTTGTCTGGTGACTTTGTTTTTCTGATCATGCTGGCCCATTATCTGATTCTGCTGTTATCTGTCCTCTTAACTCTGCTTCCAGGGCTTCCTTTCCATTTATCTCCGTCCTTAAACCTCGATCGCCGTTCTCGGGGGGTTGCACGAGGGTTATGGTCTCATCCGAAAAAGGTATTCCACCTCCTTGAGGAAAGGAGAAAAATAGGAAAGGAGAAACAGGGGTGATATGATACAGACGTTCAAATATTTGAAAGGTATTAATCCGCAAACGAACCTTTTCCGGAGATGTGAAAGCGGTAGAACGAGAGGACATGAAATGAGATTGAAGGGGGGCAGACTCAAGAAAAATGTCAGGAAGTATTTTTTCACGGAGAGAGTAGTGGATGTTTGGAATGCCCTCCCGCGGTAGGTGGTGGAAAAGAAAACAGTAACGGAATTCAAACATGCGTGGGATAAACATAAAGGAATCCTGTTCAGAAGGAATGGATCCCCAGGAGCTTAGCCGAGATTGGGTGGCAGAGCCGGTGGGGGGAGGCGGGGCTGGTGGTTGGGAGGCAGGGATAGTGCTGGGCAGACTTATACGGTCTGTGCCAGAGCCGGTGGTGGGAGGCGGGGCTGGTGGTTGGGATAGTGCTGGGCAGACATACAGTCTGTGCCCTGAAGAACACAGGTACAAATCAAGGTACGGTATATACAAAAAGTAGCACATATGAGTTTATCTTGTTGGGCAGACTGGATGGACCATGCAGGTCTTTTTCTGCCGTCATCTACTATGTTACTATGTGTAGAAAAGAATCTGCTGGTCCTCAGCTCAGAGCCCTTTTCTTCTGTTGTCCCACTTCCTTGGGGATCTTTCCACTCAAAACCCGGCTCCCTGGGGAGACAGGCTGTTTCCAGCACCTTTCAATTTACAGCAAGGCTTTTAACCACAGTTCCACTTGCAGCAGGGCCTTTCCAAACACCGCCCTAAATGTAGCCTGGCCTTCCAAACCCAGTCTCAAAAAGTAGCAAGGCTTTTAAACACAGTTCCACTTGCAGCAGGGCTTTTCCAAACACAGCCCTAAAGGTAGCCAGGCTTCTCAAATACAGTATCACAAAGTAGCAAGGCTTTTAAACACAGTTCCACTTGCAGCAGGGCCTTTCCAAACACAGCCCTAAATGTAGCCTGGCCTTCCAAACACAGTCTCAAAAAGTAGCAAGGCTTTTAAACACAGTTCCACTTGCAGCAGGGCTTTTCCAAACACAGCCCTAAAGGTAGCCAGGCTTTTCAAATACAGTATCACAAAGTAGCAAGGCTTTTAAACACAGTTCCACTTGCAGCAGGGCCTTTCCAAACACAGCCCTAAATGTAGCCTGGCTTTTCAAACACAGTCTCAAAAAGTAGCAAGGCCTTTAAACACAGTTCCACTTGCAGCATGGCTTTTCCAAACCCAGCCCTAAATGTAGCCAGGCTTTTCAAACACAGTATCACAAAGTAGCAAGGTTTTTAAACACAGTTCCACTTGCAGCAGGGCCTTTCCCAACACAGCCCTAAATGTAGCCTGGCTTTTCAAACACAGTCTCAAAAAGTAGCCAGGTTTTTAAATACAGTTCCACTTGCAGCAGGGACTTTCCAAACACAGCCCTAAATGTAGCCTGGCTTTTCAAACACAGTCTCAAAAAGTAGCAAGGCCTGTAAACACAGTTCCACTTGCAGCAGGGCTTTTCCAAACACAGCCCTAAATGTAGCCTGGCTTTTCAAACACAGTATCACTAAGTAGCAAGGCTTTGCGCGGGCTCAAAGCCTCCGGGTCCCACCCTCTTGGTCAGCCTTTTCTCCTGACCTCCTCCCGCATGACCCGGACAGCCCCCTATACCTCCTGCTCTGACTGAGTCAGAGCCAACAGCTCCATCGGTTCCTCAGGGACCTCCTCTGGCTCTCCTTGTTCCATTGCCTCTGGCTCCTCTCCTCCCCTCTCCTCTGGAGCCCAGTCCATTTTCTCCTCTTCCCTCCCCCCCTCCAGCTGATTCCCTTTTCCCTCATTAACCGGGTTCTGGGGTTGTTCTTTCTCCGCCCCTTTTTTCCACCACCACCTTTTCCACCAGGGTAGAGCTTCCTCTTTCTCCCTTTTTGGTTGGCCCCCTTTTGGAGCCTCGGGGAGGTGCACCCTATTTCTCCCCCTTACCAGGTGCTCTCCTGGGGCTTTCTGGGACTTGTAGTGTTCTACTCTTATGTCCCTTTTTGGCAGGATCGGAACCCCCACCGTGTCATCTTTCCCTTTTTGGTAGCTGGGGTTCCTCCCCACCCCCTTTCTTTCTCCAGACTCCTTACCATACCCCTTACATATGTTACTTTCCACCTTTCTTCTTCATTTCTTGCCCTACATCCTTAAGTAAAAGCAGGGTCCTCCAGTGGATCCAGCTTCTGCCTATTTTCTTCATCCATGTGCAGTTTTTCTCCTCTCTTCCTTTTTCCTCATCTCATCTCCTTCCTCAATCTTCCCTCCCCTCCATCCATGTCCAGCATTTCTTCTCTCTCCCTTCCCTCCCCTCCATCCACCCATGTTCAGCAACCCTCCTCTCCCCCCTGCCCTCCCTTCCATCCACCCATCCATGTTCAGCAACCCTCCTCTCCCCCTGCCCTCCCCTCCATCCACCCATGTCCAGCGATTCTCTTCTCTCCCCCTGCCTCCCCTCTAGCCACCCATACCTAGTGATTCTCTTCTCTCCTCCTGCCCAGCTCCAGCCACCCATGCCCAGCAATTCTCCTCTCCCCTGCCCCCTCCAGCCAACTATGCCCAGCGATTCTCCTCGCTTCCCTGCCTCCCCTCCAGCCACCCATACCCAGCGATTCTCCTCTCTCCCCTGCCCCCCTCCAGCCATCCATGCCCAGCGATTCTCCTCTCTCCCCTGCCCCCCCTCCAGCCACCCATGCCCAGCGATTCTCCTCTCTCCCCTGCCCCCCCTCCAGCCATCCATACCCAGCGATTCTCCTTGCTCTCCTGCCCCCCCTCCAGCCACCCAGGTTGTCCAGTGGATTCTTCAGGGCAGGCAGGAAAGATCCCCAGTCTTACCTGGCCACTGCCGGTGCTGACTCTCCCGCGGCACTACTGCATCGCTTTTCTAAATGGCTGCTGAGACTTACAAGGGCGGCCTCTAAGACTTCAGCAGAAGTCTCAGCAGCCATTTTTAAAGAGCGATCCGGCAGCGGGGGAGGGTCAGCGCCAGCAGCAGGCAGGCAGGCAAGACTGGGGATCTTTCCGACCTGCCCCGAATGCCTTCTTCAGGTACTCGGAGGGACCCTATAGCTCGGGGGAGGGAAGGAGGAGAGCCGGCTCGCCCTCAAGAACAACTGGTTCTTGCGAGCTGGATCGAGCCAGCTCCAGCACACCACTGGGTGGAGGGGACTGCGATGCCAGGCCCCCCTTGGAGGCCCAGGTCTGGGGAATTTTGTCCCCCCTGCACCCCCCTCTCAGTGGCCCTGGTGACAGCGCGCATGCCCTCTGTGGCACGCGTGTCATAGGTTCGCCATCACTGCTCTAAGCTGTATCATACAGCACTCAGGGAAAAAGGAAGCCACTCAAAGGAATTGTAGGGATATTTCCCTGTGTATCTCACCTTGCTGGTCTTAGCCTGTATAATCCTAATACATCAAGATGGAGTCTGCAACCTATGACCTGCACATCAGTGAGACAGCAAATTCAGCTTTCTACTTGTGGAAAATCACTGGCAGTCATGTAACATCCAAGGACATGCTGTGGGCAACCAACACCCCCCCCCCCCATCTCCCTGAGAAGCTGAAAAGGGAGTGAGACATGGCTCCAAAAAGCCTGTTCTGAGACTGAAATGCATACCAAAAAGTAACAGTTTCAAGGTCATGAACAACGGCCGTTTCTTGCTCATGGAATGAGCTGGACAGGATCAGGATTGGTCCCCTCTGGTCACCTGGGAGATAAAGGGATTAAGAAAGCGGGAACAGAGAAGAAGTTAGTTGGTCGGAATCCATGGAAGAAGGTGGAGCTGGCAAGAGGACGAGTGAGACCTGATGTGGTCCACAACCTGGTGAACTGCCTATCTAGAGAAAGTACCGGTTGGTTCAGCTGTACCCGCATGGAGTGACTGTGACCCTGCTTGCTGCAGAGACCCTGTCCTATTTCTGAGACTAAGACTCGCTGGGAGGGACAGCTAGAGTCTGAGAAGGAATCAGCTCATCTCATCCTGACTGCTGGAGAGACAGCGTGGTGAGGCACAGAGATTTATTTCCTATTAGTCTGGGATTAGTGTTTGGTGGTTGTCTTAGCCAAGATAGGTTACCTCGTGACTCATGGTCGAAGGATTGCTGCTAATAACCGTATTTACCTCAGAACATAGTTTCATTACAAATCAGGTTGTGTAATTTACCTAGTAACCAGTAAGAATCAGAGTGTATAGTTAGTGACAATATATTTTGTAGTTCATCAGCAAGCTATTTTTGTATTTAGCTAAGCTTTGCTACAGAGTTTTCTATTTTGTATATCTTTTATATCTATAATAAATTCTAATATATATCAGCTGGTTTTAGTTTGTTTCTCTCTTTCGGAAGCATTGGCTTGGTGCCAATCCAGGTTCTATTCATCCCTAGACAGAGATCAGAGTATTTTGCTTGCAAATAATTCTGTAATTGGGACCTGGGCACAAATGAGACTGGTGGGAGGTGTTTTCCTATAATTATTATTTGTGTTTACCTACAGAATACTCAAGGATAAAGGGAAGCCACTCGTAGGAATACACAAGGCTGTGCCACATGGCACTCAGGGATAAAGGGAAGCCACTCATAAAAATACACAAGGCTGTGCCACACAGCATTCAAGGGTAAAGGGAAGCCACTCATAAGAATACACAAGGCTGTGCCACACAGCCCTCAAGGATAAAGGGAAGCCACTTGAGGGAATACACAAGACTGTACCACAGAGTCAAATAACAGACACTAGAGACAAAGGGAAAAGCAAGCAATCAGGGAAAGCTACTTTTACATACACAAATCAGATAAGGAGTAATGCTCACAAGAATCAGGAGACAAACACAGCAGACAAAGAGTTAAAGCAGGCTCAAGGGAAGGGCTGCCTCTAATAAACAAGTCAGAAAGAAGCAGGGCTTACACTGCAGTCAAAGGTTTAAAGCAAACAAACGGAAAAACAAACAATGTTCTTACCAGAACTCAGCCAGCACCCACAGCCAGGTAGGGAAAAGGAAGGCAGGCAGAGACAGGGTAGATACAGCACACACACCTGTACGGAAACAAGTTAATCAAGGAAAGCAGCTAGGCTGGGGAAGCAAAGTAATCAAGGAAAGCAGCTGGGCTGGCAACAACTGGCTCTCTGAACAGAGAAAGGTAACAAGGGAAACCACACAAGGAAACAGAATGTCAGGTCTCAAAGCAGCAACTAGGTTTGTGAGCCCTCGGGCCGCTGCCAAGGAGCGGCAGTGGCAGGCAAAACCACCCCAACCAGCACTGGGCTAACATACACACAAAGCAGGGACTGCAGACAGGGATAAGAAAAGCAGGAACACACTGGACAAGAACACTTGGACTGGAACACAGGACTAGAGCAAGGCTTCACCTGCACTTGACCACCCTTCCCCAGGAGTTGAGCCCCTGGGTGCAGGCGGCCGACAGGACTTACCGGACTGGGCAGGAACTGGATACCAGCAGGAAACACACAACAGAGTCAAGACTACAAGCTGCCAGGCACCCACTAAGACAGAAACACAGACAGGAGGGAGTCAGGACTAAAAGCTGCCAAGCAGCCACTAATAAAGAACACAGACACAAGACAAGGAAATGCAGACCAGAAACAAGACTAGGAACTAAACAATAAAACCAAAGCTAACTACACACAAACAAACAAGAACCAGGCAAGAACTCAGAATAAAACTGGACTAGGCAGAAGTGCACAGAGCACACCCACATACCAGGGACCTTAGACGATGCAAAGGCA
This sequence comes from Microcaecilia unicolor, assembly GCF_901765095.1. Lineage (NCBI taxonomy): Eukaryota > Metazoa > Chordata > Amphibia > Gymnophiona > Siphonopidae > Microcaecilia > Microcaecilia unicolor. The sequence continues at coordinate 61,771,267 of NC_044039.1, read as the reverse complement.
AACACAGAAGTTTCTAGGTGATTAATAAAGCCCATCAGCTGCTAAAGCTCAGCTACAGCAATCACAAGGCAACTACGGGTGCTGTTCAGGTACAAACAAGGAAAGCAATTCTGGCAACCCGGAAGATCTGGACTGAACTGGGCTGAAGTCTGGAATGGGTGACATTAAACAGACAGTCCATTGCAGCCACCAGGTTTGGCCACCAGAGGGTGAGGTGAGCACAGACAAGGAAACAGTCACAAACGTGACACAGAACAGGCTTATGCTGGAGAGCCTAGATAACAAGGAAGTAATCCATTCAGGCTCAAACCAGAACCATACACACAGAAAAACAGAACAGGGCTTTGCTTGGGAGCAACGTTAACTGGCAAGTAATCCATACAGATTTAAACCAGAACCACACACACACAGGGAAACAGAAGAGGGCCTTGTTTGAGAGCAAACCTAACAGGAAAGTAATCCAAACAGATTCAAACCAAAACCACACACACGAGGCTCAGGGCTGTGCCCAGAGGCACAGCTTAACAAGAAGACCAGTTCCCTCAGAATCAAACAAGAAAAGGGAAAAATAGACCTGTTGCAAAGGAAAAGCAGGAAAGCTCCCTGGGTCCTTATCAGCTACTGGCTGATGATGTCACAAGTAGGAAATGAAGCAGAAGCAGGGAGATCAAAGCGAGGATTGGCTAACAGGAAGAACAAAAACAGGAAAAAAGGCAGACTGGAGAGGTCACAGAGCTAGATACAGAGAAACAGTAGATCTGGACATAAGGGCATGGCCACAACCGTGACAGATAAATCTTTAATTATGAAGCATTATTTTCAGAAGAAGCATCAAACTTTTTGTGCCAATAAGCTATATATTTCTTTCCTGATATAGCTAGGGCAGCACAGCTTAGGCGTAAAGCTTTTTTGGCTTTTAAGTCTAGGGTAGTTACCCTGGGAGCTTCTTTGTTGATTTTTTTTTAAGTAACCTTATAAGTGTTTGAGTACTTACCACAACAACTAATTTATTTTTGGGGATTTGTTACAATTAGAGCACTTTCTTGTTGGGCATGAGAAATGATGTCTTAGTATTTTTTTTTTTTTTGGGGGGGGGGGGGGGGGGTCCTTGCTATATAGTGGTACCATTTAGTAATTGAGGTCTAGGACCCAGTTAATTTCTTTGTTATTGCCTTTCCTTTTGTAGTTGTTTCTTCTCTAGATGTGAGCTAGATGGATTTTGTTTAGATTTGTTTCTTGGTTGATCTTGTTTGTGATATACCATTCTTGTACTTTGTTGTATATCTGTTATATACAATAAAAGAATAAATTGGAAAAAAAAACAGTTTATTACTGCTGTTTCTACCAGCTACAATAATTTTGTATGATGTTTTGATTTTCAATTTTATAAGTACATAAGTAATGCCACACTGGGAAAGACCAAGGGTCCATCGAGCCTAGCATCCTGTCCATGACAGTGGCCAATCCAGGCCAAGGGCACCTGGCAAGCTTCCCAAACGTACAAACATTCTATACATGTTATTCCTGGAATTGTGAATTTTTCCCAAGTCCATTTAGTAGTGGTTTATGGACTTGTCCTTTAGGAAACCGTCTAACCCTGTTTTAAACTCTGCTAAGCTAACCGTCTTCACCACGTTCTCCGGCAACGAATTCCAGAGTTTAATTATGCGTTGAGTGAAGAAATATTTTCTCTGATTTGTTTTAAATTTACTACACTGTAGTTTCATTGCATGCTCCCTAGTCCTAGTATTTTTGGAAAGCGTGAACAGACGCTTCACATCCACCTGTTCCACTCCACTCATTATTTTATATACCTCTATCATGTCTCCCCTCAGCCGTCTCTTCTCCAAGCTGAAAAGCCCTAGCCTCCTTAGTCTTTCTTCATAGGGAAGTCGTCCCATCCCCGCTATCATAGGCGCCCAGTATAAGAGGCAGCCCAACCGTAACCTTCCTCCCCTTGCTGCAACCCCCCCTGTCTCTCAAACACGACAGGGCTGCCTGGCACTGCTGCAGTCAAGCAGCTGTAATCCTTTCCGCCCTCAGCTTCCGGCGCGTCTTAACCTGTTTTTAACGCCGCTGCCGCAGTGTGTGCTGGGAGCCGGCTCTCCTCCCTCCCCCTTTCACTCCGGATCTGGTCCCTCACATCAACCTGACTCTACGAATTCTTCAGGGCCCGCTGCCAGGCTGACTCTCCTCCGCTGGCGCTGCCGATTCGCACTTTAAAAATGGCCGCCGAGACTTACAGAGGTGGCCTCACGAGACTTCGGCGGCCATTTTGAAGCGTGAACCAGCAGCGCCAGCGGAGGAGAGTCAGCCTGGCAGCGGGCCCCGAAGAATTCGAAGACTCAGGTTGATGTGAGGGACCGGATCCGGAGGGAAGGGGGGGAGGGAGAATTCGTGAACAACTCGGGAGGGGTTGGCAGGAGAGAGAAGGGAGTCGCTGGGCATTTGTGAATGGAGGGGGAGAGAAGGGTCGCTGGGTATGGGTGGGTGGATGGAGGGCAGGGGAGAGGAGGGTCACTGCTGGACATGGGTGGATGGAGGGCAGGGGAGAGGAGGGAAGAAAGAAGAAATGCTGGACATGGATGGTGGGGAGGGAAGAGTGAGGAAGGAGATGAGATGAGGGGAAAGGAAGAGAGGAGAAAAACAGCACATGGATGAAGAAAATAGGCAGAAGCTGAGGATCAGAAATGAAGAAGAAAGGAGGAAAGGAAAGAAATAAATGGAAAGGAAGCCCTGGAAATGGAGTTAAGAGGACAAATAGCAGCAGAATCGGATACTGGGCCAGCATGATCAGAAAAACAAAGTCACCAGACAACAAAGGTAGAAAAAAATAATTTTATTTTCATTATAGTGTTTGGAATATGTCCAGTTTGAGAGTCAGGTGCTCAACATTAAAAGTTTATATTTATGTACTTATTTATGGCATTTTATCCCACATTAAACATGAATTAGGGTGTTTTGTGGCTCTACATGAGAATTGTGATGATATGATCCCTTGTTTCATATTGTTGATGGTCTGCATTTTCCATATGGGTGGTATATTGGTGTATTAGGTTCTGCCCAGTGTAATATTTATGGTACAGTAAGGTTCTGAGTGTGTTTTTGCACAAAGTTGTGCATAGTGTTTTGCAGTTGAGCGATTGTGGTTAGCATATGCTTTGAGCAACCACTTTATTCTTTGGCATATGATACATATCTAATATCTAAATTTAATGAAAGGTATTAATTGTGACTTTTATTTTTATTTATTTTTTCTGTGTGTTATCAGACAATTATGGATTTAAGCTCCACCTCTGGCCCCACCCCTAACCCCACCCCCTTTAGCCTCCCCAAACAGTTGGGCCACCGACCGCCTATGCCCGCTATCATTTTAGTCGCCCTTCGCTGCACCTTTTCCAATTCTACTGTATTTTTCTTGAGATGCGGCGACCAGAATTGAATACAATACTCAAGGTGCAGTCGCACCATGGAGTGATACAACGGCATTATAACATCCTCACACCTGTTTTCCATACCTTTCCTAATAATACCCAACATTCTATTCGCTTTCCTAGCCGCAGCAGCACACTGAGCAGAAGGTTTCAGTGTATTATCGACGACGACGACACCCAGATCCCTTTCTTGGTCCGTAACTCCTAATGTGGAACCTTGCATGATGTAGCTATAATTTGGGTTCTTTTTTCCCACATGCATCACCTTGCACTTGCTCACATTAAACGTCATCTGCCATTTAGCCGCCCAGTCTCCCAGTCTCGTAAGGTCCTCTTGTAATTTTTCACAATCCTGTTGCGAGTTAACGACTTTGAATAACTTTGTGTCATCAGCAAATTTAATTACCTCGCTAATTACTCCCATCTCTAAATCATTTATAAATATATTAAAAAGCAGCGGTCCTAGCACAGACCCCTGAGGAACCCCACTAACTACCCTTCTCCATTGTGAATACTGCCCATTTAACCCCACTCTCTGTTTCCTATTCTTCAACCAGTTTTTAATCCACAATAGGACATTTCCTCCTATCCCATGACCCTCCAATTTCCTCTGTAGCCTTTCATGAGGTACCTTGTCAAACGCCTTTTGAAAATCCAGATACACAATATCAACCGGCTCCCCTTTGTCCACATGTTTGTTTACTCCTTCAAAGAATTGAAGTAAATTGGTCAGGCAAGATTTCCCCACACAAAAGCCGTGCTGACTTGGTCTCAGTAATCCATGTCCTTGGATGTGCTCTGTAATTTTGTTTTTAATAATAGCCTCTACCATTTTCCCCGGCACCGATGTCAGATTCACCGGTCTATAATTTCCCGGATCTCCCCTGGAACCTTTTTTGAAAATTGGCGTTACATTGGCTCGATTTTAAGGATAAATTGCATATCACTAACAGTAGCTCCGCAAGCTCATTTTTCAATTCTATCAGTACTCTAGGATGAATGTCATCCGGTCCAGGACATTTGCTATTCTTCAGTTTGCTGAACTGCCCCATTACGTCCTCCAGGTTTACCGTGAAGTCAGTAAGTTTCTCCGACTTGTCCATTTGAAATACCATTTCCGACACCGGTATCCCACCCAAATTTTCCTCGGTGAAGACCGAAGCAAAGAATTCATTCAATCTCTCCACTACGTCTTTGTCTTCCTTGATTGCCCCTTTTAACCCTCGATCATTTTATTTCATGATATCTATTTACATATGGGAAGCTTTCAAATAAATAAAAACGCTGTAAAATAAACAAAAAAATCCTTAATCCTCCACAGTTTAAGGCACTGCCTATCCAACAAACAGCTTTAGACTTTTTACAGATGCACCACACATACCCCTCTGTTTACAAAGCCACTTTGCAATGCCAACGCAGCCCATTCAAAGTGAATAGGCTGTGTCGGCATTAGTGCACCAGCAGCCTGTGTTGCAAACAGGGGGGATAGGCAGTCATAAGCGTTTGCTATTGTTTTTATGTAGAAATATCTTTATTATCATCATAAGCAAAAATAAAGGCATACACCTCCAAATTCCATTTAGTGCGCCTTAATTCCTGCACGGAATTCAAAGCATATTCTAGAACAATGCACATAATTTAATTGGTTAAGAGACAATTAAGAGGTAATTATTAGCACTAATTGGAAGTAATTGGAATCAATGCACAAAACTATCTACGCACACTACATTACAGAATACACCTGATTCGGAGTGAGCACAACTGAAAAGAGGCATTTCAAACAATAGGCGTGATATAGGCATTCCCAAAATCTATGTGCATGGTAATAGAATTTGCTTCTCTATGTTGAAATCTGGACACAGGGATTTCCTTCACATTAATGACCGCGCCTTCCATTAAGGCATCCATCCAGCATTTAAGCATATTCTAGTTATAACGCTGTGGACTTAGATCTTTTTTTTTTCAATTGACCTATCTATTTCAATATCTTGCACTTCCACAATACTATCCTCTTGGGCAAACCTGCTTTCAGTGCCTCAGAACTATCCCACATACTCATTGGTCTCACTTGATGAGAAGAGCTGTGTGTGGTACTCAATTTGGGGGAGGGGGCACATCACAGCTGGCCACACAATTCCTACCCTAATGAGAGCTATCTCTGCAGTATAGTATAATGTCTGGCACACTGCCCTCTGATGCTGCTGAGTAGGATTCAAGTCCCACTGTAGCTGCTAGACAGCACACATTATCCAAGTCAGCTGCCATGAGTCATGGAGCGAGAAATTTTGCTTGAGAAAACAGACCCAGGCAGGGGTGGACTGACACTGAGCTGGACCCCTCTCCACCTACCCAAAAAGGGAAGAAATTCGATGGAAAGTAGGGGAAAGTGGGTCCCCCTAGTGCAGTGGCTCCTTGGTCACTGCCCTATTGGCTCAGTGGTAAGTCTTCCCATGAAGTAATGTGTGTTTGGGAAATCCCCAACTGTTTACTGTCCAGCTCATAATCGAAAGTGAAAGACGCCTATATTTCGACCCAAATCAGGAGATGGGCGTCTTTCTCCCATGGGCGCCCAAATTGGTGTAATCGAAAGCCAATTTTGGGCGTTTCCAACTGCAATCCGTCGCGGAAACGGGTAAAGTTGGCAGGGGCGTGTTGGAGGCATGGTGAAGGCGGGACTGGGGCGTGGTTATCGGCCGAGGAGAGATGGGCGTCTTTAGCTCATAATAAAAAAAAAGGCGTTTTTAGCGCGATTTTGGGTCACTTTTGTTGGACCCTTTTTTTCACGAACAAGTCCCAAAAAAGTGGCCCAACTGCCCAGATGACCACTGGAGGGAATCGGGGATGACCTCCCCAGACTCCCCCAGTGGCCACTAACCCCCTCCCACCAAAAAACCCCCACTTTATAAACTTTGTTTTCCAGCCTCTATGCCAGCCTCAAATGCTGTACCCACCTCCATGACAGCAGAATGTGTTCTATCCTCTAACAGCCTTATGTGTTCTATCCTCTAACAGCCTTTCCCTGGTTCTGATGTGGCTCTCGGGTGAGTGTGACACCTTTTCTGTTATGCGCACTGCAGAGTCACATCAGCAATGCATTGTGGTGGGTGTAGGGTATTGGGCTCCGTGATTCCATTAGCTTGTGTTAAATGCTCACGATGTTGGTAGTTGGTAGGCTGTACTCTCATGGTGCTTTTCCCCCTGCTTACTGGGGTCAGAGTGTGCCCTGTTTTCTTTCCGATAGTCCATGAGGTAGTGGCCATTTTTGTAAGCCAGTTTTAGATCCCTTTCATGTGTTAGCCACGTTACAGAACCTAGTTCTTACCTTGAATGTTGCTGAAAGAGGGCATTGTACAGCATTCTGCCAGCTCGGACCTACTGCTAATCTGAGCACCAGGGAGACTCGATGCCAGTGGGGCACAACCTCTGATCTGCAGTTAACTGTGAGTAAATGTGCTTATTCCAATAAAGGACGTTTTTGGAGAGATTAGTCTTCAAGTGTCAACTGGTGTGCCAAAGTTATACAGCAGCAACAAGTCCTAGAGGCCTGCGTGTATGCAGGTCCCTGGAGCACTTTTAGTGGGTACCGCAGTGCACTTCAGGCATGTGGACCCAAGCCCATCCCCCCCCCCCCCACCTGTAACACTTGTGCTGGTAAATGGGAGCCCTCCAAAACCCGAGACAACATGGTTTCACCAAAGGGAAATTGTGCCAAACGAATCTCATTGAATTCTTTGACTGGGTGACAGGAGAATTGAATCAAGGACGTGCTATGGACGTAATCTATTTAGATTTCAGCAAAGCTTTTGACACGGTTCCCCACAGGAGGCTCTTGAATAAACTGGATGGGCTGAAGATAGGACCCGAAGTGGTGAACTGGATTAGGAACTGGTTGATGGGCAGACGCCAGAGGGTGGTGGGGAATGGAGTTCGCTCGGAGGAGGGAAAGGTGAGTAGTGGAGTGCCTCAGGGATCGGTGCTGGGGCCGATTCTGTTCAATATATTTGTGAGTGACATTGCCGAAGGGTTACAAGGTAAAGTTTGCCTTTTTGCGGATGACACCAAGATTTGCAACAGAGTGGACACCCCGGAGGGAGTGGAAAACATGAAAAAAGATCTGAAGAAGCTAGAAGAATGGTCTAACATTTGGCAATTAAAATTCAATGCGAAGAAATGCAAAATGATGCACTTAGGGAGTAGAAATCCAAGGAAGACATATGTGTTAGGCGGGGAGAGTCTGATTGGCACGGACGGGGAGAGGGATCTTGGGGTGATAGTATCTGAGGACCTGAAGGTGACGAAACAGTGCGACAAGGCGGTGGCTGTAGCGAGAAGATTGCTAGGCTGTATAGGGAGAGGTGTGACCAGCAGAAGAAAGGAGGTTTTAATGCCCCTGTATAAGACGTTGGTGAGGCCCCACCTGGAGTATTGTGTTCAGTTTTGGAGGCCGTACCTTGCGAAGGATGTAAAAAAAATGGAAGCGGTGCAAAGAAAAGCTACGAGAATGGTATGGGATTTGCGTTCCAAGACGTATGAAGAGAGACTTGCTGACCTGAACACGTATACCCTGGAGGAAAGGAGGAACAGGGGTGATATGATACAGACGTTTAAATATTTGAAAGGTATTAATCCGCAAACGAATCTTTTCCGGAGATGGGAAGGTGGTAGAACGAGAGGACATGAAATGAGATTGAAGGGGGGCAGACTCAGGAAAGATGTCAGGAAGTATTTTTTCACGGAGAGGGTGGTGGATGCTTGGAATGCCTTCCCGCGGGAGGTGGTGGAGATGAAAACGGTAACGGAATTCAAACATGCGTGGGATATGCATAAAGGAATCCTGTGCAGAAGGAATGGATCCTCAGAAGCTTAGCTAAAATTGGGTGGCGGAGCAGGTGGGGGGAAGAGGGGTTGGTGGTTCGGAGGCAAGAATAGGAGAGGGCAGACTTATATGGTCTGTGCCAGAGCCGGTGATGGGAGGCGGGACAGGTGGTTGGGAGGCGGGAAAAACTGCTGGGCAGACTTATACAGTCTGTGCCCTAAGAAAGACAGGTACAAATCAAGGTAAGGTATACACATAAGTTTATCTTGGGCAGACTGGATGGACCATGCAGGTCTTTTTCTGCCGTCATCTACTATGTTACTATGTCACTGTACCCACATGTAGGTGCCCCCTTCACCCCTAAGAGCTATGGTAGTGTTGTGCATTTGTGGGTAGTGGGTTTTGGGGGAGGGGGTTGGCTGCTCAGCACCCGTGGTAAGGGAGCTATGCATGTGGGAGCTTTTTCTGAAGTCCACCGCACTGACCTCTAGGGTACCCAGTTGGTGTCCTGGCATACAAATCCTCACCCCTCCCATGACCAAATGGCTCGGATTAGGACGTTTTTGAGCTGGGCGTTTTTAGTTTCCATTATCGCTAAAAAAAACAAACGCCCAGCTCAGAAACAAACAAATCCATTGCATTTGGTCCGTACAAACCGTATTATCGGAAAAAAAGATGGACGTCCATTTTTTTTCGAAAATACGGGCTGTCCCGCCTCTTCACGTACCCGTTTTCGGACATAGACGCCCATGGAGATAGGCGTTCGCGTTCGATTATGCCCCTCCACGTGTCCCAGATGTGGGAGTGGTCCTGTGAGAGATCACCAAGAGAGCTGTCTGTAGTCAGGTGTGCCATACTCAAATCTTGTGTTTGTCTGTAAGGGTGAATGGGAGAGGCAGTTGCTGTTGTTGGCATGTGATAGATGTCTCGCACTATTGTTTTGCCAGGTCATTAGATACTGCCAATATAACCCTCCGAGTGAACATACTGACCTCCCCAAAACATCTTCAGATGACAGAGATATAGTAGATGAAGGAGTGTACAGGTTAGAACAGATGGCATGTCATACTTGAACAAAGCCCAACTACTAAGCCAAAGATAAGATACCACTGATAGGACCAATAGCACCTTACTCAAACATACAAGAATTTTTTTTAATTGTTTTATTTATAAGTTTTAACAAATTATTACAAGAACACTTGTAATGAAAAAATGGAGGAAATTATACATCATTTTCATAGGAAATTCAAAGTCTAAAGAGATTACTTTATCTCATCCATTTCAAGTCCACCATGTGAGAGGAGAAACAAGGTAAAATTCCAGGAAAGCTTATTCTCATTAATACATAAGATAGAAAAAAAGAAGAGAACATAATATGCCTGTTACTATCCTATTTACGGAGTAGATGTAGACAGAGCCTGCAATTGCTGACTAGGATTAGCTGCAAACTTAGAATCAAGAAAATTGCTCAATTGAATAGCATCATAGAAAATATATTTAACTGAGCTAACTTTTATCATGCATTTACATGGAAAGTTTAACCAGAATACAACATACAAGAATTTTTTATAATTTTATTTATGTGTTTATATATATATATATATATATGTGTGTATTTAACTTTAAATTTTGAAGAGAGCCCTCAGACCAACTACCACTTTTAAGGCAAACTCATTTCTTTCTGCCCGGTGGAATAGCACCTCTTTCATCGGGCAATCTTTTCTAAACAAACATATGTGCTATTGCATCAACGCAACAGTGCTCTAAAGTGCAATGTGCTCCAAAACATAACATAACTCACAGTTCTAAAATACTGAAATGAGAACTTATCTTTAATCGTTGTTTGTTCCCGTGATCGTTTTTTTTAAAATTCTTCCGTATCTTTCTATCGATGCTAAGGCCCTCGCCACTCTCAGTCCATAACAGTCAATACTTCAAAAGGTGTAATCCGCGAGGCTTCCCCTAATAATGCCCGACGCCGCGGGTTTCACTATTTTCTTCAGGGACTTTGTTCACCTTTGAACAGTAGCGTTGGGCGTTTAACCCAAGAACAGTGATGCACCCAGTCTGTTGCCCTGTGTACCATGTGTCACTTGGTTACTGTAATGGTATTCCTGGGAGGCTTTGGGCCCATTGCCACACAGCCTCTCCCCAGATCAGCAGAGTTACCTATTCCTGGAGGGAGACCTCTTGACCTGCAGCACTGATTGCAATGGATAGAATCATGGACTACAAAAATACTACACTGCTTTGGGATGTGGGTTGAACACTGCCTGGAATGGGTAACTTGGCAGCTCTCTCTCCCTCACAATTATAAGCCTGTTCCTAAACTAGGAATCTCTGTGACCCAGAAGATGAAGACATGTGGTGGAGAGAGCAAAGTCCAGTACTCACCCTCTTGCTGCAGGTGAGACCGAGTCAGCAGTAAGTCACTGAAAGGAGACAGCAATAGGAAAGGGGTCAGACTCTGTTGAGGGCCTCTCATATAAGTGTATGAGCTCCCCCAATTCTAGAAACTTCCACCTGCTGATCTGAGAAGATAATGCTTCACAATGTAGAACAGGCTTATAGCATAGGTGTCCTATACAACAGGAACAGAGGGCAAGAGAAAATAGCAAAGATCAGTACTTTGCTGCCAAAATTCTGCTTCACTGCAGAACAAACCAAGTGACACATGCCCCAGCTTAGTAGATAAGGTAGTGTAGATGGTAGAGCACTGGACTCATGATTAAACAATTGCAAGTTCAATTCCCATAAAGGATATCCTCTCCTGATTTGCCACACACACACACACACACACACACACACACACACACACACACACACACACACACACAAGGGTTATTTTATTTATTTTATTTTTTTAATACTCAACGCAGATTTTCGGGGGGGGGGGGGGGGGCGCTGTTGAGCACCATTTGAGCAGGACGTGTGTTAGCTGAGCTCCCACCTAAGTCAAGATAACTTAAGAAAATACATTGAAAATAAAGGAAGGAGAACTTTTCTGTTTAATAAAAATCATCACTGAAGGTGAGATTATTAAGATGGCTTCAAATAAAGCAGGTAAACGGAATAGAACTGAACCTGCATCTCCATAAAAGAACTCTTCTATTGATGCTGATGAAAATGCAGCAGCCATACTAGACGAAATCAGATGTCTCAAAGAACTCATGTGTGAAACTAAAGGAGATATCACAGAAATCAAAGAAGATGTTTCATCCATTAAATTGGATTTATTAAGATTTAACAACAGAGTAGAAATACTTGAAAATAAAGCTAAGGCTTCTGAAGAGAATATCAAGTTGCTTCAGCGTCAATGCAAGAAAATCACTGTACTGGAGAGAGAGCTGAAAGATGGTAATAACCAAGCGAGACGCAACAATATACGCATACTTGGACTGCCTGAAACAATTGAAGGAGCTAATATGATTTCTTTTCTGGAAAAATTCATTCCTGAAATAGTAAATCTAAAATTCAATAAAGACTTTGAAATTGAAAGAGCACACAGAGTGCCTACCTACCGGAGTTCAAATGACAGATATCCGAGGCAAATTGTGCTCAAAGTCCTCAGATATAATCAAGTATTTGAAATAATGCAACAAGCAAAAATTAAAGCTCCAATTAAATATGAAGGATCGACTATACTTTTCTTACCGGATCTCAGCAAAAACACCATCAAAAAAAGGAAATCTCTGCTGGCTTTCCGACCTAAGCTTAAGGAGCTGAATGCCAGATTTGGAATCTTCTACCCGGCACGACTAAGAGTTACGATAAATAATAAAACTAAGGACTTTACAGAGGTTGAAGATCTAGCTAATTTCCTGGAAGAAATATCTCCAAGCAAAATAGATGCATCCTGACAAGTTGTAAATTAAAACTGTCGATTGTTTCAGCCTTCACTTGAATGGAGTTATTTTCTCCTTTTTTACTTAACTAAACTGTGCTGATAAACTGAGTTCTTGTTAATGTGTTCACATGGTTTCCCTAAATTTAGAGTCAAGTTTACATACTCTCTCTTTCTGATGGTAATATAAATTTCTCTAACAGTCAGCCAAAGGGTAGCTTACTATCCTCTCGAGCTGTTGCTTTAAAACAATGATGGCTGCCAGATCCTGCATCGTGGCGATTCGGCTATTAATATGTGCTAAGGATTATTTAGTTGATCATAATGAATACACAATTTGTTTTCTTTTATTAATCTCTGTTTTGGTAAAATCGAAATAATGCAGTACTATAATATATTGCTTTGCTGTATTGTTTTCCTACAACAGCGCTGTGCATATGAATCAGCTGATTGGCAGTTATTTTTTCCCGCGCTATAATGCTGTCAGCATTTTACTGTTTAGCTACCACTTTTCTGATGCATTACAATTATTGTGGCAGTAATTGATCTATACTGTGACTAATTTAATAGATCACAATAATAGTATGGGTACGGTATGGGTACAGGCTTGTGGGACAACGTTTCACTCTCCGCTTTGTTTAATTGTGTAAGGAAATAGAACTGCAACTGCATGCTAAATGGGTCCAGACTGAGGTTGTCTTGTAACTAATTGAACAGTAGGCTGTTTAGAGTCCTTGTTAATGCTAATTTCATGGCTTTTGTTAGCAAGCTGACAGGTAACAACAAACATGACTCGCTGCTTAATTGTCCTATTGGCAGTGATAACAAAAATACACACTTTACAATATGGAGGATCTACTAGTTTTCTCTCTAATTTTCCCGCCCTGTTGCTTGAGAGGGTGAAGCCACTTAAACACCATTATACTGGCTACACTCGCAAGATTAAAATAACATGATAATTTGTAAACATGGCAGCATAGCTTACTTTGAATTTATGACAGGATCTACACGGTTAAAGATGCCTTCCTACTCTTTGTTATTTATTTTGATTGCAGTGATCTTAATATTAATTAGTCAGCCAAAAGTAGTTTGCTATCCTCTGGAGCTGATGCTTTAAAACAGTGATGGCCAGGGCCGGTTTTAGGGCGAGGCGACCGAGGCGGCCGCATAGGGCCCTGCGCTCAAGGGGGCCCTGCGCGGCGCACCTGGGGTCGCCCTGCCCGCCGCTCCCACTCCCCCGATGATCGATCGCTGTTACCTTTATAAAAAATTGAGAAGCGCCGAGTAGCAGGCAGCGCCTCGCGTCTGCTCTGCTAGTAAAAATCTCCTGCACGTCGTCGGGCCTTCCCGCTGCCGCATTGAGTCCCGCCCTCCTCTGAGGTAATTACCTCAGAGGAGGGCGGGACTCAATGCGGCAGCGGGAAGGCCCGACGACGTGCAGGAGATTTTTACTAGCAGAGCAGACGCGAGGCGCTGCCTGCTACTCGGCGCTTCTCAATTTTTTTTAAAGTTAGTGGGTGGCAGCAGGAGGACAGAGTTGGTAGGTGGGTCGGGTCGGGTGGGGGGTACTCAGATGGGAGAAGGGTGTGGGATGGGGGTTCTCAGTTGGGGGGAGGGGTAAGGGGGACTCAGATGGGGGAAGGGTGTGAGGTGGGGGTTCTCAGATGGGGGAGGGGTAAGGGGGACTCAGATGGGAGAAGGGTGCGGGGTGGGGGTTCTCAGATGGGGGGAGGGGGTAAGGGGGGCTCAGATGGGAGAAGGGTGCGGGGTGGGGGTTCTCAGATGGGGGAGGGGGTAAGGGGGACTCAGATGGGAGAAGGGTGCGGGGTGGGGGTTCTCAGATGGGGGGAGGGGGTAAGGGGAACTCAGATGGGAGAAGGGTGTGGGAGGGGGGTCGCAGATGGGGGGGAGGGGTAAGGGGGACTCAGATGGGAGAAGATTGAGGGGTGGGGTTCTCAGATGGGGGAGGGGGGTAAGGGGAACTCAGATGGGAGAAGGGTGTGGGAGGGGGTTCTCAGATGGGGGAGGGGGTAAGGGGGACTCAGGTGGGAGAAGGGTGTGGGATGGGGGTTCTCAGATGGGAGAAGGGGGCTTGAACTGGGGTTTGAGAAGGGGCCATATGGGAAATGGGGGCCATGCACGGGGCTGGTGGGAAAATGGGGCATGCATGGGTCAGGTGGGAAAATGGTTCTGGGGCTGAAAAGGGGGGGCTCTAATACAAGGCATGTGGATGAAGGGGGCTGGAACTGGGGGCTGAAAAGGAGGGTAGGTGGGATAAGGGGGCTAGTACTGGGACTGGAGGCTGAAAAGGGGCAGGGGCTGAAACTGTGGGTACTGGGGGCTGAAAAGGAGATAGAGAGAAGTGGCTGGGGCTGAAGCTTGGGACTGGTGAGAGAAAAGGGCTTGGGACTGGGGTTGAAACTGGGGGCTGAAAAAGGGGACAGGGAGGAGTGGCTGGGGGCTGAAGCTCGGGACTGGTGGGAGAAAAGGGCTGGGGTTGAAACGGGGGACTGGTGGGATAGTGGGGCTGGAACTGGGGGCTGAAAAAAAGGGGCAGAGAGAGGGGCAGATCCTGGATGGAAGGGGGAGCGAGAGGGAGGGCAGACCTGGTTGGATGGGAGAGGGATGGCAAATGGTGGATTGAAGGGGCAGAGAGAAAGGACAGACAGTGGATGGAAGGGATAGAAAGGGCAGACAGTGAATGGAAGGGGGAGAGGACAGACGGGCAGATGGTGGATGGAAGGGGCAGAGATAGAGGGCAGATGTGCACGGATGGGGGGAGGGGGTAAGGGGGACTCAAATGGGAGAAGGGTGCGGGGTGGGGGTTCTCAGATGGGGGAGGGGGTAAGGGGGACTCAGATGGGAGAAGGGGTGCGGGGTGGGGGTTCTCAGATGGGGGGAGGGGGTAAGGGGAACTCAGATGGGACGAAGGGTGTGGGAGGGGGTCTCAGATGGGGAGGGGTAAGGGGGACTCAGATGGGAGAAGATTGAGGGGTGGGGGTTCTCAGATGGGGGAGGGGGTAAGGGGAACTCAGATGGGAGAAGGGTGTGGGAGGGGGTTCTCAGATGGGGGAGGGGGTAAGGGGGACTCAGGTGGGAGAAGGGTGTGGGATGGGGGTTCTCAGATGGGAGAAGGGGGCTTGAACTGGGGTTTGAGAAGGGGCCATATGGGAAATGGGGGCCATGCACGGGGCTTGGTGGGAAAATGGGGCATGCATGGGTCAGGTGGGAAAATGGTTTCTGGGGCTGAAAAGGGGGGGCTCTAATACAAGGCATGTGGATGAAGGGGGCTGGAACTGGGGGCTGAAAAGGAGGGTAGGGTGGGATAAGGGGGCTAGTACTGGGACTGGAGGCTGAAAAGGGGCAGGGGCTGAAACTGTGGGTACTGGGGCTGAAAAGGAGATAGGGAGAAGTGGCTGGGGCTGAAGCTTGGGACTGGTGAGAGAAAAGGGCTTGGGACTGGGGTTGAAACTGGGGGCTGAAAAGGGGACAGGGAGGAGGGGCTGGGGGCTGAAGCTCGGGACTGGTGGGAGAAAAGGGCTGGGGTTGAAACGGGGGACTGGTGGGATGTGGGGCTTGGAACTGGGGGCTGAAAAAAGGGGGCAGAGAGAGGGGCAGATCCTGGATGGAAGGGGGAGCGAGAGGGAGGGCAGACCTGGTTGGATGGGAGAGGGATGGCAAATGGTGGATTGAAGGGGCAGAGAGAAAGGACAGACAGTGGATGGAAGGGATAGAAAGGGCAGACAGTGAATGGAAGGGGGAGAGGACAGACGGGCAGATGGTGGATGGAAGGGGCAGAGATAGAGGGCAGATGTGCACGGAAGGGGCAGGGAGAGAGGGCAGACATTGGATGGAGGGGACAGCAGAGAGGGCAGACACTGGATGGCAGAAAAAGAATGAAGACAGATGCTGGATGGAAGGAAGACAGTGAAAAGAAGATGAGGAAAGCAGAAACCAGAGACGACAAACTGTAAATAAAATATATATTTTTATTTTTTTGCTTTAGGATAAAATAGTATTGTAGCTGTGTTAATAAATGTTTATAATAGAACATGTAAATAAGGTAATCTTTTTATTGGACTAATTTTAATACATTTTGACTAACTTTCGGAGAACAAAGCCCCCTTCCTCAGGTCAGGATAGGATACTGTAACAGCTCTATACTGAATTGACCTGAGGATGGAGGTTTTGGCCTCTGAAAGCTAAATGTATTAGTCCAATAAAATGGTATTATTTTATTTTCTATATTTGTTTTATTTCTATTTGTTAATTTGTAAAGTGGTGATTGGTATTTGTTAGTTTTTTTTTCAAATTTACATCTGTTGTCTTTATATTTTGCACAGTACTAGGGGACATTTTCTGTTTCTGTGGTGTTGAATTGTATGCAGAGTCTGGCATCTTGGGGGTTCAATTTAATTTTTGTCTAAATAGAAAGTTTAAATATTACCACTTATTCTATAGTGGATTAGGGTGTATCTGTGTTTGTGAAAAAGACATGGTTTTCAGTTGGCATTGACTGTGCAGGATTGACAAGCCCTAGAGCTGGGGGCCTTGGAGCTCGGAGGGAGGGGTGGCCGGCCCTGGAGCTAGGGTGGGGGCGGGGCTAGGGTAGGGCCCCATCAAATTGGTCTGCATAGGGCCCCGCACTTGCTAAGACCGGCCCTGATGATGGCTGCCAGATCCTTCAACGTGGCGATTAAGCTATCAATCTGTGCTAAGGATCATTTAGTTGATTATAATGAATACACAATTCTTTTCTTTTATTAATCTCTGTTTTGGTAAAATCGAATTAATGCAATACTATAATATATTGCTTTGCTGTTTTGTTTTCCTACAACAGCGCTGTGCATATTAATTAGCTGATTGGCAGTTATTTTTCCCGCGCTATAATACTGTCTGTGTATTATTGTTTAGCTACCATTTTCTCTAATGCATTACACTTATTGTGTTAGTAACTGATCTATACTGTGACTAATTTAATAGAGCACAATAATAGTGTGAGTACAGGCTTATGGGACAGCATTTCACTCTCAGCTTTGTTCAATTGTGTAAGGAAATAGAACTGCAACTGCATGCTAAATGGGTCCCGACTGAAGTTGTCTTGTAATTAATTGAACAGTAGGCTGTTTAGAGTCCTTGTTAATGCTAATCTCATAGCTTTTGTTAGCAAGCTGACACTTAACTACTGCTACTACCACTATTTAACATTTCCTAAGCAACAGAGATGACTTGCTGCTTAATTGTCTCTGTTAGCAGTGATAACAAAACTATACACTTTACAATATGGCAGATCTACTAGTTTCTATCTAATTCTCCCGCCCTGTGCTTGGGAAAGGGAAGCCATTTAAACACCATTATACTAGCTATGCTCACAAGATTAAAATAACATGATGATTTGTAAACATAACAGCATAGCTTACTTTGAATTTATGAAAGGATCAGTGCGATTAAAGATGCATTCCCACGATGATGGCTGCCAGTCCCTGCAACGTGGCGATTACCGATTAGGCTATTAATCTGTGCTAAGGAGCATTTACTATAATATATTACTTTGCTGTTTTTGTATTCCTATAACAGTGCTGTGCATATGAATCAGCTGATTGGCAGTTATTTTTCCCGCGCTATAATGTTTTATTGTTTAGCTACTATTTTCTATGCATTTCTTTCATCGTGTCAGTAACTAAACTATACTGTTATCAATTTAATAGATCACAATAATAGTGTGAGTATAGGTTTGTGGGACAGCGTCTCATTCATCCATTCAGGCTGTCTTGTAATTAGCTGAACAATAGACTGTTCAGAGTCCTTGTTAAATGCTAATCTTATGGCTTTCCTCAGCAAGCTGACACTCATCAACAGTGACAATGGAGGAGTGGCCTAGTGATTAAGGTGGTGGACTTTGGTCCTGGGGAACTGGGTTCAATTCCCACTGCAGGCACAGGCAGCGCCTTGTGAATCTGGGCAAGTCACTTAACCCTCCATTGCCCCATGTAAGCCGCATTGAGCCTGCCATGAGTGGGAAAGCGCGGGGTACAAATGTAACAAAAAAAACAACAACTGGAGGATGACTCGCTGCTTAATTGCCCCTATTGGCAGAGATAACAAAACTACACACTCCACAATATGATGGATCTGCTAGCTTCTTTCTATCTTTAACTGTGCTGACAATCAGGAATTTGAAGTTATTCTATTGTCATCTATATCAACAGTGCTCACCAATATTTGAATTGCATGGAGTCTTAAGAATTAATCCAGTGATTAATTTCATAACTATAAAGATGTATGTCACTGTTTATTTATTTTTAATCACAGTGCTATAGTTATTATAACATCAGCAAATTGGAGGATTCCTTTTACCCGTGCTTTTGTCTCACAGCACAGTGATGTCATAGTTAACAGGATGTTAATTAGTCCAATGAAACTGTATCTTGTTTGGTATAGTAATTTGGCAATACAAACATTAACCCTATTAATATGGCCGATATATGAATCAAAAGTAAAAGGTATTTCGGTTGTGATTAACTATTATTCATTTATGATTCGTTAACAGCAAACACACAAGCTTTCAGTTTGCAGCCTGACATTTCACCCTAATCGCATCACTATTTGTGTTATGAAAACTATATTGTTATCGATATGTTTACTGTACTAAACGTATTTATCAGCATGACACTAGGAGTACATTATTTCTCCGTGCTGATTAAATGACGCTGCAACTATCTTTCGCATACTTGTCAATGAGTGTGATGGAGATATAAGTGTTAGTGCTATTGGTTGCATTGAAGAAGTATTCATAATTCCAGTATCTTAATGAACAGTTTACCACTTTTCTCTACATGAAACTCCTTTTGTGATTCAGTGTAGTGATCATGTCGATATCAATCTCTATTGATTCTAAATTGTCCACACTGGGATCACGTTAGAAGGTTGTAATACGTGAGCTATCTACATTACTACTCTAACACGATATGCTATTGCTAATGCAGTCTACTAATTGTACTTATAATATTATTTGTCTATTGTGCACATAATGTTATCTGTCTGCAACACGTGGTTGTACTATTCTTACAATGTTAAAGTGTTTATTTCCTATCTAAATATGAACTGATTATAGGGAAATTTAAATAAAAAAAAAAAAAAGACAATATATACCTATAGGAAAATGCCACCAATACAATTTTTCATAAGTGGTGGGATTCTCTTAGGTATACACTCTCTCCCTCACTTTATTATGTGCTTTACAATCCTATGCCATTACACCTTGTGCTGATGTTTTTTTTTCTTCTAAGCACAAGGTGAGCATCATTACATGTTAAGTCGTTTTCTCACATATTATTAAACATATGCATGTTTTCATATCCATAAGTCACGGAATATACATCAGGCTAGGTTCTTTGAGAATTTTTATAAACATTCTTTATGGTTATTAAAATAATTTCTTTTAATGTAAAGGGCCTGAAAAATCCTATTAAGAAAAGAAAATCTTGAATTATATCACAAAGTTAAATCCTGATATAATTATGCTACAAGAAAACCCACCTATCAGTTGCTGTAGCTAATAAGATTCCATAAAAAATTTTCTCCCCCCTATCTTCTCATCTGCTATAGGGAATAAGAACGGAGTCATGACTCTTATAAAAAAAAAATACGGATTTAGACATACTATCTCATAAAAATGATAACTCGGGCAGATGGGTTAATATTAACATAAAAATATGTAACAAAACAATATCGTTATAACATTTATGCACCTAATTCAGACTCACCTGAATTTTTTCTATCACTGGCAGATATGTTAGCAGCTGAAGGCGACACGCCCTGCATTATAGGTGGTGATTTTAACCTTATATTAAACCCCATAATTGATAGGAAATCTAAATATGCCTATAAACCTCCTAAAGCAACACAAAATCTTCTCGACCTAATATCTCAATTTAAACTTTGTGATATATGGAAAATTACACATACGACAGAACATGATTATACCTTTTATTCAAATCCCCATAACTCATACTCCAGGATTGATTATTTTTTAATATCGTCATCTTTGATATCTGACGTACTTAACACGGACATTGGCAATATTTTATTATCAGATCACGCACACATTACGCTGCAGCTCAGCATCAACCAAACACAAATAAATAGACATCGTTGGAGATTTAATTCCACACTCCTAACTAATCCTAATTTCATAGAATATATATCAAAAGCAATGCAAGAATATTTTCACTTCAACTCGCCAAATCACACTGCTTGGAATAATTTTTGGGATGCTTTTAAGGCGTTTATAAGAGGGGAAATAATAACATTTACAGCCTCTAGAAATAAAGAATTAAATAATGAAATATTGGAATTAGAAAATAAAATAAAATCTTTAGAACTAATACATATAAGTGATACTAACAATATACCCATATTAGAAGAGTTTAAGGCATCCAAACTCAAATATAATACAATATTAGGTACTAAAGCTAGCAAAGATATTTTTAATAACAATGCATCATACTACTATGAAGGTAATAAAGCAGGACACCTCCTAGCTAATTATCTGAAAGCCCGCAAAGAAAAAAATTACATCTCTTCAATCAAAGATGAGAATAATGTTCTTCTAACAAATAACATAAACATAGCAAATAGATTCCAATCTTTTTATAAAGACTTATATACTTCAGACATTGAAACTGAGTCATTAAACTATGATTTTTTGGGAAAACTAGAACATCAAACTATCACAGAAGAAGACAATAAGATGTTTTCTAAAAAAAATCACAATAGATGAGATTAATATAGCTATCCTAAACATGGCGACAAAAAAGGCTCCCGGACCGGATGGTTTACCAATTGAATTCTATTCAGCCTTTAAGTCTATATTATCCCCAATTTTATGTGATTATTACAATTACATGATAGAAACCGATAATATAAAAGGCACTTTTACTGAAGCCAATATTATTGTGCTATTGAAACCTAATAAAGATCCCAGTTCTGTGCAAAAACTATAGACCATTATCTTTATAACTTGGATGCCAAGAATTTGCCAAAATTGTTGCCGAGAGATTACAACTTTTCCTACCTAAAATCATACATCCGGATCAAACGGGTTTTATGAATGGGAGATCCTCCTCAGATAACACAAGAACCTTCTCTAACATACTAAGGCATGGACAAGAAACATCAGATCAGAATGTGGATCCAAGATGGCGTCCTGAGTGGACGTGCGCTAAACAGTTCCTGATTCCTAAAAGGACTCTTTCGAGTGCGAGTAATCGGACCCATAATGGGGAAGAGAAAAGGTAAACCCGATGTACTACCTCCACGGCAGGGCAAATCCTCCTCTCACCCGACAGTTGACCTCGAGGAAACGGGCATGCTGGCGCCGGGAACCCAGGTGGACGCTTCGAGGGGTCTGGGAGATCTTGTGACCACAGCGCAGAGGGAGTGTCGTTGAGTCCTCCCCCGACAACTGCAACCTCCCAGACCTGAAGGGATACGAGCACAGCGAGGCAATAGCAAGCTGGAACCGGACTGTGGAACCCTGGCTACTGTTAGTGGAGACCCCGTTGCTACATCGTCGCCAAAGGGAACAGCTCTTCAGACAGAGTTTTTTGGCCTGAAGGAAAATTTTGGCGGACCTTCCGTGGGGGCTGGAAGTTTGGAAAAAACCTGCAGTTGTAACAATGGATACATTATGGATAGCGATTCAAGGACTGAATACGAGCCTGCAACAACTATCAGGTACTTTGCGGGGGGAGGTGGCGGTAATAAAACAGGTTCAAACTCAATTATCCGATAAGGTGGAGAAGCACGTAACAAATTGGAAACTTTGGATAATGACTTTAAATCAACGAAATCTTCAATAGGAATGTTAATAAAAGATAGCAAATTTCAAAAACATAAGACTGAATATTTAGAAAATCAGATAAGGAGGAACAATTTACGTTTCTTGAACTTCCCTAAGTCTCCTCTTGTCCCAGCATTACAGATGTTAAAAAAATATATAGTGGAGATTTTGGGTTTACCTGTTGAAGGCTTGCCCCCAATTACTAGAACTCAATATATTGCTGGGGTACGGATGAAACAATTGCCTGTTTCTCCTCAACCTGATTTAAATTTAACAGAGTTCCTTGAAAACTCCATAGAAGTCGTAACTGAACGAACAACATTACTATTTACGTTTGCTTTGGAACCAGACCGTAATAATATATTCAGACTTTATTTTCGCCACATGAACTCTCTTTTCCTGGGATCAAAAGTCCAGATTTTTCCAGATCTCTCACGAGATACTCAAAAAAGAAGGAAAGAATTTTTGCTGTTGAAAGCAAGAGTCCTCCAATTAGGGGGGACTTTTCTTCTCAAATTTCCATGTAAATGTAATGTTTCTTTGAATTCTATTAATTATATATTTTTTGACCCAGGGAAATTATCAGAATTTATTACCTCTAAAGAATGATGTTGTAGTAGTCTGTAATCACTAGCGCTTGACCTCGGCTGCGTACACTTAAGTTCCTTCTGCTCTATAGATTATAAATATCTTAGTTAGTTTACTTGATGTTCATTTTTCCTAGATCTTGGATCAATTATTGTGGACTAAAATTTTTTTGAGTTGTTACCAGTATATATCTCTTCTTGCATTGTTCTAATATTCTAAAATTTATGTTTATTGCATAAATGTAATTTGTGAAAATCTTATAAATAAAAAAAAAAAAAAAAAGAAACATCAGATCCTTTGGTTGCAATAGGATTAGATGCTGAAAAAGCATTTGATCGTGTAGAATGGCCATATTTGTTCAAAGTACTACAATGGTATGGTTTATCTGCACAATCAATCAATATAATTAAAGCCCTGTATACCTCCCCAACTACATTTATTCAAATTAATGATGTAATTTCTAAGCCTTTTACACCAACAAGGGGCACTAGACAGGGTTATCCCTTATCTCCATTATTATTTAATCTAGCCCTTGAACCATTATTAACAGCGATTCGTCAACACCCCCTTATCAGTGGCGTTAAAATCGGTCAACAAAACATTAAATTAGCTGCGTATGCAGATGATGTCCTACTATTCACCTCTCCTACATCAATCCCTCACATACTGTGTTTAATATCTAAATATGCCAAAATATCCAGTTATAAATTAAATACCACAAAAACGGAACTTTTGCCCATAAATTGTGTTCATCTGAAACATATTATTCAACAATATAATTTTCAATGGAATGATAATCAAATTAAGTATTTGGGAGTTTTATTTGGCCCCACTATTGAGGACACTATTAAATATAACTCTGAAAATATAATTACAATTACTGAATTACTAACTCAAAAATGGTCACCATGAAGGCTTAATTGGTGGGGTAGACTAGAAACCATAAAAATGATGATAGTGCCAAAAATTAACTACATTCTTAGCATGCTACCTATGTTACTAAATCCAACAACATATAAGAAGGTTGAAGCTAAATTAGTACAATTTTTTGGAATAATAAAACACCTAGAATTTCAGTTAAAAAATTGAAGGCCTGTCCACTAAAAGGTGGTGTCAATTTTCCTAGTTTCTATGATTATCACATATCTTTTCTCCTAAAGCAAAACTCAGCATTTATGTATGATAAAGAACAACTCAACACCTCATCATGGTTCCAGATTGAAATGCTAAAGCAACCAGACACACCCACACATTTCTTCCCTTGGTCTCAAAAGACTAATGTTTCTTCTAATGTTTTGTTTAAAACTCTTAGAACTGTTTTTAATGAACTTGATTCAGTTGTCACACATCCCATAACACATACTATGTACATCCCAATTTGGAACAATCCAAAATTCAAAATTAACAATTGTTGCATAAATTGGAATACTTGGAAAAAAGCTGGTATATGGACTCTCGATGTTATAAAAGATAATTCTTGGCTACCTTTTGCCCAAATAAGTATAAAATTTGGTCTTAAAAGTTCTCAATACTATAAATGGGTTCAACTCAAACACTGTGTAACTAACTCCGTAGGTATAAAAAAATTAACTACTGATATGACTTCCAAAAAAGTCGCATCTAAATGGTACAAAATACTACAGTTAGCTAAATTCAAAGAACCTACTAATACCATGCAATCATGGGAATGCGATCTAAATGCCCAACTAGATGAAAAGAGAAAACTTTTGGTTTAAAATTACTCATACCACCAAATCAGTCTCCATTTCACAATCTATGTTCTACTTAGCACACAGAGCCCTATGGACTCCTGCTAAACTTGCCAAATTGAACACAATAAAACCAAAAAACAGTGCGAATAAATGCTGGACCTGTGAAAAAGATGTTGGAAATCTTAAACATATCATCTATTCTTGCCCATATATTCAAGAATATTGGAATTCTGTATGGGACACAATATCTTCCACCTTGAATATTCAAGATGTTTTATCATATAATACAGTTATATGTGGATCACTAATGTTACAATCATCAATAGACAAATATCAAGCACAATTACTGGATTTAATGTTACATCAAGCCCTTAGAACACTTTTCTTTTGTTGGAAAGATCTTGACAAAGTAACTTATTTATCATGGTGGAATTCTGTGTGTATTTTAGCTAAATATGAATATGCTGCGGCTGAAAAACATAACTCACTTGTTAAGTACAACAAAATATGGTCTCCTTTACTAAACCCACTACGTAATAACCATTGTCAGAATTGAAATTATGTATTACTCTTGTGACTTATGATTATGATCTGTTATCGAAATAATCCCGGACTTGCCCTAACTTGAACATGTATGCTGATGCTTGTTACTGTTAACTTGTAAAGCTGACTAATTGCTTTATTTTAGCCATTTGTTATCATTTATAAAACACAATAAAAATATTGGAACTAAAAAAAAAAAAAAAATACTCAACGCAGATTTTCAACTCCGATCACAGGATCTATGTGGACGTGGTGATATTTAATTACCGCGTTCATGGGATCCACGTTATTATTGTGCCAGTCTCTGCAGCTGCTATAATTACTGCTGAGGTGGACACCATTTTGTCTTTATGACTCCAGAGAGCATGATTGTGTGCTCTTCTATGATTTGGTGGTTACTTAATGATATTTGGTGATTTTGCTGTGTGCTGTGAGCCAACTTTATATCCATCTCACCTCTCTCTTCATCTATACCTACTCCACTTCTGTCCTATCCTCCCTTCCTACTACTTGCTCGCCCCATTTGCAATTTAATGTGTGTGTCTCTGTAGTGTGTGTGGTGTGCTGCAGCCCTTGTTGTAGTTGTGTTCCTGTCCCACTGTTTGTGTATTTGCATGTGTTAGTGTGAGTGAGTGTTTATTAGTGTGTTTGTGACTGCTGCACACAGTGATGGCAGAGGCATTCTTGGGGTTGATGATGGTACAGGAGGGAGAGGCTCAACAGGGGAGGGGAGAGGGAGAGGGCGAGGGCAGGTGCAGCGGGTATACAGGCCCAAGACCAGGCTTCTGGACTTAACAGATGAGAAGTGCATGGCTCAGTTGAGATCTAATGAGATCATCGTACAGTTAAGTACATAAGTACATAAGTATTGCCATACTGGGAAAGACCAAAGGTCCATCAATTCCAGCATCCTGTCTCCAACAGTGGCCAATCCAGATCACAAATACCTAGCAAGATCCCAAAAAAGTACAAAACATTTTATACTGCTTATCCCAGAAATAGTGGATTTTCCCCAAGTCCATTTAATAACGGTCTAGGGACTTTTCCTTTAGGAAGCCAGCCAAACCTTTTTAAAACTCCGCTAAGCTAACCGCCTTTACCACATTCTCTGGCAACAAATTCCAGATTAATTACATGTTGAGTGAAGAAACATTTTCTCCGATTTGTTTTAAATTTACTACATTGTAGCTTCATCGCATGCCCCCTAGTCCTAATATTTTTGGACAGCCAGGCAGCTGCCACCCATGTCATTAGCCAATTTCTGAAGGCTTTCTTGAAAAGGGACACCGTGTATATCAGTTTCCCCATGCGTGAAGCTGAACAGCAGGAAACAATGGCAGCTTTTATGACCTTGCAATTTCCTCTCTGTGCTTGGCGCCTCCTGCTCATAGTGAGGCTGAATATCACAATAGAAAGACATACCATTCCATCAATGTGCAGGTTATCTGCAATGCAACATTAGAGATTACTGATGTCTGTGCAACTGCAAACTATGCTGGGTGCTGCCACAATTCTTAGGTGCTGGCACGCTCGGGCATCCATGAGGCCTTACAGAGTGGGGAAATCAGAGGCAGATGGCTAGTAGGTGAGGAGCATCCTAACACCCCTACACACTTCTAATATTGATTACATCTCTCTATTTGTTCCACAGGTGTGTGGTCAATATGGGGCCAGTGGTCTGGAGGATGGCTCCGGTGGGGCCTGCCACCCTACAACCAAAGGTGTGTGTACTGTAGCTAACCTCATCTCCTTTCTCCTCAAAACAGGTGAACATGGCTATCCCCTAAAGACATGGCTCATGACCTTGATTGTCAACCCCCAGAGGTCAGAGGAGGTTCGCTATAATAGGGCCCAAAGTGCTATCAGGGCAGTACATTTGGCTTGCTGAAGAACAGATTCTGCTGTCTCGACTGCTCTGGCAGCAAACTCTTATACAGTATCACCAAGGTATGTGGCATTGTCACAGCCTGCTGCATGCTTCATAATCTGGCAATTAGAAGATGGATGCCAGAGCCACAGCCACAGCCACAGCCACAACCTGGGTAACAGGCCAGGGAGGAGGAGAATGACAGTGAAGAGGAGTAACCCTACCCAGGCATAGGAGCCACCATTTTTACATTATTGGGGGTGCTAACCCCAGTGGAAATAACCCCTCCCTGGACACATACAAGGAATTTTATCAATACTGGGGGTGCTCAAGCACCCACAGCACCCACAGAGTCGGCTCCTATGTACCAAGGGGATCTACTGTCTCACTGGGCACGCCAGAGAGCTCAGCAAGTATGAATCTCCCGCAGACATATTTCCTGTGAAATATATAGGACATATAGGTGACAAATGGTGATGAGATGGGACCCCAGCCTTTCCCCTCCATGTTGTCTATATTGTCAAATACTTTGTATGACCCCAGTCTTCCTTGCCTCCCACCCTCCCTCCTCCAGTGCTTTACATGGTTGAAAATTGGAATGTGATCCAAGGCTTTCTTGAAAAGGGACATCGTGTATATCAGTTTGGGATGTGACGCAAGCCTGAATCTTGGTCTTGTGTCTTCCTGGTCAGGGTGAGCAGCATGAGGAACAGAACCTGGGGGATCTGCAATTTCCCTGGGTCTGCCAGAGAGGCCACCAAGTTAGAGGGCCTCCTGCAGACACATGTGTTGTGAAAAAGGTGGGTGTATTGGGGATATGCAGGTGACAAATGGTGAGGAAATGTGACACCCAGCTTTCCTCCCCCCTCCCCTCGTGGTGTTCATGGTGTCAGATACCTTGTGTGATCCTAGCTTTCCATTTCCCTCCCCCCCCCTGCAATGCTGTACATGGTTGAATAGCCCGTGTGACCCCAGCCTGGATCTTCTTGTGTTTCCTCATGCTCAGGGTGTCCTGGAGCTTCTGGCTGATGTGCACCAGCATCATTGTGCCTCATATTCAAGCTCACCTTCCACCACCTTCTCATCCTTCAACACTGTGGTAAGCTCTCAGCATTGGAAAGCTATGTCTTGTAAGAGCACACAATTGTCTGGGGGAATATTAATTGCAGGTGGAAGTTCCTAGAGGACCCAACCCCCCCCCCCCCCCCCCTTCCCACTGCTGTCTCGTTTCAGTGGCTTTCTGCTGTGTATCAATAGCAGCAGGGGGTGTATACTGGCTGTAGCTGTCTGTACCACATGTCCTCAGATGTTGGTGTGCGGAAGTTGCTAGTTTGGGGGGGGGGGGGGGAGAGGGTGTGTAGGTTTGTGACTGCAACCTGTTAAAGTTCCAGGTGAGTGCACAGGTCAGTTAGCTCCTATTGTAAATTGCCTCATACCATTAGCTGAGCTGCATTGGCTGTCATGTATCAGTGTATGCTCTGTTTAATGTGATTGTGGAAGGCCTCATCACATGTTCCTCATTCTATCATTCTGTGATACTATGCTTTAAGAGGGTGTGAGGCCATACACTTACCAGTGGCTAGGACATCTGTGTGTTAGGCTCAGAAGCCTGATATCAGATAGGGCGGCCATGTCAGGGCAGTACAGTCAAATAAGGGATACAAATTGATGTGATGATGGCATGTTTCCCCTGTCCCCTTCCCACTCATGTTCTTCCTTATTGTTGCTATCTGCAGTGGCTCTTGATGCATACCATGGGCGTAGTTTGGGGGACTGACCCCCAAACGCAGGGCCGGCACAACACAGTAAACTTGTACCGCCGCCGGGCAGCTCATAGTTCTAGCCCCAGCTCCAGGCAGCTCTTGGTCCCCACCTGCCCGCCCTCAGCTTCCTGACAGCCCTCCTTTCCGTTCCTGCCACCCTGCCTTTAAATCTTTTATTTTACCTCAAGTCACAGCCGCAGTAGCAGCAGTGAAGGCAGCAGGCTCGCCTCCAGCCTTGAGGCTTCCCTTCCCTCTCAGTGTCCCACCTTCATCTGATGTAATTTCCTGTTTCCACGAGGGCAGGACACTGAGAGGGAAGGGAAGGCTCAAGGCTGGAGGTGAGCCTGCTGCCTTCACTGCTGCCACTGCGGCTGTGACTTGAGGTAAAATAAAAGATTTAAAGGCAGAGCAGCAGGAACAGAAAGGAAGGCTATCGGGGAGCTGAGGGCGGGCAGGTGTGGCTGGGCTGGAACTCGGGGGCTGAAAAGGGGTGGGCATGTGGAAGCTGGGCCAAGTCACTGGACATGGATGGGAGGGGAGGGGAGGTTAGGGGGCAAAGGAGAATCGTTGGATATGGAGGGGAGGGGAGGGCAGAGGAGAATTGCTGAACATGGATGGGGGAGAGCAGGGGCAGAGGAGAATTGCTGGACATGGATGGGAGGGGAGGGCAGGGCAGGGGAGAGAGGAGAATTGCTGGACATGGATGAATGGAGGGGGGGCAGGGGAGATTTGCTGGATATGGATGGATGGAGCAGAGGGCAGGAGAGAGAGGAAAGTTGCTGGGCATGGATGGATGGAGGGGAGGGCAGCAGAAATGTTGGACATGGATGGAGGGGAGGGAAGACAAGAAGGAGATGCACATGGATGGAGGGGAGGAAGAGAGAAGAAATGCTGGCATGGATGGAGTGGAGGGCAGGGAAGAAAGGAGAAATGTTGGACAGGGATGGAGGGAAGGAGATGCACATGGATGGAAGGGAAGGAAGAGAGGAGAAATGCTGGACATGGATGGAGGGGAGGGAAGACAGAGGAAGTAGATGCACCTGGATGGATGGAGGGGAGGGGAGTGAGGAGAAATGTTGGATATGGATGGAGGGGACTCTGAAGAATTTAAGGGCTGGATTGGGACACTTTGAGGGCAGATGCTTAACCTGAAGGAAGGATAGGGACAGGGCTATAGATGGTAGACAGGACGCATAAGGACACAGGAGGATGGTGGACAATGATGAGAGACAAATATCAATGGAAGAAGACACTGCATATAATAGAAGACACTGGGATCAAAGTGAATAGAAAAACTAAATGCTCAGAAAACAATGGTAGAAAAAAAAATTGTTATTCAGAATTTATTAATTGGAATATGTCAGCTGTTGGAAATGTGCCTCTTTGATATTTTGCATTTAAGTTTCAATTTCTCTAGTATTGCTGCATGCCGAGTCTGACTTCTTGAGGTAACTTTCCAGTTCAGTATTTTGCCTTCATATCTTTTGATTTCTAATTCCTTGTGTCATGTCTGTTGAGTCATGTTTTCACTATTATATATTCTAATATCATGCAACCCAAATCCTCTGTAACACCAAATGTCTACTCTCTTCTCATTTCCACTATCCATGATGTATTGTAAGCCACATTGAGCCTGCAAAGAGGTGGGATAATGTGGGATACAAATGCAATAAATAAAAATAAATAAATGTGTGATCAAGGTGCAGTATTCTGCTAGCATGTAGTATTTGCAGCCCTTTTTGTTTTGTTTAGTTCACTAGGTAGTGTATTGGTGTTTTAGAGCCCGGTGTAATTACAGTGCTGTCTTTCCACGCATAAGGTTGTAGCTTGTCCTATCCTTGGAATTAGTGCTGTTATGATTTGTAAGGTTCTGAGTGTGTTTTTGCACAAGTTTGTGTAAAGTGTTTTGCAGTGGAAAGATTGTGTGTTGGCCTTATTGAGGTAGCACCAAAACATCAGAAAGGGTTTTAGAGCCTAACTCATGACACAGTACCTCTTGAAGGATCTACATATTGAGCCTATGCATTTCTAAGGTCAACACTGGCATGGTATGGGAAAGGGGGTGGGGAAATACTACTGGAGAGGAAGAGGGAGTGCTGGGTAAGGAGGAAAGAAGGATTGAAGGGAGAAAGAGCTGGCTTTGTGGGAAGTAAACCAGAATGAATATGTAGTAGATATTAATTTGCATATATATCTATATCTATGCTAATGTGCCCCGCCCCATCCTTTGCCCCCCCCCCAAATGAAACAGTCAAACTACGCCCATGATGCATACGCCCAAGCTCTCCTCCCACATGCCAGTAGTCTCTTCCCTGTGCAACAGCTGCTCCATAACCCTCTAACATTGCCTCCCTCTTCTATTTGCTTCTCAGGATGGCCAAGACCTTCATCTGGACATTGCATTATCTTCAAGCAGCTCCTGCCTTTTCCCTGTGCAACAGCTGCTACACAACCCTCTAACATTGCCTCCTTCTTCTTCTAGTTGCTTCTCAGGATGGCCAAGAACTTCATTATCTTCAAGCAGTTCCTCCTCCCCTGGCCATGGCTCGAGTTCCAGATTATCCACCTGCCCTTATGCCTCCATGCCAGTGCCTCCATTATCATCCTCATCTGCCACCAGCAGCAGAATGTATGCATCCTCTGGTAAGCTGCAATGGACCATGGACCATGCATACAGTGAGAAGATGAGGTTTGGGGAATACAAATTCCTCATCCCACTCTTCACAGTGCACTGGGAAGCTGAGTTAGGACCCTTTATTACCATTCCCGACCTCTCTCCTCTCCAATGGTATACAATGATCTGTCTTCCCAATCCTCTAAAATTCTCTCCCTCTTCTCTTTGTTCCTGCTCAGGGTGAGCCATAACTTCAGCATGGACTTTTGGCGGCATTATCTTCATTCTGTTCTTCTCTTCTGGTGATGGCTCCTGTTCCCATTGCCTGTGTCTCCTGTACTGTCATCACCTGCCTCTGGCAGCAGAAAACATATTCTGCTGCTGCTTCAATGGACAATGGTGTCACGGTTGTGCCCAGGTTCCTTGCTTACAGACACCTCGACCCCCGGTGGTTAAACCTGGCGGGTGCTGGGAACTGATGGCTTACCGGTTCCCATGTGCCAGAAGATATGCTGGTCCGGTCCGGTCCGGTCCGGATCTTCCAGCTTTCCAGAGTGTTTTGGGAGTTTTTTGGAACCAAGCAGTACCCGTACTTAGTAACCTCCCTTGTAGGTTGCCTTTATTAACCACCTGGGTAGGTCTCTAGTTTGCCTTGCAACAGAGGTCCTCAGAGGTGTTTCCTTTGGTGAGAGTTGTTGCCGTGTGTCTGTGCTGTTTTTTCCCTTTTTGTGCTTTTGACCCTGCTTGTCTCTTGGACTATTCTCCTGCCTGCTTGCCTGCCCAGACCCGGCTTGTGTTTGGACATTCTCCTGCCTGCTGCCTGCCCAGACCTGGCTTGATTGGACTATTCTTCTGCCTGCTGCCTGCCCAGACCCAGATTGTTTTTGGATTATTTCTTCTGCCTGCTGCCTGCCCAGACCCGGCTTGTTTTTGGACTATTCGTCTGCCTGCTTGGGACCCCAACGTGTTTCTAGTGTGACCTGCTGTTTGTCAGCCGGCGGCTGTGTCCTGCAGTTCCTCCTTTTTGCCCTGTCCGGTAAGTCCTGCCAGCCGCTTGCAGTCTGGAGATTAACTCTTGGTGAAGGGCGGCTAAGTGCAGGTGAAGCCTTGCTCCAGTCCACTATATTCCAGTTCCGTTTGCCTTGCCTGTGTTTGGGTGATTCCTCCTGCCGCTGCCGCTCTTGACAGTGGCCCAAGGGCTCACTTACCTAGAAGTTTGATTGAAGCGTGACAATGGGCTGGTGTGCGTACCTTGAAAAGTTTGGTGGTGGGAATATATACTTACAAATGTGAGATGATTATGGGCGTTATGAAATGGCCTGTGAGGCAGGGGTATGGTTTAATTCCCCACCATTTCCACTGCTCACCCACCCACTGAACCCTGTACAGCTTGAATGCTTGCCAGAAAGGATTGTGGTATACCAGGGACAGAGGGATGTTGAGTGTTTTTTTCAAGCTAACTAGAGGTTACGATCCCTCTTCTGGCTGGGACCTGTGGGGTCAAGGGGTATGGAGATTATGAGGTTTATGCCTCTAATGTCTGAATAAGGTTCTCTCTTACTTGTTGCCCTCTCTGGTGGGCCCGGTGATGCAGCTGGTCCTCCAGATGCAGTTCCTCTTCTTCCCTTTGACTCTCCTCTCCCATGGGCACCAGGGCCAAAACAGACTACTATGCTGGGTTGTGTGAGCAGCTACTGAGGATCCCCAGCTCCTATGAACTTTCTCAACATTGCAGCAACTACACAGGCAGCTAAGTGCCTGGAGGAGTCACATGAGAGTGAGAGCTCCACAGTGAGAGTAAGGACAATCTATCGCATCCTGAAAGGTGTGGGCCATCTACTGGGCCAAAGGGAGGGGAGGGAAAAATGCACTTGTGAAGGGAAGAAGGGACATGCGAGGGGAAGAGGTAGATAAATTGACATGAAAAAAGTGTGCTGTGAGGCACATGTTTGTAGTGGCATTGTGGTGGTGCTGGTGGGGTGGGGAGGGGAGGGTGCCCTCCTGTATGGCCAACATATTCCTGTAGGCTGATAGGGAAGGCCACAAAGACATATGTTTGCTCACCAGATGAACTGTCCCCACAGCATCAAACAGTCCAAACATCACAAGCTGCTATTCCAAACCTCCACATGTTGTAACATCCTTGCAAACGTTCCTATGACACTATCTCTATGTGTGCATCTGTACAGATAGCAGAGCAAAAACCATTTCCAAGAGTGTATGTCTGGTGGTATACAGAGACTTGACATATCCATTTCTCAGCTGGAGGTGGGAGACATTCTGGGACAATGGGACAGTCAGCACTGAATGCAATGATTGAGATCAAACTCGTAAACAGAAACAGGTTTGGATTGTACATTAAAAAAAGTATGTGTTGAGCAGATCTCCTGGCTGCAAATGCATAGATTGCTATGTGGGCCAATGCAGCTCCAGATGCTATGCATGGCACCTTTCCTGAGAGGTGTATCCAAACCTGCAAGAGCACTGTCACGGGACAAGTGTACAATGCAAGTGCTCCTTGTAACCTTGAGCAAGTTACATAGGGGGCCGTTTTTACTAAGCTGTGTAGTTTCCTTGTCTGCCCAAATTATTGGGCTGAAATAAAAACCTGAGATGTCCTATTGCAATGAATAATTAGTGGCTTAGCCACTGTTTGGAAAACAGATGGGACCATTGGTCTGACCCAGTATGGCTGCTCTTATGTTCTTACTAGTAAAAAAGGCCCGTTTCTGACACAAATGAAATGGGCACTAGCAAGGTTTTCCTCGGCTCCCCTGCAGCGACCCTCCTCTCCCCCTGCGCCCACTGCAGCCATCCATGTCCAGCGAACCTCCTCTCTCCCCTGCCCCCCTCTAGACACCCATGTCCAGCACTGATGTGTCAACTAATCTTTAATGTTTTGGTACTTATCTTAAATAGCTGGACGCTACATCCCCCATCTGAGAGCTAAGATGAGTTTAATCATGTTAAAATGGTTTAATCACGTTAAAATTATATATAAATTTAATTTAAGCTTGTTTAATCGGGTGAACCAATGACGAGGTGGGTGCTCTTTATCTTGCAAAAGTGTGAAGACACAGAGCAAATGGCACCGCTGAGGTCACCAAGAATTTTGAAAATATATTGTTGGAAGATTAGTTGGCACATCAGTGTCGGGGTGATTATAGGTTTATCATTGTTGTAGTGGGAAGAAAGAGATCAGACTATTGCAGTCTCCCCACATAATAAAATTAATTACTATTTGCCATCTGTGAGAGATATGATCTTGAATATTCAATGCCAGTGAATGGGCATGGCCTGGCATGGAATATTGGGGCTGAATTCTGCCTGTGGCAGGCAATGTTAAATGTTGACTGACACCAGCTGAATATTGGCCAGAATATTCTTTGCTGATCTTTTTTTCTCAACAATGTTGTTGAATGATTGCACTTTCTTCAAACCTAGATGCTTTCCTTCTCAAGTTCTTTGACAATGGCAGATAGAAATCAAGGTAGGGTATACACAAAACGTAGCACATATGAGTTTATCTTGTTGGGCAGACTGGATGGACCGTGCAGGTCTTTTTCTGCCGTCATCTACTATGTTACTATGTTACTATGTAATACTGGCAGCAGATTACACCAGCTGTTACCTTACCAGACACACAAAGGAAGCTTGTAAACATGGAAATTGTTTAATTTGTTATGGACTGAATGGCTTGATCTAAATAAATTATAGGTGTCTCTGTTTGTCATGTTTACTTAGCAACATTCCTTTGTCTTCAGTTCAATGCTAGAAACTGTACTTCTGTTTGAGAGCACTATTTGAACAGGTTTTTCCAGTTTTATCTCTTGTTATATCCTTTGCATCCAGCACTACCTGGTGAAGTAGGAAGTAATCCTGTAGCCAGGACCTGTCCCCCAGGGGATGTACTATTTTCTCGCACCGAGGATATGTCTCCAAGTGCTGACCGGGAGGGAAAGGTTAGGACAACTGTTGTAGTTGGTGATTCGATCATTAGGCATATAGATAGCTGGGTGGCTAGTGGATGTGAGGATCGCCTGATGACTTGCCTGCCTGGTGCGAAGATGGGGGACCTCACGCGTCACATAGATAAGATTTTAGATAGTGCTGGGGAGGAGCCGGCTATCTTGGTACATGTGGGTACCAATGACATAGGAAAATGTGGGAGAGAGGTTCTGGAAGCCAAATTTGGGCTCTTAGGTAGAAAGCTCAAATCCAGATCCTCTAGGGAAGCACTTTCTGAAATGCTCCGGAGTCTCAATGCGTGGATGAGACGATGGAGACGATGGTGCAGGGAGGAGGGTTCTAGATTTGTTAGGAACTGGGCAAGATTCTGGGGAAGGGGGTGCCTATTCCGAAAGGATGGGCTCCACCTTAACCAGAGTGGGTCCAGGCTGCTGGCATTGGCATTTAAAAAGGAGATAGAGCAGCTTTTAAACTAGAAACGGGGGGAAGGCCGACAGTTGCTCAAAAGTGCATGGTTCGGGATAAGGTATCTTTCAAAGATATCACCAAAACAGGGAAGATAGGATATCCTGATAGTGAGGTTGCAAAAGAGACCGTAGTAGATCAGATGTCCTTAAATAAAAATAAAAATCAGACAAAAGATTGCAAATTAATACTGTCAAGTACTAAGCATCATGTAAATAGGAACAACAAACATACTTTGAAATGTCTATATGCGAATGCCAGGAGTCTAAGAAATAAGATGGGAGAGTTAGAATATATTGCACTAAATGAAAAATTAGATATAATAGGCATCTGTAAGACCTGGTGAAAAGAGGATAACCAGTGGGACACTGTCATACCTGGGTACAAATTATATCGTAGTGACAGGGTGGATCGAATTGGTGGAGGGGTAGCATTGTATATTAACAAGAGCCTTGAATCAAATAGATTGAAAATTCTGCAGGAAACAAAACACTTCTTGGAATCACTGTGGATTGAAATTCCATGTGTAAAGGGGAAAAGGATAGTGATAGGAGTGTACTACTGTCCACCTGGCCAGGATGAACAGACGGATGCAGAAATGTTAAAGGAAATTAGGGACACGAACAAACTGGGCAACATGATAATAATGGGTGATTTCAATTACCCCGATATTGACTGGGTAAATGTAACATCGGGGCACACTAGGGAGGTAAAATTCCTTGATGAAATCAAGGACAGCTTTATGGAGCAGCTGGTACAGGAACCGACGAGAGAAGGAAATATTCTAGACCTAGTCCTTAATGGAGCACATGATCTGGTGGCGGGAGGTAATGGTGCTGGGGGCCGCTTGATAACAGTGATCATAATATGATCGGATTTGATATTAGCTTTGAAGTAAGTATACATAGGAAATCAAATGCGTTAGTGTTTAAATTTAAAAAAGGAATTATGATAAAATGAGAAGAACGGTGAAAAAAAAAGGATGCGACTGAGAGGGGTCAAAAATTTGCATCAGGTGTGGAGGCTGTTCAAAAACACCCATCCTGGAAGCCCAGGCCAAATATATTCTGCGTATTAAAAAAGGAGGACGGAAGACCAAACGACAGCCGGCGTGGTTAAAACGTGAGGTGAAGGAAGCTATTAGAGATAAAAGCAATCCTTCAGAAAATGGAAGAAGGAGCCTACTGAAAATAATAAGAAACAGCATAGGAATGTCAGTCAAATGCAAAGCGCCTGATAAGGAAGGCAAAGAGGGACTTTGAAAAAAAAAATTGCATTGGAGACAAAAACACATAGTAAAAATTTTTTAGGTATATTAAAAGCAGGAAGCCGGCAAAAGAATTGGTTGGACCGCTAGATGACCGAGGAGTAAAAGGAGCGATCAGGGAAGACAAAGCCATAGCGGAGAGATTAATTAATTCTTTGCTTCGGTCTTCACCGAGGAAGATTTGGGAGTGATTACCAGTGCCAGAAATGGTATTCAAAGCTGACGAGTCGGAGAAGAAACTTAATGAATTCTCTGTAAACCCTGGAGGATGTAATGGGGGCAGTTCTACAAACTGAAGAGTAGCAAATCTCCTGGACTGGAGGTATTCATCCAGAGTACTGATAGAACTGAAAATGAACTTGCGGAGCTATTGTTAGTCATATGTAATTTCTCCTTAAAATCGAGCGTGGTACCGGAAGATTGGAGAGTGGCCAATGTAACGCCGATTTTTAAAAAAGGTTACAGAGGAGATCCGGGAAATTATAGACCGGTGAGTCTGACGTCGGTGCCGGGCAAAATGGTAGAGAGTATTATTAAGAACAAAATTACAGAGCATATTCAAAAGCATGGATTAATGAGACAAACCGCCTTATTTTCGAAAGAGAAAGACGCCCATATTTCGACCCAAATCGGGAGATGGGCGTCTTTCTCCCGTGGGCACCCAAATTGGTATAATCAAAAGCCGATTTTGGGCGTCTTCAACTGCAATCTGTCGCGTAAACGGGCAAAATTGATGGGGGCATGTCGGAGGTGTGGTGAAGGCGGGACTGGGGCGTATTTATCGGCCGAGGAGAGATGGTAGTCCTCGGCCGATAATCGAAAAAAGAAAGGCGTTTTTAGCGCGAATTTGGGTCACTCTTTTTGGACCCTTTTTTTTCACGAACAAGTCCCAAAAAAGTGCCCTAAATGACCAGATGACCACCGAAGGGAATCGGGGATGACCACCCCTGATCCCCCAGTGCTCACTAACACCCTCCCACCCCAAAAAAAACAACTTTAAAACTTTTTTCCCAGCCTGTATGCCAGCCTCAATGTCATACCCAGCTCCATCACAGCAGTATGCAGTCCCTGGAGCATTTGTTAGTGGGCCCATCCTCCCCCTATGTGTTTACACTTGTGGTGGTAAATGGGTGCCCTCCAAACCGCCCCCAAAACCCACTGTACCCACATCTAGGTGCCCCCCTTCAGCCATAAGTGCTATTGTAATGGTGTAGAGTTGTGGGGAGTGGGTTTTGGGGGGGGGATTTGGTGGGCTTAGCACCCAAGGGACGGGAGCTATGGACTTCAGAGGTAGTTAACTGTTTTTTTTTTAATTGTTACAAGTGCCCCCTAGGGTGCCCGGTTGGTGTCCTGGCATGTGAGGGGGACTAGTGCACTACGAATCCTGGCCCCTCCCACGACCCAATGCCTTGGATTTGTTCGTTTTTGAGCTGGGCGCCTTCGGTTTCCATTATCGCTGAAAAACGATACTGCCCAGCTCAAATCCGCACAAATCCGATGCATTTGGCTGCCACAAACCGTATTATTGGAAAAAAGATGGACGCCCATTTTTTTCCAAAATACGGTTTGCCCCGCCCCTTCATGTACCCGTTCTCAGAGATAGACGCCCATGGAGATGGGCGTTCGCGTTCGATTATGCCCCTCAAAGTCAACATGGATTTAGTGAAGGGAAATCTTGCCTCACCAATCTACTACATTTCTTTGAAGGGGTGAACAAACATGTGGATAAAGGTGAGCCGGTTGATATTGTGTATCTGGATTTTCAGAAGGTATTTGACAAAGTACCTCATGAAAGACTCCAGAGGAAATTGGAGAGTCATTGGATAGGAGGTAGTGTTCTTGTTATGATTGGGGTCAGAACCCCTCTCAAACTTACCTCTTTCCTGGGGGTCAGCTTCTTAGCTGGCTTCCGTTTCTTTTGTCTGTCCTGTCTGAGCTGGCTCTGTCTCTCTGTGCTGGCAGCTTCCAGCAGCATGGCTCTAATTGTTTCACTATACTGCACCTGTGTGTGTTGCCTGAGTTGCTCTATCCTCTTTGGGTGTAAGGGTTCAAGTGTTTCACGGTGCTGCATTGGTGTGGGTTGGGCCTCTCTGGGTTTCAGTGTGCTCTCTGGCCAGTGTGCTGTTGCCTGGGTCTAGGGAGTGTGACATCATCAGGGAGGGCCTTCATAAGGAAGTGGTGTTGTTTCCTTCAGAGCCTTTGCAACTGTGGTGTTTGCTTTAGGTAGGGTGGTGCAGTGTGCACTTCTGACTTTGTGTCTAGTTTCCCTGCTTGCTTTTGCTAAGGGCCAGGTTAGTGTTAGTGGCAGTGTGCAACTGGTGACTGTGTGTTTAGCTTTCCTGCTTTTCCCTTATGGTTCCCCTGCTTTTCCTTCTTGGTTTTGGAAGCATTGCTGTGTGTAGGGCTTTGGAAGCTCTGTTGCTGTTAGAAATACTCCTGGGTTTGGTGTTGTTAGGAACACTGCAGAGTTTGCTATTAGAAGTACTTCTGGTGTTTGTGCTATTGGGAGCATTGTAGTCTTTGCTGTTTGTGTTTGGTGCTTTAGCAGCACGGTTGGGTCTGGTGCTTTGGAAGCACTTTTGGCTTATGTGTTAGCTTCCCTGCTTTTTCCTTGTGGCTCCCCTGTCTTCCCTTTTAGTGCTAGGAGCTCTTCTGGTTGCTTGCCAGAGTAGTGCTTAGGAAGATCCTTGTTAGTTTTAGTATTTAGCTTGTTAGTGTAGAGCTCTGCTTGTAGCTTGGTGCTTAGTAGCACCTGTGTAGCTTTGTGTTTTAGTTCCCCTGCTCTGTTAGTTTAGGGCTTAGGAAGTCCCTTTCTTGAGCAGGGCTTAGGAGCTCCTGTTTAGTATAGGGCTTAGGTAGGGTTACCATATGGCTCCAGAAAAAGTAGGACGGATTGAGCCAGCCGGGTTTTACTTCCATTGCTTTCAATGGAAAGCAATTGCTTTCAATGGAAGTAATTGAGCCAGCCGGGTTTTACTTCCATTGCTTTCAATGGAAAGCAATGGAAGTAAAACCCGGCTGGCTCAATCCGTCTTCCTTTTTCTGGAGCCATATGGTAACCCTAGGCTTAGGAAGTCCTTTGTCAGTTTCTGTTAGGAACATTCCTGCTGGTTTAGGGCTTGGGAGCACGTAGATCAGTTTAGGTTTAGGAGTACTTCTGTTTCCAGTCCTGGTCCCTGTGTCATCCGGTATCCAGTAAGTCCTGCCGGCTACTCGAACCCAGGAGCTCAACTCCTGGGGGGCTTAGTAGCTAAGTGCAGGTGAAGCTGTGTGGACCAGTCCGGTGTGCTCCAGTCCGGTGTTCCAGTCCTGTGTCCTCCAGTCCGGGGGATTCCAGCCCAGTGTTCCAGTCCGGGGGGGGTTCCAGTCCTGTGTCCTCCAGTCCGGGGAATTCCAGTCCAGTGTTCCAGTCCATGTGTTCCGGCTCGCTGGGCGGTGCCTGCAGTCCCTGCCGGTGTCGGTGTGCTTGCCCAGCATTGGTTGGTGGGTTTTGCCTGCTGCTGTCGCTCCTCGTCAGCAGCCCAAGGGCTCACGTTTGCTCCAGAGCCCAGCCCCGCGGGCTCTGAACCTGAGAACCTGACAGTTTCTATTGTGGATTAAAAACTGGTTAAAAGATAGAAAACGAGAGTAGGGTTAATGGTCGGTATTGTCAATAGAGAAGGGTAGTTAGTGGGGTTCCCCCAGGGATCTTGGCTGGACCGCTGCTTTTTAACATATTTATAAATGACCTAGAGAGAGATCACGTGATGCGCTGAGAGCAACGGCTGCATCGTAGTTGTGCTCCGGGACCCCCGCTCCTCCCTTTCATAATTACGGCAAGAATCCCCTTCTGAAAAATGGTTGCGGAACGCATAGAGGCACGGGAAAGTGCATGGAACAATATTGGTCTCAATGCCGACAGGAGCTCAAGAAAAGTGTCAAAGTGGAAAAAGGGAAAACCTCGCCGATAGGGCGCGGAAGCAAAGATGGCAGACGCTGTGCCGGGGCCTCAATCTGAGTTCTCTGAAAAACAGCTGGCGCAGATCTCAGCGGCGGTAGGCTCTGCACTAGAGCTGAGATTTGAGGCACTGGCAGGCCAACTGGGAAAAATGGACTCGGTGATAACAGAGCTCTCAAAACACATACATGAATTGGAGAAACGAGTGTCTGATATAGAGGACACGTGGAATCATAACGAACCCACACTTAAGGAAGTGGTGAGAAAACTCAAATTCCAAAGTGAAAAAAATAGAAGATTTGAAAAATAGAGCACAGCGCTCAAATGTAAGAATTGTGGGCTTTCCGGAATCTGTTGCAGAGAGAAGTTTAGGGCCACTGCTGGAAAAATGGCTGCAAAAAGAATTTGCCTTGTCAGACAGCAATGGCGCGCTATGCATAGAACGAGCACACAGGATCGGGAGACCACAAGCTGAGAAGACTAAGCCGAGAGTGGTAATAATAAAAATTCATAATTATATTAATTAAGAAGAAATAATGCATGGTTACAAGGCAAAGCGAGATTCCCTAACATATGAAGGCAATAAAATATTGATTTTTCCGGACTATTCAGCAAGAGTGCAGGAGAGAAGAAAGCGCTTCCACCCGCTGTGCATCACGCTGACTGAGAAGATCCACTTTATATTAACTTATCCAGCGGTATTAAAGATTCAGAAGGATGGAAAATGGAATGCTTTTGATTCAGTTAATCTGGCCATGGATTTTGTCAACTAAGAGATGGGAGGGCAACTAGAATCCCCCCGATAAGTTTTGCTTGCCTGGATCTCTGATGGGATGAACTAAACGTTGAGGAAGATGGATTAAAGAACCGCTACTGGCAGATAGCAAAGTGAGATGGCTTGCATTGTACTGTGGACTTTCTAGGGGGGAGCGGGTGGCTCTAGCATGCATGTGACTCTCCAAGATAAGCTAGGCTCGTCGTGTGATTAATGTAACGTTAATGGGTCAGGAGGAGGGGGGGCAGCAAGGCTAGGGGGGTAGCGGGCATGAAGTGGAAGGGGAGGGTCAGGGGGGGAGGAGTTGGAGACACAAGTTTTTTTGGGCAAGGGTTTGTGGGGAGGGGGGTTCCGGGAAGGGTAGTTGGGGAGGGGGATTTGGGGAGAGGGTTGGCAAGCTGTGGTCCTGTGAATTTAGACTAGAACAACTCCCTAGTTCCTTATTTTCTAGGTTGTGTGCTCGCAGCTCTCACGCAACAAGGAGACGGGAGTCTGGGGGGAGGGCTAGGCCCCCAGACTTGGTTCATTAATAATAGCCTGTGTTTGTCTTCAAATAAGGAGACATCTCAATGTAAAATTGTAACATGGAACGTGGGAGGTATCTCCTCCCCGATAAAACGCAAAAAAATATTGACACATCTGAACAGGCTTAAGGCCAACATAGCCTGTCTCCAGGAGACTTGATTGACAGACGAGGAACATAAGAAGCTGCAGAGGATGTGGGTGGGACGGGTTGAATGGGTATCCTTGGGAGCGAGAAGAGGGGGGGTAGCGATCCTTTTTCGGAAGTCTCTGGTCCATTCTACAGAAAAGATTTTACAAGATGAGAATGGGCGGTTTTTGCTGATTAAGCTGTGTTTGCAGGGAAGGGAGGTCTACTTACTATCTGTATATGCCCCCACCCCACATGCCCCTGGATTTTTTCTTATCTTCGTTTGTGACCTCACTGGGGTTAATTGATGCATGAAAGTCGTTACACCCAGATGAAAGGGATTATTCTCATAGATCCCGGGCACATGGATCTTGGGCAAGACTGGATCATATTTTTTTATCAGACTGTCTTTTCCCCCGAGGTTACAGAAGCGCAGATGGAGCAAGAGGTGATCTCGGATTATGCTCCAGTCTGGATAATTCTTGAAGCCCCAGTAGGGT
This sequence comes from Microcaecilia unicolor, assembly GCF_901765095.1. Lineage (NCBI taxonomy): Eukaryota > Metazoa > Chordata > Amphibia > Gymnophiona > Siphonopidae > Microcaecilia > Microcaecilia unicolor. The sequence goes on along the minus strand of NC_044039.1, from coordinate 61,728,677 downwards.
GCCAAATAGTAAAGAACGGTACAGATTACAGAGATATGGAGATCGCCAAGGAGGTCTCTTGGCTAAGATAGTTAAGTCATGGGGGGGGGGGGGGGGGGGGGGGGGGGGGGAATAGAACCATAGTGGCCCTGAAAAATGCAAGGGGGCAGATGATAAATCAAACGGATGAGATGTTGCAGGTCCTTCAGGAGCACTTTCAAAAACCATACACTGGTAGTGGTCCCCCTAAGAAAGAAGAGGTAGCTAACTTCCTAGGCAAGGCCGGGAAGCCAAAATTCACTACAAAAGTGCAGGATTTATTGGAGATGCCTCTGCAACCCAAAGAACTGCAGACAGCAATAAAAGGGTTGAAATCAAATTCGGCACCTGGGATGGATGGGTTTTCGGGGGAATTTTACAAAATTATGCAGTTACCTCTGCTGAGGCCATTACTTGATTATTATACCGCAGTTGTAGAATTGGGGGAGTTTCCACGACACGAAAATACGGCGCTGATTGCTTTGCTTCTCAAACCGGGAAAACAACCAGAAGACCCAGAATCATATTGGCCTATATCCTTAATAAATGTAGATGTTAAGCTGCTGGCTAAGATGATGGCAAATAGATTGATTGGGCATCTCACTGATGTAGTAGGTACAGCACAGGTAGGGTTTATCCCAAAGAGACACTCGGTGCTACATGTGTGCCGAATTCTTTTAGCTATGGCTAAGAGTATAAATAGAGATGACCCTATTATGCTGGTTAGCCTTGATGCTGCCAAGGCTTTTGATCATGTAAATTGGAAATATCTATTCCAGGTACTAGAGTGGCTAGAAATACCAAGAGGGTTTAGACCGTTTATTCAAGTATTATACACAGGCTTGGGGGCAAGGATTATTGCAAGCGGGGGGGAGATCAGAATGGTTCCCAATACAGAGAGGAATGAGACAGGGATGTCCTTTGTCCCCCTTACTGTTTGATCTTTCACTAGAGCCCCTGATAAGAGTTTTGAATGGTTCGGAGGGTATTAAAGGGGTGAACATAGGAACTGAGGTAGTGAAAACATTAGCTTATGCAGATGACATCTTCATGGTTTTATCAGATCCACAGGTCTCGCTGCAGCAGGCATTAGTAGTGATGGAGCAATATGGAGCATTATCAGGGTTCTCATTAAATTTACAAAAATCATGCGCTCTGGCAGTTGATGAGTCGATACAACGCTTGTGGAGAGGAGTGTTCCCATTATGATGGGCAGACAAGGAGTTGAAATATTTAGGTATTCTCATTCCCAGAGATTTGCTTTCACTATACACAATAAATGTTCGCCCTTTGCTGGAGCTGACAAGAAGTAAAATGACTTTATGGCAAGCATTACCAATTACACTATGGGGGCGGATAGCTTTGTTTAATATGTTGATAGCTCATAAGTGGCTATACTTATTCCAACAATTGCCCTTGTTTTTGAAGGGTAGAGAAGAGAAGATCTTAAATAGATCTATCCAAAAATATATCTGGCAGGGTAGAAGACCCAGACTTCTGTTGAACATGATTGCCACCCCAAAGAATACGGGGGGATGGAGCTGGCAAGCATAAGATTCCTTTCCATTGCTTGCGCAATGAGACACATTAATGATTGGTTTCGGGGCACTTCAGAATTTTCTATAACCCCTGCAGAGATGTCTTGGTTCCCGGGGATACATTTTAGTTGCTTACTACATGGGGGACGAGGACTGCCATCTCAGGTTTTTAGGAAGCACCCCTTATTGTTGTCAGGTTCTCAGGTTCAGAGCCCGCGGAGCCGGGCTCTGGAGCAAACGTTAGCCCTTGGGCTGCTGACGAGCAGTGACAGCAGCAGGCAAAACCCACCAACCAACGCTGGGCAAGCACACTGACACCGGCAGGGACTGCAGGCACCGCCCAGCAACCGGAACACACGGACTGGAATCCCCCGGACTGGAGGACACCGGACTAGAACATTGGACTGGAATCCCCCGGACTGGAGGACACAGGACTGGAACACTGGACTGGAATTCCCCAGACTGGAGCACACTGGACTGGAGCACACTGGACTGGAGCACACTGGACTGGTCCAAACAGCTTCACCTGCACTTAGCTACTAAGCCCCCCAGGAGTTGAGCTCCTGGGTTCGAGTAGCCGGCAGGACTTACTGGATACCGGATGACACAGGGACCAGGACTGGAAACAGAAGTACTCCTAAACCTAAACTGATCTACGTGCTCCCAAGCCCTAAACCAGCAGGAGTGTTCCTAACAGTAAACTGACAAAAGGACTTCCTAAGCCCTATACTAAACAGGAGCTCCTAAGCCCTGCTCAAGAAAGGGACTTCCTAAGCCCTAAACTTAACAGAGCAGGGAACTAAACACAAAGCTAACACAGGTGCTACTAAGCACCAAGCTACAAGCAGAGCTCTACACTAACAAGCTAAATACAAAACTAACAAGCTACCTAAGCACTGCTCTAGCAAGCTAGATACAAAACTAACAAGGTGCTTCCTAAGCACTACTCTGGCAAGCAACCAGAAGAGCTCCTAGCACTAAAAGGGAAGACAGGGGAGCCACAAGGAAAAAGCAGGGAAGCTAACACATAAGCCAAAAGTGCTTCCAAAGCACCAGACCCAATTGTGCTGCTAAAGCACCAAACACAAACAGCAAAGACTGCAATGCTCCCAATAGCACAAACACCAGAAGTACTTCTAACAGCAAACTCTGCAGTGTTCCTAACAACACCAAACCCTGAAGTACTTCTATCAGCAACAGAGCTTCCAAAGCTCTACACACAGCAATGCTTCCAAACCCAAGAGGGAAAAGCAGGGGAACCATAAGGGAAAAGCAGGAAAGCTAAACACACAGTTCACCATGGCCACCTGCACTAACACTAACCTGGCCCTTAGCAAAAGCAAGCAGGGAAACTAGACACAAAGTCAGAAGTGCACACTGCACCACCCTACCTAAAGCAAACACCACCGTTGCAAAGGCTCTGAAGGAAACAACACCACTTCCTTATGAAGGCCCTCCCTGATGATGTCACACTCCCTAGCCACAAAGAGAGGTAGAGCTAACTCAGTCCACCCACACAACTGTAGTAAAGTGAAACAATTAACCCCATGCTGCTGGAAGCTGCCAGCACAGAGAGACAGAGCCAGCTCAGAAAGGACAGACAAAAGAAACAGAAGCCAGCTAAGAAGCTGACCCCCAGGAAAGAGGTAAGTTTGAGAGGGGTTCTGACCCTAATCATAACAATTGTATGCGCTTAGAGCCACTTGGAGATGGATATGTAGAAGGCATTATTTTACTGCTAAGACAACTCCCAAGGTCACGTGACGCTATGCACGAGAGCGGTTGCTGAAAGCTCTGCTCCGTGCTCCTTCTAGCTTTCCCATTTCGGGACCCTGCGAATTTAAGCAAAATTGAACGGGAGGGTCAGTGATAGCATCCTAGAAGTGCAGCAGCTGTGGATGGTGGTGAAAACGGTGATGGCAGCCAAAGCGCAGCGACGGGATAAAGAAAAAAGTAAACCTGGAGAGGACAATATGGCGGCCCCTGCCAGCCCATCGAGCGTTTCGGTTAGTTCAGCATGGACAGCTGAAATCGTGGGGGAAGTTACAAACGCCCTAGAAGTCATTCTAGACAAGAAATTACAAGGGCTGGAAGCGAAGCTGGAGGGCTCCAATCACATATGACTCAACTAAGCCAAGATGTGGTAAATTTTCAACAGCGGACTGGGGCCCTCAAAGATCAGGTCACTGCGGTGGAACAACAGAACTCTAAGTTGCTCAAAATGGTGGAAACTCAAGCGGAAAAAATCGAAGACCTTGAGAACCACTCAAGGCAAAACAATTTGCGTTTTGTGGGTCTACCCGAGGAACTCGGGGACAAGGAATTGCGAGGCTTTCTAGAAACATGGCTCACAAAAGAACTTAATCTAGCTGCAGATCTGGGCCCACTGGTTATTGAACGGGCGCATTGGATTGGCCCGGTGGGGCAAAATACCAATAGACCCAGAGTTGTGATTTGTAAACTACTAAATTTCCACCATAAAACTGTCATCATGCAAAAAATACGAGCTGGAGCCGGATTAAACTACAACAGCCACAAAGTCCTTTGCTTCCAGGACTACTCTGTGGCAGTGGCTGCTCAGAGAAAGAACTTCTCTCCAATTTGCTCCCAGCTGGTGCAGCATAAAATCAAATTCGCCCTGTTATATCCAGCTAAGCTGAAGATATTCCACCAATCTAATACGCAAATCTGCACTTCAGTCCCAGAGGCCCAGGAGTATGTAAAACGCATTCTTACAGCGTTTTACTGAGTGGTGCTGAGTGGTGGCGGTAGTTGGCACCAGCGGCTAAGAGGCTTGGACACCTGCACTACTGCGATATTGGAGTTAAGAATGCAGTTTTAACAGTTGTTATACCTGGATTACAATGATACCTACTAACCTGGGAATATATTTTGCAACTGAGGAGATTGAGGCACTGAGGAGGTGCTCATAGTAGCAGTAGAAGAAATAACGGAGAAAATGACTTGGAATAGTTCCTTGATTTCTGAGGAGCCAGTTCTGGCGAACATGTTTGAGTTTATTTGGGAACATAAAGGCTGACCAACACAAATTGCTCCACCTGGATGTTAATCCCCGCAAGAGAGGGGTAATGCGACTGGGGGACTGGTAACCAACAAGAACTTATTAGGCTTGAGGAGCCCTGCACTGAGGAGCGTTCATCCTGCTGGGCAGAAGTTTCTGTCTGGCGGGGTGCATACCGATTTCAGTTTAATCAGCAAACTTTGCCTGGCCTTTGGTGAAGTCCCTCTGGTTGATATGAGAAGTAGAGATTGAGCAGTTAATTGTGTGGAGTTATCCTTTTTATTTATTTTTTCATCTCTCTCTCTTTTTTCTTTTCATTTCCCTGATGGTTTTGATTGGTTGTTTGATTGCTGGGTATCACTGATCAGGGAGAGGACACACAGAAAACTCTGTAATCTCTGCTGAGAGACAACGGCGAAGATAAGACTGCAAACTAACAGTGAACTTTTCATACAACTAAGTTTGCTGACCTTGACGAGGATGAGAGCAAGGTGGAATGAGGTATATCACTCTGGGTCGGGTACACAATGTTCTAAGTATTACTGATCTGTTTGTTACAGGACTCAGCTGATATGTTAATAAGAGGATCTAGTTCTAAAAGATTTGTTAGGTTAATAAGCCATGTGAAGCCTCTGGGAAAGATTGTAGCTTTCTATAGATAGTATAGTTGTATGAGATGTTATATGTTTGGATATGTTTGTTATGGGTGAAAGCTCAAAGGGGAAGACACCTCAAAGGGACCTTGGCCCGTTAATGGGGTAGCGATAGCAGAGTATTAGGGATATTGTGAGGGGTCGTAGATTCTGGGAAGGAAGGTATTACTTATTGGGGAAGCTAGAAGGGGGGGGGGGTCATACGTGACTAGTCCATAGGGACCAGAAACATGTGGGGGAGGGGCAAGGGGTGGGTGGGAGGGAGAGGGTATCAGGGATGGGAGGGGTTAAGGAGAATGACAGGTCAGAAGTAGGAGGGAGGGATTGTTGGAAATGTGAAGAAAGGTAGGGGTGGGGAGTGGGGAGGAACATATGTTTACACTGATGGACTGGTAGTAATTTGGTATGATAAGATGACAAGGGGAGGCCATGGGCTGGGGTGGCTCCCCCTATTGGATAGAGAGTTTTTGTGGTGGATTGGAAGCCAACACACGCCTTGAGATGATCAAAATAGTTACGTGGAATGTGAATGGCATAAACTCCCTGATGAAACGCTCCAAGATTTTGAAATACTTGTAGAGGATCCGGGCAGATGACGCCTTCCTGCAGGAGACACATCTGTCAGGGTCGGAACATGCCAAACTCAAAAAGTAGTGGGTGGGGGAGTGTGTGGATTCTCCAGCAAAGGGGAAGAAAGGAGGGGTGGCCATTTTGATTAGGAAGGGGTTAGTAGGGAACATTACTAATATTCTTAAAGATATTGAGGGAAGATATATTTTTTGCAAAACAGTATTGACCAGATGCCCTTTAACGCTGGGAAGTATCTATGCACCTAATCAGTTTGACGCTGGCTTCTATAAGACGTTGCTAGGACATCTGACAAAAGACGACTCAACTCCTCTGATTTTAGGAGGAGATTTTAATATGGTGTGGGACCCGCAATTGGATAGAACACGAGCCACTCCCATATCAGCTCACTGGGTGACAAGAGGACTCCCGAATATGTGCTCATTGTTGGACCTCTTAGATATCTGGAGGGTATTGCATCCCCAGGACAGAGATTACACGCACTTATCGAGGGCTCATAACACACAATCCCGTATAGATTATCTGTTAATAACACGATCCCTCATAGGAGAGATACAAGAGGTGCAAATAGGCCCATATGCAATATCTGACCACGCTGAGGTTTGGGCTATGTGGCACCCGGGAGGTGGGGGAGATAACAATAGGCAGTGGACTTTCCCTAGCTATCTGGCTAATCATGTAGGTTTTCGGGAACAGTTGCACAAAAGCTGGGCTGAATACAAACGATTTAATGAACATACTGCATCTAATCACATAATGTTCTGGGAAGTGGCCAAGGCTGTATTACGGGGAGAAATTATCAGCTATGTTAGCCAATTTAAAAAAGCGAGAGATAATGAAATCCTAAGATTAGAGAAAAAAATAAAAACATTGCGTAAGAAATATGAAGAAAGGCCAGGTGAGCAACTGAGATCGGATCTAATGGCAGCACAGGTGGCGCTAAACTCCCTTATTCATGAGAGGGAAAGGAAGTCTCAGGACTACTTTAAATTTCAATTATATAAATATGGAAATAAGGGTGGGAAAATGCTGGCTCGGTTGATTGCTCGCAAGCAGGCCTTGTGATAGCGATCAAAGATCAAACTGGCAAATCATGCCACACTGATTCTGAAATTAGGGCCGTTTTCCAACAATTTTATCAGAAGCTGTATGCAGAGGAGAGGGAGGCTGGATTGCCAGGTGATCTTTATTTAGATGGAGTGACACATCCAGTGCTGCTTGAATCGTAGCAGGGGTGATTAAATACTCCCATTACTGCGGATGAAGTTCACTGGGCAATAAGTAATAGTCAATTGGGGAAGGCACTAGGCCCCAATGGTCTAAGAGCGGAATTTTATAAGATTTTAGGTGATGCCATAATACCACCACTGGTTGAAGTCTTTAATGGTTGGGTGGACGCGGGACTACTTCCCTAACAGCTAAATATGGCTCAGATTATTTTGATCCCTAAGCCCAATAGAGACCCTACTCTGCCGGAGTCATACCGTCCAATTTCATTGATAAATTGCAAGGTAAAACTCTTCGCTAAGATACTAGCGAAGCGAATGAGTGGTGTTATGCCAAAACTAGTACAGGATAGGCAAGTAGGTTTTGTCAAGGGAAGAACTATTTCAAAGAATCTAAGAAGAATTTTGACTTCATTAGAAAAGATAGGAATGGAAGCAACGCCCACGTTGATGATCAGTTTTGATGTAGAAAAAGCGTTTGATAGAGTTGATTGGGGGTACCTATTCTTGACTCTAGCAAGCTATGGTTTTGAGGGCTGGTTTTTCAGGGCAATCAGGACATTGTACACCTCACCGAATGCAAGAATTATGGTAAACGGTAGTTGCTCAGAGGATTTTGTTATAGAATGTGGCACCAGACAGGGTTGTCTGTTGTCGCCATTATTATTTGCATTATACCTAGATCTGTTGATTAGAGACGTTTATTCTACACCTGATATACAAGGAGTAAAGATAAGATAAAACATTTAAATTGGCAGCCTTCGCGGATGATATCTTGGTTGTGCTAACGAACCTAGTGAACTCACTGCATGTTTTGCTGGAGGTGTTTCACGAATTTGGCGATTATTCTGGCTTTAAACTAAATTTGGAGAAGTCTGAGGCGTTAGCCATTAATATTAATATTGATGAGACTTGGCCTGGGCCTCTTCCGCTGAAAAGGGCGAGAGGCTCATTCTGTTACTTAGGTATAATGCTGACATCGTCGGTGACTGAGCTTCCATCAACTAATATTGGGCGCTTGCTATCTCAAACTAAACTACAACTAGAGGGTTGGAATATGCTGCAATTGCCATTAATAGGACTAGGTATTATCCGTATGGTGATACTTCCCCGCTGGTTGTATGTCATGCAAACCATTCCCATATATTTACGAAACAAAGATCTTAAAGCATTTTATAAGATGGTGGTGAAATTTTGTTGGGCGAATAAAAAAGCCAAGCTGAAATACCAATTGATGATGGGTGGGTGCCAACAGGGAGGCCTGGGCCTACCTAACCTGAAGTTATACAATGTGGCCTGCTTGTTACGACATGTGGGCGATTGGCTTTTTGCCTCAAATCATTATACACCCGTAGATTTTGAAGAAGCATTCTTTGCCCCCTTCCGACTCCCATCTTTGTTGCAGGTTGATAAAATTCAAGTGCTGGGAATATATAGGGATAGCATACTGTTATACCCACTGAGAGAAGCATGGCAGTTTTTGGCGACCAGTTTACAAGTGGGTTCTGGAATAACAGAACTTATGACTATAAGGGGGAACCCTATGTTTGTGCCTGGCATAGAAAATTCAGCTTTTCAAAGGTGGGAGGAACTTGGGTTGAGTTGTTTGGGAGATGTGACGGGAGAAGACGGGAAGATTAAATCCCTGGTGCAAATGCTAGGTGATAATATTTGTTGGGGAGATACGTTCGCCCATTGCCAACTAAAACATTTTATCCTGTCTTTAGAAGGACGGCTTCTTCATAGACCGGGAGAGAAGATAGAGAATTTCTTTAATGAAGTCTCAGAGGATATACTATCTAGCTCTGGCCTACATATGGCACTGTGGCAATGTCGGAACGGGGGGGACTTGACTCACCTGAAAAATCGGTGGGAAAGGGATCTGGGTGTGAATTTGGCATCCTGGGATATACATCGCCACCTGAAGGGGATTCCGAGGTTGATCAGTGGTGCTCATTACAGGGAGTGTGCCTTCCGTGTACTCCATAAAGCTTATATGGCTCAAGCGCAATTAGCGAAACTTGGAGGACAGCATATGCCACTGTGTCAGAAATGTAGGAGAACAGATAATACATTTTACCATGCCTTCTGGAGTTGTGGGAAAATTAGAGGGTTTTGGTGGAAAGTAGAGAGGTACAATTCCTTGATGAAATCAAGGACAGCTTTATGGAGCAGCTGGTGCAGGAGCCGACGAGAGAAGGAAAAATTCTAGACTTGGTCCTTAGTGGAGCGCATGATCTGGTGAGGGACGTTATGGTACTGGGGCCGCTTGATAACAGTGATCATAACATGATCAGTTTTCAGGTGAGTAGTAGAGTGCCTCAGGGATCAGTGCTGGGGCCGATTCTGTTCAATATATTTGTGAGTGACATTGCCGAAGGGTTAGAAGGTAAAGTTTGCCTATTTGCGGATGATACTAAGATTTGTAACAGAGTGGACACCCAGGAGGGAGTGGAAAACATGAAAAAAGATCTGCAGAAGCTAGAAGAAAGGTCTAAGGTTTGGCAATTAAAATTCAATGCGAAGAAATGCAAAGTGATGCACTTAGGGAGTAGAAACCCACGAGAGACTTATGTGTTAGGTGGTGAGAGTCTGATATGTACTGAGGGGGAGAGGGGGTGATAGTATCCGAGGATCTGAAGGTGACGAAACAGTGTGACAAGGCGGTGGCCGTAGCGAGAAGGTTGCTAGGCTGTATACAGAGAGGTGTGACCAGCAGAAGAAAGGTTGATGCCCCTGTACAAGTCATTGGTGAGGCCCCACCTGGAGTATTGTGTTCAGTTTTGGAGGCCGTACCTTGCTAAGGATGTAAAAAAAAATTGAAGCGGTGCAAAGAAAAGCTACGAGAATGGTATGGGATTTGCGTTCCAAGACGTATGAGGAGAGACTTGCTGACCTGAACATGTATACCCTGGAGGAAAGGAGGAACAGGGGTGATATGATACAGACGTTCAAATATTTGAAAGGTATTAATCTGCAAACAAATCTTTTCCAGAGATGGGAAGGCGGTAGAACGAGAGGACATGAAATGAGATTGAAGGGGGGCAGACTCAAAAAAGATGTCCGGAAATATTTTTTCACAGAGAGAGTGGTGGATGCTTGGAATGCCCTCCCGCGGGAGGTGGTGGAGATGAAAACGGTAACAGAATTCAAACATGCGTGGGATATACATAAAGGAATCCTGTGCAGAAGGAATGGATCCTCAGAAGCTTAGCCGAAATTGGGTGGCCGAGCCGGTGGGGGGAAGAGGGGTTGGTGGTTGGGAGGCGAAGATAGACTTATATGGTTTGTGCCAGATCTGGTGGTGGGACGCAGGACTGGTGGTTGGGAGGCGGGGAATAGTGCTGGGCAGACTAATACGGTCTGTGCCAGAGCCGGTGGTGGGAGGTGGGGCTGGTGGTTGGGAGGAGGGGATAGTGCTGGGCGGACTTATATGGTCTGTGCCCTGAAAAAGACAGGTACAAATCAAGGTAAGGTATACACATGAGTTCATCTTGTTGGGCAGACTGGATGGACCGTGCAGGTCTTTTTCTGCCGTCATCTACTATGTTACTATCCAGCTTATAATCGAACGAGAAAAACGCCCAAGTTCCGACCTAAATCGGGAGATGGGCGTTTATCTCACAAAAACGAATAAAGCGGTATAATCGAAAGCCGATTTTTGGATGTTTTCAACTGCACTCCGTCGCGGATGCGGACAAAGTTGATGGGGGCGTGTCAGAGGTGTGGTGAAGGCGGAACTGGGGCGTGGCTATCTGCCGAACAGAGATGGGCGCATTTCACAGATAATGGGACAAAAGTATGCGTTTTTAGCTAGAATTTAGGGCACTTTTCCTGGACCCTGTTTTTTTCACGAATAAGGCCCCAAAAGTGCCCTAAATGACCAGATGACCACTGGAGGGAATCGGGGATGACCTCCCCTGACTCCCCCAGTGGTCATAAACCCCCTCCCACCTCAAAAAATGATGTTTCACAACTTTTTATGTTGACCCTCAAATGTCATACCCACCTCCCTGGCAGCAGTATGCAGGTCCCTGGAGCAGTTGTTAGGGGGTGCAGTGGACTTCAGGCAGGTGGACCCAGGCCCATCCCCCCCCTACCTGTTACAATTGTGCTGCTTAATGCTTAGTCGTCCAACCCCCCCCCGAACCCACTGTACCCACATGTAGGTGCCCCCCTTCACTCCTTAGGGCTATAGTAATGGTGTAGACTTGTGGGCAGTGGGTTTTGAGGGGGATTTGGGGGGCTCTACACACAAGGGAAGGGTGCTATGCACCTGGGAGCTCTTTTACCTTTTGTTCTGTTTTTGTAAAAGTGCCCCCTAGGGTGCCTGGTTGGTGTCCTGGCATGTTAGGGGGACCAGTGCACTACGACTCCTGGCCCCTCCCACGAACAAATGCCTTGGATTTATTCGTTTTTTGAGCTGGGCGATTTCATTGTCCATTATCGCTGAAAAGCAAAAACGCCCAGCTCATAACTTGGCGAATAAAACATGGACGTCTAATTTTTTCAAAAATACGCTTGGGTCCGCCCCTTCACGGACCCGTTCTCGGAGATAAACGCCCATGGAGATAGGCGTTTCTGTTCCATTATGCCCCTCTATGTAACCTTGAAGTAACTATACACAGGAAGTCAAATACGTTAGCGTTGAACTTTAAAAAAGGAGACTATGATAAAATGAGAAGAACGGTGGAAAACTACTTAGGGGGACAACTGAGAGGGTAAAAACTGTACAACAGGCATGGATGCTGTTCAAAAATACCATCCTGGAGGCCAAGGCCAAACATATTCCACTAATTAGAAAAGAAAGACAGAACTCCAAAAGACAGCCGGCCTGGTTGAAAAGTGAGGTGAAGGAAGCTATTAGGGCTAAAAGAAATGCCTTCAGAAAATGGAAGAAGGAACTGTCTGAAAATAACAAGAAGCAGCATAAGGAGTGTCAAAGCAAATGTAAGGGGCAGATAAAGAAGGCCAAGAGGGAGTATGAAAAAAAGATAGCATTAGAGGCAAAAAAACATAGTAAAATTTTTTTTTGGTATATTAAAAGCAGGAAGCCAGCAAAAGAATCGGTTGGGCCGCTGGATGACCGAGGGGTAAAAGGGGTGAGCAAGGAAGACAAAGCCGTAGCGGAGAGATTGAATGAATTCTTTGCTTCGGTCTTCACCGAGGAAGATTTGGGTGGGATACCGGTGTCGGAAATGATATTTCAAGCGGACGAGTCGAAGAAACTTACTGACTTCACGGTAAACCTGGAGGACGTAATGGGGCAGTTCAGCAAACTGAAGAGTAGCAAATCTTCTGGACCAGATGGTATTCATCCTAGAGTACTGATAGAACTGAAAAATGAGCTTGCGGAGCTACTGCTAGTGATATGCAATTTATCCTTAAAATCGAGCGTGGTACTGGAAGATTGGAGGGTGGCCAATGTAACGCCCATTTTTTAAAAAGGTTCCAAGGGAGATCTGGGAAATTATAGACTGGTGAGGCTGACGTCGGTGCCGGGGAAAATGGTAGAGGCTATTATTAAAAACAAAATTACAGAGCACATCCAAGGACATGGATTACTGAGACCAAGTCAGCACGGCTTTTGTGTGGGGAAATCTTGCCTGACCAATTTACTTCAATTCTTTGAAGGAGTAAACAAACATGTGGACAAAGGGGAGCCAGTTGATATTGTGTATCTGGATTTTCAAAAGGCGTTTGACAAGGTACCTCATGAAAGGCTACAGAGGAAATTGGAGGGTCATGGGATAGGAGGAAAAGTCCTATTGTGGATTCAAAACTGGTTGAAGGATAGGAAACAGAGAGTGGGGTTAAATGGGCAGTATTCACAATGGAGAAGGGTAGTTAGTGGGGCTCCTCAGGGGTCTGTGCTACGACCGCTGCTTTTTAATATATTTATAAATGATTTAGAGATGGGAGTAACTAGTGAAGTAATTAAATTTGCTGATGACATAAAGTTATTCAAAGTCGTTAACTCGCAACAGGATTTTGAAAAATTACAGAAGGACCTTATGAGACTGGGAGAGTGGGCGGCTAGATGGCAGATGATGTTTAATGTGAGCAAGTGCAAGGTAATGCATGTGGGAAAAAAGAACCCGAATTATAGCTACGTCATGCAAAGTTCCACGTTAGGAGTTACGGACCAAGAAAGGGATCTGGGTGTCGTCGTCGATAATACACTGAAACCTTCTGCTCAGTGTGCTGCTGCGGCTCGGAAAGCGACTAGAATGTTGGGTATTATTAGGAAAGGTATGGAAAATAGGTGTATGTTATAATGCCGTTATATCGCTCCATGGTGCGACTGCACCTTGAGTATTGTGTTCAATTCTGGTCGCCGCATCTCAAGAAAGATATAGTGGAACTGGAAAATGTGCAGCGAAGGGCGACTAAAATGATAGCGGAGATGGGACAACTTCCCTATGAAGAAAGACTAAGGAGGCTAGGGCTTTTCAGCTTGGAGAAGAGACGGCTGAGGGGAGACATGATAGAGGTATATAAAATAATGAGTGGAGTGGAACAGGTGGATGTGAAGCGTCTGTTCACGCTTTCCAAAAATACTAGGACTAGGGAGCATGCGATGAAACTACAGTGTAGTAAATTTAAAACAAATCGGAGAAAATGTTTCTTCACCCAACGCATAATTAAACTCTGGAATTCGTTGCCGGAGAACGTGGTGAAGGCGGTTAGCTTGGCAGAGTTTAAAAAGGGGTTAGACGGTTTCCTAAAGGACAAGTCCATAAACCTCTACTAAATGGGAAAAATCCACAATTCCAGGAATAACATATCTATAATGTTTGTACGTTTGGGAAGTTTGCCAGGTGCCCTTGGCCTGGATTGGCCGCTGTCATGGATAGGATGCTGGGCTCGATGGACCTTAGGTCTTTTCCCAGTGTGGCATTACTTATGTAATTAACTACTCATCGAAGATCCTGGGTCGCACAATAACAGGAACACCAAAACAAATGTTGTTAGGTATCCCGGGTTCATTTAGAGGGGCGACGGCGGAGGAAACCTTGCTGTTTCGTAAATTTGGATTACTGGCCAGAAAGTGTATCTTACAGTACTGGACAGTTGAGATGGCCCCGGAATATTGGCACTGGCGAAATCTTGTACACCAATTGATGATGTGGGAGGCGAGGGAAGCTAAAAGATCAGCACGGCGCAAAAACACTTTTTTTAAAATCTGGGGTGCATATATCAGTGGCGTAGCCAAGGGTGGGCTTGGGTGGGCCCAGGCCCACCCACTTTGGGTTTAGGCCCACCCAGTAGCAGCATACCTATGATGTGGCTGGCAGGGATCCCCAAGCCCCACCAGCTGACAACTCCCAACAAGTGTCCCTCCTGCATACCTTGTAAGTAGCAGATCTTCGCCTGCAGTGAGCAGTGACATACATACTGCTCACACCGGCCCCACAGCCTTCCCTCTGCTGTATTTCTGCCTAGGCGGAAACAGGAAGTTGCATCAGAGGGAAGGGTGTGGGGCCAACATGGGCAGTGTGTATTAGTTGCTGCTCGCTGCTGGTGAAAATCTACTATTTAAAAGGTATACGGGAGAGGGGGGATGTTTGAGAGACCATATGGCATGCAGGCAAGAGAAGGAGAGACCAAATCACCTGTGGGACAGGGCAAGGTTCTGCCCACCCATCTTGGGCCCAGGCCCACCCAAAATTGGGTGTCTGGCTATGCCCCTGGCATATATAGATTCCCTGTCCCCTGGAGGGAGGAGTTTGGTGCTAAATGTGTTGCAATACCTATTAGGAGGAAGATATCTACTCAGTGTAAACGGGAGTGGGGAGGATGGGTGGGTAGGGGATAGAGGAGGGTGGGAGGGGTTAGGAGGGGTAGATTAAGTTAGGTTTAGGAGGGAGAGAAGAGGAGGGTAAGGGGAAAGTGAGGGGGGGGTTTGCACATATATTAAGGAATAAAATGACATTTGGCTCTGTGATGGTTTAGCAAACTTGCATTTAATGCTGATTTTGATAGCTGAAGTACGGAGTGTATTGATACAATTAAAATTTCGGTTGTTAATATCATCACCTAAACAACTAAATGTTGAAATATATTATGTTGCTGGGGGGGGGGGGGGAGAGGGAGGGGGATGAGGGATTTATTTCGAGAAATTTGGTGACAATGTGTAAGGTATTGTATAATATTTGATTACTTGTACATTTTTTATTTTTTGTAATGGTGACACTGTTGTTATGTTTTAGTCATCAATAAAAACGTTTAAAATTAAGACAACTCCCTTGTTGCCCATATGTAATAATCCAGCATTTCCCCCAGGGCAGGGAGGAGGAATTTTCAATTGGTGGGCTAGCAAGGGGGTAATCTACTTAGCTCAGGTGATAAATGAAAAGACAGTTAAAACCCCTCTCTGAACTACCTGAGAAATTGGGGATGGACTTGGCTCATCAGTTCACTTACTTACAATTACGACATTATCCAGCTTATTTTCAAAAGAGAAAGACGCCCATATTTCGACACAAATCGGGACATGGGCGTCCGTTTCCCGTGAACAACCAAATCGGTATAATCGAAACCCGATTTTTGGTGTCCTCAACTGCAGTCCATCACGGAGACAAACAAAGATCACGGGGGCGTGTGGGAGGCGTGGCGAAGGCGGGACTGGGGCGTGGTTATCGGCCGAGGAGAGATGGGTGTCTTTAGCTGATAAGGGCGTTTTTGACAAGAATTTGGTCTGCTTTATTTGGACCCTTTTTTTTCAGGTCCAAGTCCTAAAAAAGTGCCCCAACTGACCCGATGACTACTGGAGGGAATCGGGGATGACCTCCCCTGACTCCCCCAGTGGTCACTAACCCCCTCCCACAAAACCCCCCCCACTTTAAACACTTTTTCCCAGCCTGTATGCCAGCCTCAAATGCTGTACCCACCTCCATGACAGCAGAATGTGTTCTATCCTCTGACAGCCTTTCACTGGTTCTGATGTGGGTCTCGGGTGAGTGTGACACCTTTTCTGTTAAGGGCACTGCAGAGTCACATCAGCAATGCATTGTGGTGGGTGTAGGGTATTGAGATCCGTGATTCCACTAGCTTGTGTTAAATGCTCATGATGTTGGTAGTTGGTAGGCTCTACTCCCATGGTGCTTTTCCCTCTGCTTACTGGGTCAGAGTGTGCCCTGTTTTGTTTCCGGTAGTCCATGAGGTAGTGGCCATTTGTGTAAGACACTTTTAGATCCCTTTCATGTGTTAGCCACGTTACAGCACTTAGGGCTAGATGCATCAACCAAACGTTAAAAAACCTAAATCGTAAAAGTGCTTAACGAATTTGAAACAACGAAGAATGCACAAAAAAAAACAGCTCAGAAATGTTCGGTGCGGTATTGAAAAGTACAATGTATTAAGCGTACGTTATCCCCGTCCTTAATTTGCTCCTTAAGCATGCGCAGAGCAGCCACAAACGTATTAAACCTACGTAGGTTGCTTATGTCAGACTGGGGCGTGCGAGGGGGGGATCCCGACCTGCAAACCTTTTAGCTGTCTGATCTAGCAGGAGTGCAGTTGAAGATAACTCTAAAAAGAACAACCGACCCTCGTAAATCCCCTTTTGAAACAAAATACCTCTTTGCAGTTTGTTTACAGTACTGGGAAAATTGGCTTTAGGGTGTTAATTTTCAAAGCTGTTGGAGCTATAGAAATGCTAAGTAGAAGTAGTAGTAGTAGTAGAAGGGGAGAGACAGGATTTTTAAGCTGCAGGGAGACCAGTATGTTTTGTTTTATAATGATGCAGGGGAAAGCGGAGAGCCACGTGTTTGTGGTTGTATCTCACTTTTCTTTTTAAACATGCTGGCTTGGATTTTTTTGGTGCAGGGGGCCTTAACGACAGGTCTGAGCACACGTAAAATTTCTGACGGTAAATGATTCGTTGCAATCATTGGTATGGTTAGTGCATTCCGAATTGTCCACATTTCAATGGTAGTTTCTCCTTTGCATTCCGTTTTCGTTAGCTGCTTGCTTCGTAGGAAAAAGGCCTTTAATGCATGCAAGGGTTAGGAATTTCCTTCCTTAAAGGGTTGTTAGAGGGTCGTTAAGGTTTAGTGCATCTAGCCCTTAGTTCTTACCTTGAATGTTGCTGAAAGAGGGTATTGTACACCATTCTGCCAGCTCGGACCTACTGCTAATCTCAGTACCAGGGAGACTCTTTGCCAGTGGGGCACAACCTCTGATCTGCAGTTAACTGTGAGTAAACGTGCTTATTCAAATAAAGGACGTTTTCAGCGAGATTAGTCTTCAGGTGTGAACTGCTGTTATACACCAGCAACAAGTCCTGTCCCTGGAGCACTTTTAGTGGGTACTGCAGTGCAATTCAGGCAGGCAGACCCAGGCCCCCCCCCCACCCGTAACACTTGTGGTGGTAAATGGGAGGCCTCTAAAACCCACTGTACCCACATGTAGTTGCCCCCTTCACCCCTAAGAGCTATGGTAGTGATGCACATTTGTCCCTCCCACGACCAAATGGCTTGGATTGGGACGTTTCTGAGCTGGGCGTTTTTAATTTCCATTATTGCAAAAAAAAACAAAAAACGCCCATCTCAGAATAGGGTTACCATCCGTCCGGATTTCCCCGGACATGTCCTCTTTTTGAGGCGCTGTCGGGAGTCCAGGCGGATTTCACCTTTCCGATCGTTTGTCCGGGTTTTTCGGGTCATCGCGTCACATGACCGCTCCGAGTCCAATGTCTGACCTGTCAGCTGACTCCTCTGATGCAAGCGCAGCGGCGTGGGCCGACGCAGGCAGGCTACAGGCAGCATACGTGCTTGTGCGTCGCCTGCCTGCATCAGCTGATGTGATTTCGTCGATCCTGCACGCAGCACGCAGGCCCAGTTTACAGCTACTGCAGCCGCCTGCCTGGCGCCTTTTTTGCCCTATATAAAATCCGAATCGACGATGACTGAAGCAGCAGCGTGCAGCGTCTGGGGTCTGTCTTGTGCTCTCCTTGCTGCCCTGCTGCTTAGCCTGCCGGCCGGCGCCATAACCTGAGATTCTGAGAAGAAGGACCACGAGGTAAGAGAATCAAGATTTAAGATTAAATAAGCGTGCCTCCGGGGAGCCTAAGATAAAAGGCTACTTCTGCTTGAATTTGAAGGGGAAAGATTAAGGAAGGGGTCAAAGGGAGGGTATTCTTGTTGGTGGGGGAGGGGAGGAACTGAAAACACATGGCTCTCCTGTTCGTGTGTTCGGGAATAGAGAGAAGAGGATTTTAAAACACAAAACAGAGGAAATATGGTGTAAAAAACTCAGCCCAGTCGTCATCTACCCAGTAAAAGATAAGTGTAGATGTTTTAAAGACATTTTCTTGAACTGTTAAACCATGATATTGTTCTTGGACCGGGTCAGCACACAAGATTTATTTGAATTGATTATTAAGGATAGAAAGGATTCAGGAAGGATAAGTGCTGTGATGTTTGGCAGCTGATGTCCCCATATTTATGGTTTAAAAGGCACTACACAGCACTACTGAGAGCACTGCAATTTAAAAAAATGTATTGTGAATGAATTGATTATATGCTGGATAATTGGAAGTATCAGTATAAAGATCTAACTAGCAGCACCAGGTTTGATTTGAATTGATCCTTAACTAAGGATTAAACTGTTCTCCTGTGTGTATGCCAGCAGCCACTGAGCGCATCTAAAATGTGTTGGAAGGACATAGAACTGTGGTTGTGGCCAAACTGGTGATTGTTTCTATCTCAGTGCCCAACGATTTCCACATCACTGATGCCAGCTGGTTAATCTGCTTTTACTGCAATGGTTTGCTCCCTTATCATTATCAGGAACACAGATCCTCTCTATATGTGTCTTGGTGCTGCTACCATGATTCCAGCCATTAAATAAAGGAAATCCTGTCTCAGCAGAAATCGCAGAGCAAATGATAATCAAATGCCTGCATGCTTAAAAAAAATTAATAGGTCTTTAAATTTAAAAAATATATAATTTTTAGGGGGTGAGGAGGAAGGCTGAAGGGATGGTGTGTGTGTGTGTATGTATATATACACACACGCTGCATAATTTCTGTTACTATTCATAGTTGTATCAACCCATGATACAGACCTTCTTGCAAGATGGAGCATTTCCATAGACTCGAATGTGATACTTCAGCATCAGTATGCATATCATTATTCACCACAATTTTAAACGGTTCACTCAGGATTATAATCTTATAACTTTAGGGTTTCAAAATCTTTTTTTTTTTGAGGATTTGAGGGCAGCAGACAACTATTTTCAGAAAACTCAAACTAGAATGTTAAGGTAAAAGGGAGTGGGGGGTGTACAGCCACTTTTTTTTAATGTTAGCCAGTTTGCGATGCAGTAAAGAGTCGCAGCAATATTATCAGCTGTACACAGAGCAGATTTCCCGGGAACAACAAATTCCAGAATTTAATTAAACGTTGAGTGAGGAAATATTTTCTACAGTTTGTTTTAAATTTACTACTCAGTAGTTTCGTTGCATATGATCCCCTAGGCCTTGTATTTTGGAAAATAGTAAACAAGCAATTCATGTCTACTCATTCCACTCCACTCATTATTTCATAGACCTCTATCATACCTCCCCTCAGCTGTCTCTTTTCCAAGGTGACGAGCCCTAGCCTCTTTATCCTTTCTTCATAGGGAAGTCTGTCATCCTGTTTGCCATTTTTGTCACTCTTCTCTATACCTTTTCTACTTCCGTTATATATATTTTTTGAGGTATGGTGACCAGAATTGCACTCAGTATTCAAGGTGCAGTCGCACCATGGAGTGATACAAAGGCATCATAATAGTCTCATTTTTGTTTTTCATTCCTAATAGCTTAGCAGACAATGGGGGGGGGGGGGGGGGGGAGTGGATAAACTAGGAGACGTTTTGGAACTGGGAATGAGGTTGAGCATGGCATGGGGGAGATATGCCGGATAAGAAGACAGGATGAAAGTGGAAGAAGTGAACAGGGAGACAGTGGGAATCCAGGTCATACAAGGAATATATATGACGGTTTTCTTGGTTTGTGTTTACAGAGTTTTCACTGCACTGACATAGTGAGCACAGTCATCTGACGTGAGCTACGAACTTGAAATGCCGAAACGAAACTGTTCATTTACTGATACAATGAAAGCGAAATACCCATGTTTCCATGCAGGTCGACATGACAAGGAAGCGGAATGCATAACATGTGGCGTTGGGACTTATATTTCTGTTGCGCATAAAGGTGCACTTGATTTAGAGGCACATATTAGAACATCAAAACATGTTAAGAATGTTCGTGGAGAAAGCTCATCTATGAAACTTACAGATTTTTTCATAGCACCGTGTTCCAAAATTGATGATTCTGTTTCAGCTGTTGAAGGAACATTGGCGTTTCATGCAGTTAAACATCATCATAGCTATAAATCAATGGACTGCAGTTGCAGGTTAGTAAAAACAATATTGCCTGACTCCAGTATTGCACGAAAAATATCATGTGCACGAACAAAAACCGAAGCAATTGTTAATAGTGTGCTGGCTCCGCATTCCGTTGATGTGGTTGTAAAAGCACTAAGCTGTGTACGCTTTTGTGGGGTCGCGACAGATGGTAGTAATCATGGATCTCAGAAGTTGTTTCCAATTCTTATTTACTACTTCGATTGGAAAAATGGTGGTTTACAGTCGAAACTTATTGATGTGCATAGCACTCCAGATGAAACTGCAGAAAGAATTTCAACGTGCATTAAGAACACCTTGGACAGACATAGCTTATTTCAGAAGTGTATAGCCTTTGCAGGAGATAATTGTAATACTAATTTTGGAGGTGTCCAGCGTAGAGCTACTGGCAAGAATGTGTTTGCAAATTTAAAGAAGATGAAAGGAGAAAGCAGTGGCAATGGTACATTAGTTGGAATTGGTTGTCCAGCACATGTTTTGAATAACTGCATTCAGCATGGCGCTGATACACTTGATGTTGATATTGAGTCAATAGTTTTAAAAATTTACAACTATTTCTCAATCTACACTGTTCGAACTGAACATTTAAAAGAGTACTGTGAATTTGTTGAAGTGGAATATCGCCAGCTACTTTATCACTGCAAGACTCGATGGTTGTCTTTGTTTCCTAGCATCCATCGCATGTTGCAGATGTTTCCAGCCTTGAAGTCTTTCTTTTTGTCTCAAGAAAAGCCACCTGCTGTGATCCGAAATTTCTTTGAAAATAATCTCAGTGAGATTTACCTTTGGCATATGCATTCACTGATGAATGTGTTCCATTCACACATTGAAAAAATTGAACGTGAAAATAACTCACTACTGGAGGTTATGAACTGCCTTAAATCTGTCCAGTCTGTTCTCACATGTCGAGCACAACAGAGTTTCATGTCACTAAAGGTGAAGGAGATGTTAAATAAGTTGCGTCAAGATGGACTGAATGACCACTGTGATGCATTTTGTTCACAAGTAGCCTCGCTGTACACCACATGTTTGGAATATTTGGAAATGTGGACCATGCCACTGGAGGAGTTCACTGTATTTTCATGGATGGCTTTCACTACAATTCCAAGTTGGGGTGAAGTTCTTGCAACTGTGGCATATCTCAAAGAAAAGGGAATAGACATTGACGATAGCAAATGTTTTGATCAGTTCTGCAACTTGAAGAGATTTGTTGAGTCAAACCAAAATGAAGATTTTGAAAAGTTATTGTCACATGAGAAATGGGTGAAGTACTTCAACAGATGCAAGACTGAGGAATGTTTCTCAGAACTTCTTGTCATTGCAGAGTTTTTCTTTGCGATTCCATCACATAATGCTAACACTGAACGAGTTTTTTCCTTAATGCAGAGTCAATGGACAAAGGAGAGAAACAAACTTCTGGTTGAGTCTGTAAAGGGAATTCTCCTTGTGCACCACAACTTTAAGCATATGACATGCAAAGACTTTCATATGTATATCAAGTGCCAACCAAAGTTGTTGCGGAATATCCGCTCTTCTGATAAGTATTCTAGAGCTCAGACTCAATCAAATTCAGATTCAGAAACCTTTGAAACATAGATTGTCTACTGCTGCTGCAGTGTCATGAGAGAGGTTTGCACTGCAGGTGGGTATCCTGGAAATCTGGCTGGGGAGCCTCCAGGACCACTGAATGCAAACTTTGCAAATCTCTTTCATGAATATATATTGTGGGTATCCTGAAAACCTGACTGGCTGGAATGCGGGTGCCTCCAGGAGTATGGACCAGGTTTGGGAACCATTGCAATTCTCTGTTGTACAGTACACTCAATACAGCTGCTTGTCAATGTTTTGCAGTTTTGCTGCTTTTATAGTTGTAAGAGGTTTTACACTAGATAGTTGGTCTACCTCCATTTTATTGTGGGTTTTATTTGTCCCTTTCCCGTGCAGGTCTCTGTTTTACACTTCATGTGTTCCTGTGCAATTGATATACTGCTGCACTCTTTTGAAGTCAGTATTCCATGGTTGGTTAAATGGTGCCACAATTGTTATTTCTGTTTGGACTAATTGAATCCTGCGTTAAACATTACTGTTTGTTGTGCTTTTAGATGTCAATTAAAGTCGAACCCTTGTGTTTCAACGTTATTGGTCTACCTCCATTTTCTTGTGGGTTTTATTTGTCCATGCAAATGGGGGCAAACAGTTGTTCAAAAACTTGAAATCTGACATAAAATCGTGGCTCTCCCTGGTAGGGTTACCATGAGGCTCATTTTCAAAGCACATAGACTTACAAAGTTATGTATGTTACTATGGAACTTTATAAGTCTATGTGCTTTGACAATGAGAACCCATATGTCCAGTTTTACCTGGACATGTCCTCTTGTTGAGAACACGGCCAGGCATCCGGGTGGGTTGGGCAGTCCTCAGGGTGTCCTATCCACCCTCCTCTCCTTTACCTTACTGTGGTGCCCTGGTGGTCTAGCGACCTCTTCAGGGCAGAAATGACTGTCTTGCTCCCTGTGCCACTTCAAAATTGCTGCTAACAGTTCAAGCGGCAGCTTCGTGAGACTTCCATTGAAGTCTTGCATAGGGGGCGGGGTGTGGGCGGGGCGGGGCGGGGAAGAGGTATGCCAGGGGGCGGGGTATGTGTCCTCTTTTTTCTTAGGGCAAATATGGTAACCCTACCATTATGTATCTACACACACCTCATGTCCCAGCACCGTCATCTCTATATAGTCTCTCTTTTCCAGTACTGTCATTTCTTCCATTTACCACGTCATTCAATCAGCTGATAAGCCAGGAAGTATTTCACAATTTCTTCTTTGTTCTGCTGGCTAATATTTTAGCACAGCAGTTCGTTTCCTAGTAGTTTTTTTTCTTTCTTTTTTTTTTCTTCTTTCCAATTATTTCTGTTCATGTTACATTTCTATTTTTATTTTTCATCGTTATTGACGTCATTTCCGCTGTTTTTTGGCGTCATTCTAGCTTTTTAATTGCTCATTCAGACAACACATATCTTTTTATGCTTCACGTGGACAATCCATTTGTCTACGAGCAAGTTCCTCCGTAAAAGGTCTTTTTAAAGGTAAATTATTCTTTTATTTCACTTCTTTTTCATTATGCTCTTAGCAAGAGTCATACTCTGATGTTACGCTGGTGCTTCTTTATATCACATATTTTATTTTGTTTCCCCTTTTCGTTTTTTCCCTCATTTCCATTCTGCTCATTGGTTTCTTTGTTTTGCAACAGACTCACTTCATAGATCAATACATTACGTGCCTACTAACGCACGCATCAGCTGTTCTCCGGTGTTTGAGGTTAGTTCTCCCCTAATAGGTCTATGCACATCTCCTAGTCCAATGCTCACCTTCGGTAATAATGTGTTTTCTTTTTCTGGCCCGTTCCCTGATTCTGACTTTCTTTTCATTTTTTGTATTTCCCTTTTGCGATGTATCTTCATACCCATTGCCTAATCACTTCCGCTGCCACAGACCCACCCTACGGAACACCGTCGAGTAAGGTCAGTACTAACGTAACCTGTCAAGGCATCCCTATGTTCACAATTACCCATATACTCTGTCAACATGCGTTAATTACGCTATTTAGCCAAAAAGGAAGTGCCAGTTCGTTGCATACACATTCTCATGTCTTTATTCATACCATAAGTAAACATCCTGCCTCGTTCTAGTTTCTAGACATCTCATATATACATACCTTTTTACCAAATTCATTTCATGGTTTTTCGCATTATATTATTTTCCACATGCTAATTTTCCACTAGGCTTTTCACTCGTTTTTTCCAGGCCCTTTTTACCACCTTTTCTCCCTTTCCCCTCCCCCTCCCCCCCTTATTTTCATTTTTTTTCTTTTTCCTTTTTTCTTCATCACTATTTCTTTCTGTTTTTCCTTTCTCTCTTTACTTTCTTTTTTCTTCTTTTTTCCCTCTTCCTTCCCCCTCTCTTTTTCCTCTTCCCTTCTTTCTCCCTTCCCCCCTTGCTTTCCCCCACCCCACCCTTGCTGTCCCCTTTCCCCTTCCATTGCCCCCTCTTCCTCCCCCCTTTCCGTACCTCTCCCCTTCCCTTCCCCCCTTTCCCCCCTTTCCCCTCGTTGTCCCCCTTTCCCCCTCATCCCCCTTTCCCCCTCTTCTTCCCCTTTTTTCTCCGCCTCTTTTCTCCTTTTTCTTTCTTTCACACCCCTTTTCCCCCCTTTTTGTCTCCTCCTTTTTTCCCCTTTTTTTCTAATTGATTAATTTTTTCCATTTTTTATTTTATTATCCTTTTTGGTTTTCATTTTCATTTTTTATTTTACATTCATTACGGTTCTTTTGACATATTTTCTCCACACCCTATTTTCACCCCTTTGTTTATTATTATCATCATTTTTTAATCTATTTTTTAAATCTTTTTTATTACATAGTAACATAGTAGATGACGGCAGAAAAAGACCTGCACGGTCCATCCAGTCTGCCCAAGAAGATAAATTCATCTGTGCTACTTTTTTATTTGTACTGTCCTCTTCAAGGCACAGACCGTATAAGTCTGGCCAGCCCTATCCCCACCGCCCAACCACCAACTCCGCCTCCCACCACCAGCTCTGGCACAGACTGTATAAGTCTGCCCAGCACTATCCTCGCCTTCCAACTACCAGTCCCGCCTCCCACCACCAGCTCTGGCACAGACCATATAAGTCTGCCCAGCACTATCCCTGCCTCCCACCACCGGCTCTGGCACAGACTGTATAAGTCTGCCCAGCACTATCCCCGCCGCCCAACCACCAGCCCCGGCACAGACCGTATAAGTCTGCCCAGCACTAGTCCCGCCTCCCACCCACCAGCGCCAGCACAGACCGTATAAGTTTGCCAGCACTAGCCCCGCCTCCCAACCACCAGCTCTGCCACCCATTCTAGGCTAAGCTCCTGAGGATCCCTTCCTTCTGCACAGGATTCCTTTATGTTTATCCCACGCATGTTTGAATTCCATTACCGTTTTCATCTCCACCACCTCCCGCGGGAGGGCATTCCAAGCATCCACCACCCTCTCCGTGAAAAAATACTTCCTGACATTCTTCTTGAGTCTGCCCCCCTTCAATCTCATTTCATGCCCTCTCGTTCTACCACCTTCCCATCTCCGGAAAAGGTTTGTTTGCGGATTAATACCTTTCAAATATTTGAACGTCTGTATCATATCACCCCTGTTCCTCCTTTCCTCCAGGGTATCCATGTTCAGGTACGCAAGTCTCTCCTCATATGTCTTGTAATGCAAATCCCATACCATCCTCGTAGCTTTTCTTTGCACCGCTTCAATTCTTTTTACATCGTTAGCAAGATACGGCCTCCTAAACTGAACACAATACTCCAGGTGGGGTCTCACCAACGACTTGTACAGGGGCATCAACACCTCTTTTCTTCTGCTGGTCACACCTCTCTCTATACAGCCTAGTAACCTTCTAGCTACGGCCACCGCCTTGTCACACTGTTTCATCGCCTTCAGATCCTCAGATACTATCACCCCAAGATCCCTTTCCCCATCCGTACCTAGCAGACTCTCACCGCCTAACACATACGCCTCTCTTGGATTTCTACTCCCTAAGTGCATCACTTTGCATTTCTTCGCATTGAATTTTAATTGCCAAACCTTAGACCATTCTTCTAGCTTTTTCAGATCCTTTTTCATGTTTTCCACTCCCTCCGGGGTGTCCACTGTGTTACAAATCTTAGTATCATCTGCAAATAGACAAACTTTACCTTCTAACACTTCGGCAATGTCACTCACAAATATATTGAACAGAATCGGCCCCAGCACTGATCCCTGAGGCACTCCACTACTCACCTTTCCCTCCTCCGAGCGAACTCCATTCACCACCACCCTCTGGCACCTGTCCGTCAACCAGTTCCACCAGTTCACCACTTTGGGTCCTATCTTCAGCCCATCCAGTTTATTTAAGAGCCTCCTGTGGGGAACCGTGTCAAAAGCCTTGCTGAAATCTAAGTAGATTACGTCTATAGCACGTCCACGGTTCAATTCTCCGGTCACCCAATCAAAGAATTCAATGAGATTCATTTGGCACGATTTCCCTCTGGTAAAACCATGTTGTCTCGGATCTTGCAACTCATTTTCTTCCATGAAATTCACTATCCTTTCCTTCAGCATCGCTTCCATTACTTTTCCAATAATCGAAGTGAGGCTTACCGGCCTGTAGTTTCCAGCTTCTTCCCTATCACCACTTTTGTGAAGAGGGACTACCTCTGCCGTTCTCCAATCCCTCGGAACCTATCTTTTTTATTGTTTTATATATTTTTTGATTGGCAGTCCCCCCTTTTTTTTACCATTATTTCCACTAAGAGATCCAAAATTCTCACCTATGAACTTGCATTGATAACTCTTTTTTATTTCTTTTTTCACGTTTTCAATTTTTACCACCACTTGTTCCATATCCATTTTACGTTTTTACCCATATTTTCAATAATTCATTCCACTTCACATGATCAGACAAAAGACATATCCCTCAGAGAAGATAAACAGATATATGATATGCATAGGTTCAGAAATAATTATGTGTACGGAAATATATACAAGTATATTTAAGCACATAGATTTTCATATAAAAGATTACTGTCTGTGTACTAAATACAAAATACATATAATTATTAAATAATTTTTTAATACATCGGGCAGATATACAATATATTTTATACATTATACATTTTATTTATATGCTCTGTATGTTTAATTTTTATTTTTTACATTTTACTTATTAATTTATCTGTAATTTTCTATGCAATATTACTATTTTACGTTTTGACACAAGAGCACTTTATATGTGAATACACATATCCTTGCCTGTATGGCTCGCATTTGGCAACTGATGTATATACATGTTTTTTTGTGTTTTAACTGTTTATTTATACACGTTTTTGATTATCGCAATATCTTATTAGTTTTTATCTTGTAATATTTTCCATTACCAATTGTTTTCAGTACTTTGGTATTTGAGTTTTTTTGATTACATATGGTTTGCTTTTATTCAATGTTTATTTGTATATATATGTGTTTTGTAGACTCCTGATGCAGGCCTAATGGCCGAAACACAATGGTTGTGTCGAATCTTTTCTTCATCAATAAACAAGTATTTTTAAGATCCATCTCTCCAGGTCTTGTATTGCCATGGTCAAACATCCCACTTTCTTCTATACCTGTGTTCTCCTGTGGGGTGTTTGAGTTCTCCGCTTTACTGTGCAATTGATTGCACCCATTACTTGCGGTAGCCTAGGAAAGTTATAGAAGTGTTCCTTCACAACTGCCCACTATTGCCTGTCATTAGGGAAGGCGATGTAATTCCTAACTTGGTTCATCATGGCACGCAGTACCTGGTAGAGGCACCTGAACGCGGAAGACAACCCTGTCCCACCGATTGTGGCCATAGATTTATTTATTTATTGCATTTGTACCCCACATTATCCCACCTTTTTGCAGGCTCAATGTGGCTTACAGAGTAAGGTTATGATAAAGTCAGTACATGATTTAAATACAGTTGATCATAAGCTGAGGTAAAAGAGGATTTAGATGGGCGGATGTTGGATAGGTTGTGTGAGAAGTGTTTTAGGTGTGCTTGGGTGGTTTGGGGGATGATTTGTGTCATTGAGGGTAACTTTTGTAAGCTTTGTTAAAGATGTGTGTTTTCAGAGCTTTGCGGAAGCTGGTTAGATTGTTCATGGTTTTCAGGGCCTTGGGTAACGCATTCCAAAACTGTGTGCTTTTGTATGCAAAGGTCGTAGCATAAGCCTGTTTGTATTTCACTCCTTTGCAGCTGGGGAAATTCAGATTGAGGAATTTGCGGGCCGATCTTTTCACGTTTCTGGGCGGTAGGTCCACTAGGTTTAGCATATAGAGTGGGGCGTCTGCGTGAATGATCTTGTGCACGGTTGTGCAGATCTTGAACTCAATACGTTCCTTGAGCGGAAGCCAATGTAGTTTTTCTCTTAGGGGCTTCGTACTTTCATATTTAGGTTTTCCAAAGATAAGTCTGGCGGCCGTGTTTTGGGTTGTTTGGAGTTTTTTAATGGTCTGTTCTTTACAGCCTTCGTACAGAGCGTTGCAGTAGTCCAAGTGGCATATTACTAGTGACTGTACCAGGGTGCGAAAGACATTTCTTGGGAATAAAGGTTTAATTCTTTTGAGTTTCCACATCGATTGGAACATTTTTTTTGTTGTGTTCTTCACGTGGGTATCGAGTGTGAGGTTTCGATCAATGGTGACTCCAAGAATTTTCAGGTTTTCTGAGATAGGAAGTGTGCAGTAAGGTGTGGTCATAGTGGAGTAGTTGTTTGTGTTGTATTGGGAGGTGAGAACTAGGCATTGGGTTTTTTCTGCGTTGAGCTTTAACCGGAATGAGTCCGCCCATGAGTGCATGATCTGGAAGCTCTGATTGATCTCGTTGGTTATTTCGTTTAAGTCACTCTTAAACGGGATGTAGATTGTGACGTCATCGGCATATATGTAGGGGTTAAGGTTTTGATTGGCCAAGAGTTTGGCTAGTGGTATCATCATTAAGTTAAAGATTGTAGGTGAAAGGGGGGATCCTTGAGGGACTCCACATTCCGGTGTCCAAGGCGGTGATCTGGCAGTATTCGTTATAACTTGGTAGGATCTAGTGGTGAGGAATCCTTTGAACCATTTGAGAACTGGGCCTCCAATTCCGAAGTATTCTAGTATGTGTAATAGTATTCCATGATCCACCATGTCGAAGGCACTAGACATGTCGAATTGTAATATGTAGAAAAGAACCTGCTGGTCCTCAGCTCAGAGCCCTTTTCCTCTGTTGTCCCACTTCCTTAGGGATCTTTCCACTCAAAACCCGGCTCCCTGGGGAGACAGGCTGTTTCCAGCACCTTTCAATTTACAGCAAGGCTTTTAAACACAGTTCCACTTGCAGCAGGGCCTTTCCAAACACAGCCCTAAATGTAGCCTGGCCTTCCAAACACAGTCTCAAAAAGTAGCAAGGCTTTTAAACACAGTTCCACTTGCAGCAGGGCTTTTCCAAACACAGCCCTAAAGGTAGCCAGGCCTTCCAAACACAGTCTCAAAAAGTAGCAAGGCTTTTAAACACAGTTCCCCTTGCAGCAGGGCTTTTCCAAACACAGCCCTAAAGGTAGCCAGGCTTTTCAAATACAGTATCACAAAGTAGCAAGGCTTTTAAACACAGTTCCACTTGCAGCAGGGCTTTTCCAAACCCAGCCCTAAATGTAGCCTGGCTTTTCAAACACAGTCTCAAAAAGTAGCAAGGCCTTTAAACACAGTTCCACTTGCAGCAGGGCTTTTCCAAACCCAGCCCTAAATGTAGCCAGGCTTTTCAAACACAGTATCAGAAAGTAGCAAGGTTTTTTAAACACAGTTCCGCTTGCAGCAGGGCCTTTCCAAACACAGCCCTAAATGTAGCCTGGCTTTTCAAACACAGTCTCAAAAAGTAGCAAGGTCTTTAAACACAGTTCCACTTGCAGCAGGGCTTTTCCAAACACAGCCCTAAATGTAGCCTGGCTTTTCAAACACAGTATCCCTAAGTAGCAAGGCTTTGCGCGGGCTCAAAGCCTCCGGGTCCCACCCTCTTGGTCAGCCTTTTCTCCTGACCTCCTCCCGCTTGACCCGGACAGCCCCCTATACCTCCTGCTCTGACTGAGTCAGAGCCAACAGCTCCATCGGTTCCTCTGGGACCTCCTCTGGCTCTCCTTGTTCCATTGCCTCTGGCTCCTCTCCTTCCCTCTCCTCTGGAGCCCAGTCCATTTTCTCCTCTTCCCTCCCCCCCTCCAGCTGATTCCCTTTTCCCTCATTAACCGGGTTCTGGGGTTGTTCTTTCTCCGCCCCTTTTTTCCACCACCACCTTTTCCACCAGGGTAGAGCTTCAGCTTTCTCCCTTTTTGGTTGGCCCCCTTTTGGAGCCTCTGGGAGGTGCACCCTATTTCTCCCGCTTACCAGGTGCTCTCCTGGGGCTTTCTGGGACTTGTAGTGTTCTACTCTTATGTCCCTTTTTTGCAGGATCGGAACCCCCACCGTGTCATCTTTCCCTTTTTGGTAGCTGGGGTTCCTCCCCCCCCCCTTTCTTTCTCCAGACTCCTTACCATACTCCTTACAAATATGAGTATGTTCTTGCCGGTTGCAATTGTGTTTTTGAAGGAGTTCATTGCAGATACTAGTACGGTTTCGGTGCTATGATTTGATCGGAATCCTGACTGTGACTCGTTTAGAATTGAGTGTTTGGTCAGATAATCCGTGAGCTGCTTCGTCACTATGCCTTCCATCAACTTTGTAGTGAGTGGGATAGAGGCAACTGGTCGGTAGTTGGTTAAGTCCATTGTGCTTTTCTTGGAATCTTTTGGCAATGGAGTGAGTAGTATGTTTCCATTTTCCATGGGGAAGAGACCATGTAGGAGTCTATAGTTTATTTGGTTCGTGACGTCTTTTTTAAATTGTTTAGGTGCAGCTCTTATTAGGCTGGTAGGGCAAATGTCGAGTTTGCACTGAGATTTGGCATATTTATTGAGCCAGTGTGTGAGTTCATCTACTGAAATTAAGTCAAAGTTGGTCCATGATCGATCAGCTGGGTATTCCCCGGGTATTGGGTCTAAGCATTCAAGGATGCTTGAATATTCAATGGTGTTACTTGGTATCATGCATCGGAGCTTTGTGATTTTTTCACTGAAATACTTCGCAAGGTTGGCTGCCGATGGGGTGTCTTTGTTGTTCGAGGTGACCCGTGTGGTGTTTAGGAGATTGTTTACGAGTGAAAAGAGTTTGTGTGTGTCCTTGTAATCTGGTCCTATTATGGTTTTGTAATACGTTCTTTTGGTATGTCTGATGCTGTATTTGTATTTTCTTTGTAACTGTTTCCATTCTTTAAGTGTGTGTTCATCTTTATTTTTGCTCCATGCTCTTTCTAGTCTTCTGACCTGTGTTTTTAGTTCTTTCAGTTCTTCGTTGAACCATGGGATTGAGCTAATTCTATGCGAGGTTCTGGTTTGGAGTGGGGCTATATTGTCTAGGACTGTTCTGCATCTGTTATCCCATTCTTGTAAGAATTGGGGTGATTCTCTGGTTGTTGTCCATTCAGCGGTATATATTTGTTGCCAAAATGTTAAAGGGTCTAGTTTGCCTCTCGTTGTGTAGGAATCCTGTGCAGAAGGAAGGGATCCTCAGGAGCTTAGCCTAGAATGGGTGGCAGAGCTGGTGGTTGGGAGGCGGGGCTAGTGCTGGGCAGACATATATGGTCTGTGCTGGGGCTGGTGGTTGGGAGGCGGGACTAGTGCTGGGCAGACTTATACGGTCTGTGCTGGGGCTGGTGGTTGGGAGGTGGGACTAGTGCTGGGCAGACTTATAGGGTCTGTGCCAGAGCTGATGGTGGGAGGCAGGGATAGTGCTGGGCAGACTTATAGGGTCTGTGCCAGAGCTGGTGGTTGGGAGGCGGGGTTGGTGGTTGGGAGGCGGGGATAGGGCTGGCCAGACTTATACGGTCTGTGCACTGAAGAGGACAGTACAAATAAAAAAGTAGCACATATGAATTTATCTTCTTGGGCAGACTGGATGGACCGTGCAGGTCTTTTTCTGCCGTCATCTACTATGTTACTATGTTCTTTTTTCCTGTTTTTGTTGTTTCTCTTTTGTTTTCCAGAGGAGGGAAGTATTTGCTTTGTAGTGATCTGACCATGGTGTGATTGTCCATTTCGTGTCCTTGATTGTGAGGTTTGCGTCTGATGAAAATTTGTGAGTTATGATGTCCAGTGTGTGTCCATGTTTGTGGGTGGGCTGCATGTTAGGCCAGTGGAACTCCCAAAGTTGGAGAAATTCCTTGCATTCGTGTACGTTGTTTGAGTTGGTGTCTTCAAGATGGAGGTTAATGTCTCCTGCTATGATGATATTCTGGGATGATAGACAAGTATTTGATATGAAGTCCGTGAAGTGTATCTGTGCTTCTTGCCACTTAGCCGGGGGTCTGTAAAATAGGATTATATTTAATTGATCATGCAAGTTCGGGTGTGTAACTCTGACTGAGGCTATTTCGAGTTGAGGGAGGATCGATTCAGCTGTAGTTGTAATTGTAAATTGGGATTTATAGATTATAGCTATCCCTCCGCCTCTTTTTTCTTCTCTTGTCCAATGAGTGATTTTGTTTCCTGGTGGACAAAGCTCTAGGATTATTGGGTCTTTAGAGTCATGTATCCAAGTTTCATTGATGAGAAGGAGGTCAAGGTGATCTGCTGTTATCCAGTCGGTTATCGATGTGGTTTTTCCGATTATAGATCTGGCGTTAGTGTATCCTATTTGTATTAATTGGTGTTTCTTTCTTGGGTTCGGGTTTGTGGTGATTTTTATCAATTGTCTGTTGTCTTGGTTTGCTGGTTTGGGGTCTTCTTTTGATATTCTTTGTTGGTGTCCATGGGCTTTAAGCTTATCGTGGTCTTTGTTGCTTATTTGGGCGGGCATTCTGCATATGTGAGTGATGTATGATTTGTGAGTTGTGTGGTTGTTGTTCTGTATCAAAGGTTGTATATATGTGTAAGGTTAGGGTGAGACAGTAGATGATCAAGAGTATTTTGCTGGGGTCCATATCCGCATTTAAGGCACTGCAGCGATTTCTAAAACAGGAGTGTAAAGAATATGCAGTGCAGAACAAGCGAAGCATCTACACTAAATCAGTTGAAGTGATCGCTCAATTGCTTTAAGTTTGAGGAAGTTCAAGGAAGCAGGACCGAGCAATCACAAATGAATCATTACTGTGAGCTATGCATGCAGTTATTTTCCTTTACCTTATGACTAGGATGGAGTAGCTCGTTTGTCTTAAATTAAAGCAAAGCAAAGCCAGCATTTACATTTAAATCATTGCTATGAGCGACAAAGGAAAGCAATTACATATAAATCATTGCTGTGAACGTTGTTGTAATCAGTTATTTCCCAATACCTTATAGTTGGGATGGGGTAGTTCATTTGCCTTAGATTAAAACAGAGCAAAGCAAAGCTAGCATTTACATTTAAATCATTGCTGTGAGCGGCAGAGCATAGCAACTACATGTAAATCATTGCTGTAAGCAGTGCATGCAGCTTTTTTTTTTTTTTTTTGCTTTACAATTAGAAAAGAGCAGCTCAATTACCTTATGTTTAAAGCAAAGCAAAGCCAGGTGTACGTTAAATTATTGCTGTGAACGGAGCATGCAATTAAAACAAGGCCATGCAATTATGTCCAGTTCTAAGGGCGGTGAAGCTTACTCAGGCTTGCATAACTCCCTTGTATCCGTTCTTCTGTGAGGAGTAATGCGCCTTGTTGATCGTGAGCTTCCACGTGTGTCCTTCCCCAAGTCGGGATTTCCTTCCGTTCCGGTTCTCTCTGTGGTTGGTGTTCGTCCACCGTCTCCTCTTCCAAGGACAGTGCAGAGGGGCGATTGAGGTGAGCTGATCTTCTCACAATTTCACCAGTTGGGCGATCCTAACGTTGCTTTGGTCGGTGCTGGGGTCCTTCTCCGTGGCTTGGTCGCTGGGGTCCTTCTCTGTGGCTTGGTCGCTGGTCTCGTTCGGCGATTCGGGTCCTCTCGGTCTTAAAAACATTCCAGGAAGTCTTTCCACGTGCTACAACTCGGAAGTTCGGTATATTGCATTCAGATTATTTGTTGCTCACGATCAGTTTCTGTTGCTCCGTTGGGTCAGGACACCTGGCCTAGATGTGTGCCTTGCTTTTCGGCAGGCTCAGCTCCGGTTGGTCATCCGCGTCTCTGTCCCTGCTTTCTGCCGGGTCTCTGCTCGGTCCGTTGG
Source organism: Microcaecilia unicolor (assembly GCF_901765095.1). Classification (NCBI taxonomy): domain Eukaryota; kingdom Metazoa; phylum Chordata; class Amphibia; order Gymnophiona; family Siphonopidae; genus Microcaecilia; species Microcaecilia unicolor. Next base: position 61,694,432 of record NC_044039.1, on the reverse strand, counting down.
CGTCTGAGCTGTGGAGCATTTCGACGGCGTTCAGGTTCGAGTTAGTATATAGCTGGCCGGATCTGTTGATCTCCGGTTGGATGATCTGTCGAGTCTGACTCTTTGTTGGCTGGCTGGGTTGTGGGCAGTCAGAAGCTCCCCGCTTACTGTGAATATTTGTTCTTCCTTTGCTCATCGTCTTTGGGTCCACGGACTTCCTCTCTAGCTCCTGGTCGGTGTTCCTCACCTCTCTCCCTGCGTTGGCGGGGTAGGGGCCTCGGTCGGCCTTCGGTGGTGGTCACCTGCTCAGTTCCGACTTCCTCACGTTGTCTGATCACTCCTGGCACTCAGATGAGCAGCACCGGGATGAGGTGGTGGTCTGGATCAGTGAGGGAAGCGCCGAATGTTCCGCTTGGCTCAGGCGAGTTATCTTGTGCTTCCAGGAGTATTGGGTGGTGGGCCTCACGCCGTCCTCCAGTCCCTTCCGGCCCTCAGGTGAGTAGCTTCAGGATGGGGTGGTGGGCTGGTACAGTGTGGGTAAGCGCCGAGTGTTCCGCTCGGTTTCGGCTGCCTCACGCTGTTCGGCTTTCTTATGCGGCGGGTTAGCCCCGTATTTCCAGGAGTATTGGGTTTCCTCCGTGGTTCAGTTAGTCTCTAACCTGAGATCGGTCACCCAGCCTGTGGTCGCTGACCTGAGATCGGTCACTCAGCTTGTGGTCGTGCCACGAGGCAGTTAATTTGTCCACCGAGCGTCTGTTAGGCTCCGTTCTGTACGAACGCTGATCTCTTGATCTTTGCGGCTAACGGCTCGGTTCGATTGGTTTCTCGCGATCCTAGAACAGCGATTTTTTGGCTGTTTGGCCGTCAGGGTCTTCGGAGCCAACTGCTCCGTGACCTAACAGGTAGCGGCCATCTAGAATAGATGGTTGGAATGAGCCAGAAGTGAAAAAGCGTAATGCGCTCAACAGTTTCATGAGGCCAGGTATAGCATGAGGGTGTCAAACATTGATCCTGAGATTTTCTTAGAGCCCCATAATGGCTGCTGAGCTCAGCCGGTACACCACCTGGTCCTTGGGTTGCATGGGCACCGTCACCGTATCTCCGGTCTCCGAGGACATCGGTGCCTCTGGCCTGGCTGCTGCTCAGGTTCATGCTGTGCTGGAACAACCTGCACCACCTGAGCTTGTGCTTTATGCTGTCCCTCTGGCTGTGACAGTAGCTACAGTTGAGGCTTAGGCTGAGTGTCACACTGGCCTTCCTCCCCAATAGCTGCCCACACTGGGGCATAGAGGCCATTTTGTGCATATGAACATGCTAGGATAATGCTCACATTTTATTGGGTGACAGATGTTTGTAGGTGGGACTAGAGATGGTACACATGGACGCATGTGCATGCAGCTGTGCGCTACTTCTCAGATGCATTCACATGCCCTTGGAATCAGTTAATGTCAGCCTTGACCCTAGCGTTACTGACACCTGCAACAACACCTGTAAAGCAAGCCATTAGCGCTGCATTCTGTCACTCATGCTTACCTTCCGCCAACTTCTCCTCCCATCTCTGCCCATTCATGTGGTATCTAGTACCATCGGCATTGGCACACGCTGATCCTCTTTTTACTATGTCTGGAACTATCGCACACCTGCGGTGACTGTGTACGTGAACCAAACCACACGGTAAACCCTTACCGCATCTTAGTAAAAGGGGCCCTAAGTAAAGATACAAACGACTTACAATGTTTTTCCTTTCCTAAAGGTCCCTGGTTCACTTAACAGCATACTCTATTCTTCATAGTTAAACAGTGAAGTAATACACATTCATACATTCAAAATGGTCATACTTACTAAATTCTAACCTACTATTAAAATATATTTCTAAGATAGAATTTTTTCCACAGTTCTTCCCTGTGATAAAATAGGGGATTTATGTCTGTAACTTCTTATGTGAAAAAAAATGACATATTTGTTCCCTAGTACATTTCCCTTGTTTGGCCAGCAGATGGTGACTTTTTTTTGTAAAGCTGTTACAGAAGTGACAGTTTTTTTCCTGCCTAACCTGTGAGGTAATATTTAGTCTCAGATAAGGAAAGATCTCTTCAGAGGCCCTGTGAGCAGTTATATTTCATAACCTGTAAGCAGCTATATTTCCTGAATTTCCCAGGTACTACTCAGGTAGTAAACAAATGTGGGGGTTTTTTTATTTGTACCCTGCGCTTTCCCACTCATGGCAGGCTCAATGCAGCTTACATATTATATACAGGTACTTATTTGTACCTGGGGCAATGGAGGGTTAAGTGACTTGCCCAGAGTCACAAGGAGCTGCTTGTGCCTGAAGTGGGAATTGAACTCAGTTCCTCAGTTCACCAGGACCAGAGTCCACCACCCTAACCACTAGGCCACTCCTCCAATATTGATACCTGTTTGATTTACCTGATATTGTTGTTATATTTTCACCATTTTTTCTTCTTACCGCTCATTGTTCAATTTCCTGACAGTAAACCTTATTAGTTTATTGACTCTGCTGTCCTGGACTGACTAAGAATCCTGGTGGTTTGTGTTTTTGGTCTGTGGGTGCTTTCTGGGAACTGTGGAATCCCTGTATAGCTTGTCAGCTCAGTCTGTGCAGTGTGTATTGAAGTTATTTTTTCCATTAGCTTTTTCAGCTGATCGCAGAGTAGTGGAAATAGTGCCAGCTTATTCATAAGAGATAAATTATGTGCTTTGTCTTTTACACTTCCAAAGGTTACACCTGTGTAACTCTTTATACGTCTATATGGAGATTAAAAAATTTATTGTTATTTATTTTGACCTATGAGTGCTTCTATCGTCATTTTTAGGTGAACATCGAGTAGTGCATAAGGTGCAACAAGTGAATTTTGGACTTTGTCTTTTTTTTATTTTATTTTTCTGTAATTTTCTAGTTAATAGCATAACACAACTTAATGTACTTCAACAAGGCGTAACAATAAAGTTGGACTTTGTGCTTTGAAGCTATGAATTCTGTCCTTGTGCAGCTCTTTACATGTTTAGATTGTTCACATGTTTTCAGTTCAATCAGAGGAGGGTTTTTTTTGTAGATGTTGAACTTTTGAAATGTAGGTGCGTACATCATTATTGTCACATGGAGTAATGCATGCAATCTCAGCCTATTCCAATTGTAACAGAATCCTCGGCTAAGTAAATCAGGAGACAAGAGGCAAATGGTTCCGAAAACAAGGCAGCTTTATTGCTAGCAATGTACAGTACTGAGTTCAGTCTCAGGATACTGTGTGTCAGAAATCATCTGACACTCACATTTATACCTCCCTGTTGGGCCTGCGCATTAGGCCCCTTATACGTCACAGTTTGACATGCGCAGTAAACATTTGTAGTTCTTGTAGTTCTTACAGTACATACACACGTCATAATACTGAAATGATACTGGCAAAGAAAACGAAACTTATCATCCTGTTCTGCACACACACACATAATCATACAATGCCTCTTTCACAGAGGAGATAAGGCTCGTTAGGCTCAGAGACGCAGGGTGGGGGTGGCAACACACTCCCAGGCTATCTATTCATGTGGTGTCTACGTGCAGGCAGAATTCTGTGTACAAGCCTTGGCAACTAAATGTTACAAGCTGTTCTCTAATGCACCTGCATCCTGTCTCAACAGTTATTTATCTAGCAAGCGGAAGCTGACAGATTGTGGTTAAGGCACAATACAAGAAGATGTAAATGTCAAGTATAGAGTAGGCCACAAAGAAGGCAAAGTCCATAAGTAGTATGCACAGAGCTTGAGGTCGTCCTGCCAGTCCAGTGATTGCTGCAGGACGTTTCCAGTGTTCACTCGTCCACTCCTACAATTCCCCCCTTTTGATACTTGAACATCCGTTCCGGTGGAGAGTATCATCTTCAAGAGCCCTAAAAGGGAAGAGAGAGACAGGGACAGTTAGCAAGAGGAGGCAGTAAGAGGGCCCTAGGCCCTTGCGCAGCCGTTGGTTACTTCGCCGGGGTCGAGACGGAGGGTCCCTAGTGGATCCCCCCCCCCCCTTTGTAGCCGGACTTTTGCTGTCACAAGGGTGTCGGCCCATTGATCGCCTCGGAAGAAGAGACTTTAGCTTCATCAGCCTCGGATTGCGGTATGGGGGAATACATCTGTAGGGCCATAATCTGGGCAGCTGCACGCCGATCGGCTATGGTTTCCATGGTGGAACGGAGACATCTGAAAACAAAGGGAAGACACAAGGGTATTAATAAACAGGACAACAAGAACAGGCCCCCCATGACAAGGATGCTCTTGAGGCTCCCAGAGGTAGGCAGCCAGTCGGTTAGGGAAGAAGTCCAATCCCAGGCACTGTTCCAGGTTTGAACAGGGACGTGGGCCAACTTCACCATCCGGTCGGTGATATCCTTGATGACGTGACTCTGGTCATCGATCTGCAGGCAGCAGTTGCTGAGATTGAATTTTCCACACCCCCCCCCCCCCTCCTGGGCCAACAGGTAATCAAGGGCAAGGCGGTTTTGGTAAACCGCGGTGATCAGCTTGGTGCTCTGCCGTGCCAAGACGTTGAGCGCAAAAGCTGACTCGTTCGTGAGTATTTCAAGCACTGCCTGCAGACGGATGATGTGATTCAGCATATAGACAGGAGTACGGTATCCATACGTGCCATCCTCAGCCCAGGTGGCCGGACCATAATAATGAATTATGCGTTCCGGCGGCCACTCGTTGTCCTTCCAATCTCCTATCCGGACTTTGGTGTCGCGGGTGGACCGTCTCCGTCTGTTTCCGGGCCCCTGCTCCATATAGAGGGGAATGCCAAGTGTCTCACCCACCCGGAGGGGTAAGAGGAAGAAGCTGGGTCGGACTGTGCCCAGGAGGCAGGTACCAAACCAGTGGGCCGGGAGCTGTTCGTAGGCCCTGCGGCCGCATATATAATAGTAGCCCTCCGGAGCTATCCATTTACGGGAGGCGTTACCCCCGTGTGTCCACGTCACGTTCAGGGTGGGTTCAGTCCACATGGGCATTGGTATGGGCAGGTCGTCGGTTTGCCACCAGGTGGTCTGGCTGCCATTGTACTGGATAACTCCCGTGCAGGCCGAGTCCCCAACAGGGACAGAGTACCGTTTCAAGGGGGCCCGGCTGGCACACAGAGTGCCTATAATGTTCGTTCTCAATGCCCACTCATAAGGACGCGGTCGTTGTGGAAAGGTGATGTTAGTGGTGTTCAGGGCATCCCACATGTGCTGGTGGACTTCCTTCGCTTCCCAGGGCCATTGTTCACCCATGTCGGTACCACCACAGACAAAAAAGTTAGTAACTCCGAGGGAGAGGGCAATGTTCTCAGCCAGATTGAGGAACATGTTCCGGGCTTCAGGGGAAATGGGAAACTTAGTTGCTACCTCCTCTGCGCGGGCAATTTCATCGAATACCTCCTGGTATCCAACGACAGTGGTCTGATAGTGCATGGGAGGCTTTGCTTCGAGGCTCTGGCATATGGTGATATAGGTAAGCGGGTCCGTCCCGGTGCCGTCAATGCCGAGGCCCCAGGTTTCTTTCCAGGGGGTTCCGTGTCCTCTGAGAGGCCAATCCAGGAGTACAGTGTGGCCGGGACCCCGACGGAATTCGCCCAGGCCGGTACATCCGGGATATCCTCCCCCCGTGTAGGCGCATACTCGCTTCCATCCCGAGGCCCGAGTGTCTGCCGCACATGGGAGCCAAGTCCAAGGGGAACCATATCTCCAATCTAAGGTTAGGGGACAAACATATTTGTGGTTGTCTGCATAGGTCTTCCGCCAACTTTGGCTTCCACACTTACGAGACCACGGATGCTTGTCCATAGCAGCACAAACGTCAAAGGTGAGGGTGGCCACAGTCTGTATACCGGCAACAAGGACACGGGTAGAGTTAACATAATATAGGATGCCATCTCCCTCAATCCCAGTAGATGATGTGATGATGCGCCTTCGATGCGCTGGGACTTGGTACTGAGGAAGACCAACACTCAGGGTGACATTGTAATATCTGGGGGCCGAGGGAGAATGGCAGACAGTGCGATTCTTGTTCTCAAGGCATCTGTGGAACTGGTGGGGGCCATCCGGTGTAGTAATGACACATGGAGAAAGGGGATGACAGTCCTTCTCCGGGGGCTGAGACTGGTGAATGAGGGTGGTGACTAGGTTATACCCTTCAGCCGTTCGGTGACGCACCAGGCGCAAGCACTCGGTACAGTTCAAACTAAGGGCAGCCGGCTCCACCGGGACTGGGCAGAGGTGGAGGATGAAGAGCAGCTTGAACATCATGATTGGGGGAAGAGGTATCCGAGCTGTTGCAGCAGGAAGAGGACGAAGCTCAGGATGACAGCTCCAATAAACAGTGAAACAAAGGCGCAGAATGTCCAAGGGCTAAGCTTCTGACTAGGCATGGACCTGGTTCACTTCCTCTTCAGGGTTAGTCGCAGTGGAGCGTCGGGGTGGCTGTGAGCTGTCCAAACTCTGGGTGAGCCGTCGGTAGGCGCAGCTGGCTTCAGCCTGGTCCAATGTATCCACACGGGGCTTCCTGCAATTTTAACAGCGGTTGGGGTGGTTAGGAGAACAAGGGAGGGCCCCTTCCATTTGGGCTTCAAGCAGTCAGATTTGTCCCATTCTTTCACCCACACTTCATCTCCCACCCGAAACTGGTGTGTAGGGCTGGTAAGGACTAAGGGACCTACACTGTTGGATGTCCTGCACTACCTCGCGTAAGGCCTTCAGCTGTTTTACTAGGGAACTCTCTTGTGGGGCATAGATGGGGGCCTCTGTGGGGAGATGGACGAAAAGCACGGGGTCAGAGGAATGAGGGAGCTGACTCGCCCTTTTGGCGGCATCATCCGCCCGCTGATTTCCCCGGGCAATAGGGTCCGTCCGACCTGTGTGAACCCTGCAGTGTATCACAGCTACCTTCTTTGGTTTCCATACAGCCTCGAGTAGTTGGCAGATCTCAGTGGCATTTGCGAGCCCTTTTCCCTCAGCTGTTAAGAAGCCTCTTTCTTTGTACAAGGCCCCGTGTACCTGGAGGGTGAGGAAGGCATATTTGGAATCAGTGTAAATGTTCACAATTTTTCCTTCTGCCCAGAGGAGGGACTTAGTGAGGGCGATCAATTCAGCTTTCTGGGCTGATGTTCCGGGTGGCAGGGCCATTGCCTCCATCACATGATCCTCAGATACGACGGCATAGCCAGCTCTCCGGGTTCCTTCGATCACTTGGCTACTTCCGTCCGTGAACAAAGTGATTCCCCCCTGCCAGGGCTGATCTTTAAGGTCGGGTCTGCTAGAATGTACAGTGGCCATTACCTCTTCACAGTCATGAAGTGGTGGTTCCGGAGCCAGGAGAAGGGTAGCAGGGTTTAGGTTGGTGGTGTCCTGGATTTGCACCTCCGGATTTTCGCATAGGAGGGCTTGGTACTTGACTAGTCGGGAGTTAGTCATCCATCGGGGCCCATGGCTCTCGAGCAGGCCACGGATGGTATGGGGCGTAGTCACAAGGAGCGTCTGGCCAAAGGTGAGTTTGTTGGCCTCGTGTATCAACAGACATGCAGCCGCAATGCTTCGAAGACATCCCGGCCAACCTCTTGCCACGTTGTCCATGCCCTTGGAAAGGTATGTTACAGGTCGTTGCCAGGTGCCAACCAATTGGGTGAGGACCCCAAGTGCCAACCCCTTCTTCTCATCGACAAACAAGTGGAACGGTTTAGTCACATCTGGCAATCCGAGCGCTGGCGGGGCCACGAGGGCCTCTGAGGTCCTCGAGAGCCTTCAGTTTGTGTTTCTCCCACTGGAGGGTTTGGCCCTCGAGTTCAGGTCCCTTCAGCTTGGTGTACAAGTCCTGGGTCAGAACAGCGAAGTTAATGATCCAGATCCGGCAGTATCCAGCTGCTCCTAGTAGCGCGCACAGTTCTTTTTTATTTGCAGGAATGGGTTGGTTGTGGATAGCTTGGGTACGGGGTGTACCGAGCCTTCGGGTTCCTTCTCGGAGGCGAAACCCCAGATACTCGACTTCGATCTCACATATCTGGGCTTTCTTTCGGCTGGCGCGGTACCCTTGAACTTCCAAGGTTTTCAAGAGGTAAAGGGTAGCTTCTGCACAATCCATGAACGTTTCCCGGGCTACCAACAGGTCGTTTACATACTGGACGACAGGCCCATACTCGTCCTGGTAGATCTTCAAGTCTTGGGCAAGTTGGTCACCGAAGAGAGTAGGTGAGTTCTTGAATCCCTGGGGGAGCCGGGTCCATGTGAATTGCTGCTTACTCCCAGTTTGTAAGTCTTCCCACGTGAAGGCAAACAACTGCTGGCTATCGGCAGCAAGAGGGATGGAGAAGAAAGCGTCCTTTAGATCAATGACACTGTACCACTTGGTTTGGGCTGGCACTTGGGCTAGAATGGAGTACGGGTTGGGTACAAGGGCAACTATGTCGGCCACCTGGTTGTTGACCTTCCTCAGGTCCTGGACAGGTCTGTACTCAGACGTCCCTGGCTTCTTGACGGGCAATAATGGGGTGTTCCAGGCTGATCTGGCTGGTCTGAGGACCCCTTGTTCAAGAAGTTTTTGCAGGTGCGTCTGCATACTGTGTCGGGCCGCATAGGGAATGTGGTACTGCCCCTGATTGACGATCTGGGCGTGGGGCTTGAGTTCGACCCAGACGGGGATGGCGTTGACTGCAAGTCCTCCGGGGTTCACTTCTGCCCACACGCTGGGCACCCCGGCCATGAGGGTTCTCCTCTGCCGTGCGAAAGGGGTATCCTGGGAATACCGGCAGTTGTCGGGGCCTGCGAGCAGGGGGGCGTGTAGTCTCCATTCTTCTCGGACAGGGCAGATAAGTGTTACTGGCCGGCCTTCGAACTGGGCTTCTACTTCTCCCGTAGCCTTGAATCTTAAGGTGGCTTGGAGCTTGCACAGTAGGTCCCGGCCAATCAGGGGGACTGGACACTCGGGGATATGTATGAACTGATGAGACACCATCGTTCCTCTGATTTGGACATGGTGTTCCTTGAGGAGCGGGGCCGTGAGGGACTTTCCTGAGGCTCCCACAATCAGTATGGTTTCTTTCGTGGGAGGGGCTATGGCAGTGGTGATGACAGATCGTTGGGCCCCTGTGTCTAATAGTGCCCTCATTAGTTGTGTCCCCACTCAGATTTCCACCAGAGGGTCAGTGGGGACTCTGCCCTCCCGGTCACTTCATGCGGAATAGCCCTGGGCCGCATCAAGGGCCATTTGCCATTCCTGTTGTTCAATGTGTCCCCGGCCTCGGCCTCGCTGCCCTTGCCTGGGGCCTCTTGGGCGGTCGTCGTCCACCCCCTCTCGATTCTGATCTCGTGGCTTCACCGGGCAGTCCGCCCACCAGTGTCCTTCCTGTCGGCAGTTGGCGCACTGGTTCCGTCCTATAGGGGACCTCGTCCCTCTACCCCTTCGGCCCCTTCCCCTGCCGCGTGGTCTTGATCCCAGGCGCTCTTCCAGCACAGCAGCCAGTACATCCACATTTTCGCACATCCGTCTACTTGCCTCTTTTCGGGCCTCGGATTTTTCTTCCTGATCGTGGTATCCGAACACGCGATCGGCTATAGCTTTCAGTTGACTGATACTCATCCCCTCAAATCCTTCAGTCTTCTGGAGTTTCTTTCTAATATCCGGCGCCGACTGGCTAACAAAGCTCATGACCACTGTGGGGACATTTTTAGGATCTTCGGGATTTATTGGGCTGGGCCGCCTATACGCCTCCATCAGGCATTCTAGGAAATCCCCTGGACTCTCATGCTTTTGTTGAACAACGTTGTGGATTTTTCCCATATTAGTAATTTTCTGTTTTCCTTTTTTCAAGGCCGCCAGATAGGCCTGCTGGTACTGACGGGTGCGGTTCTGACCATCCTCAGTCCGGTAGTCCCAATCAGGACGTGCGGTGGGCACCTCCCTTCTTAAGCGGTCTTCTATCTGCGCTTCGTCCGGGTGGGCTCTCCGGACTGCTTCCTCCATATTCTGTTGTAACAGGCGGCGTTCTTCAGTGGTCAGGATGTGGGCACTCAACTGCCTGAGATTACCCCAGGTTGGGTTGTAACTGTATATTATGCCCTCCACCAATTCTACAAGCTGTTCAGGTTTCTGTTCATAAGAAGGTCCATGCACCTTCCAGTTATACAGGTCAGCACTAGAGAATGGGACGTGGGTGTAGACCGTGGACTCGATGGGCTGGCCTTCCGGGGTCGGAGTATACGTGGTTGATTGTCGAATCGGAAACAGATCGGCGACGTCCGCTCGCTGGCTTGGAGGGAGGGACGTGGACTGGTTTGGAGGGAGGGTGCTTCTCGGGCTTGACTGGGGAAAGCGGGTTATCGGTTTAGTAACTCTCTGGCTCTTCCTGGACGTTCCGGGCGCTGCTGATTCAGTGTCTTCAGCGTCCGACTCTGGGGCAGAGGCCTCGGCGTTACTCTGGTCTTCTGTCAAGTTTGCGAGGTTAGGATATATGGGACTGTAAGGGGGGGGGGGGGCGCTGGCTCCTCCTCGTAGGCCTCCACCGTATTGAGTATAGGGGCCTTCGGAACCTTTTCGGAATTTTGGGAGCCCTGAACTTTCCCTCGGATTTCTTTCTGAGGCCTTGGGAGGGTGGTAGTATGGGGCATGGCCTCAGTGTTAGTAGCACGGGGCGTGGCCTCTGTGATGGGAGTGTTCCCTACGGTCCTCGCGACGGCAATCATTGCCGGGGATTTGAAAGTATTGGGCGTGGTATGGGCTTTCAACTTGGTCTTGCGACCCTTCTTTTGACTTATCACCATGAGGGCGGCTTTTTCCACTTTATGCTGGGCCCAGGCCGGCGGGTTCCGGACTACGTTAAGCCACCCTTCCACATATGGGATATCCTCGGGACAGCCTGGGTTTCCCTCAACTATAACCACATTCATGACTGCAGCCACTTTCTCATATTCGAATGACCCTTCCGGTGGCCAATCGACAAATCTCCCTAATCCGGGCCACATAAATTGACATCGCTGTATCATCCCAGCTCTACTGCATTGTTCCTGGTCGAACACTTCGCTAAAGTGTTCCGTCATTAAGTCTAATGGAGTAGACCCACCCCCGCCCATCCTAACCTGAGTGCCAAAGGATAGCAGACAGACAGAGGGGGAAAAGGATGGTGGAGGAGTAAGGGGTCTCGTTCCACCGGACACAAAAGGGTCAACAGCCGGCCTGACCGGAATGCGGTTGCCCGATCCGAAACTGCAGGCCCAGTCACTCAACTTTCATATGCCACAAGAAACCCTCCCGTTCGGTTCCTTCGCAGAGCCTAGTGGGTTTCGGGACCTAGTCCGTATTAGCCACTGGCCAAGAGGGAGATCAAGCCTCTTCTTCGACCCTTTACCGGGTCGGTCACTACCCAGAGTATACTCGCCTGTCCGTCGTCCTCGGACGTGGCCTGCCGGCGCGCTTCTCTCCGGAGTTCGAGAAAAAAAAAAATAAAAAGGTGTCTTGCCGGAACCACACAGCCCCACCGCCAGTCAGCCGGCGTCTATCAGCCCTCCTTCGGGAGGTGGACGCTGAAATCAGTGGTGGCCACTCACCACCTACTCGGGGGGGGGGGGGGGGGGGGGGCAGATCACCCGACCCGACTGTGGCGGGGGAGGGGAAAGAATATAATCCGTTTCCCTCTATGTACTCCTGGCTGGCTCGCCAGAAAATGTAACAGAATCCTCGGCTAAGTAAATCAGGAGACAAGAGGCAAATGGTTCCGAAAACAAGGCAGCTTTATTGCTAGCAATGTACAGTACTGAGTTCAGTCTCAGGATACTGTGTGTCAGAAATCACCTGACACTCACATTTATACCTCCCTTTTGGGCCTGCGCATTAGGCTCCTTATACGTCACAGTTTGACATGCGCAGTAAACATTTGTAGTTCTTGTAGTTCTTACAGTACATACACACGTCATAATACTGAAATGATACTGGCAAAGAAAACGAAACTTATCATCCTGTTCTGCACACACACACATAATCATACAATGCCTCTTTCACAGAGGAGATAAGGCTCGTTAGGCTCAGAGACGCAGGGTGGGGGTGGCAACACACTCCCAGGCTATCTATTCATGTGGCGTCTACGTGCAGGCAGAATTCTGTGTACAAGCCTTGGCAACTAAATGTTACAAGCTGTTCTCTAATGTACCTGCATCCTGTCTCAACAGTTATTTATCTAGCAAGCGGAAGCTGACAGATTGTGGTTAAGGCACAATACAAGAAGATGTAAATGTCAAGTATAGAGTAGGCCACAAAGAAGGCAAAGTCCATAAGTAGTATGCACAGAGCTTGAGGTCGTCCTGCCAGTCCAGTGATTGCTGCAGGCCGTTTCCAGTGTTCACTTGTCCACTCCTACACAATGAGTTGAAATTTGGACTTTGTCTTTTTTAACTTATGAATGCTGTCCTTGTGTTGTTCTTTACTTGTTTAGATGGTATATACATTTACAGTAACCAACTATTCAACTATAGGGAATTTATTCAAAACCAGAGTCAGTTTTAACACATGGCTACATAAGACTCCAGAACATATGAAAAACCTTTTTTTTATTGACAATAAATGTCAATCAACCATACATAACAACATAAAATACACTCTTACCTCACGCAAACATTTGCATGCTCCAGCCATCCATCAATATTCATAATAATAGTGCACCACGCTATACATATCTCACAAGATGTTACAACTTATTATCAATAAATACATTGTAAACATAGCAATTAGGACTTGTCGACTTAATCAAAGAGTTCACCATTAACGGCTGGTTCTATAAATTGGAACCTGCGTATGTTCTGTATCAGTTGTCCTGTATTTGACTAAAGCGAGCTTAATACAATGTTGCACCATATACATTGTGAGGAATGGGTAGATAAACAGAAGGGGAAAGGGAGAAGGGGGGCCCTTCTTCCATATAGGAAGCTCAAGAGGAGCGAGGGGGACTACAGAGACTACAAATCCCAGAAGCCTGAGTTGAGAAGGAAGCAGGAGGGGGAAGACTTTCCTTCCCAGAGAAAGGGGGAGGAGGAGGCTGATTGGGAAATGAAGTCTGATGAGGGGAATGAGGCACACCTGCCGGGGGGAGGGAGTGAACGAGCATATGGACTGGCAAGCAGCAGGAGGGGAGGAGGAAACAGAGGAGATGGACTTGACAGCTTTTGCTCGTAAGAGGAAAGGGGCTAAGGAAAAGTAAGTCCTGGGGAAAACTGTATGAATTCCAGACCTAGTGGGTGGTTGTCAGGAAGCAGTGCTGACAAATGAGGGAGGTGGGTCCCTAGGGTAGCAAGTAGGAATTGCTAGCCCAAGGAGTGGATTCATATAGTAGAGAAAAAGCTTTGATCTGAAGAACATTTGAACTGGCAGGTGGAACTTTGTATTAGAATTCTACAGAAGGGGGGGAGGGAAAGAGACTGAAGGGGCCTGGGCTCAGGACAGTACGAGTAGAGAAGCATTTGGCCTCCTCACCTGGGCTGGGTACGGGGTCTGCTCTAAGTAGATGCAGGACTACCCCTAAGGGAAAGCCCCGGGGACAGAAGGGAGTTCTCTGGGCTGCACAAAGAGAAATATCCTGTTTGGTAGGCCGGTGGGCCTGGAACTAATTGGCTAACTGTCGACTAGAGTGAACTTAGTCGAGGAAGCAGGAGTTGTGGTGGAGTACTGACAAGAAGGAGCTTGCAGCAATAATAGAAGTAGGAGGATTAGCCCCAATTGGGCGGGCGAAGAAGGACAGCACAGAGGGGTGTCTAAGGGAGAGCGGACAGCACGGAGAGGTGCTAGCTGACAAATGGTGGCAGTGGTGGGATTTTGAATCGAGCCCCATGTTCCAGTGAGCCGAAGGCGGACGTGGAGGAGAGATCCAAGCCGGAAAGCTGGGGAGCTGAAACCCGCAGGCGGAAAACCCTCCAGCTTCTGGTGAGCATATCGGGAGCTGGGAGGGGTTGGAGGGAGAAGTAAGAGTGTTGTGAAAAGGCCACACTTGGTGTTTTTCTCTCCTTTTTTCTTGTAGGTGGATGGTCCAGGTAGTCGGGATGGATCCGAAGGAGATGTTCGCCTTTATGACACATCAATTCCAAAAGCAGCAAGAAATGGCACATAAGCTTATGGAGGAGTCGTTGGCGGCTTCCAGAGCTCAGCAACAACCCCTGTTGGACCTATTTCAGGAACTCCTACGAGGCGGCGGCAGAGGGCAGGTGCCGGGCGAGAACGGTGCTACTGGACGGGTCGAGGGACCTCCTGGACTGGTAGGGCATGTGGGGGTGAACTGGCTTCCGTGGGGAAAGTTGACTGAAGCAGATAACATTGAAGATTATCTGGGAGCCTTTGAGAGGGTGGCGGTAGCAGCGGGGTGGCCGCAGGAGCAATGGACGATAAGACTAGCTCCTGCTCTGTCTGGGGAGGCGTTAGCGGCCTTTCGGGCCCTACCTACAGGACACATAACAGACTATACCAGGCTGAAAGCAGCTATTTTGGACAGGTTTGGACTAAGTAAACATGCATACAGGAGGAGGTTTCGGGAGTTCAAGTGGGTAGAAGGGGAAACGCCTAGGGTGCTGGCTCAGAAATTAAGTGATTTGGCTGGGAAATGGCTAGAGCCAGAACGAAGGGCAATACAACAAATAATGGAAGATCTAGTTCTGGAGCAGTTCTTGGAGTCCTTGCCAAGGGGGCTGCAAGTAGATTTGATTAAACGGGGCTGCGGAACCCTGGAGGAAGCAATTCAGAGCATGGAGTGCTTCCTAGAATCGCAGCATTGTGCTCGCAAAGGGACCCAGCCGGTGGGTGGTCTGGGTAGTCCTAAGGGGAGCAAGGCTCCGGAAGGAAAGGCTATGAGGAGTTGGGAGGGGGGTAAGGGGGATGAGAGAATGTGTTATCGGTGTGGGAGGAAGGGCCATGTGCGGAGGGACTGTGTGGTTAAATTGCAATTGGTGGCCGGAGGGAGGAGGGGGGTCAGGCAGGAGTTCTGCCAACAAGTGGAGGTGATGGGGGTGGAGGTGGTAGGCCTGTTGGACTCCGGCGCGGATCAAACCATGATGGCCCAGTCCTTGTGGGAACAGATCAGGGTGAAAGGAGCTGGAAGGGTGGGGAGGAGGCAACAGGAGGTCACTATACAGTGTGTACATGGGGCTTCTAGTAGATACCCGCTGCGGCAGGTGAGGATAGTAGGACCGTTGGGAGCTCATTGGGTCTGGGTGGCGGTGCTGCCCAGGCTGCCTCAAACCCTTATCTTGGGCAGGGACTGGCCCCCATTCTCCCAATATTTAAGGGAGAGAGAAGGTTTAGTAGTTACTCGGTCGCAGCAGAAGGGGGAGGAGGGGCAGGAGCAGACTTTATCGGGTATATTCCCTTTCCAGATGGAGGTATTGGGGGACCCAGGGAAAACCAGAGATACCGGGGGGCATAAGAAGGCAGTTCAGCGGCAGAGAGCTCTGGCTATGAAGGAGCTGGAGCAGGAGACTAACTTCCCAGATGAGGCGGGGGAGTTAAAGGAACAATTCCCTTCTTTTGAGAGGGAGCAGCAGGCAGACCCCACTCTGCAGTATGCCTGGGAGCGAGCAAGGGAGGGGGCCAGAGGAGCTCAGGGCCCGGGTTTTGTGATTGATAAGGGACTTCTTTTCCGGGAAAATGCGGGGCAGGGAAGGGAGGACGGAAGGAGACAGTTAGTGGTGCCCCGGGGGTTTCGGGATCTACTGTTACGGCTGGCTCATGATCACCCTTTGGGGGGACATAAAGGAGCCCAGAATACTGTCTCCCAGTTGTTAAGACGCTTTTATTGGCCCGGTATATATAAAGAAGTGGGAAATTATTGTGAGTCATGTCCTTTATGCCAGAAGGTATCCGAACAGGGGCCGGGGAGGGTCCCTTTACATCCATTGCCCCGGATAGGGACTCCGCTGGGGCGGATTGCAATGGATATAATTGGACCTATTCAAAAATCTACCCGGGGTTTTGCTTACATTTTAGTGATTATGGATATGGCTACGCGATTCCCGTGGGCGGTTCCTTTACGCAGCATATCAGCCAAAGTTATTGCTGCAGAACTGATTCACATTTTTTGTGAAGTGGGGTTTCCTCGGGAGGTGCTTACTGATAGGGGGTCCAATTTTAGATCACGGGCACTCGCCCAGGTATGGGAGGCCTTCGGCATTGTCCACATTTGCACTTCTGCATATCACCCTCAAACAAATGGACTGGTAGAAAGATTTAATAAGACCTTGAAGACATTGCTTAGGAAGGGATTGGGCCCTAGCTTAGAGAAATGGGATCAGTTACTACCGTTTGTCCTTTATGTAACGAGGGAGTGTGTCCAGGCCTCTCTAGGGGTGTCCCCATTCGAGTTGTTCTTTGGGCGAGCTCCCCGGGGAGTCTTAGACATAGTGAAGGAGAGGTGGGTACCCCCGGAGCTAGAAGATAGCACCGTGGTAGCTTACCTACACGATCTAAAGGAGCGCCTGAGGCGGTTGTGGGCCTACTCTAGAGAGAAATTGCAGGAGGCCCAGCAATATCAGAAAGCTTCATATGACAAAAAAACTCAAGAAAGGGAGGTTGGAATAGGGGATAAAGTGCTGATTATGGTCTCGGATAATCCTCACAAATTTAGTGGTAACTGGAGAGGACCGATGACGGTAATCAGACGATTGGGGCCGGTTACTTATGAGGTGAGGAATGAGCAGGGTAGGAAACAGACTTATCATGTCAATTTAATCAAACCCTGGCATGCCAGAGAAGTATGTTGGGCCTCTGCAGAGGACTTAGTGGAGGAGGATCTAGGTCCCCAGATATCTGAGATGAATTTCAAGGGGGAGGTGCGAGTAGGAGAGGAGTTAGACAGACACCAAAAGGAGCAAATAAAGGCTCTTTTGGGGGAATTTACAGATGTGCTGACTCCTTGCCCAGGGGAAACGCATTTGATTGTACATGATATCATTACCGGGGAAGGGAAGGTGATAAGGCAGAGGCCACATAGGTTGTCTCCCAGAAAGCAGCAGGAGGTGAATAGGCAAGTCAGAGAGATGTTGAAGTTGGGAGTGATTGAGGAGTCACATAGCCCCTGGGCAAGCCCGGTCGTGCTCGTGCCCAAAACTGACGGAACATGGCGCCTTTGTATGGATTTCCGGCAAATTAATGCCCTCTCGGCGCCAGATGCGTATCCGATGCCGAGAATAGAGGAATTGCTGGATAGACTAGGGTCAGCCCAGTATTTGTCAACACTTGACATGACAAAAGGCTATTGGCAAATTCCGCTCTCTGCTGAAGCCAGGCCGAAAACAGCATTTTGTACTCCTCTCGGCCTGTTTCAGTTCAAACGGATGCCATTTGGTTTGAATTCGGCTGCAGCGTCCTGCCAACGCCTGTTAGATCAGGTGTTGAGACCGCACCAAGCTTGTGCAGCAGCCTATCTAGATGATGTCATCATTCATAGTCAGGACTGGGAGTCGCATCTGTTTCAGGTGGGGGAGGTATTGAAGGCTTTCAGGGAAGCCGGGCTTACTCTTAATCCCCAGAAATGTCATTTTGCTCAGAGGGAGGTGAAGTATTTGGGCTATAAAGTAGGGAACGGACAGATAAGGCCGTTACAGGGGAAAGTGGAAAGTATTCAACTGTTTCCGCGACCCGAGTCCAAGAAATTGTTGAGGGGATTTTTGGGGCTAGTGGGGTATTATCGAAGATTCATTCCTCACTTCGCTTCCTTGGCCGCTCCCTTGACGGAAATGTTAAAAAAAGACAGGCCCCATCGGTTAAGGTGGGGAGAAGCAGAGCAAGGAGCATTTGTGGCCCTTCGGCAAGCGCTATGTGAGGAACCAGTGCTTAGGGCAGTAGATTTCGATAGGGAATTTATCCTGCACACTGATGCTTCGGGTACCGGGTTGGGGGCGGTGCTCTCGCAAGCTTATGGGGAGGAGGAACACCCGGTGTTATATTTAAGCAGGAAATTGCTCCCCCATGAAACAAAGTATGCAACCATTGAGAGGGAATGTCTGGCAGTAAAATGGGCCATACAGAAATGTCAATTCTACCTGGATGGGAGGCCATTCAAATTGTTTACTGACCATGCTCCTTTAAAGTGGTTAGCACAAATGAAGGATAGCAATGCGAGACTGACGAGGTGGTATCTAGCATTACAGCCCTTTCAGTATCGCATTGAGCACAGGGCAGGGAAGTTGCTGCCCCATGTAGATGTTCTGAGTAGGATTGCTAGCCCTGACGGAGAAAGTAGGAGGAGGCAGCGGGCTAGCAATCACTTAAAGGGGGGGGTATGTGAGGAATGGGTAGATAAACAGAAGGGGAAAGGGAGAAGGGGGGCCCTTCTTCCATATAGGAAGCTCAAGAGGAGCGAGGGGGACTACAGAGACTACAAATCCCAGAAGCCTGAGTTGAGTAGGAAGCAGGAGGGGGAGGACTTTCCTTCCCAGAGAAAGGGGGAGGAGGAGGCTGATTGGGAAATGAAGTCTGATGAGGGGAATGAGGCACACCTGCCGGGGGAGGGAGTGAACGAGCATATGGACTGGCAAGCAGCAGGAGGGGAGGAGGAAACAGAGGAGATGGACTTGACAGCTTTTGCTCGTAAGAGGAAAGGGGCTAAGGAAAAGTAAGTCCTGGGGAAAACTGTATGAATTCCAGACCTAGTGGGTGGTTGTCAGGAAGCAGTGCTGACAAATGAGGGAGGTGGGTCCCTAGGGTAGCAAGTAGGAATTGCTAGCCCAAGGAGTGGATTCATATAGTAGAGAAAAAGCTTTGATCTGAAGAACATTTGAACTGGCAGGTGGAACTTTGTATTAGAATTCTACAGAAGGGGGGGAGGGAAAGAGACTGAAGGGGCCTGGGCTCAGGACAGTACGAGTAGAGAAGCATTTGGCCTCCTCACCTGGGCTGGGTACGGGGTCTGCTCTAAGTAGATGCAGGACTACCCCTAAGGGAAAGCCCCGGGGACAGAAGGGAGTTCTCTGGGCTGCACAAAGAGAAATATCCTGTTTGGTAGGCCGGTGGGCCTGGAACTAATTGGCTAACTGTCGACTAGAGTGAACTTAGTCGAGGAAGCAGGAGTTGTGGTGGAGTACTGACAAGAAGGAGCTTGCAGCAATAATAGAAGTAGGAGGATTAGCCCCAATTGGGCGGGCGAAGAAGGACAGCACAGAGGGGTGTCTAAGGGAGAGCGGACAGCACGGAGAGGTGCTAGCTGACAACATATACTATAAGAATATTCTTCAGGCTATAATAATGTTCCCAATTGATGAAAAGTATCACTGAGAATATCCAAACCCCAAAATTGGGTTGGCTGGGGACATGCATCCGTGCTTGTAAACATCAAACTGCCGGTTCCCCGATGCTGATCGGCATTTCGTCTCCTTCCTCAGGAGGAACCAAAGCTGTAACAATATTATTGCACATCAACCACTACATATTCATCTTAAATTTAAACAAATATTGTAAATCAGCATTTTAAAGTGTACTTACAAATAATCCTATATCAGGCTGCACGCCTACGTGGTAATCGGCCGGGCTTCCGCCCAAGAATCGCACCACCGGAAACTGTTGCACGCCGGCCCCATGATCTCATGAGTTAAATACTAAGGGACCCTTGCGTGAAAGCACGCAATCACAAATACGTCACACCCACTCAACCTCCAAATTGAGGCCGTGCGGTGTTACCGTGCCCCATGTATAAATATATCGCTGCTCAAGTAAAAGTAAACGAGCACTAATGTCCCCGCTTCTGTTGGTGGGTAAAATCTGGGACAATACAACACATTGAAGCTGGTCAATGGTATGGTTGTATCGCTGCCAATGGGACACCAGCGGGTTCTCCCTTTTACCTTATCGTAAATTGCTAACATGCTCTGCCAACCGATTCTTTAGCTGTCTCTTTGTGTGGCCTATGTAATATAGTGCACATGGGCACCAAATACAATAAACAACACACTCACTAATGCATGTAGTGTTATGTCTTAAAAAGAATTGTCTATCACTATGTGGGATGTCAATCACACTGGTGTCCACAGAATGGCAGCAATACACACATTTACCACACGGGGAATGTCTACCCGTGTTACTATGCTGTTTAGGAAGTTTGAGCAGCTCCCCTATGTTGGCCTGCCGAGCGTACGCCACCTTCGGTCGTTCCCTGAACTCTGAATGAACAGACAGAACGTGCCAGTACCTGTGGATGATTGAAGAGATGCCCACTGCTCTGTATGAGAAAGGAATGACACATGCCACTGTGTTGCTAGAGGAGACCTGGCCTGAATGGAACAACCAAGGACGATAGGCATATAACGCCCTCTTATATGCGCTCCGTATGACCTGCTTCGGATATCCACGCTCTACAAATCTATCCATCATATCGCGAGCCTGAGTCTTGAACTCAATAACAGAAGAACATAAGCGACGTAACCTTAAAAATTGACCAACAGGAACACCTCTCTTCAGAGCCTTATGATGAAAGCTCTGGTAATGGAGAAGGGTGTTCCTGTCAGTCGACTTGCGATAAATGGTAGTGTCAAACCCGCTGTCCGGTGTTCTAATAATCTTAATGTCCAAGAAATCAAGCTCATGAGTATCCACTCTAGAAGTGAATTTAATATTAACATCAACATCATTGAGGGATTCAATAAAGGCATTAAGAGCACTAAGAGGGCCTCGCCAAAACAAAATAACGTCGTCAATGTACCTTTTCCACATGACAACATAGCGGTACCAGCTCGAAGTATATACATGAATTTTCTCATATTGGGTCATGTACAGACAAGTCAAGGAAGGTGCGACAGTAGCACCCATCGCAACTCCCCGGGTCTGTACATAAAACTGATCACAAAATTGAAAATAATTATGACCAATCACCAAGGTTAGTAATGTTTTCAACACTTCGATTTTAGGCAGAGGCATTTGTAGATCAATCAAATGATCACATGCTAACTTTATGGCCTGTGCCTGCGGGATGTTGGTATATAAGGCAACAACATCCAGCCCCACCATATAGAAATCATCACCACAACAAGGTTCCAATTGTTCTAATATTTGGATAAAATGCATGGAGTCTTGAACGTAAGATTTAGCTCTTTTAACTAAAGGATTAAGTAACCTGTCAATATATTTAGATATGGGTTCTAATAACGAGTCTCTTGTCGAGACTATTATAGCCTGAAGAATATTCTTATAGTATATGTATATGGTGCAACATTGTATTAAGCTCGCTTTAGTCACATACAGGACAACTGATACAGAACATACGCAGGTTCCAATTTATAGAACCAGCGTTAATGGTGAACTCTTTGATTAAGTCGACAAGTCCTAATTGCTATGTTTACAATGTATTTATTGATAATAAGTTGTAACATCTTGTGAGATATGTATAGCGTGGTGCACTATTATTATGAATATTGATGGATGGCTGGAGCATGCAAATGTTTGAGTGAGGTAAGAGTGTATTTTATGTTGTTATGTATGGTTGATTGACATTTATTGTCAATAAAAAAAAGGTTTTTCATATGTTCTGGAGTCTTATGTAGCCATATACATTTACAGCTCAACTGGAGGCGGTTTTTTAGATGTTGACTTTTCAAACTGAGGCGAGTTACATTCAGGTACAGTAGGTATTTTCCTTTCCACAGAAGACTTGCATCATATATTTTTGTACTTATAAGTACATAAGTATTGCCATACTGGGACAGACTAAAGATCCATCAAGCCCAGCATCCTGTTTCCAACAGTGGCCAATCGAGGTCACAAATACCTGGCAAGATCCAAAAAAAGTACTTAAGGCAATGTGTTTGTAGTTAAGTAAGTTACCCAAGATCAGGATGCCCTTTCTGAGACTCAGGGGCATCTTTTTACCAAACAGCATCAAAATTTCTTATACTTCTAGATAGAGATGACTCCAGACGTATACAGAAATAGACACTGATATACTGATGTCAAAAGATGTTTTATTTTTTTCACAGTAATAAAAAAAACAAAAAGCATGAACACAAAGGGCCATAAGCAGCATGACCTGATCCAGTTATGCATGCAAGTACTGTAAATGCAGTCCAGGATTCCCAGGATTCAGAGGGGTAAAATTAGGACTGGATTAGTTTGAAGGACTGCATTATTCAGGATAATCCTAGAAGCACAATACACTATTAAGAAAAGCCATCAACTCATTCATCATTTTAATTCACTATTTTATTTCCTGTAAGCACAGAATTAGACCCATTTTTGGGATAACTCATATCTTATCCTTGCAGCAGGCAACTTAAGATGCTGCAGATTAGCAGGGAAGTGCTAAACTGCTAAAGACAAAAGCCATAAATTTAGGGCTAACTTCTCCAGCAGAATACAGTCTGCATTAGCTTCTGGTAAGTGCTAATTCTTAAACTACTTGGAAAGAAAAACAAGTTTTGAACATACTCAGAAATCATCTTCTGTACTGTATGTTTATTTATTTGTTGCACTTGTATCCCACATTTTCCCACCTATTTGCAGGCTCAATGTGGCTTACAAAATGTTACAACGACATTCACATTAATAGGATAAGAATTTCAGAATATAGATACAGATAAGGTGCATAAGAATATCATGGCAATTATATTAGCAGAATAATAATTTCAGAATTGTTGCAAATAAAGGTGTATAAGTATATCATGTAGGATTGGAAGTGGATAAATAGATAAAACATAATATAATGATAACGGACAAGATATAATATTCAGTAATGAGGATGTAAATAAAATAAACAAATTAGGCAGTAGGCATTGCAGCATGCGTCCACTACCATTTACCGCTGGGTAATATTTTCTACCACGTGTTTTCGGCATGTGCCAAATTCAAAATTACTGCCCAGGGAACATGGTAGCTGGGTCGTAATGCTGATTTGGCGTGCGCTGGACACACGAAGGCCCTTATGTGCCTTTGTAAAAGGGCCCCTCAATGCGAAGAAGACCACTCAATTCCCATGGGCTTCTTCACACTGCTTTGTAAAAGGAGCCTTTAGTTTGCTGTTTCCCTCATTTAATATTCTGGACTTTTATAATGATTTTTAAATTTGAGTATGGGTAGTAGTGATGGTTTTATATAAAATACATCTAGAAGCAACATTTTTCCAAATATGATGAACAGTGCAAAATACATCAAAAGGATAATTTTTGATTAAAAATGGATTTTGTACCTTCTTTTGATATTCTGTAACAATGGGAAAGCACAACAAATTGGGAAGATGCTCATTAATGTGATATCTCCAATCCTGTGACAAAGAAAGATGTTTCTGTAGGAATCTTTCTTCATCACCACTCCTTTATGTTTTATGAGTTGCAAACAGAAGACGCCAGTTGCCAGGGCCGCCGAGAGCCGGGCCCGGGACAAGACAACCCCCGGGCCCCCCCACCACCCGAGGTCGCCGCCCACCTGAAGTCGCCGGGCCCCCCCTCCACCCGCTACCAGGCCCGGAACTAACCTTAAGCCTCCTTCTTTCACTTCGTGCAAGCAGCAGCAGGGCAGACCTCTCCTCCTTCCTTCTGTGCCCCGCCCTCGCGGACGTTACGTCAGGCGAGGGCGGGACACGGAAGGAAGGAGTGGCCTGCCCTGCTGCTGCTTGCGCGAAGTGAAAGAAGGAGGCTTAAGGTTAGTTCCGGAGCAAGGTGGGCGGGCCACACTGCAGCGGCGTCGTCGGGCCCCCCCCTGGAGGCCCGGGCCCGGGGATATTTGTCCCCCCTGTCCCCCCCTCTCGGCGGCCCTGCCAGTTGCTAGAGAGTGTGAATTCTGAGCCCTAAGCACAGTTTTGGTGGTTTAACATCTCTCATGAACTGTAAGCTCACTGACTTCAGAAAACAGACTCTAGATCCCTCGGTCTTGCTTCTGCTGCTGTGAAACCATGGCCTCTTGTGGCATGCAGGCATTCTTTTGCCATCGGTCAGTGTGAGGGGCTCTATATCTCACTGATCTCTTGAACTTCTTGCAGCCGTTGTTCTAAACGGTCCAGCTTGGCGAGATTCTCTTTTAGTAACTTATTGTTCGGGACCAGCAATAATGCTTTCTCATAATAGCCACGTGCAAATATATAATTTCCCTATTAAGACAAAAAGACACAAAAAATACAATGCAGTATAGAATTGGGTGAAGATCTGAAAATTGAAAAACATGAAAAAGGATTAGTTTTTCTATCTGTAACTCAAGGTATTTTTTGAGATGCCGTCTTTCCAAGCAGATACTATTTGTGTGTGTATGTGGTCTTTATATGCTTTCATAAAGCTGTTTTTTCCTTCTTTACACCTATCCTTTTGTGTCATCTAAGATGAACTGTTTTCAAAGGTACTGTATTGATTTATGTTTAAATCATCTTTATTATTATAACAACAAGGTACCATCCTGAACAGTCAAATTGCAATGCAAACTCCAAGCTACTCTTCCCCCCTCCGCCCCACCCTCTATAACTCCCCCCCAATCCCTTCCCATAACCCTCTCCCTCCCCATCAGCACCGGCGTCCGGATCACATATGTAAAGTGTACAGTCTAGTTTAAGATTCTGCTTCGAGCTGCAGGTTGCAGAGTGTCCCAAAATCGTGCCCAGATCTGTTGCAAGCGTTGGCCCTTGCTAGATGATAGGTCTTTAATCTCACATCTCTCCAATTTTAGCAATTCAATCATGTGCATCCGCCATATTCCAATGGAGGGTGGCCTCTGTTCTCTCCAGTTAAGTAGGGTGACCTTTTTCCCCACTAATATCGCCTTTTGCAGAAAAGGTTTAAATCCAGAAAGTGTAGGTTTTGTGTGTTTGTATATATCAAAGAGAATCAGTGGCTGTTTCTGTATAGTGCAGCCCCAGTATCTTTGTATTTCTGCTATCACTTGGGCCCAAAAGTGCAAGATTCTTGGACATAGCCAGAACATGTGTCCGTGGGTAGCAGTGGGCTTCTTGCATCTGGGGCATGCACCTGAGCTGCCAAACCCTGCTTTGCATGCCCTCATTGGGGAGATGTAATGCGAATTTATATTGTAGTTCTCAGTTCTGAGTGAAAGTGGAGGTGCGCTGAGCAGAGATCAAAAAGCTTCGCAATACCTCCTCTGTCACCTCCGCCTCCAAATCCTTAGACCAAGTCTGCGCTCTTCCCCTAAAGTCTATGTCCTCTGTAGAGTCCTGTAAAAACCGGTGGTGAAATCTTAGAGGCACCATATTCTGTGATCCCAATGTCATTGCAGTATTTAGGGTATCTTGCACGTTTTCGCTGAGATTGGTCCAGCCCAAGGCTGATACATAATGTTGTAATTGTAGATATGCGTAGTGGTCTGAGGGTGGGATATGAAATTCTTGTTGCAGTTCCAAAAAGGGACGAATTTTCCCTTCCTCAGATATAGCGAGGTTACTTACCTGTAGCAGGTTTTCTCCGAGGACAGCAGGCTGATTGTTCTCACTGATGGGTGACATCCGACGGCAGCCCCAGGATCGGAAGATCTTCCTAGCAACAAGTTTTGCTAGCCCTCGCGTGCACATGCGCACCGCGCATGCGCGACCATCTTCCCGCCCTTAGCGCGAGCGTGTCCCTCAGTCAAATAGAAAGCAAAAGTCAAGGGAAGACACAACTCCAAAGGGGAGGTGGGTGGGTATGTGAGAACAATCAGCCTGCTGTCCTCGGAGAATACCTGCTACAGGTAAGTAACCTCGCATTCTCCGAGGACAAGCAGGCTGCATGTTCTCACTGATGGGGTATCCCTAGCCCCCAGGCTCACTCAAAACAACAAACATTGGTCAATTGGGCCTTGCAACGGCGAGGACATAACTGAGATTGACCTAACAGTAACAACTAACTGAGAGTGCAGCCTGGAACAGAAGAAAAATGGGCCTAGGGGGGTGGAGTTGGATTCTAAACCCCAAACAGATTCTGCAGCACCGACTGCCCGAACCGACTGTCGCGTCGGGTATCCTGCTGTAGGCAGTAATGAGACGTGAATGTGTGGACAGAAGACCATGTTGCAGCCTTGCAAATCTCTTCAATAGTGGCTGACTTCAAGTGGGCCACTGACGCTGCCATGGCTCTAAAACTATGAGCCATGACATGACCCTCAAGAGTCAGCCCAGCTTGGGCGTAAGTGAAGAAAATGCAATCTGCTAGCCAATTCGAGATGGTGTGTTTCCCGACAGCCACTCCCCTTCTGTTGGGATCAAAAGAAACAAATATTTGGGCGGACTGTCTGAAGGGGCTTGTCCGCTCCAGGTAGAAGGCCAATGCTCGCTTGCAGTCCAATAACTGACGTTCAGCAGGGCGGGTATGAAGTTCAGGAAAAAATGTTGGCAAGACAATTGACTGGTTCAGATGGAACTCTGACACCACCTTCGGCAAGAACTTAGGGTGAGTGCGGAGGACTACTCTGTTATGATGAAATTTGGTATAAGGAGCAAGAGCTACCAGGGCTTGAAGCTCACTGACTCTGCGAGCTGAAGTGACTGCCACCAAGAAAAGGACCTTCCAGGTCAAGTACTTCAGATGGCAGGAGTTCAGTGGCTCAAAAGGAGGTTTTATCAGTTGGATGAGAACGACGTTGAGATCCCATGACACTGTGGAGGCTTGACAGGGGGCTTTGACAAAAGCAAACCTCTCATGAAGCGAACAACTAAAGGCTGTCCCGAGATCGGCTTACCCTCTACATGATCATGAAAAGCACTAATTGCGCTAAGGTGAACCCTTACAGAGTTGGTCTTGAGACCAGACTCGGACAAGTGCAGAACGTATTCAAGCAGGGTCTGTGTAGGACAAGAACGAGGATCTAGGGCCTTGCTGTCACACCAGACGGCAAACCTCTTCCACTTGAAAGAATAACACCTTTTCGTGGAATCTTTCCTGGAAGCAAGCAAGGCTCGGGAGACACCCTCAAAAAGACCCAAAGAGGCAAAGTCTACGCTCTCAACATCCAGGCCGTGAGAGCCAGGGACTGGAGGTTGGGGTGCAGAAGCGCCCCTTCGTTCTGTGTGATGAGGGTTGGAAAACACTCCAATCTCCACGGTTCTTCGGAGGACAACTCCAGAAGAAGAGGGAACCAGATCTGACGCGGCCAGAAGGGCGCGATCAGAATCATGGTTCCACGGTCCTGCTTGAGTTTCAGCAAAGTCTTCCCTACCAAGGGAATGGGAGGATACGCATACAGGAGGCTCTTCCCCCAATGAAGGAGAAAGGCATCCGACGCTAGTCTGCCGTGGGCCTGAAGTCTGGAACAGAACTGAGGGACCTTGTAGTTGACCTGAGTGGCAAAAAGATCTACCAAGGGGGTGCCCCACGCTTGAAAGATCTTGCGAACTACTCTTGAGTTGAGAGACCACTCGTGAGGTTGCATTATCCTACTCAACCTGTTGGCCAGACTGTTGTTTACGCCTGCCAGATATGTAGCTTGGAGAAACATGCCATGTTGGCGAGCCCAAAACCACAACCTGACGGTTTCCTGACACAGAGGGCAAGATCCGGTGCCCCCCTGCTTGTTGATGTAATACATGGCAACCTTATTGTCTGAATTTGAATAATTTGATGAGACAGCCGATCTCTGGAAGGCTTTTAGTGCGTTCCAGACCGCTCGCAACTCCAGGAGGTTGATCTGAAAACCTATTTCCTGGAGGGACCAACAGCCTTGGGTGTGGAGGCCATCGACATGAGCTCCCCACCCCAGGAGAGACGCATCCGTTGTCAGCACTTTTTGCAGCTGAGGAATTTGAAAGGGACGTCCCAAGGTCAAATTGGAGCGAATTGTCCACCAATGTAGGGATGTGAGAAAAACTGTGGACAGTTGGATCACGTCCTCTAGATTCCCCGCAGTTTGATAGCACTGGGAAGCTAGGGTCCATTGAGCTGA
The DNA here is from genome assembly GCF_901765095.1 of Microcaecilia unicolor. Taxonomy (NCBI): domain Eukaryota; kingdom Metazoa; phylum Chordata; class Amphibia; order Gymnophiona; family Siphonopidae; genus Microcaecilia; species Microcaecilia unicolor. The sequence goes on along the minus strand of NC_044039.1, from coordinate 61,666,631 downwards.
TCTCATGTGAAGACGGGCCATGGGAGTCACATGAACTGTGGAGGCCATGTGGCCGAGCAATCTCAACATCTGCCGAGCTGTGATCTGCTGAGATGCTCGTACCCAGGAAACAAGGGACAGGAGATTGTCTGTCCTCGCCTTGGGAAGGTAGGCATGAGCCTTCTGGGAGTCTAGCAGAGCCCCTATGAATTCGAGTCTTTGAACTGGAAGAAGGTGGGACTTTGAATAATTTATCACAAACCCTAGTAGCTCCAGGAGTTGAATAGTCATCTGCATAGATTGTAGAGCTCCTGCCTCCGAGGTGTTCTTCACCAGCTAATCGTTGAGATAAGGGAACACATGAACTCCCAGTCTGCGCAGAGACGCCGCCACAACCGCCAGGCATTTTGTGAACACTCTGGGCGCAGAGGCGAGACCAAAGGGCAGCACACAGTACTGAAAGTGCTGTGTTCCCAGACGGAATCGAAGATACTGCCTGTGAGCTGGCAGTATCAGAATGTGAGTGTAAGCATCCTTCAAGTCCAGAGAGCATAGCCAATCGTTTTTCTGAATCATGGGAAGAAGGGAGCCCAGGGAAAACATCCTGAACTTTTCTCGGACCACATATTTGTTCAGGGCCCTTAGGTCTAGGATGGGACACATCCCCCCTGTTTTCTTTTCCACAAGGAAGTACCTCGCCTTCCTGCCCCGGTGGCACGGGCTCGACCGCATTGGTGCTGAGAAGGGCGGAGAGTTCCTCTGCAAGTACCTGCTTGTGCTGGAAGCTGAAGGACTGAGCTCCCGGAGGACAATTTGGAGGTTTTGAGATCAAATTGAGAGAGTGTCCTAGCCAGACTATTTGAAGAACCCACCGGTCGGAGGTTACAAGAGGCCACCTTTGGTGAAAAAATTGTAACCTCCCTCCCACTGGCAGGTCATCCGGCATGGACACTTTTATCTCGGCTATGCTCACCTGGAGCCAGTCAAAAGCCCGTCCCTTGCTTTTGCTGGGGAGCTGCAGGGGCCTGTGGAGGCACACGCTGTTGACGAGAACAAGCGCTGGGGCTTAGCCTGAACAGGCTGGCGGGCAGATGGATTGTACCTGCGTTTATTATAAGCATAGGGAGCAGTCCTCCTGCCCGCATAAAAACTTCTGAGAAGTTCTGAGAGAAGAGGACATTTCTCTGGCAGTTATTTTCTGTTCCTTGGCTGCTGGAGAGTTAGCTCCTCCAGCGACCTCAATTAACTGATAATTAAGGTGTGGGGAAGTAGAATATTTGCATAGGTTGCTGAATCAGCTTCAAAGAGCCTGTTTAAAAGAGGCCCCTTAGATTCAAAACTATATAAAGAGGAAAGGTCCCACTGAACTTTCTTTCTGAGAAGTTCTGAGAGAAGAGGACATTTCTCTGGTAAGTGAATGCTACTTTGCTTTGTGCTTTGGGAACTTAAAGATTGTGGTTTAAAGGAGGAATTGTAGGTTAGTGTAAGGCAAAAATAAAAATATAAAAAGCAAATTTTAACAACTAATCTCCATAGTCTTTTCAACTTAGTTTTAAAAGCTTTGTACCACAGCATTAACAGATAGAATCTAACAGTCACTGCAGGATCTAATATATTATATAAACTAAATGACACTTTTATATTAGGCTAATATCCTTAATACTGTAGCAAGTTTTAAATTATTGAAAAACTCAAAAACACTAAGATTGAGTCAGCAGTCCAGCAGCGAGAGGGGTGCTATCCAGTCTTTTGCATTGAGTGTCACAAGTATGATTATCTCCCAGTTGGTGAGATGTCATATGTGTGTGCCCGATGCAAAGAGCTCCTAGCTCTTAGAGAACGTGTCGATTCTCTTGAGGCTAGAGTAGCAGACTTGGTAGAGCTGAGGGAGACAGAGCAGTACATAGAGGAGACCTACAGGGATGTTGTAGAGAAGTCCCACCTCCAGTCTGGTAGCCCTTGTGCTACCCTGGAGGAGGGAGGTCTCCTAGAAGGACAGCATCACCCTGGTGAAGTAGGAAGTACTCCTGTAGCCAGGACCTGCTCACCAGGGGATGTACTATTCTCTCGCACCGAGGATATGTCTCCAAGTGCTGCCCGGGAGGGAAAGGTTAGGACAGCTGTTGTAGTTGGTGATTCGATCATTAGGCATATAGATAGCTGGGTGGCTGGTGGACGTGAGGATCGCCTGGTGACTTGCCTGCCTGGTGCGAAGGTGGCGGACCTCATGCGTCACCTAGATAGGATTCTAGATAGTGCTGGAGAGGAGTCTGCTGTCTTGGTACATGACATAGGGAAATGTGGGAGAGAGGTTCTGGAAGCCAAATTTAGGCTCTGAGGTAGAAAGCTCAAATCCAGATCCTCTAGGGTAGCATTTTCTGAAATGCTACCTGTTCCACGCCCTGGGCCCAAGAGACAGGCAGAGCTCCGGAGTCTCAATGCGTGGATGAGATGATGGTGCAGGGAGGAGGGTTTTAGATTTGTTAGGAACTGGGCAACATTCTGGGGAAGGGGGTGCCTATTCCGAAAGGATGGGCTCCACCTTAACCAGAGTGGGACCAGGCTGCTGGCGTCGGCATTTAAAAAGGAGATAGAGCAGCTTTTAAACTAGAAATGGGGGGAAGGCTGACAGTCGCTCAAAAGCGCATGGTTCGGGATAAGGTATCTTGCAAAGATACCTCACAAACAGGGAAGACAGGGTTTCTGGATAGTGAGGTTGCACAACAGACCGTGGTAGGCCAGGTGCCCTTAAATACAACTAAAGATCAGACAAAAGATGGCAAATCAGTAGTGTCCAGTACTAAGCATCATGCAAATAGGAACAACAAACATACTCTGAAATGTCTATATGTAAATGCTAGGAGTCTAAGAAATAAGATGGAATATATTGCACTAAATGAAAAATTGGATATAAAAGGCATTACTGAGACCTGGTGGAAGGAGGATAACCAATGGGACACTGTCATACCGGGGTACAAAGTGATAGGGTGGACCGGATTGGTGGAGGGGTAGCATTGTATATTAACAAGAGCCTTGACTCAGATAGATTACAAATTCAGCAGGACACAGATCACACCTTTGAATCATTGTGGGTTGAAATTCCATGTATAAAAGGGAAAAGGACGGTGATAGGAGTGTACTACCGTCCGCCTTGCCAGGATGAGCAGGTAGACGCAGAAATGATAAAAGAAATCAGAGACGCAAACAAAATGGGCAATGTGATAATAAAGGGTGACTTCAATTATCCAAATATAGACTGGGTAAATGTAACATCAGGACACACTAGAGAGGTACAATTCCTTGATGAAATCAAGGACAGCTTTATGGAGCAGCTGGTGCAGGAGCCGACGAGAAAAGGAAAAATTCTAGACTTGGTCCTTAGTGGAGCGCATGATCTGGTGAGGGACGTTATGGTACTGGGGCCGCTTGATAACAGTGATCATAATATGATCAGTTTTCATGTCAACCTTGAAGTAACTATACACAGGAAGTCAAATACGTTAGCGTTGAACTTTAAAAAAGGAGACTATGATAAAATGAGAAGAACGGTGGAAAACTACTTAGGGGGACAACTGAGAGGGTAAAAACTGTACAACAGGCATGGATGCTGTTCAAAAATACCATCCTGGAGGCCAAGGCCAAACATATTCCACTAATTAGAAAAGAAAGACAGAACTCCAAAAGACAGCCGGCCTGGTTGAAAAGTGAGGTGAAGGAAGCTATTAGGGCTAAAAGAAATGCCTTCAGAAAATGGAAGAAGGAACTGTCTGAAAATAACAAGAAGCAGCATAAGGAGTGTCAAAGCAAATGCAAGGCGCAGATAAAGAAGGCCAAGAGGGATTACGAAAAAAAGATAGCATTAGAGGCAAAAAAACATAGTAAACATTTTTTCGGTATATTAAAAGCAGGAAGCCGGCAAAAGAATCAGTTGGGCCGCTGGATGACCGAGGGGTAAAAGGGGCGATCAAGGAAGACAAAGACGTAGAGGAGAGATTGAATGAATTCTTTGCTTCGGTCTTCACCAAGGAAGACTTGGGTGGGATACCGGTATCAGAAATTATATTTCAAGCAGACGAGTCGGAGAAACTTACTGACTTCACGGCAAACCTGGAGGATGTAATGGGGCAGTTCAGCAAACTGAAGAGTAGCAAATCTCCTGGACTGGATGGTATTTATCCTAGAGTACTGATAGAACTGAAAAATGAGCTTGCGGAGCTACTGCTAGTGATATGCAATTTATCCTTAAAATCGAGCATGGTACCGGATGATTGGAGGGTGGCCAATGTAACGCCCATTTTTAAAAAAGGTTCCAGGGGAGATCGGGAAATTATAGACCGGTGAGTCTGACGTCGGTGCCGGGGAAAATGGTAGAGGCTATTATTAAAAACAAAATTACAGAGCACATCCAAGGACATGGATTACTGAGAGCGAGTCAGCACGGCTTTTGTGTGGGGAAATCTTGCCTGACCAATTTACTTCAATTCTTTGAAGGAGTAAACAAACATGTGGACAAAGGGGAGCCGGTTGATATTGTGTATCTGGATTTTCAAAAGGTGTTTGACAAGGTACCTCATGAAAGGCTACAGAGGAAATTGGAGGGTCATGGGATAGGAGGAAAAATCCTATTGTGGATTAAAAACTGGTTGAAGGATAGGAAACAGAGTGGGGTTAAATGGGCAGTATTCACAATGGAGAAGGGTAGTTAGTGGGGTTCCTCAGGGGTCTGTGCTAGGACCGCTGCTTTTTAATATATTTATAAATGATTTAGAGATGGGAGTAACTAGCGAGGTAATTAAATTTGCTGATGACACAAAGTTATTCAAAGTTGTTAACTCGCGACAGGATTGTGAAAAATTACAGAAGGACCTTACGAGACTGGGAGACTGGGCGGCTAAATGGCAGATGACGTTTAATGTGAGCAGGTGCAAGGTGATGCATGTGGGAAAAAAGAACCCGAATTATAGCTACGTCATGCAAGGTTCCACGTTAGGAGTTACGGACCAGGAAAGGGATCTGGGTGTCGTCGTTGATAATACACTGAAACCTTCTGCTCAGTGTGCTGCTGCGGCTCGGAAAGCGAATAGAATGTTGGGTATTATCAGGAAAGGTATGGAAAACAGGTGTGAGGATGTTATAATGTCGTTATATCGCTCCATGGTGCGACCGCACCTTGAGTATTGTGTTCAATTCTGGTCGCCGCACCTCAAGAAAGATATAGTGGAATTGGAAAAGGTGCAGCGAAGGGCGACTAAAATGATAGCAGGGATGGGACGACTTCCCTATGAAGAAAGACTAAGGAGGCTAGGGCTTTTCAGCTTGGAGAAGAGACGGCTGAGAGGAGACATGATAGAGGTATATAAAATAATGAGTGGAGTGGAACAGGTGGATGTGAAGCGTCTGTTCACGCTTTCCAAAAATACTAGGACTAGGGGGCATGCGATGAAACTACAGTGTAGTAAATTTAAAACAAATTGGAGAAAATTTTTCTTCACCCAACGCGTAATTAAACTCTGGAATTCGTTGCCGGAGAACGTGGTGTAGGTGGTTAGCTTGGCAGAGTTTAAAAAGGGGAAGACGGTTTCCTAAAGGACATGTCCATAAACCGCTACTAAATGGACTTGGGAAAAATCCACAATTCCAGGAATAACATGTATAGAATGTTTGTACGTTTGGGAAGCTTGCCAGGTGTCTATCAGTCAACGAGATAGTCCGGTTGTACCGCGTGCACTTCTTAAAGCTGCTGGCAGGCTTCGAGGACATGGGCGGAAAAATCGCGCCGGCGAGGTCTAAGTTCACAATGGTGGCAAAGAAGACACCAAAAAAGGGAAAAACCCAAACGGGCGGCCAAAATAGGCCGCACATGACAAGAAAAAGAAAACTTACAGGAAAAAAGTAAAGAAAATAAGGGAACTTTTTTTTTTTGAGAGAAGATGGAAACAAATGAAAGTCGTAACACACACGCCAAAAATCGGCGAAAAAATGCGGCGAAACGCTGCGAGGGTCTCTTCTGGGGTGCAGAACACCTGAAAACAGCCGTCCTGAGCCACGGAAAGAAAAAGACTGAGGGACACGCTCATGCTATGGGTGGGAAGACGGTCGCACGCGAGGCCTAGCAAAATTTGTTGCTAGGAAGATCTTCTGATCCTGGGGCTGCCGTCGGACGTCACCCATCAGTGAGAACAATCAGCCTGCTTGTCTTCAGAGAATTCTTGATACAGATAGTAAATCCCCAACCTCTGCCAACAAGCAAATGCTGCAGATGACGAGCCTGCTGTAAAATCTGGATTGTTATACACTGGCAAAAAGGGTGTAGATGACCACTCAAAATGATGTCTTTTACATAGCCATCTCTAAGCCGCTCTCGCCGATGTTATTAGCGGGTTCTTCTTTATTTGTGGCTGCCAGGTGCATGTAACCTCCAACCCAAATGGACCCTCGGGGAAAGTCCTGCCTCCAGCTGGGTCGCTGAAAAGCACTGTTGCCCCGTTAGCCAGTCTCTTATGTGTTGCATTGAGCACGCCACCGTTAAATAGCAAATATTTAGCAATCCCATCCCTCCATGCGCCTTTGGCTTCTGTATTATGTCTAATGGAAGTCTTGGCCTCTTCCCCCTCCAGAGAAACCTCTGAGTTAGCCTAGCTAAGATCTTTTCCTCTCTCTGTCGTAAATATAACGGCAGCATCTGGAACTGGTAACACCACCTGGGAACTATCATCATATTAACCAGGCCAATACGGCCTGACAGAGAGAGGGGATAGGCATCCCAAATCTGGAAAGTGCGCCTGGTCTCTGCCAACAGTGGGATCAAGTTCTTCTCGTACAGCCTCTCCACGTCATGTAGGACATTTACCCCCAGATATTTAATCTGTTCCTCTGCCCACTGTAAGGGAAACTGCCCTTTCCAGTTCCGTCGCACCCCATCTCCCAACGGCAGTGCTACCGACTTAGACAGATTCAGCCTAAAACCAGCAAGTCTGCCGTAGTCTCGTATTGTAGGAGTGGAACACTGAACACTGGATACTACTAGACCAACAAGACAACCTCAAGCTCTGTGCATACTACTGATGGACTTTTACCTTGTGCATACTACCTCTGCTTCTGCCTTTTTATGGCATACTCCATACTTGAATGTATTGGACATTTAAGTTCTCTTGCACTGTGCCTTAACCACAACTTGTCAGCTCCTGCTGCTTTGATGCTTATCTGTGTGACACAGGATGCAGGGGCCTTAGATAAACAGCTTGTAACAGCAAGGCTTGCACAAAGAAACCAGCCTGCATGCAGATGCCACATGACTAGATGGCCTTGGAGGGTGTTGCCAACCCTCCTTCCCTGCATCTCTGAGCCTAGCGAACCTTATCTCCTCAGCCAGAAAGGAGCATTGTATTATGTGTGTGTGTAGAGCAGGATGCTAAGTTTCGTTTCCCTAGCCAGTATCATTTCAGTATTATGACGTGTGTATGTACTGTGAACTACAAATGTGTAATGTGAGAACTACAAATGTTTACTGTGCATGTCAAATGTGATGTATAAGGGGCCTAATGCGCAGGCCCAGCAGGGAAGTATAAATGTAAGTGTCGGATGATTTCTGACACACAGTATCCTGAGAGAGAACTCAGTGTTGTTCATTGCTAGCAATAAAAGCTACATTGCTTTGGAACCAATTTGCCTTTCGTCTCCTGATTTCCGAGCCTGTTTCAGTGGCGAGCCAGCCAGGAGTACAAAAGGGAAATCGGATTATATTCTTTCCCCTCCCCACTGCAGCCGGATTGGGTCCCCGACCCCCCTCCCGAGAAGGTGGTGAGTGGCCACCGCTGATTTCAGCGTCCATCTCCCGGCGGAGAGCCGATCGATTCCGGCCGACTGAAAGTGGGGCTGTGTGGTTCCGGCAAGGCACCTTTTCCGACTCCGGAGAGAAGCGCACCGATGGCGCGGCCTGCAACGACGACGGACAGGCGAGTATACTCAATGTAGTGACCGGCCCAGTAAAGGACCGAAGAAGAGGCTTGATCACCCTCTTAGCCAGTGACTAATACGGACTAGGTCCCGAAACCTCACTAGGCTTTTGGGCGAAGAAACCGAACGGGAGGGTTTCTTGTGGCGTATGAAAGTTGTGTGAGTGGGCTTGCATTTCCGGGCCGGGAGACCGCGTTCCGGTCAGGCCGAGTGTTGACCCTTTTGTGTCCGGTGGAACGAGACCCCTTACTCCTCCACCATCCTTTTCCCCCTTTGTCTGTCTCCTATCCTTTGGCACTCAGGTTAGGATGGGCGGGGGTGGATCCACACCTTTAGACTTAATGACGGAACACTTTAGCGAAGTGTTCGACCAAGATAAATGCAGTAGGGCCGGGATGATACAGCGATGTCAATTTATGTGGCCCGGGCTAGGGATTGCTGAATGGCCCCCGGAAGGGTCATTTGAGTATGAAAAGGTGGCGGCGGTCATGAATATTGTTATAGTTGAGGGGAACCCAGGCTGTCCCGAGGACATTCCATATATAGAAGCGTGGTTGGATGTAGTCCGGGATCCGCCGGATTGGGCCCAACGCAAGGTAGAAAAGGCCGCCCTCATGGTGGTAAACCAAAGAAAGGGGCGCAAAACTAAATTCAAGGCCCTGCAGACCCCTGCCTTCGCTCTCCAAACCCCGGCAACCGTTGCCGTCCCGAAGGCCGCAGGGACCGCCCCCATAAGGCCGACCGCTCCCAGTTTTGAAGCCCCAGAGGCCACGCCCCGCATTACCATCACTAAGACCAAGGCCACGCCCCGTACCACCAGTACACTTCCCAGAACGAAACCCCTGAAGGGAACCCGAGGGAAAGTTCAGGGCTCGCCCGAAAAGATACCTCCGAGGGCCCCAATACTTGCTACGACGGAGGCCTACGAAGATGATGCTGTGCCCCCTCCCTACGCCCCCATATATCCCGACCTCGCGGACTTGGCAGAGGGCCAGGATAACGCCGAGGCCTCCGAGTCCGAGTCGGACGCTGAAGACACTTCTCGGCCAAACACACCCGAGACAACAGGTGCAGGTCCTGCAACCTCCAGGAAGAGCCAAAGGGTAGTAAAGAAAATTACTCGATTCCCCCAATTGAGTCCGATAAGCACCCTCCCTTCCAACCGGAGAGCGGAAGTGACCGACCTATATCCGGTCCGGCAGTCTACGACCTATACCCCTAACCCGGCGGCAGGAGCCCAGCCCATCCAGTCGACCGTCTACAGCCACATTCCCTTCTCCAGTGCCGACCTGTATAACTGGAAACTGCATGGGCCTTCGTATGACCAGAAACCCGAACAGCTGATAGAGCTGGTGGAAGGCATCATATACAGTTATAATCCCACATGGGGTGACCTCAGGCAATTGAGCGCCCACATTCTAACCACTGAAGAACGCCGTCTCCTACAACAGAATATGGAACAAGCCATTCGGGACGCCAACCCGGGCCATGGCAACTTGCAGAACCTCTTAGACATGGAAGTGCCTACCGCGGTCCCTGCGTGGGACTACCGAACCGATGAGGGCCAAACCGTCATCCGCTGGTATCAGCAGGCATACCTGGCGGCCCTACGGAAGGGGAAACAGAAGATTACCAATATGGGCAAAATCCACAATGTAGTCCAGCAGAAGAACGAAAGCCCAGGGGATTTCCTTGAACGCCTTATGGACGCATTTAGGAGACATAGCCCGATAAATTCCGAAGATCCCAAAAACGTCCCTACAGTGGTCATGAGTTTTGTTAGTCAGTCAGCACCAGACATAAGAAGAAAACTCCAGAGAACTGAAGGATTTGAAGGGATGAGTATCAGCCAACTGAAAGCCATAGCTGATCGCGTATTCGGATACCGCAACCAAGAAGAGAAGACCGAAGCCCGGAAGGAGTTGACCAGACGGATGCGCGAGAATGCGGATGTGCTGGCCACGGTGCTGGAAGAACGCCTGGGGTCCAGACCGCGTGGCAGAGGCAGGGGCCGAAGGGGGAGAGGAACACGGTCCCCCATAGGACGCAACCAGTGCGCTAATTGCCGGGAAGAAGGGCACTGGTGGGCGGACTGCCCGGAGAAGCCACGAGACCAGAAGAGAGAGGAGGAGGACGACGACCGCCCAAGAGGCCCCAGACAAGGACAACGAGGACGGGGCCGCGGCCGGGGACGAGTCGAACAACAGGAATGGCAGATGGCCCTTGACGCCACCCGGGACCATACTGCATGAAGGGACCAGGAGGGCAGAGTCCACACTGACCCTCTGGTGGAGATCCGGGTGGGGACGCAGTTGATGAAGGCCCTACTAGACACTGGGGCCCAACGATCTGTTATCACCACTGCCATAGCCCCGGCCACGAAAGAAACCATACCGATTGTGGGTGCCTCTGGGAAGTCACTCACTGCTCCCCTCCTCAAGGAACGCCAAGTCCAGATCGGAGGGACGATGGTGTCTCATCAGTTCATACATATCCCCGACTGTCCAGTCCCCCTGATTGGCCGAGACCTACTGTGCAAGCTCCAAGCCACCTTGAAGTTCAAGACTACGGGTGAAGTAGAAGCTCACTTTGAAGACCGACCGGTGACGCTTATCTGCCCTGTGCGGGAAGAATGGAGACTACACGCCCCCCTAATTGCAGGCCCTGACGACTGCCGTTACTACCAGGACACCCCTTTCGCACGGCAGAGGAAGGCCTTAATGGCTGGGGTGCCCGACGTATGGGCAGAAGTGAACCCCGGTGGACTGGCCGTTAACGCCATCCCCATCTGGATTGAACTTAAACCAAATGCTCAAGTCGTCAACCAAGGACAATACCACATCCCTTATGCAGCCCGGCATAGTATGCAAACTCATCTACAGAAACTCCTTCAACAAGGGGTCCTTAAACCGATCAGATCCGCGTGGAACACCCCACTGCTGCCCGTTAAGAAGCCAGGAACATCAGAGTACAGACCCGTCCAGGACCTGAGGAAAGTCAACAACCAGGTAGCCGACATAGTCGCCCTCGTACCAAACCCCTACTCAATCCTAGCCCAAGTGCCAGCCCAGACCAAGTGGTATAGTGTCATTGATCTGAAGGACGCCTTCTTCTCCATCCCTCTTGCTGCCGGCAGCCAGAAGTTGTTTGCCTTCACGTGGGAAGACTTACAGACTGGGAATAAGCAGCAATTTACATGGACCCGGCTTCCCCAGGGATTCAAGAACTCGCCTACCCTCTTTGGTGACCAACTTGCCCAGGACCTGAAAACGTATCAGGACGAGTACGGGCCGATCGTCCAATACGTGGATGACCTGTTGGTGGCCCGTGAAACGTACACGGACTGTGCAGAAGCTACCCTTTACCTCTTGAAAACCCTGGAAGCCCAGGGGTACCGAGCCAGCCGGAAAAAGGCCCAGATATGTGAGATCGAAGTCGAGTACCTGGGTTTCCGCCTCCGAGAAGGGACCCGAAGGCTCGGTATCCCCCGAACCCAAGCCATCCGCAACCAACCCACCCCTGCAAATAAGAAGGAATTGCGGGCATTACTAGGAGCCGCTGGGTACTGCCGGATCTGGATCATTAACTTCGCTGTTTTGACCCAAGACTTGTACGCCAAACTGAAAGGACCTGAACTCGAGGGCCAAAACCTCCAGTGGGAGAAACACGAACTGAAGGCCCTTCAGGACCTCAAGGAGGCCCTTGTGGCCCCACCAGCGCTCGGATTGCCAGATGTGACCAAGCCGTTCCACTTGTTCATCGATGAAAAGAAGGGATTGGCACTTGGAGTCCTTACCCAACTGGTCGGCACCTGGCAACGCCCTGTAGCATATCTCTCCAAGGGCATGGACAACGTGGCACGAGGATGGCCGGGGTGTCTCCGAAGCATTGCGGCGGCTTGTCTGCTGATACACGAGGCCAATAAACTCACGTTTGGCCAAACCCTCTTTGTGACTACACCCCACACCATCCGCGGCCTACTCGAGAGCCACGGACCCAGATGGATGACCAACTCCCGACTGGTCAAATACCAGGCCCTCCTGTGCGAAAACCCGGAGGTACGGATCCTGGACACAACTAACCTTAATCCCGCTACTCTCCTTCCGGCCCCTGAACCACCACTCCACGACTGTGAAGAGGTAATGGCCACTGTGCATTCTAGCAGACCTGACCTCAAGGACCAACCCTGGCAAGGGGGCATCACCCTGTTCACCGATGGAAGCAGCCAAGTAATAGAGGGAATTCGAAGAGCTGGCTATGCTGTTGTGTCTGAGGACCATGTGATCGAGGCTATGGCTCTGCCGCCCGGAACGTCAGCCCAGAAGGCGGAACTGATCGCCCTCACTAGAGCCCTCCTGTGGGCTGAAGGAAAGGTTGTTAACATCTACACCGATTCCAAATACGCCTTCCTCACCCTCCAGGTGCACGGGGCCTTGTACAAAGAGAGAGGATATCTAACCGCTGAAGGGAAGGGACTCGCAAACGCCACTGAGATCTGTCAACTACTCGAGTCAGTGTGGAAGCCAAAGAAAGTAGCTGTGATGCATTGCAGGGCCCACACCGGCCGGACGGACCCTATCGCCCGGGGAAACCAACGGGCGGATGATGCCGCAAAAAGGGCAAGTCAACTCCCTTACCTCTCTCATTCCTCTGACCCTGTACTCGTCCTTCACCTCCCCACAGAGACCCCCATCTATGCCCCACAAGAAATTGAGTGGGCCCGGCAAGAGGGCCTGGAGTCGCGAAATGGCTGGTGGGTACTACAGGATGGTCGGATATGGATACCCGAAGCCTTGGCCTGGACGGTGGCCAAAGAGGCCCACAACCGCACCCACCTGGGCAGGGACGCCCTGGGGCGCCTGCTCGAGAAGACCTACTACATCAACAAGCTGTCCCTATGGACCAAAAACGCTTCCAGCCAATGCGCGACTTGTGCTCGTAACAACCCAAGGACGGGACCCGGTCCTACGCCAGGACATGTCCTCCGGGGCACCAGCCCCTTTCATGTCTGCCAGATTGACTTCACGCATATGCCCCCAGCCCGGGGCTACAAAGCCATCCTTGTCGCCGTGTGCACCTACACCGGATGGATTGAAGCCCAGCCCACCAGAATGGAAATGGCTAAAGAAGTCACCTCCTTATTGATCCATCACATCCTGCCGAGATACGGCCTCCCCAAGCAGATAAACTCCGACAACGGCCCTGCATTTGCCAGCAAAGTTACACAACAGCTCAGTACAAGACTGGGCCTCGATTGGAAGTTGCATTGTGCTTGGAGACCCCAGAGCAGTGGAATAGTGGAGAGAGCTAACCGATCCCTGAAGAACCAGCTAGCCAAGCTATGCCAAGAAGCCAAAGCCAAATGGCCCGACCTGCTCCCACTGGCCTTGCTGCATCTTAGGTGCACCCCCAAGGCTACAGGCCTTACTCCTTACGAGATGATGTACGCCAGGCCACCACCACTACCCTCCTTTCCCGACTCCTTACAGATACAGGGCGAGAGCTCCCTAGTAAAACAGATGAAGGCCCTACGCGAGGTAGTGCAGGACATCCAACAGTACACTGAGAGTGTAGGTCCCCTAGTCCTTACTAGTCCTACACACCAGTTTAGGGTGGGGGATGAAGTCTGGGTAAAGGAGTGGGATGAATCTGACTGTCTAAAGCCCAAGTGGAAAGGGCCCTCCCTTGTTCTCCTAACTACCCCAACCGCTGTTAAAATTGCAGGAAGTCCCGTGTGGATACATTGGACCAGGCTGAAACCCGCTGCGCCTACCGGCAGCACACCTAAAGTTTGGACTGCCCGTCAACACCCTGACGCTCCACTACGGCTGACCCTGACGAGGAAGTGAACCGGGTCCATGCCTGCCCAGCAACAGGAGCTCAGCTTTTGGACCCACTGCGTCTTTGGCTCTGTGTTTATTGCAGCCTTCATCCTGAGCCTCATTATCTTCTTGCTGCAAAGGCTCGGATACCTCCCACCGTACATATGATGCTGAACCTACTCCTCCTCCTCCTTTGCCCAGCCCCGAGCCATCCTACCACCCTGAGCCAGAACTGTACTGAGTGTGTGCGCTCAGTACGTCATCGCATAGAGGGGGGATATCACCTGGTCACCACCCTCATCCATCAGTCACAGCCTCCGGAAGGCGATTGCCGGCCCCTTCCAGTTTGTGCCATTACGACCCCGACTGGACTCCAACAGTTTCACAGGTGCCTCCGGAGCAACCTCACTATCTGCCACAGCCCAGTCAAGCCAAGATATTACAATGTCACCCTCAGTGTGGGGCTCCCTCAGTATGTCGGATCTATGGGAGTCCAGGGAGATGGCGTCCTGTATTACGTAAATTCCACCCGCATTATTGCAGGTGGTACTCAAACTGTGGCTACCCTTACCTTTGACGTTTGTGTTGCTATAGACAGACACCCCTGGTCCCACAAGTGCGGAAGTCTAGCTTGGCGCAAGGCCTATGCGAATGATCACAAGTATGTTTGCCCCCTTACCTTAGACGGAAGATATGGATCCCCTTGGTCTTGGCTACCTTGTGCAGCAGACACCCGGACCTCGGGATGGGAACGAGTGTGTGCCTACACAGGAGGCGGATACCCCGGATGTCCCGGTCTAGGTGAAATTCGCAGGGGCTCCGACAACACCGTGCTCCTTGAATGGCCGCTGAGGGGACCTGGGACCCCCTGGAGACAAACTTGGGGTTTTGGCATCGACGGGGCCGGAACGGACCCTATAACCTTCATCACCATCAGCCAGAGCCTTGAGGAAAAGGCACCCACACACTATCAGACCACGGTTGTCGGGTACCAGGATGTATTCAACGAAATTGCTCGCGCTGAGGAGGCAGCGACTAAGTTCCCCATTTCTCCCGAAGCTCGGAACATGTTCCTCAACCTGGCCGAAAACATTGCCCTCTCCCTAGGAATTGCCAATTGTTTCGCCTGCGGAGGCACCGATATGGGTGAGCAATGGCCCTGGGAGGCGAAGGAGATTCACCAGCACATGTGGGACGCCCTCAACGCCACCAACATTACCTTTCCCCGGCGTCCGAGGCCTTATGAATGGGCCCTGAGGACCAACATCATAGGTACCCTCTGCGCTAGCCGGGCTCCCTCGAAGCGCTATTCCGTCCCAGTGGGAGATTCCGCTTGCACGGGGGTCCTCCAGTTTAATGGAAGCCGAACCACTTGGTGGCAAACGGACAACCTGCCCGCCCCGGTGCCCATTTGGACCGAACCCACACTGAATACAACCTGGACATACGGGGGAAACGCCTCCCTTAAATGGATAGCCCCGGAGGGCTACTACTACATTTGCGGTCGCAGGGCCTATGAGCAGCTCCCAGCCCACTGGTACGGTACCTGTCTCTTGGGCACCGTCCGTCCTAGTTTCTTCCTCCTGCCCCTGCGCGTAGGCGAGACGTTAGGTATACCTCTCTATATGGAGCAGGGGCCTGGAAACATGGGCAGACGTAAACGGTCCCCTCGAGACACCAAGCCCAAAGTCCAGATAGGAGACTGGAAGGACAACGAGTGGCCACCAGAACGTATCATTCATTACTATGGGCCGGCCACGTGGGCTGAAGATGGCACGTATGGGTACCGTACCTCTATCTATATGCTGAATCGCATTATCCGTTTGCAGGCGGTGCTCGAAATACTCACTAACGACTCAGCCCTTGCACTTAACGTCCTGGCGCGACAAAACACCAAATTGATTACCGCAGTATACCAGAACTGCCTGGCTCTTGACTACCTCTTAGCCCAGGAGGGCGGGGTGTGCGGCAAATTTAATCTCAGCAACTGCTGCCTGCAGATTGATGACCAGAGTCACGTGATCAGGGAGATCACTGACCGGATGGTAAAGTTGGCTCACGTCCCTGTCCAAACCTGGAACAGCGCCTGGGATTGGACATCCTCTTTAACCGACTGGCTACCGACCTCTGGGAGCCTCAAGAGTATCCTTGTCATGGGTGGCCTGTTCTTGTTGTCCTGCTTACTAATACCCTTGTCTTTCCCCCTTGTCTTCAGGTGTCTCCGCTCCACCATGGAAAGCATCGCCGACCGCCGGGCAGCCGCCCAACTTATGGCCCTCCAGATGTATTCCCCCATACCGCAATCCGATGTGGATGAAGCAGAACTCTGTTCTCCCGAGGCAATCAATGGGCCGACGCCTTTGTGACAGCACAAGTCCGGCTACAAAGGGGGGGGGGACTCCACTAGGGACCCTCCGTCTCAACCCCGGTGAAGTAACCAGCGGCTGTGCAAGGGCCTAGGGCTCTCTTATTGCCTCTCCCTGCTAACTGTTCTTGTCTCTCTCTCTTCCTTTCCAGGGCTTATGGAGATGATACTCTCCACCAGAATGGATGTTCAAGTATCAAAAGGGGGGAATTGTAGGAGTGGAACACTGAACACTGGATACTACTAGACCAACAAGACAACCTCAAGCTCTGTGCATACTACTGATGGACTTTTACCTTGTGCATACTACCTCTGCTTCTGCCTTTTTATGGCATACTCCATACTTGAATGTATTGGACATTTAAGTTCTCTTGCACTGTGCCTTAACCACAACTTGTCAGCTCCTGCTGCTTTGATGCTTATCTGTGTGACACAGGATGCAGGGGCCTTAGATAAACAGCTTGTAACAGCAAGGCTTGCACAAAGAAACCAGCCTGCATGCAGATGCCACATGACTAGATGGCCTTGGAGGGTGTTGCCAACCCCCCTTCCCTGCATCTCTGAGCCTAGCGAACCTTATCTCCTCAGCCAGAAAGGAGCATTGTATTATGTGTGTGTGTAGAGCAGGATGCTAAGTTTCGTTTCCCTAGCCAGTATCATTTCAGTATTATGACGTGTGTATGTACTGTGAACTACAAATGTGTAATGTGAGAACTACAAATGTTTACTGCGCATGTCAAATGTGATGTATAAGGGGCCTAATGCGCAGGCCCAGCAGGGAAGTATAAATGTAAGTGTCGGATGATTTCTGACACACAGTATCCTGAGAGAGAACTCAGTGTTGTTCATTGCTAGCAATAAAAGCTGCATTGCTTTGGAACCAATTTGCCTTTCGTCTCCTGATTTCCGAGCCTGTTTCAGTATCACCTGGAGGAGATTCTCGAGAGACGCCTGGGGTTCCCTCAATAGCATTAACAGGTCATCGGCATATGCCAACACCTTGATTTCTTCCCCTTGCACCCATATTCCTTGAATGTTCTCTTGGGTTCTGATCACCTCCAACAATGGTTCCAAAGTCAACAGAAACAACAGCGGGATAGTGGGCACCCCTGGCGTGTGCCCCTCTGGATAGCAAACTCCTCTGTTCTGACCCCACTGACCAGAACCATGGCCCGTGGCTCAAAGTATAATGCCTCTACTGCTTGTAAATACCATCCATTTAGTCCAATCCAGCGCAATGTTTCAAACAGAAAGGGCCATAACACCCGATCAAACACCCGCTCTGCGTCTAGGCTCACTATCAGGCCCTGTGGCTCTGCACCCGGCTCCCCCATCATTGTTAAGATTAGTTTGCGGACATTAAGTACTGATTGGCGTCCCCGGACAAAACCTGCTTGTTCCTCCTTTACCAGATGTGGCAACAGGGGAGCCAGTCTGTCAGCTAAAATCCTGGACAGAAGTTTGACCTCCACGTTTATCAACGAAATTGGTCTGTAAGCACTAGGTTGTAGTGGGTCTCTCTCCCTTTTTTGGGTATTAATCTAATTAATGCCGTGTTAGCATGTGGGGGAAAGTATCCCCGCTCTATCACTACGTTAAGGTATTCTGTAAGCGGCCCGAGTATTTGTAGCTTCAGCATCTTATAAAATTCCCCGGAATATCCGTCCGGTCCCGGCGCTGAGTACAGTTTCAGCGCACTAATGGCTTTTTGCATTTCTTGACCCTCTACCGGTCTCCCTAGCGCCACTAGTTTCTCTGTGGGAATTTTATTTAATCCTGCCTTCTGCAAATATTGCTTAATTGAGTTCTGCACCCCTTCTGCCTCCTGTTCCCCCTTTGTATAGGTTTGTAAAATGCTGCTGAAAAGTTTCTGCAATCTCCTCTAATCTGTTTGTGGTCACCCCTGATTTCTTGTGAATGGCTGCAATAAAGTGCGTTCTCCGAGTGCCTTTCACTAATCTTGCTAGCATCCCTCCTGCTTTGTCTCCATACTTATTTAATTTATACTTCCTATATAATAGGGATCTGGTTGTTCGCTCGTGTAGTAGGGTGTTTGACGCCACTCTCGTTGATGTGAGGAGATCGTATTTTGTCTGTGTAGGAGATCGAACATATGCCCTCTTGGCTGCTTTAAGCTTCCACTCTAATTCTACTATTCCTTGCACCAATCGCCAATTTCAATTGCATGTATAAGCTATGAGGTCCCTCCTGAACACCGCTTCAGCTGTTGACCAGAATAGTACCGGATCTTCTATGTGCTCTTGGTTAAAATCTAAAAACTATTCCCATTTCTTCTGTAAGGGGAGGCAAACAGGTATGATGGGAACCTCCACCCCGAAGTTTGTTGGGAGTATGTGGGTACTTCAATATCTACCCAGATGAGGGAATGATCTGAGATTTCCTCTGGGCCGATTGTAGCGTCTGTCACCAACTGAAACAGATCGTGGGTCATGAATATGTAGTCATAGTAACATAGTAGATGACGGCAGAAAAAGACCTGCACTTAGTCTAACCGTGATTGGGTGTGGTGGGCCCTAGAGGTATGAGTATAGTCCCGTTCCTCCCCATGCAATATTCGCCAAGGGTCTAGTAATCCCACCCCTCGGCAGAAGGACTCCAGATGTGTCACCCCTAGTTCAAAGGTCTTACCGGGTTGCCTAGACCTATCAAGTTCAGGATCTATCACTTGGTTCATGTCCCCTGCCAGTACTACAGGGAGAGCCGGGAATTTCTGACAGTGAGCCAGCAGCCGAGCGTAAAATTGTCTGTCTGGTGTGTTAGGGGCGTAAACAGATACAAGCTGATACAACCCCTGGAGGTTTAACTCCACCCCTATGTATCTCCCTTCTCCATCTTTAAACACCATCTTCACTTTACACAATAATGTTTTGTGGATCAAAATCGCCACCCCACCTCGTCTACCTGTGGCCGGTAAGCAGAACACCTCTCCCACCCAGTGACGCTTTAATTTCTCATGTTCTTCCTGGGAAAGTCTTGTCTCTTGCAGACAGGCTATACTGGTCCCATGGTGTTTTAGGGCCGACAGAACTTTCGTTCTTTTAATTGGGGAAGTGATGCCACACACGTTCCAGGAGACCAGGCGCATCGTGCCTATTTGTGAGCTGATCCTTGTTCTATATGTTCCTTTGAGGTATACTGTATAAAATCTTCCCCGGGGCTCCCAGCCTCGCCCCAGAAAAGCCCCAGTGTAAATGCAACCCTCTGGGCCTTCTCATGTTCTTGCCTTATCTCTGTACCTATCACCGTGTGGTAAATCTGTGTTTTTAGATCGCCTAGTGCTCCCCCTTTCTCCCCCTCCCCTCCCCCCTCCTCTCCACCCCTCCCATCCCCCCAAACCTCCCATAACCCGTGTTCTTGAACCCCCTATCCTAAACATCCTTCCCTTGTGTGATGTGAAGAGCCCCTAATCTGCGATGCAATAATAACCTCACCACAGTCCGCAATTAAGAATTGCAGCAGCAATACCACTTCCAGCCAACATTTTCTATGTCTTCCTCTGAGCAACCAGGTTCTGGTCAGTCTCCTGTCATGCTGTCTCTCTGCTCCTTCAACTGATTCTCCAGGTCATTTATGTACTCTGTTGCCGAGCCCTTGGAATCAAATGATCTCCACCTCCCTTCATTCTGGAATTTTAGGACCGCTGGGTAGATAAGCATAAATTTGACCCGAAGGTCGTGCAGCCGGCGACATAGCGGTGTAAATTTCTTCCTCCATTCTTGCAGGGAGGCAGAATAGTCCTGGAAAATTCTAATAAGCTGTCCATCATATTTGGTTTCCTCACGTTTCAAGCGGTATCCCCGTAAGATTTCCAATTTATGCAGGTAGTTGTGCACCTTCAGGATCACCGCACGCGGGGCCTGGTGGCCATCCTGAACGTGGCCCACACGGTGTACCCGCTCCAGACATAGCACCCCTGCATGATCGGACAGCGCAAATTCTTTTACCAGCCACGTTTCCACCACTGTCGCCAACACCGAGTTACTCACCGATTCCAGAAACCCGACTATGCGCAGGTTGCTGCGCCTAGAGCGGTTCTCCAGGTCATCTAGTTTTTGGTTTAGAGCATCAACTGTGGACGTCAGTTGTTTCAAGGTTTGCTAGGCTGGGGTGCTCGCGTCTTCTAGCTCGGACACTCTGCGCTCTGTCCGCTGCGTGGTTTCTGTCAGCACAGTTTCGAAGTTCGCGATCTGCTCTGGTATCTTCTCCAACTGTGGCTCCAGCGCTTGCGCTACTGCCACCGTTAGTTGTGAGAGTTGTTCCGTAGTAAAAACCGAGCCACCATTCGTCAGGGCCTGGTCCGCACTGCTGCCCGCCACTCGCGTCTTTTCTTTCTCTTTTTTCACCCCTCTTGGGGGCATCGTTTTGGCCAACGTTTCGATAAACTTATCCATGTGGGTTTTAGCTTTTGGTGTCCGATCACTGATCTGGCTGCAGAATTCTTAGACAAGGTTTTTCTGCAAAAAACAGGCGGTGGGGCCTCGGAGATCAGAGACGCACGTCTCACTCTCTCAGCGCATCACGTGACTCCCCCCTCTGGATTTCACTGTATTGATTTTTTTTTTTAATTTATAAATTTTATTGAAAAAGTCTGTTAACAACACTAAGGAGCACAAGTCTCCATAAACTTTTCCATCTCAAAATGTACAAAAAGATCAGAAATTATCCAACAATCATTTTTTTCATTATCTCCCCTAAATTCCCCCTCCCCGTCCCCAACTTTCCCTCACTGTAACCCACCCCACCTCCAACCCCTCCCTTTATTCCCCTCCCTTTATTCCCCTCCCCCTTCCTCCTTAGTCTCAAAGACCAATTTATGTTTAATCATTTTTATTGCATAAAGAAATATGACATTACAATAACGCAATTATCACAAGCTTGATTTTATCAACATCCCCCCCAACCAACGCCCTCCCCTTTCCCTTCCCTCCCTATCCCTCCATCTTATCTCTATACCCCCCTCCCCCCCCATATCCCTCCCACTCTACTTGCTCAACCGCAAGGGTACCATTAATAATTTACAAGTCTACTCCTGGCAGTCGGGGACATTGTATTAAGGAACGGGCTCCAGATGTTTTGGAATTGTAGTCCAGCCTTGGATTTGAAGTCTGCTATTCCCAATCTTTCAAACCGCAACAGTGTTATCATATGTGTTCGCCACTGGGAGTAAGTGGGATCTTGTCGGGACACCCATTCTGCTAATATCACTTGTTTAGCAACTATGATAGACTTATGGACAAAGGCCGTAAAACCCGCCGGGACTGGATGTATAAGTTTCGGCCGCCCCAGTAGTAGTGCAGAATCATATTTCCACTCTGCCTTCCAGGTTTTTGAAATGCAATGAATCAAGTTTGTCCAAAAACGAACTAAGCCCCCACAAGTCCAGAGCATATGTCCCAGTGTGGCTCCAGCTCCTCCACACTTAGGGCACTCCCCCCAGGAGGAGAGTCCCATGTGGAAGGCCCTTCTCGGGGAAATGTATAAACGGAGCGCCACTTTATATTGTGTTTCCCAATGCGAGGTTAAAGTAGACTGTTTGCATATCGTTAGGATGTGTGTTTTAAACTGAGAGACCGTCAGATCTATTGGAATGTCCTGCTGCCACATGCCCAACAGTTTAGCATAATCTAGTTCTTCAGCAGTGTCTCTGATATGTCTGTGGTGAAATTTAAGTGGGACCCTTTGTTGTGCCGCCAGAGAGAAGGCCGAAGCCAGCTCCTCCTGAACATCCTCTGCCAGGTCCTCCCACGGCAGGGACTGTACATAGAGGGGCATAATGGAACAGAAACGCCTATCTCCATGGGCGTTAATCTCCGAGAACGGGTCCGTGAAGGGGCGGACCAAACTGTATTTACGAAAAAAATAGACGCCCATGTTTTATTCGCCAATGTGTGAGCTGGGCGTTTTTGCTTTTCAGCGATAACGGAGAATGAAAGCGCCCAGCTCAAAAACGAATAACTCCAAGGCATTTGTTCGTGGGAGGGGCCAGGATTCGTAGTGCACTGGTCCCCCTCACATGCCAGGACACCAACCGGGCACCCTAGGGGGCACTTTTACAAAAACAAAAAAACAGGTAAAAGAGCTCCCAGGTGCATAGCACCCTTCCATTGTGTGTTGAGCCCCCCCAAATCCCCCTCAAAACCCACTGCCCACAAGTCTACACCATTACTATAGCCCTAAGGGGTGAAGGGGGGCACCTACATGTGGGTACAGTGGGTTTGGGGGGGTTGGACGACTAATAAGCATTAAGCAGCACAATTGTAACAGGTAGGGGGGATGGGCCTGGGTCCACCTGCCTGACGTCGACTGCACCCCCTAACAACTGCTCCAGGGACCTGCATACTGCTGCCTGGGAGGAGGGTATGACATTTGAGGGTGAAAATAAAAAGTTGTGAAACATCATTTTTTTGTGGTGGGAGGGGGTTAGTGACCACTGGGGGAGTCAGGGGAGGTCATCCCCGATTCCCTCCAGTGGTCATCTGGTCATTTAGGGCACTTTTTGGGGCCTTATTCGTGAAAAAACAGGGTCCAGGAAAAGTGCCCTAAATTCTAGCTACAAACGCATCCATTATCGGCGAAGGGCGCCCATCTCTGTTCGGGTGATAACCACGCCCCAGTTCCGCCTTCGACACGCCTTCGACACGCCCCCGTCCACTTTGTCCGCATCCGCGACGGAGTGCAGTTGAAAGCGACCCAAATTCGGCTTTTGATTATACCGCGTTATTCGTTTTTGTGAGATAAACGCCCATCTCCCGATTTAGGTCGGAACTTGGGCGTTTTTCTCGTTCGATTATAAGCTGGATAGTGTCTCAGCTGGAGGTAGTGGAATTTATCTGTAGGAAGTAATGCAAATTCCTTCTGTAGATCTTGAAATGACCTGAGCCTTCCCTCAGGGGTGATGACATGTGATAAATACACCATCCTTTTCCGCCTCCATCTCTGAAACGCTGGGTAAAGCAGGCCAGGCTTGAAATCTGGGTTTCCACATATTGATAGGTACGGAGTGGTTTTTGCCGAGAAATTATGAAGCTTGCAAATCCATTTCCATACGGTTTTTGCTGATCCCATTATTCCGGTTCTTCTCAATATGTAAGGTATCGGGGGACCCTTTGTGTGCAGGTAACTGCTGAAATGAATTTCAGGATATATCTGCAGCTCCATGGACGTGTTCGTGTAGTCGGGTGCCTCTAAACCAATCATTTATGTGGCGCATACCACTGGCCACAGTCATGTGCTTAATGTTCAGAAGTCCCGGACCGCCATATTCTTTCGGTATACACAGCGTGGAGTAAGGGAGGCGAGGCTTTTTCTTTTTCCATATAAAAGTCTGCATTATTTTTATAAGCTTCCGCTCGTCTGTCCTCTTTAGGTATAGCGGGAGAGTTTGAAATGTGTATAGCCACCTGGGGACTATGACCATGTTGACCAGAGCAATTCGTCCCATCAAGGAAAGCGGTAGTGGTCCCCAAGCTAGCAACTGCTTGCTGGTGTCCCTTAATAACTGCAACACATTCTGTTCGTAGAGCTTGGACAGGTCCATGGGGATAAACACTCCCAGGTATTTCAGAGAGGTCTGTGCCCACTGCAGAGGGAAGGTCCCAGGCCATGTTGTGCGCACCTCCGGGAACACTGGGAGGGCTGTAGACTTGTGCAGGTTTAGTCGAAAGCCTGAATATCCCCCATAGTGCTCAATGATCTCTAACAATTTCCCCAAAGTTCTGGAGGGCTCCCTCACTACCACCAACAGGTCATCTGCATAAGCTAAAATCTTTATGGTATGACCCGCCAAAGTAACCCCCTGAAGATCTGGAGCTACGAGGACCGTCCGTATCAGGGGTTCTAGGGACAGGAGGAACAGCAATGGGGACAGGGGACAGCCCTGCCTTGTACCCCGACCTATCTGGTACTCTGATTCTCTAATACCATTCATTAGCACTCCCGCTCGGGGTTGATCATAAAGTGTTCTTACAGCTTGCATAAACCATCCCTCCAGGCCCATTACTGTTAATGTTTGAAACATGAAGTCCCACCCGACCCGATCAAAGGCCTTTTCAGCATCTAGGCTCAGGATCAAGGTGGGCACCTCAGCTTGCTGGCTAGACGCTATAGCCAGCAAGGTTTTCCTGACATTGTGAGCTGACTGGCGGCCTCTCACAAACCCCACCTGCTCTGGGCCTATCAACGATGGCAAGCATTGCGCCAGACGCTCTGCCATCATTTTTGCCAGTATCTTTATATCAACGTTTAACAGGGATATTGGTCTATAAGATTCTACTTTGTCAAGGGGCTTCCCTGGCTTGGGGATTAATGTTATCAGCACTGTGTTAGCGTATCTCGGGAAACTTCCCTCCTCAATGACCTCCTGATAGTACTCTAGGAGTGCCGCCAGTGCTTCCCCTGGTAAGATTTTATAGTATTCCCCGGATAGCCCATCCAGGCCTGGCGCTGACCACAATTTTAGAGTTTTAATCCCTTGTTGTAGCTCAGACATTGCTAGGGGTTTGTTTAAGATCTCTAATTGTTCCTCCGTCAGCTTGGGAAGGCCTATCTGCTGTAAATATTCTCGTATTTTTTGTTCATTGGGGGGCGAATTTGCCTGATAAAGGTCTGTAAAGTACTCTGTAAATGCTTGCCCTATCTTTTTGCTGTCTGTGATGAGGTTACCCTTGGGATCTTTAAGTGAGGTCACCGCCCTTGGTGCACCTGCATTTTTTATTAAACGGCCCAGCATTCTACCTGCCCGGTTTCCAAACCTCTGCAGCTTATACTTATAAAACAAAGCTGATTTCATTTCCCTCTCGTGCAGCAAGCTATTTAATGCTATCTGGGTAGCTTTCAATTTTTCTAGGGTGGCAGGCGTGGGGTGTCGCAAATGTCCTCTTTTGGCCCTTTACAACTGCCTCTCCAGTAGCAGGATGCTGGCTGCTTTCCTTTTATTTTTGACACTACAGTAGGCTATTATAGCACCTCGTAAAACAGCCTTGGAAGCTGACCAAAACAATTCAGGTTGGGTATCTGCATGGATTTTATTATGCTCTATATACTGTCCCCAGCTTTTCTGTATATGCTCCTGCAAATGGGGGTCAAAGTGTAAATGAGCTGGGTATCTCCACCCTATCCCCCCTCCTGGGTCTGGCGTGAGTATGAGGTCTACCCACACTATAGCATGGTCGGATATTACTTCTGGGCCAATGACTGCTGTGTCGACTAGATGAAAAAGAGAGCGGGCTAACATGATATAATCAATCCTGGCAAACGTGCCGTGAGCCCTTGATCTGTGCGTATAATCGCTCTCTCCGGGGTGTAATATCCTCCACGGATCTACCAGATCAAGGGTTCTGTTAAAAGTTTGGAATTCTCGAGCTCGCGTCCCTCGGTACTGAGAAGCTATAGTGTTGGAACAGTCCTGATGAGGGTCTATTACTGCATTAAAGTCTCCCGCTACTATCAGATCTCCTCCCCCATCTGCAACCATTTCCCAGTTAAAGCTTTGAAGAACGCGGCATCAAAGTTATTAGGCCCATAAAGGACCAACAACAACAAATCCCTCCCTGACAACCATACTCTTAATAGAATGAAATCTCCTTTGACTCCTTTATCTAGTACTGTAACTTTATACGGCAGTCCTTTTCGAAATAATACAGCGACTCCCCCTTTCCTACCCTGAGGAGGGGCCGCAAACACTTCAATAACCCATAATTTTTGTAATTTAAGGTGTTCTTTGTCTGTCAGGCGTGTTTCTTGTAAGCACGCTATGTCAGCTTTATATCTTTTTAGCGTGGTTAGGATCTTAGATCTTTTAATCGGGGAGCTTATACCACCAACATTCCAGGATATTATTCTAGTGGTCAATTTGTCCAATTTCGTTATCCTCATCAATTTTGCCCCTCATTTTTATGGTTCTACTCCGTCTCCAAAGTTTTTCATGGTCCCCCAAGCTCCAGGTTCGCTCACTCCATCTGTCCCCTTTAATATTGGCCCCGTTGTAAACCCTTGTGACCCCGACTTGCCTCCTGCCCAAACTTTTGGTACCTATGACTTCCTTATTTAACCCGTTCTCTAGTCTTTCCCCCCCCCCCCCCTAATCTCCCCCCTCTCTATCCAACCCTTAGCCATCTGCTGGGCCAAAGCCTGGTTTCGGCTGGAGATCACCTGATTAGCAGGGAGCCCTCCCCCCCATTTAACATGTAATTCCTTACTTACTGTAATTATATTATATTAATACGCTGTCTCACAGCAAGTGCTAAACGTGCCCTCAGTCCTCCTCAGAGATGCCATGTTCCCGCAATCCGACTTTAGCCTCCTCCGGAGTTTTAAACATGCGCCATTGTCCTTGCAGTGAGACTTTCAACAATGCTGGGTATTGGAGTATGAAGCGAGTTTGCTTCTGCGCTAATGCTGCGCATAGTTGGTGAAATTTTTTCCGTTGCTCCTGGACCCCGGCGGAGTAATCCTGAAACATGAGGACTGGTCGCCCCTCGTGTTTTAGATCCCCTCCGCGGATCTTAAATCCGTTCAAAACTTCCAATTTGTGGCGATAATTAAGTATCCGTGCCATTATCACTCGTGGCCTCATCTGGGTATCATTTTTACGTCCCACGCGGTGCGCGCTCAAGTACCAAAGGCCCAAGAGAGTCTGGCAGTGCCAGTTCCTTTCTGTCTGGAATATTCTCCGAGATACCCACAATTCGTATGTTGTTTCTCCGGGAACAATTTTCCAGGTCTTCTAATTTATCTGTGTGTTCCCGGAGTTGTTGCTTTATTTCATGAATATCTGCGCTGTAACCCTGTGAATCATCTTCTAGGGCCGAGACCCTTGTTGCAAGATCCTCCATGTGAGTCTCCAATCCTTCCAGTTTGGTGTGGTAGGCGTCTATCTTATTCTCTAGAGCATCCCACTTAGGCTGCCAGGCCTTCGCTACCGCAGTTGTCAGTTGTTCGAGTTGCGATGCTGAGAAAACCCGGTCAGTCTGCAGCGGTTCGCCCGCCATTTTGAACTCCGGGGTAGGCACTTTGTTCTTTTCTTTCTCCTTTTTCCCGGTGCGTAGCGCCATTCCGACTGGGGTTTTATTTATATATTTGTCCATATAGTCTCGCTGTGGCCAGCTGTTGATTTATAGGCGCTAATGAAGCGATGTAATTGTAATTTCGGGGTGAGGGCCCTCGAGCTGCAGCAAAACACGTCTGCTCAGCTCATTGCACCACGTGATCTCCCCCTCAAAGACCAATTTAAATCATTATTTAGAATACAGTCCAAATGAACACATTCCACCGCTTTGGGGTTATCTATCCCCCTACGTCGGTCTGTCAGCTTTTCTAATGCTAAGACCACTCTAACTTTCGCTATCCAATTATGGATGGTTGGACCTGCAGCCTGTTTGCAATATGAAGCAATAGTGGTTTTCGCCGCAGCCAGCCCCACTCTTTTGAGTCTTCGCTGCCACTTCAACCTTCTCTGATTTCCCCAACCTAATAAGCACCACTTAGGAACACATGGAAACAGTAATTCCAAAGCTTTAGTCAGTAGCCTAGTGACTTCCATCCAGTACACTTGCAACCAGGAACATTCCCACCATCCATGATAAAAGGTACCTTTATCTGTCCCGCACCTGCAACATAAATCTGAAGCTCCTGGATACATTGCTTTCACTCTTTCAGGCCTATAGTACCATCTACTTAATATCTTATAAGCATTTTCTTTAATTAACACTGAGGCTTTGTTAACCTCGAAGCATACACGTCTCCATTCTGAATCTGTAAACTCACAATTCAAATCTAGTGGCGTTCCTGGGGGGGCTGACACGATCCGCCCCGCCCCCCCTGGTGCAGCACACCCCCCGGAACAGCGCGATGCCTCCCCCGGCGAAAGACCCCCCCCGGGTGCAGTGCGATCCCCGGCGAAAGAACACTCCCCCCCCGGGTGCACGCCGCTGGGGGGGAGGGGGTGCCACGTGCCTGCCGGCTCTTCGTTTTCATGCTCCCTCTGCCCCGGAACAGGTTACTTCCTGTTCCGGGGCAAAGGGAGCATGAAAACGAAGAGCCGATAGGCGCGCGGCACCCCCCCAGCGGCATGCACCCGGGGCAGCCCGCCCCCACCGCCCCTCACTTGGTGCGCCACTGTTCAAATCCCTTTCCCAAGCCTGCATTTATGGAAATTTAACAAATCCCTGCTCTCTTAAATGATCATATAACCTAGAAACCCCTTTCCCCCTTTGATCTTAAGTAGAGGAGTGTGGTAGCCGTGTTAGTCCACTCTTAAGGTTATCAATAGAAATCAAACAAAATAAAACATGGAAAAGAAAATATGATACCTTTTTTATTGGACATAATACATTTCTTGATTAGCTTTCGAAGGTTGCCCTTCTTCGTCAGATCGGAAATAAGCAAATGTGCTAGCTGACAGTGTATACAAGTGAAAACATTCAAGCATTACTATGACAGTCTGACAGGGTGGGAGGATGGGGGTGGGTAGGAGGTATGCATGGGGACATCAAAGCATATCATTGATATTCTAACAGGATGGATGTGGATAGGTGAGAAGTGGGGTGATCTATAACCCCCCATAAATCCTCAAACACCTTCTTCTCTACTGGAGTTTCCCTCAACCACTTCTCCTTTATAATATAGTGTTTAACCTGTAAGTAGGCAAAACGGTCCGATGCTGGTAACTCATAGGCTTCTTGAAGTTCCACAAAAGCCCTAATGCCTCTGTCGTCCAAGAATTCTCGTAAGCGAATTAACCCCTTGTGGAACCAGGCTTAGAAAACCCCACTCTGCCCTCCTACTGGAGACCCAGGCTCCTGAAGGAGCCAAGCATATGTAGACCTATTCCATGTGCCTCTCAATTTGTATTTTAAAGCACCCCATAATGTCAATAGATGTTAAATGAAAGGGTTTAATGTTAGCCTCTTATAAGTTTGTTCCGGGACTGAGGTCCAAAGCAATCCATCCAACTTGCCCTCACTGACAAAAATCTGCTCCAGCCTCGTCACTGGGGACAGGTCTACCTTACTCCACTCAGTAATCTGTTTTAATTGGGCTGCCCAGTAATAACAGAGCACGTTTGGCATACCCTTGCCCCCCTCTCAACTGCCCCCCACAATATCTTCCGTGACAATGTAGCAGGACATCCCCCCCCCCCCCAAACAAACCACCCTAATTCCGATTGTAACCTTAGAAGTTCCCCCTTAGGGACCTGGATTGGTAGCGTCTGAAACAAGAACAGCAACCTGGGCAAAATATTAATTTTAACAGCAGCTATACATCCCCACCACGATAGCCACCCATTCTTTCATCTATTTAAATCTCTTCTAATTGTTCTTAGAAATGGAACATAATTCAATAGATACAAATTATTTAAATCCTGAGGAATCACTATCCCCAAATAATGAAAACAACTAGCTGCCATTTTAAATGCTTAGGCTCGCCTCAATTGCTCACTCTCTGGGACAGGTGTTGGGACTCCCATTATCTCAGACTTGTCATAATTCACTTTAAAGCCTGATAAACGCCCAAATGAATTAAGTTCCCTAATAATGATGGGCAATGTCAGTAAAGGGACGGAGACATAAAATAAGATATCATCTGCAAACAGTTCGATCTTATGTTCCCTACCTCCCAACCTGACCCCTCTAATATCTCTTACTGACCGTACCCTCTGGGCGAATGGTTCTATAGATAATGCAAATAATAAAGGGGAAAGTGGACACCCCTGTTTTGTTCCCCACTGAATACCAAATTGATCCGAGTATCCCCCATTAACCTTAATGCGAGCCACCGGGGACGCGTATAACCCCTTCACCCATTTCACAAAACTCATCCCCTTCAAAACTTCCCACAGATAATCCCATTCCACCCTATCGAATGCTTTCTCCACATCGATTGTGAGAAGCGTTAAAGAATCTCTCCGCCTCTGAGCCTCCCACGTGATATTCAAAGTTCGCAGAATATTGTCTGCTACTTGCCTGTGTGCCACAAAGCCGGATTGATCTTCATGAATAAGATGGGGCAACACCCTGCTCAACCGATCTGCCATAACCTTCGCCAGGATTTTAACATCTACATTCAACAGGGATATCGGTCTATATGATCCACAAATGGTTGGATCCTTTCCTGGTTTGAGAAGAATCGATATCCCTGCTGAATGCATACTTGGAGGCAGGCCATTCCCCCCAAAACAGGCATTACCCACCCTTACCAACAAAGGGGCCAGCTCCTAACCAAAAATTTTGTAATACTTCCCCGTATACCCATCTAATCCTGGAGATTTCCATCCCTTTAATCCTTTAATAACTCCAAGAACCTCGTGTAACATTATCGGAGCATCCAATTCTGCTCTTTGGGTAGCTGTGATCCTACTTAATTCCAAGTCCTGTAGATATTTCTATACCTCTTCATTAGGAGCCCCAGCATCTTTATAATATAACTTTGTATAGTATTTGACAAATTGCGCTCGGATTTCTCCATCTTGATGCACCACAGCATCCCCCGCTCCCTTAATTTTTGTAATCGTACTGTTTATCCTCCTTTGGCACAGTCCCCTAGCCAACATATTCCCTGCTTTATTGCTAAATTCAAAAATTTTTCCTGCATCAAACTCCTTTGCTATTCCATTTTTCCCATCTGTATTTTTTGTAGTTCTGATCTACATTTGAGTAACACTGCCATAATATGAGGATTCCCTACCTCTTGATGTTGTGCCTCACATCTCGCCAGCTTGTGACGTACTCTCAATTCATGGGCACCCCTCTCTCTCTTTCGTTGAGCCCCCTTTTGAATAAGAAGACTCCTGACTACCGTTTTGAGAGCATCCCACAGGATCCCCTCAGTGACATCCCCATTATCATTAAAATCCACATATTCTTTTATTAGATTACGCACTTCTTGAAAGTCTTTCTCGCCCTCTATCAATGATTCATTAAGCCGCCATACTTTCCCACTACCGCCCCTGCCCAACCCCCCAAGGGAGACCCATACTGGTGCATGGTTTGACGCGTGTATACTTTCAATTTCAGATTCCCTCACATCCCCCCCACAAGGAACGACTGCACCAGACCGCATCTATTCTAGTATATATCTGTTGTGCATGCGAATAAAAGGAAAAGGTCTTTTGCCCCGGATGCTGCAATCTCCAGATATCTAACAAATCCAATTCCCTCATCAATCTGAGAAACTTTCCCCTTGTATGCATAACTCCCCCATTTTTCCCCTTTGAGTGGTCTAGCCCTTCAACTGAAAAATTGAAATCCCCCCCCCATTAGCACTCGACCCTTCACAAATGTCACCAACTCTGATCGAATAGTTTGAAAAAAAAACTCCCTGCCCTTCATTTGGGGCCTATATACACTGATAAATGTAATGGGCTGGTTGTGTATTGTCCCTTTAATTGCTAGACATCTTCCTCCCCCCCCCCCCCCCCCCCCGCATATATACTTGTTCTTTAACAAACTGCAAACCCTCTTTAACATAAATAATCAAACCCCTGTTTTGCCCCCCTTGGGGTCTGCAAGTGGAAAACCTTCACCTAATCCCTTATGTAGAATCAGAGATACATCCTGTTTCCGAATATGAGTCTCTTGTAACATGACCACATCCCATTTCATTCTACGCAGCTCTCTAAAAATAATACTTCTCTTCCCTGGGTTATTGAGACCATTCACATTCTAGGACCCTATCCTCAACCCACCAAACTCCCTCCCTCCCCCTCTTTTCCCCTCCCCCTTGAGGACCCCTGCAACTGGCCTTCTTCCCCACCAGCCAGTTCTACCCCAAAGGAAGTGAGCCCCCACCAGAAACTCCCACTCTATTCCCAAACTCACATTAGCTTTCCCCCTCTTCTCATTCTACACTCATTCATTCTCCCCCCAAACCAATCACACTTCCTCCCGTTTTATAACAGTATGTCCTTACTAAAGGAGCAGTCAAAATTCCACTGATGTCCTTCATCCTTCATGATTCAGACTTCTCCCTCCATTTCAGAATCCGATCTCGCTGCCTTCTGTGGGAGACGTCTATTGTTCCCCCCCCCCCCCCCCCCCCCCCCCTCTTTTCCAACCATTCTGGGCATCAAGGGAAACTCCTTGCTTCTGAAGTTGGGCTGCTCCCTCTTCTCTGTGTACCAATCAGTGGCGTACCTAGGGTAGTTGACACCCGGGGCCGGTCATTTTTTAACACCCCCCCCCCCCCCAAATCCAGTACTAGGCATGCCGAGAATACAAAACACTCAGGACCTATAGAGCAATTCTACCATACCATAAGCAGTCATTTCTACGAGTCACACAAGGAAAAGGAAAGCATCTTAAACACTACAGTGAGCACTAGAACATCAATTCACCTATTGTAAAATGAAACCAGACAGAATAGTACAGATCGTAGATCCTGCACAGTCAATGCCAACTGAAAGCCATGTCTTTTTCACAAACACAGATACACCCTAATCCACTATAGAATAAGTAATCATAAACTTTCTATTTAGACAAAAATTAAACTGAACCCCCAATGCCAGACTCTGCATACAATGCAACACTACAGAAACAGAAACTGTCCCCTAGTACTGTGCAAAATATAAAGACAGCAGATGTAAATTTGAAAAAAACTAACAAGTACCAATCACCACTTTACAAATTAACAAATAGAAATAAAACAAATATAGAAAGTAAAATAATACCATTTTATTGGACTAATACATTTAGCTTTCAGAGGCCAAAACCTCCGTCCTCGGGTCAGTACAGTATAGTGCTGTTACAGTATCCTATCCTGACCTGAGGAAGGGGGTTTTGTTCTCCGAAAGTTAGTCAAAATGTATTAAAATTAGTCCAATAAAAAGATTATCTTATTTACATGTTCTATTATAAACATTTAACATATCTACAATACTTTATCCTAAAGCAAAAAAAATAAAAAAATATATTTTATTTACAGTTTGTTGTCTCTGGTTTCTGCTTTCCTCATCTTCTTTTCACCGTCTTCCTTCCATCCAGCATCTGTCTTCACTCTCTCTCTCTCTCTGCCATTCAGTGTCAGCCCTCTCTGCCGTCCCCTCCATCCACTGCCTGCCCTTTCTCTCTGCCCCTTCAATCCACCATTTGCCCTCCCTCTCCCATCCATCCAGGGTCTGCCCTCCCTCTCGCTCCCCCTTCCATCTAGGATCTGTCCCCTCTCTCTCTCTGCCCCTTTTTTCAGCCCCCAGTTCCAGCCCCCTTCTCCCCTCTGAACACCCCCACCCCAGTCCCCTTCTCCCCTCCCCTTCTCCCCTCTGAACACCCCCACCCCAGTCCCCTTCTACCCTCCCCGTCTCCTGTCTGAGACCCCCACCACAGTCCCCTTCTCCCCTCTGAGATCCCCACCCCAGTCCCCTTCTCCCCTCCCCTGTCTGAGACCCCCACCCCAGTCCCCTTCTCCCCTCCCCTTTTCCCCTCTGAACACCCCCACCCCAGTCCCCTTCTCCCTTCTGAGATCCCCACCCCAGTCCCCTTCTCCCCTCCCCTGTCTGAGACCCCCACCCCAGTCCCCTTCTCCCCTCCCCTTTTTCCCCTCTGAACACCCCCACCCCAGTCCCCTTCTCCCCTCCCCTTCCCTTCTCCCCTCTGAGATCCCCACCCCAGTCCCCTTCTCCCCTCCCCTGACTGAGACCCCCACCCCAGTCCCCTTCTCCCCTCTGAACACCCCCACCCGAGTCCCTTTCGCCCCTGTCCTTCCCCACCGGCGAAGCAGCGTCGCAGGCAGCGCCTCGTGCCCTGCTTGTAAAAAAAAAAATCAAATCTCCTTCCTTCTCCTCGTCTTGACGTCGACTCGGGCCTTCCAATCAAATTGATTGGAAGGCTCGAGTCGACGTCAAGACGAGGAGGAGAAGGAAGGAGATTTGATTTTTTTTTTTTTTTACAAGCAGGGCACGAGGCGCTGCCTGCGATGCTGCTTCGCTGGTTTTTTTTAATGTGCGGCGCCGCGGGAACGGCCACGGGAGGCGGCGGGAGCGGAGCACCCCCCACCCACTGGCACCCGGGGCGGACCGCCCCCACCGCCCCCCCCTGGTACCAATGTAATTCAGCTAAAACAGGTGTATATTATCAGTTGCAGCCTTACAGAGCTGGTGGTGGGAGGCAGGGATAGTGCTGGGCAGACTTATACGGTCTGTGCCAGAGCCGGTGGTTGGGAGGCGGGAATAGTGCTGGGAAGACTTATACGGTCTGTGCCCTGAAGAGCACAGGTACAAATCAAAGTAGGGTATACACAAAAAGTAGCACATATGAGTTATCTTGTTGGGCAGACTGGATGGACCGTGCAGGTCTTTTTCTGCCGTCATCTACTATGTTATGTTACATCCGTGCATCCCATGTCCAACAGTACCTTCCACGCCCCCTTAGGTGATTGAAGTCTTCGAGTTTTATCCCCCATCGTAAGTTGTAATCCAAATGGGTATAACCAGCGGTATCTCAATCCTGCCTTTTGTAGGTACATTGTCATCTCCTTAAAATCCCTCCGTCTCTGAAGAGTCAATCTGGCCAAGTCTTGGAACATATAAGTACATAAGTACATAAGCACTGCCACGCTGGGAAAAGACCAAAGGTCCATCAAGCCTAGCACTCTGTCTCCGACAGCGGCCAATCCAGGCCCCAAGAACCTGGCAAAAACCCAGAATTTAATAACGATCAATGGACTTTTCCTTCAGGAATCTGTCCAGACCCCCTTTAAACTCAGCAAGGCCAGCTGTCGTCACTACCTTCTCCGGCAATGAGTTCCAGAGTCTAACCACACGCTGAGTAAAGAAAAACTTTCTCCAATTTGTTTTAAACCTACCACATTCTAATTTCATCTTGTGTCCCCTAGTTCTATTATTGTTAGAAAGTGTAAACAAATGCTTCACATCTGTCCGCTCTACCCCACTCATTATTTTGTAGACCTCTATCATATCACCCCTCAGCCGCCTTTTCTTCAGGCTAAAGAGTCCTAGCCGTCTTAACCTCTCCTCATAAGGTAGTCATCCCATCCCTTTTATCATTTTCGTCACCCTTCTCTGCACCTTCTCCAATTCCTTTATATCTTTTTTGAGATGAGGCGACCAGAACTGAACACAATACTCCAGGTGCGGTCGCACCATGGAGCGATATAACGGCATTATAACATCCTCATGCTTGTTTTCCATCCCTTTTCTAATAATACTCAACATTCTGTTCGCCTTCTTAGCCGCCGCAGCACATTGAGCGGAAGATTTCAACGTTCTATCCACGATGACTCCCAGATCCCTTTCTCGGTCCGTAACTCCTAAAGCGGAACCTTGCATGACATAGCCATAATTCGGGTTCCTCCTTCCCACGTGCATCACTTTGCACTTGTCAACGTTGAACTTCATCTGCCATTTGGACGCCCAATCCCCCAGTCTCACGAGGTCCTCTTGTAATCTTTCACACTCCTCCCGCGACGAGACGACCCTGGATAACTTTGTGTCATCTTCAAATTTAATTACCTCACTAGTTACTCCCATCTCAATGTCATTTATAAATATGTTAAAAAGCAGCGGTCCCAGCACAGACCCCTGAGGGACCCCACTAACTACCCCTCTCCATCGAGAATACTGACCATTCAACCCTACTCTCTGCTTTCTGTCTTTTAACCAGCTCTTAATCCATAATAATACACTGCCTCTGATCCCATGACTCTCCAGTTTCCTTTGGAGTCTTTCATGAGGCACTTTGTCAAACGCCTTCTGAAAATCTAGATATACAGTATCCACCGGCTCCCCTTTGTCCACATGCTTGTTCACCCCCTTGAAAAAAATGCAGTAGATTTGTGAGGCAAGACTTCCCTTCACTAAATCCGTGCTGACTTTGTCTCAGCAGCCCATGCTTTTGTATGTGCTCCGTAATTTTATTCTTAATAATAGCCTCCACCATTTTTCCTGGCACCGACGTCAGACTCACTGGTCTATAATTTCCCGGATCTCCTCTGGAACCCTTTTTAAAAATCGGCGTTACATTGGCCACCCTCCAATCTTCCG
The DNA here is from genome assembly GCF_901765095.1 of Microcaecilia unicolor. Taxonomy (NCBI): domain Eukaryota; kingdom Metazoa; phylum Chordata; class Amphibia; order Gymnophiona; family Siphonopidae; genus Microcaecilia; species Microcaecilia unicolor. Next base: position 61,630,498 of record NC_044039.1, on the reverse strand, counting down.
GTACCACACCTGATTTTAGGGATAAATTGCATATTACTAACAGCAGCTCCACAAGTTCATTTTTCAGCTCTATTAATACTCTGGGATGAATACCATCCGGACCCGGCAATTTACTACTTTTTAGTTTGCAGAACTGCCCCATTACATCCTCCAAGTTTACAGAGAAATCATTTAGTCTTTCCGACTCGTCCGCTTCAAATACCTTTTCCGGCACCGGTATCCCTCCCAAATCCTCCTCGGTGAAGACCGAAGCAAAGAATTCATTTAATTTCTCCGCTACAGCTTTGTCTTCCCTGATCGCCTCTTTAACACCCCGTCGTCCAGTGGCCCTACCGATTCTTTAGCCGGCTTTCTGCTTTTAATATACCTAAAAAAATTTTTGCTATGTGTTTTCGCTTTCATCGCTAACTTTTTTTCAAAGTCCTCCTTAGCCCTCCTTATCTCCTTTTTGCATTTGGCTTGACATTCCTTATGCTTTATCTTATTGTCTTCTGTCGGTTCCCTTCTCCATTTTCTGAAGGATTGTTTTTTGGCTCTAATAGCTTCCTTTACCTTACCGTTTAGCCACGCCGGCTGACGTTTGGTCTTTTTTCCTCTTTTTCTAATATGCGGAATATATTTGTCCTGTACTTCTAGGATGGTGTTTTTGAACAGCATCCACGCCTGATTCAAGTTTTTCACCCTTTCAGCCGCTCCCCTCAGTCTTTTTTTCACCGTTCGCCTCATTTTATCGTAGTCTCCTTTTCTAAAGTTAAACGCTAGTGTATTTGATTTCCTGAGTTCACTTACTTCGTAGCTTTTCACTTTCAACTTACAGTTTTTCCAGGTATTCTCGCCCTGAGCCCGGGCTTTTTTCCATACTGCTTCTTTCACTCCAAACTCATGAAAACATGCCACAATGTCTCGGGGCTGTCCTCCTCTCTGAGGGCCCAAGCTCCTGTGAGCCCTGTCTATAATGAAGCGATCCAGACCTTGCAACTCTCCCCCAGTAGCTCCTTCCTTGAGAATTAAGTCACACAATTCCTGCACCACTTTTATAGAATCTTTAAATTGATCCTCTTCAGGTATTCCTTTAAATCGCAAGTTACACCGACGGGATCGATTTTCCAAATCTTCCACCGTGTATTCCATTTCCATTCTCAATTGGTGCTCTTTCTTGAGTGCCTCCTGAAGACCCTGTACCTCCTCCGTCATGGTATCAACCCTCTCTTCAGTCTCAGCTACTCGGTTTCCGATCTCTTTCATTTCTTCATGCAGCTCTGCAACCGCCGTTTGTATGCTGCGTCTAGTAGCAATCATCTCTGCCTTTAATTCTTTAAACCATCTAGCAACATCTGTCTTATTAAGCTTATTAAGCCAGTACATCAGGCTCAGTCTCTGGCTGTCTTCAAGTCTAGGCTTAAAGCCCACCTCTTTGCTACTGCTTTCGACTCCTAACCATGACTCTCTTACTCAACACCCTCACTTATCACCCCTACCACTGCAATTTCCCCACCCCTAGCTGTCTGTTCGTCTGTCCAATTTAGATTGTAAGCTCTGTTGAGCAGGGACTGTCTTTTCATGTTAATTTGTACAGCACTGCGTAAGTCTAGTAGCGCTATAGAAATGTTTAATAGTAGTAGTAGTAATAAGCTCAGAATCGCTCACTAAAGGCTCCTCGGGGTCTGGGTCAGACTCAGAGTCTCCTCGTGCCGCCGCTCTCAGCCCGGTGCTCTTCCCCGTTCCTGGCTTCTCCGAAGTATACTTGAATTTTGCCAGTCTCTTTTGCGCTGCCATACTGTCAGGCAGCCTCAGAACAGTATTTGGAGTAGAAACACTTCCTATCCAGGAGGTAAGCTTGCTTTTAGCTCCAGCACTATCAGATCTCTGCTCTCAAGCAGCCATCTCAAAGTGCTGACGTCACTTCCTCCACTGTGATTTATTATCTGGACTCACACTGTTAGACACTAATAAATAGAGACGTTAGAAGTCTATGCACCTGCTATTGGGGGTGGGGATGGGGTCTGGTTCATAAAAGACACATGAAAGCCTATGTTGCCTTTATAAAATAGTTGCCCGTTTCAAAATCACACTCATCAAGGTTTTTTAAAGGCTTATTTCATCATATTCATTGTGCAAATTGCATCATTTGGTAGCCCTTCTCTAGACTTGCCTACTACATTCTTTTGGAGGCATGGCCTGGCCTACAGATGAGGACATAAAACTTCAGTCAAAGTTTCAATTAAACTTTTACAGACACTGCCTGTTTCCATCTCCTCCTGCCTCTCCTGTACGTCTCTCCACAATTTGAAGTGAATCCAAATCTGTCTTGCCCTCAGTAACACCTTTCCCTCCAAAGTCCATGGCTCCTTCTACTTTCTCCATTTGTTTTCTTTCTTGACTATGCCTTACCAGGTCTATCTTTCCGTGTTGCTCATCAGTTTTCAACAGTCTTTTACCCTTTTTGCCTATCTCTATGTTCAGACCATGGAAAACATTCAGGAGAGTCTGCTACCTACCTTCATGTGCTCAATTCCACCCATATTCATCCAGGCCTGGGCTTGATCAGGGTTCAGATCCACAGCCAATTTATAGCTCTAAATGAAGAAATATAAACTTCATATCAGAAAACAAAATGAACAGCAACAATAAAAATAAAAATGGGCTTTGTCACATTTGCCGCATGGGAATCACTAGAGTGGTTTAGTAAAAGGGGCCCTTAGTTTCCTATTTCCCTCATATTTAATATACTGGGGTGTCCTTTTACTAAGCTGCGGGAATAGGGCTCCGCAGTAGTGGCGAGAGCCATTTTTCCCCTGCACAAAGGCCCCTTTTACTGCAGCCTGTAAAATGCCCCCTCCCCAAAAAAATGACCACATAGTAAGATAACTCTTATCGCGTGGCCAAATGGCAGAGAGCACTTACCACCACCCATTGAGGTGGTGGTAAGGGCTCCCGTGGTAACTTGGTGCTAACTAGCCCGATTACTGCCAGGTTAGTGCCACGCTAAGGGAAAAAATTCCTAGAGTGCTGGAAATGGCGCAAGCTCCAGCCGAACTACCGCTGGCAGCCACATTGGGCCAGCGGTAGTTCTGTTTCAGCATGTGGTAAGCTCCCGTTGGGCTTACTGCCACTTTGTAAAAGACCCCCTGAGTGAATATTGCTACTGCTGAGACAGATTTTCAGTTTGATAACTATACAAGGATTTTCATTCTTGGTAGACAACAAATAGGCGTTAATTTTTTTTAAATCTAAATTGAGTCACAAAGCTGATATTCCCATATTTCAAAAGGTAATGCATTCTACAGGTTAGTAGTGCCTTCAAGATAAAAAAAAAAATGAAGAGCGATATACATCCAATCTAATGTACCAAAATGATGGTACCAGTTGTTTAGCCACAGGGGGGGGGGGGTCTGGGGCCCCCAACCTTGGGCCTAGGGCCCCCTCCAGAAATGCAGCACCCCTTTTTCTTTGCTGGCGGGATGCCAAAGCCCCACTAGCCAAATAAATACAGTGCCACCACTCCCCTCCTCCTCGAGAAGTCGGTGGTGTAACTTCAGTCGCCGACACTGGGATGAACATGCATTAGAAGTACTGACATTGGCAACTGAAGTCACGCTGACAGCTTCTGCATTAAGGAAGCATCACGAGGAGGGGGGGAGCCATCCCCACCAGCAAAGGTATGTTTAGCAGGTAAAGGGGGAGGGGGAGAGGAAAAGAGAGAAATGTGTTTCCCCTCCCAGTCCACTCCTTGGTGCCCTCAAAATTGGAGGGCTGGCTATACCCCTGGATGGTACATCAATCAGCAAATTATCAGGAGAGTGATCATAAATTCTTAGCCCCCTGTTTACAAGTCACTGAAGTATACCTTGGAGGAAAGGAGAAACAGGGGTGACATGATACAGACGTTTAAATATTTGAAAGGTATTAATTCGCAAAATGAACCTTTTTCGGAGACAGGAAGGCGGTAGAACTACAGGACATGAATTGAGGTTGAAGAGGAGCAGACTCAGGACTAATGTCAGGAAGTATTTTTTCATGGAGAGGGTGGTGGATATGTGGAATGCCCTCCCACAGGAGGTGGTGATGAAAACGGCAATGGAATTCAAACATGCGTGGGACAAACACAAAGGAATCCTGTTTAGAAGGAATGGTTCCGCGGAATCTTAGCAGAGATTGGGTGGCGACGCCGGAAATTGGGAAACAAAACGGGAGCTGGCCAGACTTCTATGGTCTAAGCCCTGATCGTGACTGGATAGGGATGGGCTACAGTGTAAATTTTAAGGGGCTTCGACATTAGCTTCAGAACTTAGTACAAGAACAGTGGACAGACTTCTACGGTCTGTGCCCTGAGAAAGGTAAGGACAAATCAAACTCGGGTATACATATAAAGTATCACATACCATGTGAATGAGTTTATCTTGTTGGGCAGACTGGATGGACCATACAGGTCTTTATCTGCTGTCATTTACTATGTTACTATATTACAAAGCTGTGCAGCTTTGTAAACAGAGGAGCTAGTGAGGTAGTAATATCCTCGTTGTTCAAAGCTTTGTGGTATCAAATTCAAGAATTTAAATTTAACATGCCAACTGCACTGGCAACTAATGTAGTTCTTTAATCACTGGGGTAATATGACCACCAGCAATTAAATGGGCGTCAACGTTCTGTTCAACCTGCTGAATATGACGCATATAGGGCCTCTTTTATCAAACCACACTAGCAGTCCCCACGGTGCGTCGATGCTGACAAAGTCCATTCACTTTGAATGGGCTTCGTAATCACTGTCATGCGGGAACCACTAACACGGTTTGATAAAAGAGACCCATAGTTAGGAAGACCTAAATATAGGGAACTGCAATAATCTAATAACGATGAGACTAATGTCTGTAACATAGTTCAAAAATTTCAACTGACAGAGGACCTTTAAGCTTTCTAACCAATTTGAAGGTCTTCTGTATTGTGTTCCAAATTTGAGATCTCAGCCACAAAGAGGAATCAACTATGACACCAAGAGGAGCATAATCGAAAGAGGCGCCCAAGTTTTCCTGAGGACGTCCTGGCGAAGATGGGGAAACCCGTATTATCAAAACAAGATGGGCGTCCATCTTTCATTTCGATAATACGGTCAGGGACGCCCTAATCACAAAATGTAGGTCGACCTTAGAGATGGTCTTTCTTAGAGATGGTCGTCCCCGATTTTCAGCGATAATGGAAACTGAGGACGCCCATCTCAGAAATGACCAAATCCAAGTCATTTGGTCATGGGAGGTGCCAGCATTCGTAGTGCACTGGTCCCCCTCACATGCCAGGACACCAACCGGGCACCCTAGGGGGCACTGCAGTGGACTTCAGAAATTGCTCCCAGGTGCATACCTTGTGTGCTAAGCTCACATTTACCACCACAAGTGTAACAGGTGGGGGGGGGGGGGGAATGGGCCTGGGTCCGCCTGCCTGATGTGCACTGCACCCACTAAAACTGCTCCAGGGACCTGCATACTGCTGTCATGGAGCTGGGTATGACATTTGAGGCTGGCATAGAGGCTGACAAAAAATATTTAAAAAGTTTTTTTTTTAGGGTGGGAGGGGGTTGGTGACCACTGGGGGAGTAAGGGGAGGTCATCCCCGATTCCCTCCGGTGGTCATCTGGTCAGTTCGGGCACCTTTTCATGGCTTGGTCATAAGAAAAAATGGACCAAGTAAAGTCGCCCAAATGCTCGTCAGGGATGCCCTTCTTTTTTCCATTATCGGTCGAGGATGCCCATGTGTTAGGCATGCCCCAGTCCTGCCTTCACTATGCTTCCGACACGCCCCTGTGAACTTTGGTCGTCCCCACGACGGAAAGCAGTTGAGGACGCCCAAAATCAGCTTTCGATTATGCCGATTTGGGCGACCCTGGGAGAAGGACACCCATCTCCCGATTTGTGTCTAAAGATGGGCGCCCTTCTCTTTCGAAAATAAGCCTGCAAGTTATTAAGTTCTGAAACAATTGCAATCTCAATATCGTCCACATAGATAAAAATAAAATCTGTGTGTTTGGCAATATTCATTTTAAATCTATTTGCACTCATCCAAGTTCTCAAAAAGGTAATGCAATGCAATGTCACAGGGAAAAAAAATTGTGTATCATCAGCATATAATCTAAATTGCAAATCTAGGCATGTTAAAACACGGCATAAAGAAATCATATATCTATGTAATAAAAATGCAGATAGGACAGAACCCTGTGGAACACCAGCACAGGCAGGCTTCCAAATAGATTGCTAAACACAAAACCCACGCTGTGATAAGAAAGATCTAAGAAAGCCATGTATAACTGAACTTTAGTTGAACTTTAGTTTAGGTAGGGCTTAGGCAGAACCAGTGTATTTCTCCTCTTAGAAAGGTAATGTAGAGATACACACCCAATATATCAGTTGGGGTTTACAGCTGCTCCCTTGCACATGTAGATTTGTAAAAAATGCTAATTTACAGGATGGATTAAGGGATGTAGCTGATGTGTAACTTACATGTGTAAGTTGCCAAGCTTCTCCATTAAATTTTTTTCAATGCATACCTGTGTAATATGGCTGCTCCTGCTGCACATACAGGCAAATATATGTGCACTTTTACATGTATTTTAGAAAAGGCTCTACATTTGCAGATCCATTTCTAAAATGCTATCAGGACTGTACACATCCTGACCTGGATTTTGTTTTCTATGTTCTATTTAAAACAAGTTGTATGCCTTGTTTAAATATCTGCCACATGTAATGTTCCTAGAACAGGAATGGGATTAGCATTTCATTTCATTTATTAGATTTACTACTCATTTGCCTCCCCTTGTTCCTTCTCACCCAGTACTTGCCCTTATTGTCTTGTCTGTATTACTTTAGATTGTAAGCTCTATTGAGCAGGGACTGTCTCTCTGTGTCAGGTGTTCAGCACTGCCTGTGTCTGGTAGCGCTATACAAATGCTAATAATAATAATAATTTACAACCACCTATCATATCACATTTCTGTTGAACTTACAACATTCACCTTGTCTCTTACTCTCTATCACATATTTTGTTGTCTCCCTTTTAAACCCCATTTCTACTTTCACTTGGCACGTTCAGGGACCCATCTCCTTCCTCTCTTATACTTCTCCACAGCATCCCCCATTCTTTTTTAATGCCTCTCCAATCTTCCTGGTTGGATGCTAAGAAAGGAAAAATTACATCTTGCCTGCTAATTTTCTTTCCTTTAGTCCATCAGACCAGTCCAGAAGCCTACCTAACATATATTTGGTCTGTCAACTACTCCATTCTTTTCTTAAGGGTTATCTTTGGTTTGTTTTTATACAATGATTTATTTGTAGTCATCCAACAGGTTTATTTTCTTAAGTGATTAATTAAATTAGTTAAACTAGGGTTTATCTGTCTTGAGCTACCTTTATTGGTTTGCTTTCAGCTAATAATCTGGCTTTCTACTTATATTTAGCTGTAATAGCTATTTTTACTACATTATTTTTGATAATTCCTCCAGATGTGATGTCAGTCAAAATTCTGAGTATCTGTGTCTGCATGGTGCCCTTAAGAGATGAATCACAGGAACTATTTTATTTTTCTGTCTCAATCCACTGGTTGGTAAACACAACACCCAATCATTCTAGACTGGTCTAGTAGGACTAAAAAGAAAATTAGCAGGTAAGATATAATTTTTCATTACATAAGTATTGCCATACTGGGACAGACCAAAGATCCATCAAGCCCAGAATCCTGTTTCCAACAGTGGCCAATCCAGGTCACAAATACCTGGCAAGATCCCAAAAAAGTACAAACAGTTTATGCTGCTTATCCCAGAAATAAGCAGCAGATTTTCCCCAAGTTCATTTTAATAATGGTCTACGGACTTTTCCTTTAGGAAGCCGTCCAAACCTTTTTTAAACCCCGCTAAACTAACTGCCTTTACCACATTCTCTGGCAACGAATTCCAGAGTTTAATTACACATTCAGTGAAGAAAAATTTTTTCCAATTCGTTTTAAATTTACTACTTTGTAGCTTTATTGAATGCCCCCTAGTCCTAGTATTTTTGGAAAGAGTAAACAGACGCTTCACGTCTACCCTTTCCACTCCACTCATTATTTTATAGACCTCTATCATATCTCCCCTCAGCCATCATTTCTCCAAGCTGAAGAGCGCTAGCCGCTTTAGCCTTTCCTCATAGGGAAGTCGTCCCATCCCCTTTATCATTGTTGTTGCCCTTCTCTGTACCTTTTCTAATTCCACTATATCTTTTTTGAGATGCGGCAACCAGATTGAACACAATATTCGAGGTATGGTCACACCATGGAGCAATACAAAGGCATTAAAACATCCTCATTTTTGTTTTCCACTCCTTTCCTAATAATACCTAACATTCTATTTGCTTTCTTAGCCGCCACAGCACACTGAGCAGAAGGTTTCAATGTATCAACAACAACAACACCTAGATCCCTTTCTTGGTGGGCGATTCCTAACGTGGAACCTTGAATTACATTGCTATAATTCGGGTTCCTCTTTCCCACATGCATCACTTTGCACTTGCTCACATTATTGTCCCCCACCTACTTATTTGTCATTCATGCAAGAACTACTTTTATTATAAATTTGCCCTACAAGTTCTAGCATATTTTATTACAGCAAATGGTAAAACTCTGTTCCTGGAACAGAAATGAAAATTATTTTTATAAATATTAAATGATCGTACCTCAAAAGCCTGATCAAGATGGTTCTGTTCCCTTAGCTGATTACCTTTACTAAAATAAAGTTCTGAAATTACTTTTGGATCCTTTGGTTTTAGTTGAAGAGCGTTATCTATAGCTTCCAGTGCCTGGAGAAATAAAAACAAAAAGATAGGCTTTACTTGTCTAAGCATATGTACGCAGAAATGCCACACTAATTCCTTATACTTGATATACTGCCATTTCCAAAACAACAGGTCACAGCAGTTTCTGATTCACACATATAGAGGGTGAGGCAAAAGAAAGTAACCCCCTAGAGTTTTTTGATATTTTGTCAGCAACGAGAAATGTATTGTACTTATTTAGTCATCATACTTACGTATTACTATTAACAACAATCTGTATGTAAGTCTCCTAGTGCTGCTTATTCAGTCATTTGGAGGTGGCTGGATGGCTTAAGGCACATCGTCTAGTCTTAAATCCAGATAAAATAGCCTCCTGGATTACAGGTTCTCACCCAATGCCATCCCTCGTTCCTACATTATTTGATAGACAGATTACTCCTGTATCCTCATATAGATATCCTGGTATTATCATTGATTCTGCCCTCTCTTTTAGTTTTCAGATTTCAGATGTTGTGAAGAAATCTTTCTTTTTTCTTTGACAACTGCGATCAGTCAGAAATATGCTTGACTTAGATTCACTGTGTACTCGCTCTTTTGCATATATTGCCACATGATATGATTATTGTAATATTATTTATGCAGGTATCACAAAAGCCAACTTAAAACGTCTGCAAATAATTCAGAACACCGAAGTTCGTACTGTCTGTCGTGCTTCTAAATATGACAGGGCTACTTCTCTTCTTCAAAGCTTACAATGGATTCCCATCGAATTCAGGATTGTTTAAGATTCTAACCCTGACACATAAGGCATTCCATACTCCAACTCCATCCTGTCTGGCTGCTCTGACTATTCCTTATACACCAGCCCGCACTCTGCGATCACTTGTTGATAATAGATTGGTCCTACCATCACCCTCCAATGTGAAATGGGAATCTACTTGCACATTGGTTTTTTACTTCCTTTCACCAGCACTATGGAATTCACTGATTGGAAAAATCTTATCTCCTTTTTCATGGTGCCTTAAAGACATATTATTTTAAATTAGCATTTGATCTTTGCTGACGATTTAGTCTCCTTTCAAATGTTATTGCTTAGAACCACTGCAATTAGATTTGAAACTGCAATATTTGTTTGGTTTGGTATGAGTGGTAAACATGATTGTTTGGATGTTTTTATTTTGTTTTTCTTGTATAAAAGGTATGTCAGTCTCCTTTCCTATTTTAATTTGGAGTTCTTAATTGTTTTATTGTATAATTATACTGGTCAAGGCAGCTTTATCGTGTGGACTCTCTCTCTCTCTTTTCCAGCATTATGGGACTCACTTCGGATTTCCAAGATCTAGGTTTGGAAGAACAGGTAACCACTTTGAATGCAACTTTACAAGGGGTACTTGATCGTATTGCTCACCGTACCCATATTCAACAACAGGTTTGAGCATATCAACCATAGTTTCATAGTAGCTTAAAGCTTGTCAGCGTCAAGCCAGAAAGACTGAGTGTTTTTTTAATCATCTTTATTGAGGTTCTCATCAATACAAATAGAGAGTAAGAACAGACTGCAACTGCACTCCACCGGTAGTGGAAGCAGTCAATAAATAACAGGCAAGAACATACCATAATGCATTCCAATATAGATACATAATTTGTCTGCATACTTGAGACCCCCAACCACATTTTTCTATGTTTTAATCCCCCTCCCAACCTCCCACCCTCCCACCCCCCCCCCCCCCATGGAATCCCTTAGGTGGAACAACCCATATCTCTCCATCCACCAATTACCTAAATCTGCAGACTATGGCAGTGTGGCATTATGAGGAAACACAATAGTATAGTAATAATACAACCGCTCCAAGCCCCTTGACCCAACACCAGCACTAGAGGCGCAGCACTCACTAGAAAGGAAGTCCCATATGGTCTCCTCAGGCATTAAGTAGCAAGCTGCGCTCTCCATGCGTAAGCCGGGACCAGTATGGTTCCCAAATTTGCTGAAAAGATTTCCACTGTGTTTCATCTCCATTAGACACAATGTGGCGCTCAAAGAGCGCTAGCTCAAACAGGAATCTTTTCCACATATTTATTTGAGGAGTTTTCCGCATTCTCCAATGAACCAATATTACCCTTTTCACTAACAGCAAAGCTTTTGTTACAAACAAGTAATGTGCCCCATGTTCTACCTGTAACAATGTCCCCCCATAAAACAAGAAGCCCACCGGATGCCTGGGCACCCACCTCCCCAAGCACTCAGATAGGAACCCACCAACTCCCTCCCCAAAAGCCTGTGTCTTACCACAAGTCCAAATCATATGCCCCAATGTAGCTTTGTCTAGATCACACTTAGGGCATCTACCAGAGTCTGCAAAACCAGCTCGAAAGGCCCTCCATGGAGCAATATGCATTCTTAGAAGAAATTTATACTCCTGCTCCTTATGCAGCTCATTGAGAGATGTTTTCCTTATATTGTCCAAAAACATTTGCAGCGCCCCTGCATCTACACTGCTCTGTAGCTCCTCCGTCCAAGCCTCCGCCACTCTGAGAAGCGAGATCACTGGCTTAAGTTCATGGAGCACTCTAACATAACTAGATAGTTGGGGGTGTGCTCCATCCTCCAACTTCAATCCCTCCATTACCTGCTGAGCAAAATCTGCTCTAAGTTGGGCCTTTGGCAAGGAAGCGACATAATGTCTCACCTGTAAAAATAAAAACAGATCAAATTTCCTGAGACCATATCTCTCACACAAAGTTGAAAAAGAGAGTATTTCCCCATCCGCGTCCAGTATATCCCCTACTCTCCTTATCTCCACCTCCCTTCCTCTCCCAAGAAACCCACCACCCCCCCATTCCTGGCATAAAATCTAAATTCCCCACCAATGGCAAAAAAGGGGAGACCCCGCTCGTGCCTTGAAAATCTTTACAGAGAGCATGCCAGACAGCATATATCTCCATATCACATGTTTCTTGACCCCTTCCGCTAGCTGCGCTGTGCCTGCATGCAACAAGTAAGGAGCAGACAGAGGATACATACAACCAGCTTCTACCTCAAATGGCGTATACCCCGAGGTCCCGAGAAGCCAATCTCTGACATGCCGCATACCACAGCTTAGGTTATATTGCCTTAGGTCCAAGAGTCCCATCCCTCCCCTAGTCCTGGGCACCATGAGAGTAATTAGAGAAACCCTGGCTCTCCTTCCCCGCCATAAAAAGGAGCTCAGCGCTTTATAAAGCTTTCTCAATTCCTCCTCCCTTAGCCATATAGGTAGAATCTGCAGTAAATATAGCCACCTAGGCACTATGATCATACTGTACAGGAAGATTCTACCAGACAGAGCCAAGGGTAACCCCATCCACATGCGAAGGCACTCCTCAGATTTCTTTAAAAGCGGGATCACATTTAACTCATATAACTTACTGGTAACTGCGGGAATATGCGCACCTAAATACTTAAGGGAGCCCTCTGCCCCTTTGAGTGGGAACTCACTCCCCAAATCTTCAATCCTCACATTCATTGGTAACGCTTCGGACTTAGATACATTAAGCTTGAGCCCAGATAACTGCCCAAACTCAGCAAACAGCCGTAATACCCTCTGCCATGTCCTACTTGGGTCTGTCACCACCAACATAATATCATCAGCAAAGGCCATACACTTTAATGGGGTGTGCCTCTGCGGAACCACTATCCCTGGTATATTTTCAGCCCTTCTCAGTTGTTCCAACAGTGGTTCCCAAAAAAGGATGCACAACAACGGCGATAAAGGGCACCCCTGTCGCATGCCTCTCCCCAACGGGAAGTACTCAGACTGAATGCCATTTACCAAGACAGCGGCTGATGGATTAGCATACAAGGTACGTATAGCCCGCAAAAAGAACCCCTCAATTCCATAAAAACCCAGACGAGTAAACAGGAAGGACCACTCCACTCGATCAAAAGCTTTTTCCGAGTCAAAGCTTATAGCCAAGGCGGGGGTGTTCAGTTGCGCACACTGCTCCAGACCCAGCAAGAGCTTCCTAACATTTACTCCCGCATGCCTGCTTTGCACGAAATCCACTTGATCTTCACCCACCAATCGGGGTATCACCTGCGCCAACCTCTCTGCCAGTACCCTCGCCAGCAGTTTCAAATCAACATTTATGAGAGAGATAGGCCTATAGGACCCCGGCTGCAGTGGATCCTTCCCTGGTTTGTGGAGAACTGTGATCAGTGCTCGATTTGACCCCTCAGGAAAAGACCCCCCCTGGAGCGCCGCCTCAAAGAATTCCTACATAGGGCCCAATATCTGCGCATTCAAAATTTTGTAGAACACCCCACTGAACCCATCGGGCCCCGGGGACTTGTGGAGTTTAAGGTTCTTAATAGCACGCTGCAGTTCAGACTCTGATATAGGCTAATTCAACTTAAGTTGCTCATCTTCTGACAATTTTGGCAACTGACACGTGTGGAGAAAGGCCTCCATGGTATCCTTCTGTCCACCTCCCTCTGCCGTGTATAGTGATCTATAAAATTGGGCAAAAATCTGTTCCAACTACTTCTGGTCAGTCACTACCCGCCCTCCAGAGTCATAGAGCACTGAGATTACAGACATACCAGACCACCTCTTAGTGAGATTTGTCAGTAGTTTGCCTGGTTTATTCCCAAATTTAAAGAGTCTGAACCGATGACAGAAAACATTTTCTGCCCTTTCTCTTGAAATAAACTATCAAGTGCTCCCTGGGTCCTCTCTAGGGCAGATTTACCCACCTCTGTAGGTCGTATGCTCATCTGCCTCTTCAGCATCCTAACCCTTCTTTCCAACTCAATCATCCTACTAGCCTGCTGCCTCTTCCTTTTGGCCACAAACTCAATAATATCCCCCCTGATGACTGCCTTCCCTGCTTCCCAAAGCAAAATTGGATGTATTCTATGCTCTTTATTGTTATACAAATATTCTTCCCATTTTTGACTGAGATATTTCCTAAAGGCCTGATCTGAGTATAAATGTGCTGGAAACTTCCACCTCCCCCATGCTCCTACTCCCCCACCTCCCAGATCTACAGTAATATTTATAGGAGTGTGATCAGAAATCACTAGAGGCCCAATATCGGGCTTCAGTATCTGATGGAATATATGCCTTGATATAAATATGTAGTCTATTCTGGATTTTGTTGAGTGCGCCTTTGAGACGTGTAAAGTCCCTCTCTCGAGGGTGAAGCACTCTCAACGCATCCACCAGATCTAAGCTTCTAAGCAAGACCCCTAACCCCTCTGTGCTAGGCCAAGATCTCTGTTGGCCAGCCGTGGTATCCATGCTTTGATCAAGGATTGCATTAAAGTCCCCCAAAATTATCTTTGGTCCAGTAATTCCACACAATTTGGCAACTAATGTTCTAAAAAAGGACCTTTGTGAAGCATTGGGCGCATAAACAGAAACCAATGTAAGAGGGGACTGATGTAATTTCCCCTCCACAATCACATACCTCCCCTCTGTATCTGCGGTGACCTTCTGATGTACAAAGGGAACTGACGTCCGAATTAAGAGGGCTACCCCAGCCTTATTTTTCAGCGCAGATGCATAATAACACTGAGCCACCCATAAACGCTTCAGTTTCTGATGCTCTGTGTCATTTAGCTTAGTTTCCTGTATCCCAACAATATCAGCCTTGTGTGCACCCAAGTACTGCAGAATCTTAGCTCTTTTAATCGGTGAATTCACCCCAGACACATTCCAAGATATACACGTTATACCCTTAGACATTCCCATATGCAGTATAAGGTTCTAAACAAACATTCTCCATCAAGTGTACTTGATTTGTCCACCATGGGTCCCAGCCTCCCCATGATGAACCACCCAATTCAGCCACACCACCACATCCAAATACTCCAACCATCTTCGAAACACCCCCATAATTGTTCCAACCATTGCAGGTCCCCCCCCTCCCCCTCCCCTACCCCCAGTGTCCCCTCTATGGTACTCAAAGGCCATTCCCGTGATACATCCCAGCCCTCCCCCCCACTCTACACCCCTGTTGCCAGAACCATACCCCCACTACAGGCCCCATATGCTCTACTCTCAGTCACCCCATTCAGTTCTGCCCCATCACATCATACCCACACACATCTTCACTCCCCCAACACTACTCCCTCAACAGAAACAGATAACATGCTATCAGCACCAGAAGTCCAACTCAAATGCATTTCAACAATTTCCACCGCTTTCAGGCAGCAGCGTAATAACCAGCTTCATAACACTTGTGCAAGCTGTCAATTCGGGAACCACTGCTGCAGCTGCTTTTTTGCTGCTTCACTGCTCTAAAAGATGTGAGCTTGGCCTTCTTTAACCACTCTGAGCCTCGCCGGGAACTGCAAAGTGAAGCGAATTTGCTTCTCAGCCAGTTTTTTGCAGACTTTTGAGTAGCCTCTCCGCAATTGTGCTACCGCCATGGAATAATCCTGGAACATCATGATTTTAGAGTTCTGGAACTGCAGGGTTTGCATAGACATATATTTCCGTAGAATAGTTTCCTTCTGTGTGAAGTTCAGAAATTTCGTCACCACCACTCACGGCCTGGTCGCTCCCTCCATCCGACGCCCCACACGGTGAGCCCGCTCAGTCCGCACAGCTCCCATTTTCGGCTCAGATTCTAATAGTTCCATGAACCATTTTTCCAGGACCTGCCTCAAATCTCGATCTTGTGGCGATTCCGGCATACCCACTATTCTTAAATTGTTCCTTCTGGAACGATTCTCCAGATCATCCAGTTTAACGTTACAGCCTGCAAGTTCCTTCTTGAGAGTCTCCAGCTCATCTAACACTCCTTGCAGCCCATCCTCTGCGGCGCTGACTCTCGTTTCGAGTTCCGACACTCAGAGATTAAAATCTGTCACAGCCTGGGTTAGCTCCTGCACTCCAGCCTGGATTCCGTCGAGGTGCCCAATGCGGAACTCACTGCTTTAGTGAGCTTCTCCGCCAGCTCATCTGAAAGCGTCGGAGCCTCCCCCATATCTTCCGCCATCTTGTTGTCTGGCGCTGCTTCCACACGCGTCTTAGAGTTATCTTTTTTTTGGCAATTTTTTGCAGCCATATCTACCCCCGTTTTCAAAACAAATCTGTCCATAAGCTTAGGGGCTCTCCATCGGTACCCAAATATAGCAGGAAACGGGAGGCAAACTTAGCTCAGTGCTTCTTGACAACGGAGAGGGCTGAGGAGTCAGAAGAAATTGCTGCCTTCTAGCTCAAACGCATCACGTGATCCCCCCCCCCCCCCCAAGACGGAGTGTTTATGGCACAAGCATAGGACAGCTGATCTTTTAAGAAATGTCAGACTTACTCAGCAATATTATGTGTTCTGATTTGCTTTGCAATAAGTTACCGTATAGTAAAAATAATAAAAGATAAACAATTTTCAATATGATGTCTAAATCCAACTTTGGACATTTTGCTGAAAACTGTACCCAACTATACACCACTACAATAGTCCTTATGCCTGCAGGTGTCGCCTATACATGAGTATAGTAGGTTATTGGAGCAGTGGCGTAGGAAGGGGGGGCGGTATGCCCCGGGTGCACGCCACTGGGGGGGTTGTCAGCTCCGCTGGTTCACTGCTCTTTCTGCTCTGGAACAGGTTACTTCCTGTTCTGGGGCAGAGAGAGCAGGGAACCAGCGGAGCCGATGCAGCTCCCAGCGACGTGCACTCAGGGTGGAGCGGCCCTCCCGCCCGTCCCCTTTGGTAAGAATGCGCTCGGGGGGGTGCGTGCGTGCGCCAAGGGGGGGGGGGGGGTGCGCCGTGCTGCACCCGGGGGGATGTGCAGCGGCGAACCGCCCCGGGTGTCAGCCGCCCTCGCTATGGTACTGTATTGGAGGGCTCATACTTTTCACCACAAGTGTAACAGTTAAAGTGGGGTATGGGCCTGGGTTTGCTTCTCTACAGTGCACTGCACCGACCACTAGGCTACTCCAGGGACCTGCTTGCTGCTCTAATAGGCCAGTATGTACTGTTTCTTTCACATCTTTGGGGGGGGTGGGAGGGAGTCAATGACCACTGAGGAGTAAGGAGGGTCATGCCTTAATCCTTCCATTGGTCATCTGGTCATTTAGGGCAGTAAGGGCACCTTTTTGTGACTTAGTCGTAATTGAAACAAGTCTAAATCAAAACATCTAACTTTTAGCCTGGACATTTTTGCTGTGTTCCATTATGGCAGAAAAAGTCCAAGTTTTGGGAACACCCAAATCCTGCCTCCAACCTCCTCCCCCCTTGTCAGAATCTCACAGTCACTGTGAATGCTCAAAGTGTCCACACCCAGCTTTAACACAGGCTTTTTTTATGCTTTGGGAAGTTCTTAAATAACCTTGTAAATTGGTCCTTATAGCATCTGCAGCACTTCCTTAAGTTTGGCAATTGTTTGCAGCTTTGGGTGGAGCTTGTGATAGGCCTCCAACATTGCTCCCCAGACAAAAGTCTATGTCACTGTGAGATGTCATTAGCAGTAAGCTGGTACCTCATTTTATTTTTTCAAAGAATAGTAATTTTACAGTGCAAACATTTTTGAACGCATGAAAATTGCTCGGTGGTCATGCTAAAAAGTCTGTAACTTCGCCATGTTTAATCTAATTCCACTTGGCACATAAATGTAGATATTAGCAACAAATAAAGCTGTAAAATGTCACGTTGAAATCCAAGTGGTTGCTCAGAAACAGCAAAAATCTACTTACTGCTTACTTTGAGGACAAACCAAAGCAGTTTACAATAAAACAATAACAGAATTAGAAACAGGAAAATAATTCAAATTGTAGATAGGAAGGAACACACATCTAAATCTCATTCATAGGCAAACATAAGTAGAGAGGTGTGGTAGCCTTGTTAGTCCACTCTTAAAGGTTATCAATAGAAATCAAACAAAATAAAACATGGAAAAGAAAATAAGATGATACCTTTTTTATTGGACATAACTTAATACATTTCTTGATTAGCTTTCGAAGGTTGCCCTTCTTTCTCAGATCGGAAATAAGCAAGTGAGGTAGCAGATAGTATATATGAGAGAAACATCAAAGCATTACTTTGACTGTCTGACAGAGTGGGAGGGTGGGGCTATGCATGGGGACATCAAAGCATTTCATTGATATTCTAACAGAATGGGTGTTGGTAGGTGAGAGGAGGGTAATAAACAGAGAAATACAGCTTTATGTTTTATAATGAGTTAGAAAACCCAGATCCTTATTAAGTCCTGTTTGTTAGGTGTCAAAATATTCAATCATTCTTATTTCAAAGGTCTTATGTTCCTGTATTGTTTTAAAATTACCTTTCAGTATTCTTACTGTGAAATCACTGGTGCAGTGTTCTGGTCTTGTGAAGTGTTGGCCCACAGGGGTGGGGGCCTGACTGGCACCGACTATTTTCATATGATGTCTTTGTAGATTGAATCTTGTCTTAACCATCTGGCCTGTTTCTCCAATATAGCATCCTTCGTTACATTTCTTACACTGAATGATATATACCACATTGGAAGATGAGCATGTAAAATAGTCCTTTATGTTGAATATTTTTCCTTTGTGAATGACTGTGAGGTCTTGTGAAATGTTTTGGCATAGTTTGCAGCTGGCTGTGTTACAGGAACGTAAGACCTTTGAAATAAGAATGATTGAATATTTTGACACCCAACAAACAGGACTTAATAAGGATCTGGTTTTTCTAACTCATTATAAAACATAAAGCTGTATTTCTCTGTTTATTACCCTCCTCTCACCTACCAACACTCATTCTGTTAGAATATCAATAAAATGCATAGATGCCCCCATGCATATCCCCACCCTCCCACTCTGTCAGACAGTCAAAGTAATGCTTTGATGTTTCTCTCATATATACTATCTGCTACCTCATTTGCTTATTTCCGATCTGAGGAAGAAGGGCAACCTTCGAAAGCTAATCAAGAAATGTATTAAGTTATGTCCAATAAAAAAGGTATCATCTTATTTTCTTTTCCATGTTTTATTTTGTTTGATTTCTATTGATAGGCAAACATAAAAGTACACAACATACAATCACTGCACACCAGACAACATGCAGCAGTTTAGTACAACACTCAACCAGTTAGGACAACTCCTTCGCTGCATGATGACCCTCCTTCAAGTCTCAAATGCTGACTATGTTTTCAAAGAAGCATGGAATGCTAAATGCTTATGATTTGAGATGGAGATGTTGTGGCAAAGAGTTCCAAGTGTAGAAGCAAGAAAAAAGAAAGCACTGGCCCTTGTAGTCATTCAGTGAGCAGAGCACACAATGGGGGACATATAGAATTATAAGGGATGCCAAATAAGCAGGTGTACTGGTATGAAAGACCTTATGGGTCAGGGTAAGGACTTTAAATTTGAGTCTATTGGGAGCCAGTGAAGGCACCTGAGAAGTGGCATTACGTGATTGGAATGCCATGCCTGACAAATGATACGTGGTGCAGTGTATTGTAAAGTTTGGAGATGCTAAGATTGTATTTTGTTATGCCTGCATATATGATGTTACAATAATCATACCTCAAGTGAATGAAGGCATAAAACAAAGAACAAATGGATTGGAAGTAAAGCATACTACAACTTGGCTGCAATCTGTGTAAGGAAAAAAAACCCCTGTCTATAGCAGTTTGCTGAATTTGAATTGAGAAATATGACTGTTTTGCCGCACATTGCTGAGACACATAATATTGCTGAGTAAGTCTGATGTTTCTCAAAAGATCAGCTGTCCTATGCTTGCACCATAAGCACTCGGTCTTTCTGGCCTGATGCTGACAAGCTTTAAGCTAGTGTGAAACTATGGCTGATATGCTCAAACCTGTTGTTGAATATGGGTACGGTGAGCAATACGATCAAGTGGCCCTTGTAAAGTTGCATTCCAAGTAGTTACCTGTTCTTCTAACCCTAGATCTTAAAAATCCGAAGAAAGGGAGTACCATAATGCTGGGAGAGAGAGAGAGAGTCCACACGATTAAGCTACCTTGACCAGTAACCCTTTGACCCAGAGGATGCAGACAAAGTAGAAAAGATAAAAAAAAGTGATCAGACCAAGATACTGGTGTAGAATAAAGTGAAAAAAGACTAATTGAAGAGTGTTGAGGTGTGATAACCAAATCAAGAGTATGTCCAGCTGAGTGGGTTGGAAAAGAAACATGTTAAAGCAAACCTCACCCTGTATAAAATAAATATACAACTATCACCATTATTTGCAGACCTTCATTACATTGAAAAATGTTAGGTATTATATACAACTAGTAAAAAAGGCCCGTTTCTGACACAAATGAAACAGGCGCTAGCAAGATTTTCCTCAGAGTGTGTATGTTTGAGAAAGTGTATGTGAGAGTGACTGTGTGTGAGAGAGAGTGAATGTGCGAGTGTGTGTGTGTGAGAGAGAGAGTGAGTCTGGGTGCGAGTGTGTCTATGAGACAATGTGTGTGTGAGAATGAGAATGTGTGCAAGTGTGTATGTGAGACACAGTGAGAGAGAGTGTGTTTCACACAGATACAGTGTGTGCGAGAGAGAGTGTGTGTGTGAGACACAGACTCTCTGTGAGACTGAGTGTATGAGACCAAGAGAGTGTGTGAGTGACTATGTGACACACACAGAGTGAATGTGATACAGTGTGAGACATAGAGTGTGTGAGAGACAGTGTGTGAGAGTGAGAAAGACATTGACTGTGAGAGAGAGTGTGTGAGAGAGACAGTGTGTGTGTGACAGAGATACCTCCCCCCCTCTCTGGTGTCAGCCCCCCCCTCCCTCTCTCTCTCTGGTGTCAGCCCCCCCTCTCTCTCTGGTGTCTGAGTGTTACTGTGCAGGACGCTGAGCTCTGGCTGTGCTTCAAGGAACTGACCAATCCTATTTAATAGAATGCACCTCCAACATTCTGAAGCCGAGAAACCTCATGTGGTTGGTCACTTCTGCTTGTGACAAACCTGGAAGTACGTGATGTCAATTCAGGAGATGGATACAGAGAGCAGGAATGCCTCAGCCATGCAGTCAGCTTCAGAATGTTGGAGGTGCGTTTTATTATATAGGATATCCAAAAACACACATAAACATATGTAGAACACCTTAAATCCTTTAAAATGCTCAACACTGAGATGGCCTTAGTTATATTAGTGCTTCCTTGCTTTGAGACTCCTCAAAGACTATTGTGCAAATGCTCAACTTAGAGAAATGGATTTGATATCTCAACGGTATTGGTACTGTAATATTGTTTTATTATTGTAACTTGCTTTGAACTTATTTAAAAGTAGACTTAATTACATTAAAAATAAATAAAATAATTTGTACCTTGATAGAACTGCTTTTAAATGTTTTTAATTATCATGCTGTTATTCAGATATTTGATGTATGGCAGTATCTCAATAAAACCTTGATACTTAAAGATGGGTCGGTTCTCAGAGACCACTCAAACATTTTTGTTACTTTGAGTAAGTAATAGTACTTTATTTTACTATTATATAGCGATACATACAGGCAATTAATAAATGGATTCTGGTAGGAGATAGAGAGACAGAATCCAAGTTCTTGCCCGACTTAAATAAATACTCCTCTCCTCCACTTATAGTCACAGCCCCACTTGAACAAATCCTCTACCTTCAGTTTATATTAAACCATTACCCTGAATATCACTTTCCTGCGACACTGCTGTAGGATACTAAAAATTATATCCTGACCTAATTAATCTCAAATCAGAACTGAAATCATCTGATACTGCCGTTGACAAATTAACTATACAGATTAGGGAAATATATTTTTATATAACTTGAATACAGTGGTTTATAAGAAAGAAAACAAAAGGGGCACAGGAGGGTTGCTAGAGGAAATATATATATATGTATACCTTCTGTTAGCTGTTAAATGTCGTATGGCCAGATTAGGGAAGATTTGTCAGCTGATTTAAGTGCTGTGCTGGCAGGCTCTTGTCTAACGCTGTCACTGTTTTTACTGCGGCTTGCTTTGTGTATTTGATGTATATGAGTAAAAATATGGTGCTACAGATGTAGACTACATTACGGGGAAATTATTTAGGTACTAGGAAAGACATGAAAAAAAAGGTCTCTCAATAACTAAAGTGTTTATCTGTTATGTATGAATGGAGTATTGCGTTGTCATTCTGCTTACATTAGAAATGAGGAAATATCTGATCTCTGTCGCAGCATAAAATAGACACTTTTGAGTTTCGGTCAATTATTATTATTATTAATTTATTTATTTATAGTACATTTCTACCCCACATTTTCCCACACACGCAGGCACAATGTGGCCAACATAGGATAAGCAAAAATGACATGACAATAAGAGGAAATAAGAGGAAATGGTAGGAGAAAGGAGTAGGCAAGGAAGGGGAAGGGGGCATAACAGGTGCAGGGGTAGGTAAGTGGGACTATTGATCGGTAAGGGTGTGGGGGGAGTAGACCAGTCCAAATAGTTGGGTTTTCAGCAGCCTCTTGAACAATTGATGATCGTTTTGCATTTTCAAGTGTTTCGGCAGAGCATTCCAATTCTTGGCACTGGAGTATTGGAAGGATGAAGTGAAGATCTTCTTGTATTTGACACCTCTGTAATTTGGGAAGTGCAGGTTGAGATACGACCTCGAGGTGGCAACTGCGTTTCTGGGCGGTAGGTCGATAAGGCGAAGCATATAATCCGGAGCCAGCCCATATATGATTTTTATGTTTCAATATATTTATTGGTGACAGATCTAATACATATCTCTCTTTCTTCACCTGTACAAACAATAAGGCAAAATACCCAATACAACATTCACTGAGTTCGCTATCATTCCTGCCATCCAGTTTTACCCCGCCATTTTTGATGCACCCCCCTTTCCCCCTCCTTCCCATCCCTCCCCTCCCTCCCCCTTTTTTAATTAGGTGCCGAACATCAAGTTCCCCCCCCCCAACGCATAAAGAACAGCCCCATCCAAACAATTGAACTCATGAGGCCAGAGGCCATGTGATTTTATTTTATTTTATCCAAAATTATTTTATTGATAATACGACATTGTACATACTTATCAAGCCAGTTACATATATCTGCTAATAGTTTCTTCCCCTTGGTCCCTTGACCCGCCCTCCCTCCCTCCCCACCTCAGTCCAGTGGTGTCGGCTCCTGTTCTTGAAATTGTTCGTACAACGACCATATTTTTGTGAAGGTCATTAAGGAGCCTTTCCGCTTGGCCGTCAGTTTCGACATCTGGTATAGAAAGTCTACTTTTTGAGTCACTGTGTGTAGTGCTGGTGCTTCTACTTGTTTCCAGGCTCGTGCCAACGCTAACTTGGCCGCTGCAAAGTATTGGTAGCCAATCTGTGTTGTTCACTAGGTAGTTCAAGGTCTGAAGTGAAGTAGACAGTGTTCTGCTCCTTTTGGGTATGGTTGTTGCAGCACAGTATTTACCAGCTCCACCACCCTATCCCAGAACACTTTCACTTTCTCACTCTCCCACCATATATGGTAGAATGTGCTCCTATGGCCACGCTCTTGCCAGCATTGTCCCGAGGACCCCGGATATATCTTTTGCAGCCTATCTGGGGTATAATACCACCAGTATAGTATTTTGAACCCATTTTCGTTTATAGATTGTGCTGGGGACGCCTTAAGCACATATTTGTAATTACCCATCCATGTTGTCCTGGGATATGTAGTTTGTACCACCTTCTCCCATTTCATATGACAGGTCACCTGTGGATCAGTCCTTCCCAACAATGCAAGATATATCCGGGATATGCTACCTCTGCCCCCTCCCTTACGCATCACTAATTCTAAGGCTGTTTCTTCTAATTCTAGTTCATCTTGTGCACGCCTTCTAATGAAGTTACGCAGACAAGGTCTCTCTCTGTCAGGCCATACTTTTCCTGGAGGTCAGAGAAGCTGATCACGTTCCCCTCTGCCCAGACTTGGCCTAGCGTGTGTAGGCCTGCTTTAGCCCAGTGGTCGAATACCTTTTCTGATCTCCCTAACGGGAAGCCCTCCGCCCATCTTATTGCTGTTTGTCGGTAGTGTGTCCTTTCTGGAAACATGCATCTTCTAATTTGAAGCCATGTCTGGAGTGGGTGTTTTAGACCTAGAGGTAGTCTCTGTATTATGTGTGCTAGCTCTCCTCCTGGTATCCATAAAATATCTTCTAGTGCATATCTGCCTATCCATGCTCTCTCCCAATGTATCCATTTCTTTACTGCCCCGGGGGCCCACTCTGCCAAGGTTCTTAATTGCGCTGCTTGATAATATAGGTAAAAGTTGGGTACTCCCATAGCTCCCCGCTCAGTTGTCTGGTACATCATGGCTCTTCGCACTCGCGGTGGGCGTCTCCTCCATATGTATCGAAACATCTTCTTATGTATTAGTGCAAAGAAAGACATAGGGATTGGGATAGGTAAAGCTAGAAACAGGTATAATAGCTTGGGGAGCAGCATCATCTTAATGGCGTGGATGCGGCCTTTCCATGACATGTTGAGACCTTCCCACCTATCTAGATCTTGAAAGAGTTCACCTATCTTTTGGGGAAAGTTAGCCTGAAAGAGCCCTTCTATTTCGGGAGTTATCTGTATTCCCAAGTATTTAATGGATTTTTGTGCCCAGATAAAGGGGAATGCTGCCCGCAGGCTCGGGAGCTCTGCGTCCGGTACTGTGATATTTAACAAGACGGATTTGGTTAGGTTGGGCTTAAATCCTGACATCGCCCCATAATATGTCATATAGTCTATTACCTTTTGTACTGACATAGCGGGCTGCGTGAGGGTCAGCAGTATATCATCTGCGAATAGCATAAGTTTTTTTCTCTTTCTGTCCTCTCACTATTCCCCGTACTTCCCCATCACTCCTCAGTATACATGCTAATGGTTCAAGAGATAGGGCAAAGAGAAGTGGGGAGAGGGCGCACCCCTGCCGAGTTCCCCATCCTAGTGGGAATGTGTCTGTGTATGACCCATTAATTTTTAACGTTGCTATCGGGCTTTTGTATATTAGCTGCAGCCATAGCATATATCGTCCCGTAATCCCCACCTGCCGCAATACTGCAAACAAAAATGACCAGTCAACTCAGTCAAACGCTTTTTCTGCATCAATGGAAAGCAGCAGTGCCGGTATTTGGTCATCTTGCGCGTATTGAATAGCATGGATAAGACTTCGAATGTTGTCAAACGTTTGTCGCCCTGTTATGAAACCCGCTTGGTCTTCGTGTACCAAATAGGGTATCTGCTTTTGTAGTCTATGAGCCAGTATTTTTGTAAAGAGTTTATAGTCTACATTGAGTAGGGATATCGGGCGATAGGAGCTGCATTGTTTGGGGTCTTTTCCTGGTTTTAAAAGTAAAGTGACTGCTGCTAGTCTCCACGACTGTGGGAGCTCTTGGGCCTCTCCTAGTTCATTAAATAGTCTCAGTAGGACTGGTGCTAGGTGTTTAGCAAATAGTTTATAGACTCTGATAGGGTACCCATCAGGTCCCGGGGCTTTACCATGTGCACTATCCGCTATTGCCCAATTGAGCTCTTCAAGCGTTATGGGGGTTGACAGGGAATCACTCCCTCCCTCTCTCAATTGTGGGATGCCGCTATCCTGTAGGTATTGTTCCATTCTTACTGGCCCTAGTGTTGGTTCTTTCTCATATAGTGACGTATAATAGACTAGGAACAGTGGTGTTCCTAGGGGGGCTGACACCCGAGGCGGATCGCTGATGCGCCCCCCGGGTGCAGCGCCCCCTCGGAACAGCGCGACGCCCCCCCACCAGCGAACCCCCCCGATCCCCCAGCGAAAGTACCCCCCCCCCCGGGTGCACGCTGCTGGGGGGGGGGGGGGTTCTTCGTTTTCATGCTCCCTCTGCCCTGGAACAGGAAGTAACCTGTTCCGGGGCAAAGGGAGCATGACAACGAAGAGCCAACAGGCGCGCGGCACCCCCCCAGCGGCGTGCACCCGGGGCGGACCGCCCCCACCGCCCCCCCCTTGGTATGCCATTGTCTAGGAAGGCTTTCCGTACTTGTTCTATCTGCATGACATATTCCCCAGCTGTATTCTGTATCCCCCCTACATGGTTTCGCAGAGCTTGTTTTTTAAGTTTATTGGCCAGTAGTCTACCTGCCTTATCCCCAAATTCAAAATGTTCTTGTTGGGCATGTTGTAATTGTGCGGCTAGACTTTCCAATTGAAGTTCGTTAAGTTTTAATCTCAATTGGTGCAGTTTCTCTGCCCCCTTAATGTCTGTTGGGCATTCTTTGTGACTCTGTTCTAGCCTTCTAAGTTCCTGATATTACTTTCCCGTTCTGTGCAAGTTTTTTGTATGTGGGTGCTTAGCGCTATTAGTTGTCCTCTGATCACTACTTTGAGACCTTCCCATAGACTTGCTGCCCGGATCTCGCTTACATCGTTGAATTTAAGATATTCAATAATATACTTTTCCACCTCCAGGATATTTTTCTCATCATGTAATAGGGCTTCATCCAGGCGCCAATATCTCGGGCCTACAAATATGGGCCCCACTTTAATTACCAACACTACTGGGGAATGGTTGGACCATGTGCGTGGCTCTATATATACTTCCTGTGTCTTATTCACTATATTGATATCTCCCAACCATCCATCTATTCTGCAATATGACTTATACTTAGAGGAATAATATGTGTAGTCTTTCTCAGTTCCATGTTTCTCCCGCCAAATATCTATCAATCCTCATTGGGCCATTAGCATTTTCAGCAGCTTCCTATCTGTTTTTGCGTATGTTGCTGAGCCTGTCGAATTGTCTGTGGGAGGATGTATAGTGACATTAAGGTCTCCCCCCATGAGTAGGTGGCCCTGTTGATGCTGCTGCAATAGTTGTTCTATCTTTTCCCAGAATGGCCCCTGGCCCTGATTGGGAGCATATACATTTAGAATGGTGTACTGACTGTTGCAGAGAGAAACCACCATCATCAAAAATCTACCTTCTTTATCACTTATGGTTTTTAGGATTTGCCATGGACGAGATGCCGAAAACGCGATCAGCACCCCTCTTTTTTTAAGTGTGTCTATGCAAGATGAAAATTTAATAATGGGGTATCATCCATGGCAAACTAGCTTCTCGTGACATTTTTTCAAATGGGTTTCTTGTATTCAAACCACATCAGCATTTAAGCGCAGCATATCTTTAAACATTAGCTTTCGCTTTATGGGTGAATTAAGCCCTCTCACGTTCAGTGTAACACATTTCAATTCTTTATCGGCCATGATCAATTGCGTCTATACATGCATTATCACCACTGGTACTCCCCTCCCATTCCCCTACTACCCACCCCCCTCCCCTCTTCCCCAATAACCATGTATAACATGCCCTTCTCACCAGATGAGACATGTCTGTGTTACGATTGTGGCCGTGACCTCTCCCAGACTTACCTTATTCTGGTGGTCAGCTTCTGTGCTGGCTTCTGTTTCTTCTTTCTGTGTTGCTAGAGCTGGCTCTGTGTCTGTGGGCTGGCTGCTCCCAGCATGAGTCTAATTGCTTTACTATACTGCAGCTGTGTGTGTTACCTGAGCTAGCTGCCTCTGTGTGCTGGTTGCTTCCAGCATGGCTCTAATTGCTCTGCTATACTGCAGCTTTGGGGGTTAAGCCTGAGTTAGCTCTAGCTCTGTTTCAGTATACTGCCTGCCTGTGTCTGGTAGTGGTGACATCATTAGGCAGGGCCTTGATAAGGAAGTGGTGTTCTTCCCTTCAGGGCCTTTGCAACGGTTGCTTAGTCGTTTGCTTTAGGTTCAGGTTAGTGGTAGTGCAGTGTGCACTTTTGATCTGTGTTGGCTCCCCTGCTTTCCCTTTTGGTGCTTTGGAAGCACTTCTGTGTTTTGGTGCTTTAGAAGCACTTCTGACTTCTGTGTTTAGCTTCCCTGTTTTTTCCCTTGTGGCTCCCCTGTCTTCCCTTTTAGTGCTAGGAGCTCTGCTGGTAGTTTGGTGCTTAGGAGCACCGTAGTTAGTTTAGGGTTGTAGAGCTGTTGTGCTTGGTGCTTAGGAGCACCTGTGCAAGTTTATGTGTTTAGGTTCCCTGCTCTTTCCCTGTGGCTCCCCTGCTTTTCCTAGTGGTGCTATTGGTAGCACTTCTGTTAGTATAGGGCTTAGGAAGTCCTTTTGTTGGTTTATTGTTAGGAACACTTTTGTTGGTTTCTGTTTGGAGTTCTTCTGTTGGTTAGGGCTTGGGAGCACTTATGTCAGTTTAGGATCTAGGAGTACTGCTGTTTCCAGCTTGTTCTAGTCCTGGTCCCTGTGTCATCCAGTATCCTGCCGGCCACTCGAACCCAGGGGCTCAACCCTTGGGGGCAGTGGCTAAGTGCAGGTGAAGCTGTACAGACCAGTCCAGTGTGCTCCAGTCCAGTGTGTTCCGGTCCGGTGTGTTCCAGTCCTGTGTCCTCCAGTCTGGGGGATTCCAGTCCAGTGTTCCAGTCCTGTGTCCTTCAGTCCATGGGATTCCAGTCCAGTGTTCCAGTCCTGTGTCCTCCAGTCTGGGGGATTCCAGTCCGTGTGTTCTGGCTCGCTGGGCGGTGCCTGCAGTCCCTGCCAGTGCCGGTGTGCTTGCACAGCGTTGGTTGGTGGGTTTTGCCTGCTGCTGTCGCTCCTCGTCAGCAGCCCAAGGGCTCACGTTTGCTCCTGAGCCCGGCCCCGTGGGCTCTGAACCTGAAAACCTGACAGTCTGGTAGGATAGTGATTTATAACCCATGAACATTACCAGCCAGTTGCTTTCGTCTGTCCCTCAGTTATATAGTATGGCAGCCTTTCCAAATGTTGTCGTTCACAGCGATGTACAAGCCCCATCTTTTATAATCCATCAGTGGGGATTAACCCCTGTGTGTCCTGATTGTTGCCTTCTTAGACACCCTCGCCCCTGCGAGACCCGTTGCCATTTCGCTTTATTGGCCTTTGGGGCGTTTGTTGAGTTGTTTGGGTGTGCTGATTCTGCCGATGTTCCCTGTTCCATATGTTCTCGGGCCTCTTCCAGTGAAGTCATTCTGCATTGTTTGCCTGCTTTATAGAATACCAGGGCAAAGGGGTGCTGCCATTTATACTTGATTCCCTCCGCTCATAGGTGTTCAGTAAGCGGTCTTAGCGCTCTTCTGCGTTTAAGGGTAGTAGCTGATATGTCCTGGAACAGTTCTAGCGGGTAGGGGTTCCATACGATTGGGCCATTCATCCTTGCTTTATGCATGAGGTCTTCCTTGATTTTAAAGTCAGAGAAACATGCCATGATGTCTTTGGGCACATTGGTCTGGCATGGGCCCAACGCCCGGTGAGCGCATTCTATTCGTATATCATCAAGAGAAACTGTTTGTTCCGGCGTGGTTGTAATCTGATATTAGATCTCCGACTCCTGTTCTCCAAATCTTCTACTTTATCGGTGAGAAAACGTAGATCCGATTGCTGTTCCAGCATACGGTTTTCAATGCCATTTAGGGAGTCTGCATGTTCTTCTAGCCCTGCTTCAGCCTTGGTGACTCTATTTCCTAGCTCAGCAATTTCTCCTCAAAGTTCCGCGCCGAGTTGCACAACTTCCTTGCGCATCTCTTTCATTTCTGATTTAATATCTTGGAACCAGGATTTGAGTTGTTGGAATCTCGCTATCTCCTTCTTCTCCTCGCTCTTTCTGAGGCGGCGGTGACTGCGATTGCGTGGCGTTCTCACTCGCGCCTGGATCTGCGGCCTGCATTGTGGGCGCCGAATCTCACTGACGGTAGGCAAAGGTGTTTAAATCTGGCATTTTCGCTTTAGCGCTCGACATCCCCGTTATCACTGGTTTGTCGCCTTTCTAATGTGCTGCTTCGGATTGCTCAAGGGTTCAGCTTATAACTGTATGCTTCATTTTTTCCGGCTGTAGTTCGGGAGCTCCGCTTCTAGACCTCCATTGCAGAGCGTGACGTCACTTCCTCCCCAGCCCGTATATGATTTTATGAGTCAGGGAGCAGATTTTGAAAGAGATACGTTCCCTCACGGGCAACCAGTGGAGAAGGAAACGCAGAGGTTGAGCATACTCAAAACGTGATTTTCCCAGGATCAGTCTCGCCGCAGTGTTTTGTGCAGTCTGGAGTTTTTTCAATAGATAACCAAGGCAACCTGCGTAAATCCCGCTGCAGTAATCCAAGTGAGATAGCACCAACCAATGAACAAGCGTGCAAAACAGGTCTCTAGTGAGGCAATATCCGACCTGCCAAAGCCTCCACATTGCATGGAACATTCTCTTAGTTACAGCTCGTACCTGATCTTCCAGAAGCGGATGCTTATCCAAGGTCACCCCAAGGAGCTTTAGACTAGAAGATAGAGGTAGAACATGGTCATTTATAGTGAGGGTAGTGGTAGGGACTGAGTGGTAAGGGGAGTGGAGAATAAGGCACTGAGTTTTATCCTTATTTAATTTGAATCGGAACACCCTCGCCCAATGTTCCATTGTAGATAAGCTAGCAGCAATCAGGTCGGAGATTTCCGCTACTGTGTCACTGAAAGGGATGGAGATGGTGACATCATCAGCATAAATGTACTTGCTGAGGGCAAGTGGGATCAGCATGATGTTGAACAGTGTAGGAGATAGTGGGGAGCCCTGAGGCACCCTGCAGGAGGCTCTCCAGGGAGCAGAGATGGTAGATTTCACTTTAACCTGGTAGGATCTGGACGACAGGAAGCCCTTGATCCAGTGCAAAATAAAGCCGCTCACACCATAAGTGTCAAGGAGGTGTAAAAGGAGTTCGTGATCCACCATATCAAAGGCACTGGACAGGTCAAACTTCAGTAAAAGAATTTTATTCCCAACTGACATCTCACGTTTAAAGGCGGATAGGAGAGTAACCAGTACTGTTTCAGAACTGTATTGGGCGCGGAATCCAGACTGCGAATGGTGAAGGATGTTAAACTTCGTCAGATATTCATTTAGTTGAGTGTTGACTGTACTCTCCATGACCTTGACCAACAGAGGTATTGAAGCTACAGGGCGGTAATTAGAGATTACATCATGTGTCACCTTGGTGTTTTTGCGTAGGGGCGTGAGAAGAATGAGTCCATGGTACGATGGGAACAGGCCCTTTGATAGTAGGTTGTTGAGGTGGGTCGCCAAGTCAACTACAAAGCAGCGGGGAGCACTTTTCAACAAGTGATTGGGACAAGCATCCAAACCACAGTGTTTGCTAGAGAACTTATGTAGAGCTTTGGACACCGTATCAGCCGGGACACCAATAAAGATGCATCAAATGCGGTCAACCGGGCAATGGTCAGCAGATGGAACTAATGAGCTGAGGAAGTCGTCCACAGCAGATAAACAACTTGCTGAAGTAGAACGTAGAGTTAAAATTTTGTCATTAAAATAAGTTGCTAACTGGTCTGCTTGAGGTTGGTCTCCACTGGAAGACTCCTGCTTGCTAGTGTCTAGGAAGGATGCAAGGAGTTGGTTCAATTTTCTGGGGTCTTTTCCCAAAGACTCCAATTTCTTAGAGAAGTATGTATGTTTAGCTTGCTTGATCGCATACTTGTACGTTCGGTGACTGTTTTTACAGGCATCGTGTGCCGCAACAGTTTTCCGTTTATGCCACATTCTCTCTAGCCTCCTTATCTTAGTTTTTAAGGTTTTAAGATCAGGAGAGAACCAGGGAGTAGAACTACGATTGTAAGAGGCTTTGAGCTGCATGGGCGCAATGTGGTCAAGTACCTCTGTGCACAGTGGTGTGCTGGAGCCGGCTCGCAAGATCCGGTTGTTAAATTTTGGCCGGACTTGCGAGCCGGTTGTTGGAAAAGGCGAGCCGGCTCTCCCTCCCTCCGCCCTCCGGATCCGGTCCCTCACAGATCCTACCTTGACTATCGAATTCTTCGGGGCAGGCAGTGTTGCCTGCCCGCTGCTATCACTGACTTTCCTCCGCCGCCTGTTTGTGCTTTAAAAATGGCCGCCGAGACTTCCAGAGGCGGCCTCGCGAGACTTCTGTAAGTCTCGGCGGCCATTTTGAAGCGCAATCGGGCGGTGGAGGAAAGTCAGCGATGGCAACGGGCAGGCACCGCCTGCCCCGAAGAATTTGATGGCCAAGGTAGGGTAGGTGAGGGACTGGATCGGGAGGGAGGGAGGAAGCAGGAGAATTTGTGAAACAAGTCGGGAGGGGGTGGCAGGGGAGAGAAGGGAGCTGCTGGACATGGGTGGATGGAGGGCAGGGGAGAGAAGGGTCACTGCTGGGCATGGGTGGATGGAGGACAGGGGAAAGGAGGGTCACTGCTGGGCATGGGTGGATGGCGGGCAGGGGAGAGGAGGGTCACTGCTGGGCATGGGAGAGAAGGGTCACTGCTGGGCATGGGTGGATGGAGGACAGGGGAAAGGAGGGTCACTGCTGGGCATGAGTGGATGGAGGGCAGGGGAGAGGAGGGTTACTGCTGGGCATGGGTGGATGGAGGACAGGGGAGAGGAGGGTCACTGCTGGGCATGGGTGGATGGAGGACAGGGGAGAGGAGGGTCACTGCTGGGCATGGGTGGATGGAGGACAGGGGAAAGGAGGGTCACTGCTGGGCATGTGTGGATGGAGGGCAGGGAAGAGGAGGGTCACTGCTGGACATGGGTGGATGGAGGGCAGGGGAGAGAAGGGTCGCTGCTGGCCATGGGTGCATGCTGGGCAGGGGAGAGGAGGGTCACTGCTGGCCATGGGTGGATGGAGGGCAGGGGGAGAGGAGGGGAGAGAGAATAAATGCTGGACTTGGATGGAGGGGAGGGAAGAGTGAGGAAGGAGATAAGATAAGGGAAAAGGACGAGAGGAGAAAAACTGGACATGGATGAAGAAAATAGGCAGAAGCTGAAAACCAGAAATGAAGAAGAAAGGAAAGAAATAAATGGAAAGGAAGCCCTGGAAACGGAGTTAAGAGGACAGATAGCAGCAGAATCGGATACTGGGCCAGCATGATCAGAAAAACAGTCACCAGACAACAAAGGTAGAAAAAAATCATTTTATTTTCATTATAGTGTTTGGAATATGTTCCCTTTGAGAATCAGGTGCTCAACATTAAAAGTTTATATTTATTTACTTATTTATGGCATTTTATCCCACATTAAACATGAATTAGATTGGAACCTGGGATCATTTAATTTTTTTTTTTCCTGGAGAGAGTAATGCATTGCCCCCCCCCCCCCCCCCCCCCACTGGCTATAGCCAGCTCTGCAATTTTGGGGGGGCGCAGAGGTGGATGGGGGGGTGCAGAGGTGGGCGGGCGCAGAGGTGGACGGGGGGACGCCGAGGTGGACTGGGGAGAGAGCCTGTTGTTAAAAATTTACCAGCACACCACTGTCCGTGCATTTGTCGTCTCAGGTCTTGAGAAAGAGGGGAGAGTCAATTTGTTTGGCCCAGTTTGAAAGTTATAGAATTATAGAGTTAATGTCTATTGTTTGAAATATGCTATAGTAAATGTCAGTCTTCAACTTACCTTTGATAATAAGTGAAGGTTCCTGAGTATTGCTGCAATGAAAAGATCTTGTAAATTAAGTTTGCTTGCTTCTGTGTGGTTTACTGTTCACTTCCTGTTTCTTTAGTGACTGAAAACAGATGTAATGAGGAAAGCATAAAAGATTTTAAGTTATATTGTGATTTATATTTTACTCTATTCTATTTTAGATGCTGAGATAAGATATGGTATGGGACGAATATAAAAAGTGGAATTATCGCTGCTATGAACAGAATTGTTGCTATATTTACATCATTCAGGTGTTAAGGTTAATTATCCAGAAATACTAATGTGAATGATATTTTTTGAAATGTGTTTAATTTATGCAGGGAAGGAGATAATTTTTGTAAGAATTACGGCTATCTTTAAAGTGTTTTCCCCTATGCAAATCGTCTGCATTTTGTGAATAACCGAGTTATAGGACTGAAGTGGCACTTTAGTTGTCTTATATATTGTCATGTACTTATGCTAATAAGATTTGTGCTTATATCCTTGGGTTTTAGTGTAGTATTCTAGGTAAATTCTTTCGCTTAGGGCGGCTGCCTTAGGAACATCCTCTGTCTTCCCTATACTTAATAATGTTGTCTCCTTACCTCTTTTATCAATTGTTATTTAAGCCCAAATGGAGGTATCAAAATTGGAACTTGATTTTTGGAGATACATTAGCTGCTTTTTGCTTTCCATCTCACTCCTGCATGCTGCTTTCATGTTTCAGGGCCCGATTCATGATAGCAGAAGAAGGATGTGATTTATAGTTAATATAATCTCCAATTTACAAATTTGCTCAGAAAAATTGCAGAGGACTATATATGTTACTGTATTTCTTGCCTGATCTGTGTGAGTTTTGCTAATATTTGTATTATTGTACCCCATGTAACGGAGATTCTACAGAAATTGTCCCCTAGAAAAAGTGAATCTAGATCTATGTTCAGATTTAGGAAGTTAAGTTTTTTTATACCCCTAGAATGAAAATGTTTTGTGCTGATCCAGAACCTTTTTAGGCAATTGCCTAGTTTGCCCTAAGTTGTTTAAAATGCTTTCTCTTCCACCACATAAGAGATACATTGGTAGCTTTCTTATTTGGGACCATTATCTGAGTGCAAACTTTCACAATTCATTGTTTTACTAGCCGTTAAGCCCATAACAACGGGCTAGTTTTTTGTTTTCCTATTGCCTCCCCCCGTCCAGCAACCCTGCTGTCTCCCCTGCCCTCCCCCCATGTCCAGCAACCCTCCTCTCCCCCCTCCCATCCACTCCATTCACCCGTGTCCATCAACTGTTCTCTCCCCTACCCTCCATCCTCGGGCTCCCATCCACCGCAATTGTGACCTCATGTGCCCTGCCCTGCCTGCCGCCGCCATTTCGCCATCCCCCCGGTGTTGCCCCCCTTCTTTCCGCCGTCGTCGTGTCGTCAGTTCTCCATCGCTGCGTCTGCTACCCTCAGTTCCGCCCCCTCCTTCCCTCCCTGCTCCCTCCTCCTCCGATTTCCACGCCCATGTCCAAGCCCTCCTCCCTATTGGGCTGTACTGCTGGTGGAGGCGGGGCTTGGACTTCTACACTCTCAGCGTTCCGACTCTACTGCGCATTTGCAGGTAAGTCGGTCACTTGCCGTTTATATGTTTGATATTACCTGAATTTGAACACTTTTCCCCCTACCTTACAAATAGCTATTGTTTTCCTCCTTCTTTCAGCCACAAGAGGGATGCTTCTAAATCACATATCTACAATTTAGATACTCATTGTAAACAGAATGTTACACTTTTCTCTTACTTTCCGTGTTCTTTTCTCAGCCTTGTTTTGTATAAATGGGGAAACGGTGCACCTCCCTGATTACTTGGTGCACTATTTTTATCTATTATGCAAGCTATTAATTTTCTTAGGACAAGTTTATAACTTTATTTTCCTTAATTTCTACAGTTAGCAATTGGATACTGATGTAAATTTATTTTTCTACTTTGCTTTTCCATAATTGTAATGTGCCTATCTGATGATTTTAAGCAAAGGCTTACCTCTAGTTACCCAAAGAAGAGAAAACTACCATGATAAAGATTTTAAATTTATGTTTTGAATTACCAGGGAGAAATTGTATGTGAAAGGTTACAGAGATCAAATAGATGATTTGTAAAGTCATTATCTGCCCATGCGCACTGTTTAACAGAACCTATTGAGAATAGTCACATGGCAGGAATACATGCTAGAATACGCAGCATGTCTAGACAGTACACTGTAAGTTGGTTGAAAGATTTGTGTAAGTGAATATATGTGGAAGTGTTGGAACTGGGATATGCATGTGACTTACTATATACTATTTGGCTATAGGCTAGAATAGCAATTGATTTTATTCTGAATTAACAATACTGAGAATTGTATAAGACAAAATCTGAGAACATTGGGCATACATTTTGTATGACCTGAGGCCTAAACTGAGGCCCTGCTCTATTTACTTATTTTATTCGAGTCATGTTACAGATTCAGCCTATTCTTATCTACTCCACATTGACGCTTTCCAGAAACTGCATGCCATTTCATATGTGAAACCCTGACTGTGGATACTCAAATGCAACTTTGTGCCACCTGCATCTTACCAGAAAAGAGAAGATGCTGAGAAACAAACGCTGACCGCTGTTAATTCATCTGTTACATGGACTTTAGTTTTCTACTTTTACTTATGCCTTCCTTATCTTTCTACTAGGTTTCCTAATGTTATCCTGTGGTCTCCCATCCAATTGTACTGGGACAAATTACAATCTGAAATAACATTTCTGTCTTGCTTCTCTCAGAATTTGCAAGCCAGAAGGGGGGACAGCGATTCAGAAAATATTCAGAAAATTGATTCAGAAAACCCTAAAGCATTGAAAATAGGAGATAATACTACACCCATAATTGCAGTCAAGCTACAAGCTCCCACTTCCTGACTTCCTGCTTTCCTCAGCAAAGTACCTGCCTCAAAATAAGGACACATCTCTGACACAACAATGCAAGGAAAAGCGAACAATTTGAAACCTAGCAAGAGGGTGATTCTAGATGTGTCCCAAGCTGCGGCGGCCCCTGAGAATCACAAGAAGAGGGTCAACTCCTCTGATGGAGAGATTTTCACACTGCAGGTGCGTGGCCGACAATGATATGAGTTAATTAAGATAATCCACGATGCCTTAGAGCTACTACTACTACTACTACTACTACTACTACTACTACTACTACTACAGGATTACATTCCCCAGCAACAGATGGAGAGAATCAAGCAGCATGAACAGTTGAAGAGCCATAAAGAGCGGGACATGTTTGCTTCCAAGAAAGGGATAAAACTTCTCGTTAAAGATGAGGCTCCAGATTTGGACTAGTCTCTTCTTCCCTACAGCCCAGGCTTATTCCTTTACTGAAACCTACTGTTGGACTTTTGTTGTGTTTATCCTGTCTCAGACTGCTATCTGTGACAAACTGTTGCATAGTATATTGATGTTACATGGATTGGATACAGTTTGCCACTTAAAGTTAAAACGTATCTGATTTTGAATGTATCTGATGATTTTGAATGTAACTGATTGTTATGCTTGTTCCTTCTCCTGTCCAGAACCCTAAGGTAATCCC
This sequence comes from Microcaecilia unicolor, assembly GCF_901765095.1. NCBI lineage: Eukaryota > Metazoa > Chordata > Amphibia > Gymnophiona > Siphonopidae > Microcaecilia > Microcaecilia unicolor. The sequence continues at coordinate 61,593,746 of NC_044039.1, read as the reverse complement.
TTTCTTTTGGATTTTGTAAACTACAATGAAATTATGTGTATGCTAAAAATGCTTCAAGATACCAAAAAGAATACTGATAAAAGTTGCCAATCCCTTAGCTTACTATTCCCCGATTTACCTAAAGGTGCAACGGTACCTCCAGTATTTAGGACACATACTCTGTATTTGAGACATGTTTGAGAAAAAGAGTTAAAATCCCTATTTTGTAGGGAACTTGTCCCAATGTAATTCACCTTTTCAGACTTTTCTCATCCGCGAGCAGGTACTGTGGGACTAGAACTCTATAACCGACCTAACCCTTTCACTGGCAGAGACAATGTGCTCTGGTTCAGTTAGTAGTTCCAATCACTATAGTTTTTGTTACATTTGTACCCCGCGCTTTCCCACTCATAGCAGGCTCAAATGGGGCAATGGAGGGTTAAGTGACTTGCCCAGAGTCACAATAAACTAGTTCCCTCTAGAGGTACACGGGAAGTCCCCGGTTCATTTAATGATAGAATTTATACTCTATAGGTGTACCAAGGGGGGAGGGGGTGCCAGATGAATTCAAAGCCCGTAATCAGATTGCTGCAGGTTTTGAATCCTCACGGTTTTGGTGGTCTAGTAGTAATAAGAATGATGATTGAATTAATTATATTATAACCAAAGCCTTAGAAGGACTTATTACCCTAGCTGAACAGTCAGAAATTCAGATGTTGATACCACCTGGACTGGGTGGATGGACAATGTCTTTGGGAAATGGAAGACTTTCATACTTTCTGGTTTAACCACATTCATAATTGTCATTGCTGTATTTGTACTTCTTGGCTGTTGTGTGATACCCTGTATTAGAAGTTTAGTATAACGATTAATTGAAAATGCTTTGAGCAAGAGAGAACCTACAGAACAGGCTTACGCTCTGTATGAAGAATTACTAGCTAATGCCAACAATAATGATGCAGAAACCCAGTATGGGCAATTACAGATTGACTCAGCTGCTGAGGAAAGTGATGCAAAAGGAGTAGGTTTATGTCCTGTATGAAAGATTGTGTATTGCTTCAGAAGCCGAAAATGCTGAAGGTACTACTTATGCAACCATGCTAGTTGCTACAGAAAATGAAAATGTTGAAACTAATGTTTAGATTACCTGTAACCCATTTATGTGAAATATGTTTACTTATAACCCTCTTATATGTTTTTGTTCTCTTAGGTTTTCTGCCATTATTATCTTCCTCCAGGACTATCTAGATGGGAAGGGAGTTGTAGATGACAAAAGGGCCAGTAGGGAAAATAAAGTTACTGATTGCTTTCACAAGACGCAGCCTTGGTGTCTTTTGTCCCTCCAAATTGTGGTTTGGGAGGGAGTAAAAAGAACCATAAAAACACCTTGTGTGTTGATCCCTCCCAAAACCCACTACCCCCAACTGAACACCACTACCATAGCCCTTACAGGTGAAGGGGGCACAAATATGTGGGTACAGAGGGTTTCTGGTGAGTTTTGGAAGGCTCGCTGTTTCCTCCACAAATTTAACAGGTAGGGGGATATGGGCCTGGGTCCACTTGTCTGAAGTGTACTGCACCTACTACTAAACTACTCCAGGGACCTGAGTATGAAATCTGAGGCCTGCAAGTAATATTTTTAATCATGTTTTTTGAGGGTGAGAGGGGGTTATTGACCACTGGGGGGGTAACAGGAGATCATCCTAAATTCCCTCTAGTGGTTATCTGGTCATTTCAGGCACCTTTTAGTGCCTTATTCGTAATAAAAACAGGTCTGGGTGAAAACATTCAAGTTTTAGTGTTGGACGTCTTTGCTTTGTTCCATTATGGCTCAAAGACGTCCAAGTCTTAGGAACACCCAAGTCCCACCTCGAACACGCCTCCGATACGCCCCCTTGAGATTTGGACATCCTTGCGATGGACTTCCGAGAAAGATGTCCAAAATCAGGTTTCGATTATGCCGATTTGGACGTCTGTGAGATGGACGTCCAAGTGCCGATTTATGCCACTTTTTGGATGTCCATCTCTTTCAAAAATGAGCCTGACAGTCAACTGTTGAGTGTCTGATTGTCTCATAAATGGGATAAGTGGGATGTGTATTATAACCTCTACATGCCAAAGAGATCAGTCTATAGTACCTCTCATTACTATTATGTGACAGTCAATTGACCTTAGGTGTATTTCTCTTAAATGCTCTGTGGAGAACTATCACCTGCAAAGCTACATGGTCTATGTTTGGGGTTATAGTTAAGTCTGCATAGGATGATGGTAAAAATCATGTTGTCTGGCTCTCTGACAGAAGTTAAATTTGCAGGATTGTTTGGCAGCTCATACTGTGTCTACTCACATGAGGTATGTATAAGCCCATGATAAACCTAGGGCTTCCAGCTTGGCACACAATTCCAGTACACATAATTTGTCAAGTTGCCTGCATACATGGTGGGTCACATATTGCAGATCAGTCAACTGGGGCTTGTTGTCTCAGGAATGAAAGTCTATCTGTCACGAAACACCTAGCACCTGACTGGGGTTAACCCTGTGGCCACCTGGAGGGTCTGTCCCCAGCACTGCTCAGGCCCGCCTGCACCAGGGCACATGCTCTATACTAGCACCCTCCTCCCACCGACTGAGTCCCGTTTGCCTCTTGGCTAGTCTCCCACTCTAAGGTTATACTCTGGTGATTTCTAGGACACTGGGACCACACTCCAGGGGTCACACAGCTCCCAGAAAAAACCCAGACCCAAAAGCACAAAACCAGGATTCTTAGTCAGTCTAGGACAGCAGAGTCAATAAACTAAAAAAGGTTTGCTGTCATAGAACTTGAACAGTGAAAAGAAAAAGATAAAATCAGCAAGCAATAACAGGTAACTGAATATAGATCAATTACAAAACTAAACATTTGTTTACTACCTGAGTAGTATCTGGGGAGTTCAGGAAATATAGCTGCTCTTTTTAAATTTTGATCCAAGATGGCGTCATGAAGATTTACCATGCCCGCAGCTCTCTGAGAGTGTGTCTTGACTCGGGCGTTTTTTGGATGGCTCTTCCCTAACTGCGCATGGGAAAGAGAAGAGGAAAGGTGTGGGAGATTCCCTCGACTCCCGCTGTGGTTCCGCTCCTGAAACAGAAGACTCTCGACCACTTCAGAGTTCTGGCAGGACCCATGCAGTCTTGCTCCCCTTCTGCCGGTGCCGGTGTGGTATCATCGGTGAGTAGCATAGACAGGGCTTCTCTGAGCCCTGTGGAGCAAGCAGCTCCCCCGCAGCCAGGAAGTAGTGCGCCTTTGGATTGTCCTGACCCCTGTTCTGCTGTGAGCAACGACCTGGGAACTCAGGGAGGGCACATATCCACAGTGTTTGGAAGCTTGCATTTTTCACAGGATTTGCTACAAAACGCTGCCTCAATTTTGCCTCAGCATACTGTGAATACTCTTTCCCAAGTTTCCAATTTGCCTACACCTGCTTTAACTTTGTGGGTTTTTGTTAAACCAGGCAGTTGTCGTGACATTGGAGTCACTATGGGACCTTGCATTTGACATGCATTCCTCTCTACAAACTTTGACAAGGTGATAGATCAACACATTTTTGGAGGCTAGATGAAGGGCTATTTATGTTGTTTTATGAATTTATATTCTGTCTAAACACTAGGCAGATCACAATAAAAACATCCATAACATTTACAAATATCAATTACAACAATAAACATAAAAATAAAACAAGCTGCAAAGTCTGTCTGCACTGTACATACAATAGGCCTTACACCTGCAGATATGCCCCCTCCCCCCCCCCCCCAAATATGTCTTCAGCAATCTCTTAAACTGACCTACATTGCTAACAAGACATGGATATCCAGGTAAATTGATCCACAAACATGGTCCTTGTGTCAACAATAATGCACCTTCCTCAGATTTACAGTTTCCAGAGTCAACTGAACACAAAGTACATACAGGTTGGTATACCTTCAAAATCTGTGAAAAATACCAGGGAGCTGTCTCACAGTAAGAAAGGTCAAACAGGATGCCGAGGAATATTTTTGGCTATATAGCAGAAGAGATGTACAGATGGAGAGAGTGTAGAAAGGGATAAAGGCTTATATATTAGGGGGTACCTTGTTATCAGAAGCTATTTATATCAAGAAAGAAAGAACACGAAAGGAGAAGGAAATAAGAAAGAGGGTCAAAGAGTGAGACAGGAACTCCAGAAAGAAAGGAAGGCATTTCAAATAATGGGAGCAGTACAAATTGGGCATCAGTTAAAATTTACTAATCAGAGATTTTTTGTTGGGAAACAAACTTAAATTGAAGAAAATTGAATCCTTATCTCTTAGGTTAAGAGATAAGAAGGGTAATATGTGCCAGAAGGATGAGGATATTAAGAGGGGATTTAGGGATTTGTATAAGGAGGGGGAACGTGAGGGAGGAGAAGTACAAGACTACCTTCAGAGTATTCAGCTCCCTAGGCTGGAAGAACAGCAAAGAATCTGGTTAGACAGAGAAACAACAAAAGAAAAAATCCAGCAAGAAGGAGAGAAAAGGCTGGATGGCTGACCACAAGCTTTTATTTACAAAATTGAGGGACAAGATAGTACCACGTCTAATGGCACTGTTTAACGATATTCAGATGTGGAGGGGGGGCAATCTGAGGACCAGTATGAAAACAACAGAGATCACAATGCTGTCCAAACCAGGGAAGGACCCAACCTTGAAGGGCATCGACAGTGCTACCATGCTTTAGGTTGTAGTGCTTATTGCCCAGTTTCACTGCTTAACCTAGTTACGAAGATTCTGGCAAACATTTTAGTGACTAGTTACATACACACATCACAAAATTAATGCACAAATCCAGACAGGCTTCATGTCTGGCCACTATGCAGGTGATAACATCTAAATGTAATATGGAAGGCAAAAAGTGATGCAATCCTATCTTTGCCGCTAGTGAGTGATGCCGAGAAGACGTTTGATAAAGTGAATTGGAAGTTTATGTTTCAAATGATGGGAAAAATGGGTTTTGGCATTCATTTCATGGGCTGGATTAAGGAAACGTATAACTACGCAAGCATCCGTTAAGAGGTTTTTTTGGGGGAGGGCAGATAGGGCTGCCCGTTGTCACCTTTACTCTTTCCTTAAACATTGGCAGAACATATAAGACAGCAACGTGATATAAGGGGTGAAAGGTGGAAGAAGAACCTAACTTTTTATAAGCAGGCTGTGACACCTTTGGGTTATCATCAGTGCTGCCACTGACCCCAGACATACCTGTATATTTGATATGACTTTTGGTAAGATTGCTGATAAAGCAAAAAAAACTTTACTGGTGCATGGGAACAGACTAGGTCCGTATGCAGGCTAAGATGGAGGAAGGAAATCTTCCTATCTGAATGCCTTCCCATCCTGGGAGAGAAATCCCAAAGGTTAAGTATAAAATTCCTCACCTAGTAAAGCTGCATGGGAATTGCACATGGAGAACAGGAAAGGTCTATTTTTGACAACTGGGGGAAGAGTGAATAAGCTGCCAAACTCTATACTAAACTGAAGTCCTGGGGAGGAGTTGTTAGGTCCCCTGGGATATGTAGTTGCCAGCAGCTCTAATCAGAGAGAAGCCCTCTGACCTAGTACTGGAGTCAGCTGGGAGGGGGAGGGATGTAGCCTACTTGAGCAGCCACAGCAGAGAAAAACCCTAGGTGAAACAAATCAAAGAGACAGAAGAATGCCACAGTTTGTTGGCACCGGCCAGAAGCTAAACTGGACCCAAGGAGTCTGTTTGCTGTTGCTCCAAGGTACTGTTGGAAATGAGTTTTTGGACATTAACTGAATGAGAAGGAAAGTTGATGAAAAGTGTCCAACCCATGGTTTAGATTTGGGACATTATGTTTTGTGTTGAAGGAAGCACTTGTTGAAATGGTTTTGTTTTGTTTTGCTGCTTCCCAATGAAAGGTCTGGGAGGGCTCCCTGAAGTGATAGGAAACGGACCTCACGCGTCACCTAAATAGGATTTTAGATAGTGCTGGGGAGGACCAGGCTGTCTTGGTACATGTGGGTACCAATGACATAGGAAAATGTAGGAGAGAGGTTCTGGAAGCCAAATTTAGGCTCTTAGGTAGAAAGCTCAAATCCAGGACCTCTAGGATAGCATTTTCCGAAGTGCTACCTGTACCATGCGCAGGGCCCTAGAGACAGGCAGAGCTCAAGAGTCTCAATGCATGGATGAAGCGATGGTGCAGGGAGGGGATTTTTAGATTTGTAAGGAACTGGGCAAACATTCTGGGGAAGGGAGAGCCTGTTCTGGAAGGATGGGCTCCACCTTAACCAGGGTGGAACCAGGCTGCTGGCACTGGCATTTAAAAAGGAGATAGAGCAGCTTTTAAACTAGAATCTGGGGGAAGGCCGACAGTCTTTCAAAAATGCATGGTTCAGAACAAGGTATCTTTCAAAGATATCACCAAAACAGGGAAGATAGGGTATCTCAATAGAGAGGTTGCAAAAGAGACCATAGTAGATCAGGTGTCCTTAAATAAAAATCAGACAAAAAGATTGCAAATTTCCACTGTCAACTACTGAACAAAATGTAAATAGGAGCAACAAACATAGTTTGAAATGTCTATATGCGAATGCCAGAAGCATAAGAAATAAGATGGGAGAGTTAGAATATATTGCACTAAATGAAAAATTAGCTATAATAGTGTGAGAATCAGAGAAACCACAGATCCCAGAATGCATTGCGGGGGAGGGAAATACAAGACCACAACTACAAATCCCAGAATGCATTGCGGGGGAGGGAAAGACACAACCAGAACAACTACAGAACCTAGAATGCACTGCGGGAGGGGCGGAGGCAGGAGCATAGAGAACACAGATTTCAGACTGCCTGGAAGAATAAGGAGCTCATGACAAATGAGAACCTGAGTTGCAGGAGAAGGAAAGAGAGGAGGCAGATTGGGAAATGGAATCAGCTGAGGAGAGGGTGGAACACCTGAGTGAGCGGGTGGAGAATGAGAGGATGGAATGGGAGGAGTTGGAGCACATAGAAGGAGAAGGGGTGGAAGAAGAGATGGAGGTAGGGGAGGAATTGACTGGAGAAGAAGAGTGACTTCTGAAGGAGCCCAAAGTAACAAGGAAAGCATAATAGGAGAGATCCGGTGGGTGGATGTCAAGAGATAAGTTGTTGACAGTTGTGGGTGGTGGATCATTTTTAGCCTGGCTTGTTTTGGAGGCCTTGCTGATTTCTGAGGCCTTACTAACTGAACTGTGTAGAAAAGCCTGGCTGGCTGAACTGTGGATAAAAGCCTGGCTGGTTAAACTGAGTATAAAAGCCTGGCAGGCTGAACTGAATATAAAAGACTGGCTAGCTGAACTGTGTTAAAAAGCCTAGCTAGCTGAACTGTGTTTAAAAGCCTGGCTAGCTGAACTGTGGAGAAAAGTCTGGCCTTGAATCAAATAGATTGAAAATTCTGCAGGAAACAAAACAAATCTTGGAATCCCTATCGGATTGAAATTCCATGTGTTAAGGGGAAAAGGATAGTAATAGGAGTGTACTACCGTCCACCTGGCCAGGATGAACAGAGAGATGTAGAAATGTTATTGGAAATTAGGGAGGCTAACAAACTGGGCAACACAATAATAATGGGTGATTTCAATTACCCCGATATTGACTGGGTAAATAGAACAACAGGGCATGCTAAGGAGGTAAAATTCATTGATGAAATCAATGACTGCTTTATGGAACAGCTGGTACAGGAGCCAACAAGAGAAGGAAAGATTCTAGACATAGTCCTTAGTGGAGTGCATGATCTGGTGCGGGAGGTAATGGTGCTGAGGCTGCTTGATAACAGTGATCATAATATGATCAAATTTGATATTGGCTTTAAACGGGTAGATGTGAAGCGTCTGTTTACGCTTTCCAAAAATACTAGGACTCGGGGGCATGCGATGAAGCTACAATGTAGTAAATTTAAAACGAATCAGAGAAAATGTTTCTTCACTCAACATGTAATTAAACTCTGGAATTCGTTGCCAGAGAATGTGGTAAAGGCGGTTAGCTTAGCGGAGTTAAAAAAGGCTTGGACGGCTTCCTAAAGGAAAAGTCCATAGACCGTTATTAAATGGACTTGGGGAAAATCCACTATTTCTGGTGTAAGTAGTATAAATTTTTGGGACTTTTTTGGGATCTTGCCAGGTATTTGTGACCTGGATTGGCCACTGTTGGAAACAGGATGCTGGGTTTGATGAACCTTTGGTCTTTCCCAGTATGGCAATACTTATGTACTTATGAGTAAATATAAATAGGAAATCTAATACGTTAGAATTTAACTTTTTAGAAAGGAGACTATGATAAAATGAGAAGAATGGTGAAAAAAAAGAGGAGTGGCTGCGAAGGTCAAAAGTTTACATCAGGCGTGGATGCTGTTCAAAAATACCATCCTGGAAGCCCAATATATTCTGTGTATTTAAAAAGGAGGAAAGAAGACCAAACAACAGCCGACATGGTTAAAAAGTGAGGTGAAGGAAGCTATTAGAGCTAAAAGAAAATCCTTCAGAAAATGGAAGAAGGAACCGACTGAAAATAATAAGAAACAGCATAAGGAATGTCAAGTCAAATGTAAAGCACTGATAAGGAAGGCAAAGAGGGACTTTGAAAAAAAGATTGCGTTGGAGGCGAAAACACATAGTAAACATTATTTTAGGTACATTAAAAGCAAGAAGCTGGCAAAAGAATCGGTTGGACCGCTAGATGACCAAGGGGTAAAAGGGGCAATCAGGGAAGACAAAACCATAGCAGAGAGATTAAATGAATTCTTTATTTCAGTCTTCACCAAGGAAGATTTGGGAGAGACAGCAGTGCCAGAAATTGTATTCAAAGCTGATGAGTCGAAGAAACTGAATGAAATCTCTATAAACCTGGAGGATGTAATGGGGCAATCTAACAAATTGAAGAGTAGCAAATCTCCTGGACCGGAAGGTATTCATCCCAGAGTACTGACAGAATTGAAAAATGAATTTGTGGAGCTATTGATAGTAATATATAATTTATCTTTAAAATCGAGCATGGCCAATGGAGGGTGGCCAATGTAACACCAATTTTTTAAAAAGGTTCCAGAGGAGATCCGGGAAATTATAAACTGGTGAGCCTGACATTGGTGCCAGGCAAAATGGTAGAGACTATTATAAAGAACAAAATTACAGCGCATATTCAAAAGCATGTATTAATGAGACAAAGCCAACATGGATTTAGTGAAGGGAAATCTTGCCTCACCAATACATTAAATTTCTTTGAAGGGGTGAACAAACATGTAGATAAAGGTGAGCCAGTCAATATTGTGTATCTAGATTTTTAAAAGGCATTTGACAAAGTACCTCATGAAAGACTTCAGAGGAAATTGGAAAGTCATGGGATAGGAGGTAGTGTCCTACTGTGGATTAAAAACTGGTTAAAAGATAGAAAACGGAGAGTAGGGTTAAATGGTAAGTATTCTCAATGGAGAAGGGTAGATAGTGGCAGGGGCGTAGCCAGACAACAGATTTTGGGTGGGCCTAGTCAAGAAGTGGGTGGGCACCAAGTGTTCTCCCCCACTCCCCCCACCACCACCAAAAAAATATCTCAGCTAGTGGGAAAACGCTTCTTTCCACCTTAGCAGTCTACAGCAGGCATGCTCTGAAAACTGAGCATGTGCATGTGCTAGTTTCATGGAGAGTAGCATTTTCGTTAACATCAGGGGAAACTCTTCAGCTGGTGGAGCTTGGGATCCCCACCAGCTACTGCTAAACATGTGCTACTGTTGGGTGGGCCTGAGCCCTAATAGGGTGGGCCCTGGCCCACCCAGGCCCACCTGTGGCTATGCCACTGGATAGTGGGGTTCCCCAGGGTATGTGCTGGGACTGCTGCTTTTTCATGTATTTATAAATTATCTAGAGATGGGAGTAACTAGTGAGGTAATTACATTTGCTGATGACACAAAGTTATTCAAAGTAGTTAAATCGCTAGAGGATTGGGAAAAATTACAAATGGACCTTATGAGACTGGGAGACTGGGCGTCTAAATGGCAGATGACGTTTAATGTAAGCAACTGCAAAGTGATGCATGTGGGAAAGAGGAATCCGAATTATAGCTACGTAATGCAAGGTTCCATGTTAGGTGTCACTGACCAGGAAAGGGATCTAGGCATCATCGCTGGTGATACACTGAAACCCTCTGCTCAGTGTGCGGCGGAAACTAAGAAAGCAAATAGAATGTTAGTTATTATTAGAAAGGGAATGGAAAACAAATATGAGGACGTTATAATACCCTTGTATCGCTCCATGGTGCGACCGCACTTCAAATATTGTTTTCAATTCTGGTCGCTGCATCTCAAAAAAGATATAGTGGAATTAGAAAAGGTACAGAAAAGGGTGTTGAAAATGATAAAGGGGATGGGAAGATTTCCCTATGAGGAAAGGCTGAAATGGCTAGGGCTGTTCAGCTTGGAGAAAAGACGGCTGAGGGGAGGTATGATAGAGCTATAAAATACTGAGTGGAGTGGAACAGGTAGACGTGAATCACTTGTTTACTCTTTCCAAAAATACTAGGACTAGGGGGCATGCAATGAAGCTAAATGGAAAGAACTAAGGGGACCTGGTGTTCTAGATATTGAGCAGTAATATAGAGTGGCACATCACAATAGAGAGAAGGCTTACGGGCCGCGCAAAGGCAGCATGCTTACATTGCTAACGCTGCTGGCAGCCCGGAAGATGGAAAGCCTGCAACGGGAGCAGAGCGGAGAGGTGCAGTGACCCCAGAGTTGCAAGGGGGAGGAAGAGTGCGTGACACAGGACCCGGCGCCGGTGGCGGTGGGGGTGAGGGGGGAAGGGAGAGCGAGTGTATATGCCTTTCTGTGCTTGAACTGTTCCTAAGGGCTAGGCCTCCTGTACTTTGCTCAGTTTGGTTCTCACATGTTAGCCTACTAACTCAGCATCTTGTGTAACAATCATTGCTTTCTCAGGAGCTGAGAACTGACACGTCATAACATTTAATTTGCAGCTGAGTATGTTTTTCATATAAGGTGGATGTAACCTTGGCAGTTGCTGACAGGCTGAGGACACAGTGTGAGGGCTAAGGGAGATAGACAGACAGAGGACACAAGGGTATTGTTCTGGCTGTGCACGCAGAACTGACACAGAACTCATAAGTAATTAACCAATGGCCACCGACTGTTCACGTGCAAACACATTAGGAGAGACTGATAGAATACATGACCAATCCATATATGGTATAAGGCTACCTAATGGTTCTGGTTTATGGGAAATCACATGATTTCTGGGAAAATGTAACTTGTAACAGTATATATGTAATGTCCAGGGCAGTATTAGCTGAGCAGACCTTGTCTTTCAGGATGATTACTAGCTGATTACTTCCGCGATAAAGTGCAGAAGATAAACCTTGAATTCACTTCCAAGCCTTCTCCTCCCTGTGACTTCTTAACCCACTCCCTCAACCAACCTAACCTGGCCTCCTTCTCCTCCTTCCCTGAGATCACCGAAGAGGACACTGCTCGCCTTCTTTCTTCCTCTAAGTGCACCACCTGTTCCTCTGATCCCATTCCCACCAATCTGCTTAACAACATCTCTCCTACAGTCAACCCCTCAATCTGTCACATCCTCAACCTCTCTCTCTCCACCGCTACTGTCCCTGACACCTTCAAGCACGCTGTAGTCACACCACTTCTCAAAAAACCTTCACTTGACCCCACCTGTCCCTCCAACTACCGCCCCATCTCTCTTCTACCCTTCCTCTCCAAATTACTTGAACGCGCTGTCCACAGCCGCTGCCTTGATTTCCTCTCCTCTCAGGCCGTCCTCGATCTGCTTCAATCCGGCTTTCGCCCACTACACTCGACAGAAACAGCACTCTCTAAAGTCTGCAATGACCTGTTCCTTGCCAAATCCAAAGGTCACTATTCCATCCTCATCCTCCTCGACCTATCGGCCGCCTTTGACACCGTCAACCATAATTTACTTCTTGACACACTGTCCTCATTCGGGTTCCAGGGCTCCGTCCTCTCCTGGTTCTCTTTGTACCTTTCCCAACGCACCTTCAGAGTATTTTCTAATGGCTCTTCTTCCACCCCCATCCTGCTCTCTGTTGGGGTTCCTCAAGGATATGTCCTTGGACCGCTTCTTTTCTCGATCTACACCTCTTCCCTGGGCTCGCTGATCTCATCACATGGTTTCCAGTACTATCTCTATGCTGATGACACCCAGCTTTATCTCTCCACTCCCGACATCACAGTCGAAACCCAGGCCAAAGTTTCGGCCTGCCTCTCAGACATCACTGTCTGGATGTCCAACCGGCATCTGAAACTGAACATGGCAAAGACTGAGCTCCTTGTCTATCCACCCAAACCCTCTTCTCCTCTTCCCCCACTTTCCGTCTCTGTTGACAATGCCCTCATCCTCCCCGTCTCTTCAGCCCACAATCTCGGAGTCATCTTCGACTCCTCCCTCTCCTTCTCTGCCCATATCCAGCAGACAGCTAAGACCTGTCGCTTCTTCCTCTATAATATTAGCAAAATTCGCCCATTCCTCTCTGAACAGACCACCCGAACCCTCGTCCACTCGCTCGTTACCTCTCGTCTTGACTATTGCAACCTTCTTCTCGCTGGCCTCCCGCTTAGCCATCTATCCCCCCTTCAATCTGTCCAAAATTCCGCCGCACGTCTTATCTACCGTGTGAACCGATACATAAGTACATAAGTAATGCCATACTGGGAAAAGACCAAGGGTCCATCGAGCCCAGCATCCTGTCCACGACAGCGGCCAATCCAGGCCAAGGGCACCTGGCAAGCTTCCCAAACGTACAAACATTCTATACATGTTATTCCTGCAATTTTGGAGTTTTCCAAGTCCGTTTAGTAGCGGTTTATGGACTTGTCCTTTAGGAAACCGTCCAACCCCCTTTTAAACTCTGCTAAGCTAACCGCCTTCACCACTTTCTCCGGCAACGAATTCCAGAGTTTAATTACACGTTGGGTGAAGAAAAATTTTCTCCGATTTGTTTTAAATTTACTACACTGTAGTTTCATCGCATGCCCCCTAGTCCTAGTATTTTTGGAAAGCGTGAACAGACGCTTCACATCCACCTGTTCCACTCCACTCATTATTTTATATACCTCTATCATGTCTCCCCTCAGCCGTCTCTTCTCCAAGCTGTATAGCCCTAGCCTCCTTAGTCTTTCTTCATAGGGAAGTCGTCCCATCCCTGCTATCATTTTAGTCGCCCTTCGCTGCACCTTTTCCAATTCTACTATATCTTTCTTGAGATGCGGCGACCAGAATTGAACACAATACTCAAGGTGCGGTCGCACCATGGAGCGATACAACGGCATTATAACATCCTCACACCTGTTTTCCATACCTTTCCTGATAATACCCAACATTCTATTCGCTTTCTTAGCCGCAGCAGCACACTGAGCAGAAGGTTTCAGTGTGTTATCGACGACGACACCCAGATCCCTTTCTTGGTCTGTAACTCCTAACGTGGAACCTTGCATGACGTAGCTATAATTCGGGTTCTTTTTTCCCACAAGCATCACCTTGCACTTGCTCACATTAAACATCATCTGCCATTTAGCCGCCCAGTCTCCCAGTCTCGTAAGGTCCTCTTGTAATTTTTCACAATCCTGTCGCGATTTAACGACTTTGAATAACTTTGTGTCATCAGCAAATTTAATTACCTCGCTAGTTACTCCCATCTCTAAATCATTTATAATTATATTAAAAAGCAGCGGTCCTAGCACGGACCCCTGAGGAACCCCACTAACTACCCTTCTCCATTGTGAATACTGCCCATTTAACCCCACTCTCTGTTTCCTATCCTTCAACCAGTTTTTGATCCACAATAGGACATTTCCTCCTATCCCATGACCCTCCAATTTCCTCTGTAGCCTTTCATGAGGTACCTTGTCAAACGCCTTTTGAAAATCCAGATACACAATATCAACCGACTCCCCTTTGTCCACATGTTTGTTCACTCCTTCAAAGAATTGAAGTAAATTGGTCAGGCAAGATTTCCCCACACAAAAGCCATGCTGACTTGGTCTCAGTAATCCATGTCCTCGGATGTGCTCTGTAATTTTGTTTTTGATAATAGCCTCTACCATTTTCCCCGGCACCGACGTCAGACTCACCGGTCTATAATTTCCCGGATCTCCCCTGGAGCCTTTTTTAAAAATGGGCGTTACATTGGCCACCCTCCAATCTTCCGGTACCACGCTCGATTTTAAGGATAAGTTGCATATCACTAGCAGTAGCTCCGCAAGCTCGTTTTTCAGTTCTATCAGTACTCTAGGATGAATACCATCCGGTCCAGGAGATTTGCTACTCTTCAGTTTGCCGAACTGCCCCATTACGTCCTCCAGGTTTACCGTGAAGTCAGTAAGTTTCTCCGACTCGTCCACTTGAAATACCATTTCCGACACCGGTATCCCACCCAAATCTTCCTCGGTGAAGACCGAAGCAAAGAAGTCATTCAGTCTCTCTGCTACGTCTTTGTCTTCCTTGATCGCCCCTTTTACCCCTCAATCATCCAGCGGCCCAACCGATTCTTTTGCTGGCTTCCTGCTTTTAATATACCGAAAAAATTTTTTACTATGTTTTTTTGCCTCTAATGCTATCTTTTTTTCATACTCCCTCTTGGCCTTCTTAATCTGCGCCTTGCATTTGCTTTGACACTCCTTATGCTGTTTCTTGTTATTTTCAGACGGTTCCTTCTTCCATTTTCTGAAGGCGTTTCTTTTAGCCCTAATAGCTTCCTTCACCTCACTTTTCAACCAGGCCGGCTGTCTTTTGGAGTTCCGTCTTTCTTTTCTAATTCGCGGAATATGTATGGCCTGGGCCTCCAGGATGGTATTTTTGAACAGCATCCACGCCTGTTGTACAGTTTTTACTCTCTCAGTTGCCCCACTAAGTCTCTCGTCGGCTCCTGCACCAGTTGCTCCATAAAGCTGTCCTTGATTTCATCAAGGAATTGTATCTCTGTAGCGTGTCCCGATGTTACATTTACCCAGTCTATATTTGGATAATTGAAGTCACCCATTATTATCACATTGCCCATTTTGTTCGCGTCTCTGATTTCTTTTATCATTTCTGTGCCTACCTGCTCATCCTGGCGAGGTGGATGGTAGTACACTCCTATCACCATTTTTTCCCCTTTTATACATGGAATTTCAACCCACAGTGATTCAAAGGTGTGATTTGTGTCCTGCTGAATTTGTAATCTATCTGAGTCAAGGCTCTGTTTAATATACAATGCTACCCCTCCACCAGTCTGGTCTACCCTATCATTACGATATACTTTGTACCCCGGTATGACAGTGTCCCACTGGTTATCCTCCTTCCACCAGGTCTCAGTAATGTCTATTATATCCAATTTTTCATTTAGTGCAATATATTCCAACTCTCCCATCTTATTTCTTAGACTCCTAGCATTTGCATATAGACATTTCAGAGTATGTTTGTTGTTCTTATTTGCATGATGCTTAGTACCTGACACTATTGATTTGACATCTTTTGTCTGATCTTTAGTTGTATTTAAGGGCACCTGGCCTACCACGGTCTGTTGTGCAACCTCACTATCCAGAAACCCTATCTTCCCTGTTTGTGAGGTATCTTTGCAAGATACCTTTTCCCGAACCATGCGCTTTTGAGCGACTGTCGGCCTTCCCCCCATTTCTAGTTTAAAAGCTGCTCTATCTCCTTTTTAAATGCCGACGCCAGCAGCCTGGTCCCACCCTGGTTAAGGTGGAGCCCATCCTTTCGGAATAGGCTCCCCCTTCCCCAGAATGTTGCCCAGTTCCTAACAAATCTAAAACCCTCCTCCCTGCACCATCGTCTCATCCACGCATTGAGACTCTGGAGCTCTGCCTGTCTCTTGGGCCCTGCACGTGGAACAGGTAGCATTTCAGAAAATGCTACCCTAGAGGATCTGGATTTGAGCTTTCTACCTAAGAGCCTAAATTTGGCTTCCAGAACCTCTCTCCCACATTTTCCTATGTCATTGGTACCCACATGTACCAAGACAGCGGACTCCTCCCCAGCACTATCTAAAATCCTATCTAGGTGACGCGTGAGGTCCGCCACCTTCGCACCAGGCAGGCAAGTCACTCTCATATCACCCCTCTCCTCAAGTCGTTTCACTGGCTCCCGATCCGCTACCGTATACAGTTCAAGCTTCTCCTATTGACCTTCAAGTGCACTCAATCTGCAGCCCCCCATTACCTCTCTACCCTCCTCTCCCCATATGTTCCCACCCGTAACCTCCGCTCTCAGGACAAATCACTACTATCTGTACCCTTCTTTACCACCGCTAACTCCAGACTCCGCCCCTTCTGCCTCGCATCACCTTAAGCCTGGAACAGACTTCCCGAGCCCATACGCCATGCGCCCTCCCTGCCTATCTTCAAGTCCTTACTCAAAGCCCATCTCTTCTCCCTTGCTTTTGGCGCCTAACCACCTTCCCCATTCATGTTACCTACACTGACTACAGAGTTTGTAACCTCTAGATTGTAAGCTACCTCCACTGACTACATAAGTTGTAAGTTACCTACACTGACTACATAGTTTGTAACCTTTGGATTGTAAGCTCTCTTGAGCAGGGACTATCCTTTCCCATTTTAAACTTGTACAGCGCTGCGTAACCCTGGCAGCGCTATAGAAATGCTAAGCAGTAGTAGTAGTAGTATGTGCACTGCTGATTGGCAACCTGCTCCAGGGAGAGAACTATTTTGTAGTTTTGGCTCTGTGAGATGCTAATAAAGGTAATTATTGGCTGCGCCTAATGGAGTCTAAGTTCTCTTTCTTATTATTATTTTCCTATGCTTCCCCCCTTCCTGTGAAGGCTAAGAAACAGGAGGAAGTAATACACGAGTGACACCGGACTTGTAGGGAAAGGAGGGGGAGCGGGAGGGAGAGTGACACCGACCCTGTGGGTGGGGGGGAGGGAGGAAGATTGGGACAGCGACACCGAACATGTGAGGGGCAGGGAGGGAAAGCGACACAGGACCTTGTGAGGAGGGGGGAGGGAGGGGGAGGCCATACCTTGAAGGGAGGGAGGGGGCCATACCTTGGAGTGTGGGAGGAAGAGGAAGGAAGGGTATAGGGTAATTGATATATGAATGGCCTTGGAAGCAAGGGAATAAAAGAGAGACAGGGATGGAGCTGGGGACTGATAGGGTGATGAGATCCAGTGGAGGGTAGATGAGGGCTAAGAGAATGGGAATGGGGGCTAAGGAAGTGGGTGAAAGATGGAGAAAGATAGGGGTTTAGGAGACTAGTGAGAGATAGAGGGAGCAATGGTAGACGAGAAGTGAAATAGAGACTAAGGTGAGAGAAATGGGGAGGGGGGATATGAAATGAAAGGTCACTACCAGACAGATGTAGAGAAGGAAAGGAAGAAGCCAAGAGGAGAGAGAAGAAATGGAAACGCCAATGTGGAAAAGAATTTAGAGAAGACTGACACATGGAAAGTGGAAAAGAGACTGGGGCCAGCACAATTAGAAAAATAAAGTGCTCAGACAACAAAGGTAGAAAAGAAATATTTTTATTTAATACTTTTTAAGGACTTAGATGTGCCTACTTTGTGAAATGTACATCTTTTCTATTTTTGTATTTTGCAGAGTGCAGGAGAAAATACATTTCTGTTTCTCTTTTTCCAGTGTTTACACTGCTTACAGAATCTGGCTTTCTTGAAGGAGATCTCTATTTCAGTTTTTCTGTGGTTCTCTGTTTTGTATAGTGATAAAAACCTTCTGAGGTGGGGGAACAGATGACCACTATGAATAGACTAGAAGGGAAAAGAGGGAGAGTAGTGGAAGGGTCTTCCAACATAGGACTCTAACACACACAGAGGCTTTATTGGCAATTACCTGCCTGATAATGTCATATGTTGGAAGATCCTTCCACTACTCTCCCTCTTTTCCTATTTTGTATCATGTGAGGGGTCTGTCCATGTTCTGCAAGTGCAACTTAGCTAGCATGTAGTGTTTGTATAGGAATGTGTAACAGTCCAGATTGTTCCAGTTTCCCAGAAGCAGGTGTATTGGTGTTGGGGGGGGGGGGGGGGGGATATTTTTTCTATGTGGCTTGGTATGGAGAGTTCCTGATAAAGAAGGAGAAAGAGCTGGGATTTGCAGAAAGCGAATAGAGATGATGCTGTGTCAGGCCTAGGGAAAGTATACTCTCCCCTTGCTAATTTGTGTGAATTTGAAGAGCATAATGAGAGAAATTTCCTTTGGTGCTGGTTCATTTTTTTTCTCCGAGGACAAGCAGGCTGAGTTATTCTCACAAGTGGGTCGGTGATCCGCGTCGGCCCGGGAACCGGCATTATGCATAGCAAAGAAAAAAAAGCTTTGCTAGAGACTTCTGGTGCGCACTGTCATCAGACCTGACTCCGAGGTATTGTGAGGATTCCATGTCGTCCTTGTTGGCACTGTGGAGTCTCGGTGAGGTGCATCGGGCGAAGGCCAAGAAGCAACGAACACCGATCTCCTTCAACGCACAGTGCCGGAAGCTCTGGGACATCAAGGGATCAGGCTCCTGAGAAGCGTCGGCGCCAGGAGGAGTGCTCCCCCTCCATTCAAGAGGTGCCAGTGCGCTGTAATAAAAAGGATTTTAGAGATTGCTTTTCAACTCTCTATCTGCCTTGGGGTCTGTATTATTGATTAGAAGTAATTCTGTTTAAAAATGATTGTTTAACTTTGATTGTGTGAAAATAAGTTGGAATGCAGAAGATAAGACACAGCTGGTGGTTGGGAGGCAGGGATAGTGCTGGACAGACTTGTATGGTCTGTGCCAGAGCCGGTGGTTGGGAGGCAGGGCTGGTGGTTGGGAGGTGAGGATAGTGCTGGGCAGACTTATACGGTCTGTGCCCTGAAGAGCACAGGTACAAATCAAAGTAGGGTATACACAAAAAGCAGCAAATATGAGTTATCTTGTTGGGCAGGCTGGATGGACCGTGCAGGTCTTTTTCTGCCGTCATCTACTATGTTACTATGTTATAAGACAAAGCTCTAATTAATTTGGTATGTGAAGAGGAGGATGGTGCTTGTTTTCGAAGTTCAGACTGGCCACATGGATTTGGAAACATTTGACCACATTCCCACAGTATGGCTTGTTTACCTATTCTCAAGCATTCTGTAATTTTCCTTGGCTCTGAAAATAAGCTTTAGCTTAATAAAAAGGGGGGTTTGTTGCAGCAGAGTTTTGAGGCTCATCTGTGGGTGGACGCATCGTGCAGAAAACACTTGTTCCTGGTCATAAGGAGACTTCGGGATTTCGCTGCAATGGGCCTCCCGGCTGATGAGATAACAGCCTGAAATTCCTGACCAGTGATGTTGTATGTATAATTTTATTTATTTATTTGTTACATTTGTATCCCACATTTTCCCACCTATTTGCAGGCTAAATGTGGCTTACATAGTACCGTAACGGCGTTTGCCAGTTGCGGTATGAACAAATACAAAGTGGTATTGTGGTAGAATAAGGTTCAAGTCTGGTAAATGCATGGGGGAAATTAGAGAGGAAGTGGAAAAGCTAGGATATGTCCACTACTCATTTTGGTTTCCTTATGTCGCAGGTAGCCAAGTTTTTATGTTGGGTCGGTGGAGTAAGCCTTACTGAACAGGTTTGTTTTTAGTGCTTTCCTGAAATTTAGGTGGTCGAGCGTGGTTTTTACTACTTTTGGCAATGCGTTCCATAGTTGTGCACTTAGGTAGGAAAAGCTGGATGCATAAGTTGTTTTGTATTTGAGTCCTTTGCTGCTTGGGTAGTGGAGGTTTAGGTATGATCGTGCTGATTTTGTTGTGTTTCTGGTTGGTAGATCTATGAGGTCTGTCATGTATGCTGGGGCTTCACCGTAGATAATTTTATGGACCATTGTGCAGATTTTGAAAACGATACATTCTTTGATTGGGAGCCAGTGCAGTTTTTCTCAGAGGGGTTTGGTGCTTTCAAAACCTGTTTTCCCATATATAGGGAAAGGGAAATGGGACTTGATATACCACCTTTCTGAGGTTTTTGCAACTACATTCAAAACGGTTTACATATATTCCGGTACTTATTTTGTACCAGGGGCAATGGAGAGTTAAGTGACTTGCCCAGAGTCACAAGGAGCTGCAGTGGGAATTGAACTCAGTTCCCCAGGATCAAAGTCCACTGCACTAACCACTAGGCTACTCCTGGCTGCTTTGTTTTGGGCGGTCTGAAGTTTCCTTATGATTTGTTCTTTGCATCCCGCATAAATTCCATTGCAATAGGCGTGTGGCTTAGTACCATTGATTGTATCAGGTTGTGATATATTTCTCTCGGGAAGAGTGGTTTCACTCGTTTGAGTTTCCACATGGAGTGAAACATTTTCTTTATGGTGGATTTCGCTTGGTTCTCTAATGAGAGGTTCCGGTCAATTGTTACTTCGAGGATTTACAGACTGTCTGAGATAGGGAGGGAGGGTGTGACCTGGGACGTTGATACTTGCGGGTTTGTATGTATTGTGTTGGGATGAGGTAACGAGACAATGTGTTTTTTCTGTATTAAGTTTTAGTTGGAATGCATTTGCCCATGAGTCCATGATGCTTAGGCTGAGTTTGATTTCGTTGATGATTTCTGCTAGATCGTGTTTGTAGGGGATGTATATTGTAACGTCATCAGCGTAAATGAATGGGTTAAGGCCTTGGTTGGATAAGGCCTTGGCTAGTGGGGTCATCATGAGGTTGAAAAGGATCGGTGATAATGGTGATCCTTGCGGTACTCCACAGTCTGGTTTCCAAGGTGATATGTTTGTGCTTAATTTCACTTGATATTTTCTGGTGGTAAGGAAATCTTTGATCAATTTTAGAGTGTTTCCGCCGATTCCGAATTATTCCAGTAGTATGTTATGGTTGACCATATCGGACGCACTGGACATGTCAAATTGGAGGAGGATGATGCTTTTGCCTATTGCTATTTCTTGCTTGAATTTGGTTAGGAGGGTGATTAGTACTGTTTCGGTGCTATGTAGAGGGTGAAATCCTGATTGTGAGTCGTGTTGTATTGTGAATTTGTTTATGTAGTGTGATAAACACAGTGTCTGCCCTTACTTGAGGAGGCCGCCAGAGGGCGCTCTCCCACTGAAAACCGGGAAAATGCCCATTTGGGTCACTAGAGGGAGCTCCAGGGATCTAGATGAGTATTGACTTGCATGGGCCAGTAGAGGGAGCTCCAGGGAGATAGCTGGAGGAGTGAGAAGAGACTGCTAGACCCAGATCTTTCTGGAACCAGAGGGGCGAGGTCTCAAGAGGTGGGGAGGTATTGGACACCTCATAAATAGCTTCCTCTCGGTAGAGGAGGGAGTTTTGCCTGAAGGAGAAGATAGGGGGACCCGCAACGCCCGGAAGCCTGAGGGGGTCCTAGAGGGAGAGAAGCAGGCTGAAAATCCTGGGGTAAGAAGTCCCCAAAGTACTGATGTTGGAACTGTGTGTGTGAGAAGCTGAGGCAGGCTGAAAATCCTGGGGTAAGGGAAGAAGTCCCCAAAGTACTGATGTTGGAACTGTGTGTGAGAAGCTGAGGCAGGCTGGAAGTTCTGGGGTAAGGGAAGACCCCAAAGTATTGATGTTGGAACTGTAAATTGTTTAAAATGAACAAACAGCCGTGGGGTGGAGGATAGGACTGTAAGGTCAATGTGACTGAAGAAAGTCCTATCCAGGGGTGGTGGCTGTTATACTCTGAGACCCAGGTGTCCCACAGTAAATGGGCTCAGGGAGTGAATTTGTAGTAAACGAATAATAGTTGGAAAGAAAGGTTCCCACAAGACTGAAGCCTAGTTCTAATAAATTGAATTTGCATCTACTCAGCTAATTTGCATATTTCTGAAAGCAGAGGAATCCGTGCTATCTTCCAGAGAAGGGTGACCAGGGGGCCCCACCAGACGGCACTGGTAAGGGGGTCGGTTATCAGGAGATACAGCGGGGAGGCAGGTCCAGGACCGGAGGTTAATGAACAGGTCACCCTGAGGGAAAGAGGAGGCCCAAACATAGAGGCCAGAGTCACCGGAGTCACAGAGAAGTCTGGTTTCAAGGTGGTTCCCTGAAGCAAAGGGCTGGTGAGGCTGGGCAGGCACCACTAGAGGGCCTCTGCACACCTGAGAGCACCCCTGCAGGCTTACAGTAGTCATTAAGTTGTTTGGTAACCAAGCCTTCCATTAGTTTGACTATCAATGGGATAGATGCTACTGGGTGGTAATTGATGATGTCATTTGTTTTTTTCTTGGTATCTTTAGGTATTAGGGTAAGTATGATGTTGCCTTTTTCTTTAGCAAAGATACCTTGTTGCAGCATAAAGTTTAGGTGGGATGTGAGATCTTTTATGAAGCGGTGGGGGGCGGATTTTATTAGGTAGCTGGGGCAGGTATCCAATTGACAGCTGCTACTGGAGGATTTGTTTATCGCCTGGGTGATTGTATCGGTGGTGAGGAGGGCGAAATTTGTCCAAATTCGTTCTGCTGGGTATTCTCCAGGGGTTGGGTCTAGACCAATGATGAAATACTCAATGTCTGTGTTGTCTTGAGGTAGAGTTTTGCGTAGGTTTACAATTTTTTCGTTGAAGTATTTAGCAAGGTTGTTTGCAGATGGAATATCATTGTTGGTTGTGGTGACCGGCGTTGTGTCCAATAGCTTGTCCATGAGATGGAATATTTTCTTTGTGTTTTTGTAATCCGGTCCAATTTTAGTTTTGTACTATTTTTATTTTATTTATTTATTTATTGCACTTTTATCCCACATTATCCCACCTATTTGCAGGCTCAATGTGGCTTACATAGTTTTGTTAACAATGTCATTACAGGATATTAGATACAGTTGATGTTGTGCAGAGATTAAGTGAGGGAAGAGGAAGGGAGTGATTAGGATAGATGTGTAAGGTGGGCTTTCATAACTGAGTGGATTGCTGAGGTGGGTTAGTGAGGTTATCGGTTCTCATTGTAGGCTTTGTTAAAGAAATATGTTTTTAGAGATTTGCAAAAGATAGTTATTTCATCGATTGTTTTCAAGTCTGTAGGTAGTGCATTCCATAACTGTGTGCTCATGTAAGAGACAGTAGTAGCATGCATCAGCTTGTATTTTAGACCTTTACAGCTGGGGAAGTGCAGGTTGAGAAACTTGCGGGATGATGTTGTGGCGTTTCTGGGAGGTAGGTCCACAAGGTTTAGCATGTTGATTGGGGCGTCTGCGTGAATGATTTTGTGTACAATTGTGCAGACCTTGAACGCAATGCATTCCTTAAATGGGGAGCCAGTGAAGTTTCTCTCTTAAGTGTTTTGCATTTTCATATTTGGTTTTTCCAAATATGAGTCTGGTGGCAGTGTTTTGGGCAGTTTGGAGTTTTTTGATAGTCTGTTCTTTGCAGCCAGCGTACAGTGCGTTGCAGTAGTCCAGATGACTTATTACCATTGACTATACCAGGGTGCGGAAGATGTATCGCGGGAAGAACGGTTTCACTCTTTTGAGTTTCCACATGGAGTAGAACATCTTTTTTGTTGTGTTTTTTACGTGGTCATCAAGAGTGAGGTTTCGATCAATGGTGACTCCAAGAATTTTCAAGTTTTGTGAGACAGGAAGAGAACAGTATGGTGTGGTTATGGTGGAGAAAGTTTTTGTGTTATGTTGTGAGGTGAGTACAAGACGTGTTTTTTCTGAGTTCAGTTTTAGTTGGAATGCATCTGCCCATGTGTGCATTGTTTGTAGGCTTTGGTTGATCTCGTTGGTGATTTACTACTACTACTACTACTATTTAGCATTTCTATAGCGCTACAAGGCGTATGCAGCGCTGCACAAACATAGAAGAAAGACAGTCCCTGCTCAAAGAGCTTACAATCTAATAGACAAAAAATAAAGTAAGCAAATCAAATCAATTAATGTGTACAAGAAGGAGGAGAGGAGGGTAGGTGGAGGCGAGTGGTTACAAGTGGTTACGAGTCAAAAGCAATGTTAAAGAGGTGGGCTTTCAGTCTAGATTTAAAGGTGGCCAAGGATGGGGCAAGACGTAGGGGCTCAGGAAGTTTATTCCAGGCGTAGGGTGCAGCGAGATAGAAGGTGCGAAGTCTGGAGTTGGCAGTAGTGGAGAAGGGAACAGATAAGAAGGATTTATCCATGGAGCGGAGTGCACGGGAAGGGGTGTAGGGAAGGACGAGTGTGGAGAGATACTGGGGAGCAGCAGAGTGAGTACATTTATAGGTTAGTAGAAGAAGTTTGAACAGGATGCGAAAACGGATAGGGAGCCAGTGAAGCGACTTGAGGAGAGGGGTAGTATGAGTAAAGCGACCCTGGCGGAAGACGAGACGGGCAGCAGAGTTTTGAACCGATTGGAGAGGGGAGAGGTGACTAAGTGGGAGGCCAGCAAGAAGCAGATTGCAGTAGTGTAAACGAGAGGTGACAAGGGTGTGGATGAGGGTTTTGGTAGAGTGCTCGGAAAGAAAGGGGCGGATTTTACGGATGTTGTAAAGAAAGAAACGACAGGTCTTGGCGATCTGCTGGATATGAGCAGAGAAGGAGACAGAAGAGTCAAAGATGACCCCAAGGTTTCGAGCTGAGGAGACAGGGAGAATGAGAGAGCCATCAACAGAAATAGAAAACGGGGGGAATGGGGAGGTGGGTTTGGGGGGAAAAATGAGAAGCTTGGTTTTGGTCATGTTTAATTTCAGGTGGCGTTGAGACATCCAGACAGCAATGTCAGACATGCACGCTGAAACTTTGGTTTGGATGCAAGGTGAGATATCAGGGGTAGAAAGCTAGATTTGGGAGTCATCAGCATAGAGATGGTAGGAAAAGCCTTGGGATGAGATTAATGAACCAAGGGAAGAAGTGTAGATAGAAAAGAGGAGGGGACCAAGAACAGAACCCTGAGGTACGCCGACAAGCAGAGGGATAGAAGTAGAAGAGGATCCACCAGAGTGAACACTAAAGGTGCGGAGGGAGAGGTAGGAAGAGAACCAGGAAAGGACAGAGCCCTGGAATCCAAGTGAGGACAGGGTATCGAGAAGTATGCTGTGATCGACGGTGTCAAAAGCAGCGGAAAGATCAAGAAGAATGAGGATGGAATATTGACCTCTGGATTTAGCCAGTAATAGGTCATTGGAGACTTTAGTAAGCGCAGTTTCGGTTGAGTGGAGAGGGCGAAAACCAGATTGTAATGGGTCAAGAATAGCATGTGAGGAGAGAAAATCAAGGCAGCGGTGGTGAACAGCACGCGCAAGTAATTTGGAGAGAAAAGGGAGGAGGGAGATGGGTCGGTAATTAGAGGGACAAGTAGGGTCGAGTGAAGGCTTCTTAAGGAGAGGTGTGACCACAGCATGTTTAAAGGCAGTAGGGACAGTTGCAGTGGAAAGTGAGAGGTTGAGAATGTGACAGATAAAAGGAATAAGAGCAGGTGAGATGGCATTAAGAAGGTGGGTGGGAATGGGATTAGAGGAACAGGTGGTACATTTTGAGGAAGAAAGGAGAAGTGTAGTTTCCTCTATAGTAGATCATGTTTGAACGGGATGTAGATTGTGACGTCGTCTTCATATATGTAGGGGTTGAGGTTTTGATTGGCTAGAAGTTTGGCTAAAGGTATCATCATTAGGTTGAATAAGGTTAGTGAGAGGGGGGATCCTTGGGGGACTCCACTTTCAAGTGTCCATGGGGGTGATCTGTCCACGTTTATTGTTACTTGGTATGATCTTGTAGTCAGGAATCCTGTGAACCATTTGAGAACTGTGCCTCCTACTCCGACGTATTCTAAAATATGTAGTAGTATGTCATGATTAACCATGTCGAAGGCACTGGACATGTCGAATTGTAAGAGGAGTATGTTGTTACCAGTTGCAATTGCTTGTTTGAATGAGTTCATTGCTGACACTAGGACAGTTTCGGTACTGTGATTCAATCGAAATCCTGATTGAGCTTCGTGCAGAATTGAGTGTTTATTTAGGTGTTCAGTAAGTTGTTTCGTCACTATGCCTTCCATAAGTTTGGTTATAAGTGGAATGGACGCTACTGGGCGATAGTTGGTTAAGTCCATGGTGCTTTTCTTAGCATCTTTCGGTAGCAGAGTAAGTAGGATGTTTCCTTTATCCATGGGAAAGAGCCCATTTTGAAGCCTGTGATTTAAGTGGTTCATGAGGTCTGTTTTGAATTGTTTGGGTGCGGATCTTATTAGACTATTAGGGCAAATGTCTAATTTGCATTGCGATTTGGCGTATTTTCCGAGCCAGTGTGAAATTTCATTTGGTGAGAGCGAGTCAAAGTTGGTCCATGATTGATCTGCTGGGTATTCCACGGGTTTTGGGTCTAGACATTCAAGGATGTTTGTCTAGTCTGTTATATTGGTAGGTATCATGTGTCGGAGCTTTATGATTTTTTCCTTGAAGTAATTTGCAAGATTGGTTGGTGATGGGGTATGTGTGTTGTTGGAGGTGATCGTAGTGGTATTTAGGAGATTGTTTACGAGTGAGAAGAGTTTGTGTATCCTTGTAGTTTGGTCCTATTTTGGTTTTGTAATAAGTCCTTTTGGTTTGTCTGATGGTGTATTTGCATTTTCTTTGTAGTTGTTTCCAGTCTTTGAGTGTGTCTTCGTCTTTTTTCTTGCTCCATGCTCTTTCTCGTCTTCTGACTTGTGTTTTTAGTTCTTTCAGTTCTTCGTTAAACCATGGTATTGAGTTTTGTCTATGTGAGGTTCTGGTTTGAAGTGGCGCTATTTTGTCTAGTATTGTTCTGCATCTGTTATCCCATTCTTGAAGAAATTGGGGTGAGTTTGTAGGTGTTGTCCATTCGTCAGTGTAGAATTGTTGCCAGAATATTAGTGGGTCTATTTTGCCTCTCATATTATAGGTTTGTTGATTTTGTTTTTGTTGTGTCTTTGAGGGAAAGGTTTGCACTATAGTGATCGGACCATGGCCTGGCTGTCCATTTTGTGTCTATTAGTGTGAAATTTGGTTCTGATGAGAATTTGTGGGTGATGATGTCTAGTGTGTGTCCTTTGTTATGGGTGGGTTGTGTATTTGGCCAGTGGAGCTCCCATAGTTGGAGGAAGTCTCTGCATTCGCTTACATTGTTTGAGTTAGTATCTTCAAGGTGAAGGTTGATGTCTCCTGCTATGAGAAGGTTCTGGGTGGAAACACAAGTATTTGATATGAAGTCCAGAAGGTGCATTTGTGAGTCTTGCCAATTGCCCGGGGGTCTATAAAATAAGATTAGATTTAGGTGATGACGTAAGTTGGAGTGGTTGATTCTGACTGAGGCTATTTCGAGTTGGGGAAGAATAGATTCTGCTGTTGTTGTGACTGTGAATTGAGATTTATAAATTATTGCTATGCCTCCTCCTCTTTTTCCTTCTCTTGTCCAGTGGGTGATTTTGTATCCTGGAGGACAGAGCTCTAGGATTATTGGATCTTTGGGGTCATGGATCCAAGTTTCGCTGATAAGTAGGAAGTCGAGATGGTCAGGTGTAATCCAGTCGGTTAGTATCGTGGTTTTATTGACTGGCATTGATGTATCCTATTTGTATTTGTTGGTGGTGTTCAGTTGTCTGTCTTCTTGATGTGTATGTTTGTTAAGTTCTTTCATTCCTTTCTGTTGATGGTGACTATGGTTAGTAGGTTTTTCGTGCCATTGTTTAATTTTTTGGGTAGACATGTTGTGTATGGATTGTGTGAGTGGTTTGTGAGAGTGTTGTTGTCTATGTTAGGGGTTATGGGTTCGTGGTGGGTTAGGGAGAGACAATGGGTAATTAGGAATAGTAATTTGCTGGTTATCATATCAGTGTTAGTTATTTAGGGAGCGTTAGCAATTTACAGTTCAAGATGTAGTATGAAACTATGAGATGGCTACTAAGCATTTAGAAGGTATTTGGCAGGTTATAGATCATGCTTCAGTCTAATTCTATGAGAGGTGTAGCAAAGATTTAGCCAACATTTAAATTACAGTTTTAGATGTAATATTATGTTATGAAATGCCTAATAAGCAGTTAGAAGGCTTTAAACAGGCTGCAGAGAAGCTTCAGTAAAATGCTATGGAAAACCTAGCAAACATTTAAGAGGCATTTAAATTACAGTTTTAGATGCAATATTATGTGAGACGTCTAGACAGCAGTTAAAAAGCATTACAAGTCTTGCTTCAGTATAATGCTGTGAAAAAAAAACCCTAGCAAACATTTAAAAGGCATTTAAATTACAGATTTATAATAATAATTGTAAACCTTATAGATCTTGCTTCGAGGCTATGAGTTGTAATGTAGGCAGTTAAGAGGCGTTTAGGTTAAAGTTCTATATGCAGTGTGGTTGGTTTGCATAAGCGTTGAACGGGCTGCAAAGAAGCTTCCATCTAAGAGCCATAATCCAAGTTGTCAGATGTGGGCTGCTTTGGAGGTTTGGTTGGTTCAACTTAGCTGGAGTAACCTCGGCCTGTGTTCTTGGTATGGTTCAGCAGCATGGTGTGTTTGTGGCGGCAGCGTTTTTGGTGTGTCTCAAGGGCTGTCTCGTATAGGGAAAGCTAAAGTCTACCTCTCCTTCTAGACTGTTTCTCCTCCTGGACGATGCTGCAGGGTGATCAGGTTTGGTCGGGTGGAGTGCTGTGTCTCGTCTCGGCTTCGCTCCGCTCGTCGACCCATGGTCGCTCTCTGCTCCCCTCCTTTCGGTGGTCGAGTGACAGGATGGAGCCTGGGTGTTGGTTCAGGGCCGTGTCTCGATCGGCCGTCGTAACTTGAGTCCGCGTCTTCAATTGGATGATCGGCTGGGGTGCCAATCCAGCCTCGGCTGTCTCTCAGCTCGCCGCTTGTTTCCACTGCAGCGCGCACTGGTTGGAATGGGGCGGGATGGGATAGGCGCCGGGTCAGCATGGGTGAGATCATTCACCCGAGCTCGGCCAGATGGTCAGATGGCCGAATGGTAACCTCGTGGGAGAGGCTTTGTTCACGGTCTCAGATCGTAGATCCCAGCGAGTCACAGTCTCGGTATCAGCTCTTGGCCTCCTCCCCCGGCGATCCTCGTTCATCGCTCCCCGGGAATGCAATCCCTTCGAGAGGAGATATTCCACCTCCTCGTATGCAACGAGGCCGCTCAGATCGCGATCTCCCAGCGAGTCACGGTTTCGGCTCTCGGCCTTCTCCCCCGGCGATCCTCGTTCGTCGCTCCCAGGGAATGCAATCCGTCGAGTGGAGATATTCCACCTCCTCGAATGCAACAGGGCCGCTCAGATCGCGATCTCCGACAGAGATGTTCTTTTGGTCTGGCTTGTTGCGTATTTGTATTTGTTTCCATGTGTTGAGTGTGTGTTCATCTTTTGTTTTTTTTCCATACGCGTTCCAGTTTCCTGGTTTGTGTTTTTAGCTTTTTCAGTTCTTCATTGAACCATGGTATCGATTTGTGTCTGTGTGAGGTTCTTGTTTGTAAGGGTGCTATTTCGTCTAGTATGTTTCTGCATCTTTTGTCCCATTCTGAGAGGTAGTATGTGGAGTCCATTTGTGCTGTCCAATCATTATTATATATCTGTTGCCAAAATGTATTCGAGTCTATCTGGCCTCGCGTGGTGTAGGTTGTATGTTCTTGTATATGGAGAGGACCCCTTTTCTGCCATTTTAGGGATAGGTTTAGTTTGTAATGATCGGTCTAAGGCATTTCTGACCATTTAGTTTCTGTTATTATTAGGTTCTGGTCATAGGACAGTTTGTATGAAAAGAGGTCACGTGGGTTGTTTGTATGTGTGGCCATGTGAGGTCACATAAATGAAGGAAGTCCTTGCATTCTCGTGTGTTGGTAGAGTTTGGGTCTTTTAGATGCAGGTTAATGTCTCCTAATACTAGTATATTGGAGTTGGATATACAAGTGTTCGATATGAAGTCCATGAAGTCTGACTAGCTTTCATTCCAGTTGCATGGTGGTCTATAAAACAGGATGCAATTTAGGTGGTCTAGTAGGGTTTTATGATGGATTCTGATTGAAGCTATTTCTAGATGGGTTGTTATTAATTCGGCAGTGGTTTTGATGGTGAAATGAGATCCGTATATAAGCGCTATGCCTCCTCCTCTCTTTCCCTTTCTGGTCCAGTGAGTGATTTTATATCCTGGAGGGCATAGGTTTAGGATGATTGGGTCCTCTTGATTATGAATCCAGGTTTCAGTGATGAAGAGTAGATCAAGTTTTGATGATGTAATCCAGTCTGTTACTATTGTCGTTTTGTTTACTACAGATCTGGCATTAACGTAGCCTACTTGAAGTTTTTGGTATGGGACTTCAATGTTCGGTGTTATGTGGACTTTTGTCAGTTGTCGTTTCTCAGTTTGTGTGAGCTTTTTCTGACCTTCTTTTCCTCGTTGTTGAGATTGTATACCTGTTGCTGTTCTTCCTTTGTTTTGGTTGTTAGCGGTTTGATGAGGTGTGGTGTATCTGGTCAGTCTTTGGCTATTGTGTAGTATGGGCATGATATTGATTTCTGCGAGTGGGGCGGTTAGTGTTGGGTGGATCAGGGATAAGGTGTAGATCCTAGGAGTAGTTTAATGGTGTTCATTATTGTATCTGTTCAATTGGTCAGCTAGTAGGCCATGTTTGCTAGGGTGCGTAGAGGATATTTTTCTGTGGAATGGAGTCTTGTGTTCTGGTCTTGTGTGTTTTATGTGTTTTCGGTTTGTCTTTGAGTTGTTGTTATCTATGGTGGCTCTGATGTTTATTTATAGATTATGTGTAGATAATTTACTCATGGTTGGATATTCAGATGTGCTGCCCCATGGGTGCATAGACTCTGTGGTGGTTATAGTTGTGTTGATTGGTTGGAGGTGGGAGTCTGGGGAGAGGCCATTGAGATTCAAATGTGCTGCTCCAGGATGTAGAAACTCCATGATTGGGTAGAATCTAGAATAGGCTGCTAGTTTTGCAGAGTGATGAATATCGGGACCTGAGATCGGTGCACATGGCACTCTACCTCAGCAGAGTTGGCAGGTTAGCAAAGTCCGAGTATTCTGAAGCTAACAATCCACTACGTGTTGGTGGTTGGTGGTAGGAAGTGCTGGTTTCGTCTTGGCTTGTAATATTGGTGGCACCCGAAGTCCTCCTTTCTGCTGATGCATGCGATGTGGGTGATGTGGGATAATCGCAAGTTTCTCGGTCCTGCATGTTGCTCCACTTGCCTGTTCTCCCTCACCTGCATGTGTGGCGGTTCCCTACTTTTTCTCCCCTTTCCTCCTTGAATGGGCATCCAGTCAGTCACCGCTTTGAGGTGGGTGTGGGCGCCAAGCTTCGGCAGGTGATGCCGATTCCTAAGGCAGGGGAGCTGCAGCGGTATGTGGCAGCACCCGGCGGTCCATCGAGGAGGATAGTGGCTGGATGGGTCTGCTCGTTGGAGTCTTCACCCAACTCCAGACTCTCCTTTCAGGTGAGCCTGCGTTTATCTCGGCGGTGTTGGCGTTTGTGGGAGCCGAGGCCCAGCAAGGTGGTGGTGCGCTCCAAGTAGGAGGAGGTCATGGCTGACCCTCGGCGGCTCTCAGCGGTCCAATTGGTTGAACAACTACGGTCGCTGTACTCTCCAGTAAGACCGTTGGTCGAGCCAGCAGCAGTCGCTGTCGGTCTATATCCTCGGTTTGTTTGAGGGTTGTACGAGATGGCCGTAACCGGCCTTCGGTGGCACTCCGTCAGGGCCGTGCCAACACGGTAAGCGAGGTAAGCATGGCAGGGGGGCGCTTCCCTCTGGGGGTGCCGCCGCACCATGCTCACCTCGCTCGCCCTCCCGCTCCCATTGTTCAACTTCCCACCCTCTTCTCCCACCCCCCCCCCCCAACATCCCTTTTCTTTTTTTTTTCTTTTTAAATTTACCTCTGTGGCGGTCCAGCAGCGCAGCGTCAGTGAAGGAGGCGGCGCTCCCGACGTCTCTAGCCTTCCCTTCGCTGTGTTCCGCCTTCTTCTGACGTCATTTCCTTGACGTCAGAAGAAGGCGGAACACAGCGAAGGGAAGGCTAGAGACATCGGGAGCGCCGCCTCCTTCACTGACGCTGCGCTGCTGGACCGCCACGGAGGTAAATTTAAAAAGAAAAAAAAGAAAAGGGATGTTGGGGGTGGGGAGAGAAGAGGGCGGGCAGTTGAACAATGGGAGTGGGAGGGCAGGGGAGAGATGAGAGCATGGATGTGAAGGGGGAGGGGAGAACAGGGTGGGCCAGGCCAGGCCAACTGGGACATGGGAGCGAGAGGAGAGAGAGGAGCATGGATGTGAGGGGGGGGTCATGGAAGGGAGAGAGGGGAATTGCTGGATAGGGATTAATGGAGGGTGACAGAGGAGCATGGATGGGAGGGGCAAGGCTCAGGGAGCGAGGGGAATTGCTGGAAAAGGATGAATGGAGGGGGCAGGGGACAGAGGAGCATGGATGGGCATGGATTGGGAGGGCAGGGCTCAGGGAGAGAGGGGAATTGCTGGAAAGGGATGAATGGAGGGGGCAGGGGACAGAGGAGCATGGATGGCCATGGAATGGGAGGGCAGGGCTCAGGGAGAGAGGGGAATTGCTGGATAGGGATGAATGGAGGGGACAGATGGGCATGGATGGATATGGATTGCAGGGCAGGGCTCAAGGAGAGAAGGGAATTGCTGGATAGGGATGAATGGAGGGGGCAGGGGACAGATGGGCATGGATGGATATGGATTGCAGGGCAGGGCTCAGGGAGAGAGGGGAATTGCTGGATAGGGATGAATGGAGGGGGCAGGGGACAGAGGAGCATGGATGGGAGGGCAGGGCTCAGGGAGACAGGAGAAATTGCTGTACATAGAGAGGAAGGAAGAGAGATGAAGGAGATGAAATGCGGGAAAAGGAAGCGAGGAAGAAAACTGCACATGGATGAAGAAAATAGGCAGAAGCTGAGGACCAGAAATGAAGAAGAAAGGAGGAAAGGAAAGAAATAAATGGAAAGGAAGCCCTGGAAACGGAGTTAAGAGGACAGATAGCAGCAGAATCAGATACTGGGCCAGCATGATCAGAAAAAGAAAGTCACCAGACAACAAAGGTAGAAAAAAATCATTTTATTTTCATTTTAGTGTTTGGAATATGTCCACTTTGAGAATTTACATCTGCTATCTTATTTTGCAATGTATAGCAATTTGTTTCTAAGAATATTTCTGACAATTCCTGTCAGTGTGGCAAGTGGTGAGCGATCATTTTCACGGGGGGGGGGGGGGGGGGCCGCCGCCGCCGCCGCCGCCAACTGATAAGTCTGCAGGGGGGGCGCCAGAGACCCTAGGCACGGCCCTGCACTCCGTGACCCGACAAGTGGAGACACGAGGTTGCTCGACCCTCCTGGAGACCATGGATCGGGCCAGATAGTATCCGTTTTTGTTGTACTGACCTCAGGTCGATTTGATGGTCGGGTTGAGGGTCGCTCGGCCCTTTTTCGGCCGACTCTCTAGTTAAGGGTCGTTGGAGCTAACTACCCTGTGACCCCTTTGGTAGCAGCCATTTTGTGGTTGTGTATGTATATATCTGTCTTATATCTTTCTTTTAGTTAGATAATTTAATCATTGTATATACAAATGTAATAAATATATATATCTTAATCATTGTAGATTTTAGCACCTCTAATAAAGGTCTCATTTACCTAATACGAATCCAAAAGAATCCACAGTAATTATTAAGTAGTCTGTGTCAGTGAGACAGGCTGTAAATCCATAGCAGTACATGCACCTCCCAGCAGCCGAGATCCTGCTCCTTCACCCCAGGCAGTTAGGCAACCTGAGCCCGTACCAGCCCCGCAGCCTTTACCAATGACTGCTCTCGACGAGCGACTCCAGGCCTTGCTCCCAGAGCTTTGAGGCCTTTATGCAGCAAAGTGCATCAGCATGTGCCTGCACCTACCTTGCCTTCCGCTACGGCCCCGCCTGGCCCCCAGCTGCGGTGCGGTCTCTGACACCGGCGCTGCTTGTGGTCCCAGTGTCGACTGCCACCCAGGTCAGTTCTCCTTTGACTTCGGTGGAGGGAGCTTTGCCGGAGTCGAGGCAAGAACCGACTCCTCGACACCGTTCGAGGTCATGGGTCCTCGAAGTTGAGGCGGACACAGTCTCAGACATCCCTTAGGGAAGTACTATCCGACACCGAAGAAGAGTGCTCATGGGAGTCTGAAGAGGATCCCAGGTATTTTTCCTCCGATGAGTCCTTTGGGATTCCTTTAGAACTTTCCCCTCCATCTGAGAGAAGGCTATCACCACCTGAGAGCCTCTCTTTCACCTCATTTGAGAGGGAAATGGCTGAGGCCATACCCTTCCTAGTGGGAGGATGAGCCCAGGGCTAAGATGCTCGAGGTCCTGGACTTCACCTCTCCACCTGAGGCAGGCAGTGACGACCTGCCTGCACAACGTACTCAAGGCAGTCCTCTTGTGGAACTGGGCGTCCCCTCTGTCTGTCCCTGTGGCCCCAAAAAAGATAGACACCCAGTATCGGATCCACGGGGAACCTGGATTGATGAGGTCTCAGTTACCCCACAATTCCATGGTGGTGGATGCCGCTCTCAAGAGAACCAAGAGTACTAGGGACTATGCCTCGGCTGCCACAGGCAGAGAAGCTAGAACCTTGGACTCTTTTGTGAGAAGGATGTATCAGGCCACTATGCTCATTGCCCATATTCAATCGTACCAGCTCTTCACAAGCGTCTACTTTTGGAACTCAGTGAGGCAGCTGTCTGATTTGGTCGATGAACTCCCTCCAGAGCAGGCTGATTTTTTTCACTAGCTGGTAAAGCAGCAGAAGGCGTGTTGTAAGTTCTTGGCCAGGGGTACTTATGACACTTTTGACATGGCATCCAGGATCTCTGCCCAGGGTATAGCAATGCCCAAACTCTCATGGCTGCCTGTCTCTGACCTGGACCATTCAGTCCAGCAGAGAATAGCAGATGCCCCTTGCTTGGGGGGATAATATTTTTGGAGAGAAGATAGAAGAACTGGTTGACAAGATCAAGAATAACAACTGATGCTGTGTCTTCTCTCTCCCGCCGGGCGCCTTCTGCGACCACCTCCTCATCCAGGAGGTATTTTGATGGAGCACAGAGTGCTTCTTTGCTTATACTAGGCATATGTACGCTCTGGCGGCTCACCAGCCTGCTCAGGCTACTCCCCAATGGGATGATTGTCGTCAACAGCGTGCGCCTAAGGCTCCTGCTGCTCCCCAGCAAAAGCAAGGGACGGGCTTTTGACTAGCTCCAGCAGAGCATAGCCACCATAAAAGTGTCCGTGCTGGATGACTTACCGGTTGGGGGAGAGGTTAAAGTTTTTTCACCAAAGGTGGCCTCTCATAACCTCTGACCGGTGGGTTCTTCAAATAGTCCGGTTAGGATACACCCTCAATCTGGAATCCACACCTCCAAATTGCCCACCGAGAGCTCATTCATTCAGCTTTCGACACAAGCAAGTACTTGCAGAGGAACTCTCCGCCCTCCTGTGCCTGATCGGCTGAACGCCTCTGGAGGAAATCTCACACCCACACTGACTTCATTCATTACAAATTCATGCTATCCTCCTTCCAGTCCTCCCTATTCCTCGCCAAACAGGACTATTATACCCATTTGACTAATTCCCTCAGCTCTAACCCTCGTCGTCTCTTCGCCACCCTTAACTCACTCCTCAAAGTGCCCTCCGCTCCCACCTCCCCCTCACTCTCTCCTCAATCATTGGCTGATTACTTCTGCGACAAGGTGCAGAAGATCAACCTCGAATTCACCTCCAAACCATCTTCTCCTCTTCACCCTTTAACCCACTCCCTCAACCACCCAATCCAGGGCTCCTTCTCCTCTTTTCCTGATATCACCGAAGAGGAAACCGCCCATCTTCTCTCCTCCTCAAAATGCACCACCTGTTCCTCCAACCCCATCCCCACCAACCTACTCAACACCATCTCCCCTACTGTAACCCCCTCCCCATCTGTCATAAGTACATAAGTAATGCCATACTGGGAAAAGACCAAGGGTCCATCGAGCCCAGCATCTTGTGCACAACAGCGGCCAATCCAGGCCAAGGGCACCTGGCAAGCTTCCGAAACGTACAAACATTCTATACATGTTATTCCTGGGATTTTGGATTTTTCCAAGTCCGTTTAGTAGCGGTTTATGGACTTGTCCTTTAGGAAACCGTCCAACCCCTTTTTAAACTCTGCTAAGCTAACCGCCTTCACCACATTTTCCAGCAATGAATTCCAGAGTTTAATTACACGTTGGGTGAAGAAAAACGTTCTCCGATTTGTTTTAAATTTACTACACTGTAGTTTAATTGCATGCCCCCTAGTCCTAGTATTTTTGGAAAGCGTGAACAGATGCTTCACATCCACCTGTTCCACTCCACTCATTATTTTATATACCTCTATCATGTCTCCCCTCAGCTGTCTCTTCTCCAAGCTGAATAGCCCTAGCCTCCTTAGTCTTTCTTCATAGGGAAGTCGTCCCATCCCCGCTATTATTTTAGTCGCCCTTCGCTGCACCTTTTCCAATTCTACTATATCTTTCTTGAGATGCGGCGACCAGAATTGAACACAATACTCAAGGTGCGGTCGCACCATGGAGCGATACAACGGCATTATAACATCCTCACACCTGTTTTCCATACCTTTCCTAATAATACCCAACATTCTATTCGCTTTCCTAGCCGAAGCAGCACACTGAGCAGAAGGTTTCAGCGTGTTATCGACGACGACACCCAGATCCCTTTCTTGGTCCATAACTCCTAACGTGGAACCTTGCATGACGTAGCTATAATTCGGGTTCTTTTTTCCCACATGCATCACCTTGCACTTGCTCACATTAAACATCATCTGCCATTTAGCCGCCCAGTCTCCCAGTCTCGTAAGGTCCTCTTGTAATTTTTCACAATCCTGTCGCGAGTTAACGACTTTGAATAACTTTGTGTCATCAGCAAATTTAATTACCTCGCTAGTTACTCCCATCTCTAAATCATTTATAAATATATTAAAAAGCAGCGGTCCTAGCACAGACCCCTGAGGAACCCCACTAACTACCCTTCTCCATTGTGAATACTGCCCATTTAACCCCACTCTCTGTTTCCTATCCTTCAACCAGTTTTTAATCCACAATAGGACATTTCCTCCTATCCCATGACCCTCCAATTTCCTCTGTAGCCTTTCATGAGGTACCTTGTCAAACGCCTTTTGAAAATCCAGATACACAATATCAACTGGTCAGGCAAGATTTCTCCACACAAAAGCCGTGCTGACTCGGTCTCAGTAATCCATGTCCTCGGATGTGCTCTGTAATTTTGTTTTTAATAATAGCCTCTACCATTTTCCCCGGCACCGATGTCAGACTCACCGGTCTATAATTTCCCGGATCTCCCCTGGAGCCTTTTTTAAAAATGGGCGTTACATTGGCCACCCTCTAATCTTCCAGTACCACGCTCGATTTTAAGGATAAGTTGCATATCACTAGCAGTAGCTCCGCAAGCTCATTTTTCAGTTCTACCAGTACTCTAGGATGAATACCATCCAGTCCAGGAGATTTGCTACTCTTCAGTTTGCTGAACTGCCCCATTACGTCCTCCAGGTTTACCGTGAAGTCAGTAAGTTTCTCCGACTCGTCCGCTTGAAATACCATTTCCGACACCGGTATCCCACCCAAATCTTCCTCGGTGAAGACCGAAGCAAAGAATTCATTCAGTCTCTCCCCTACGTCTTTGTCTTCCTTGATCGCCCCTTTTACCCCTCGGTCATCCAGCGGCCCAACCAATTCTTTTGCCGGCTTCCTGCTTTTAATATACCGAAAAATTTTTTTACTATGTTTTTTTGCCTCTAATGCTATCTTTTTTTCGTAATCCCTCCTGGCCTTCTTTATCTGCGCCTTGCATTTGCTTTGACACTCCTTATGCTGCTTCTTGTTATTTTCAGACGGTTCCTTCTTCCATTTTCTGAAGGCGTTTCTTTTAGCCCTAATAGCTTCCTTCACCTCACTTTTCAACCAGGCCGGCTGTCTTTTGGAGTTCCGTCTTTCTTTTCTAATTCGCGGAATATGTATGGCCTGGGCCTCCAGGATGGTATTTTTGAACAGCGTCCACGCCTGTTGTACAGTTTTTACTCTCTCAGTTGCCCCCCTAAGTTTTTTTTTTACCGTTCTTCTCATTTTATCATAGTCTCCTTTTTTAAAGTTAAACGCTAACGTATTTGACTTTCTGTGTACAGTTACTTCAAGGTCGATATCTAAACTGATCATATTATGGTCACTGTTATCAAGCGGCCCCAGTACCATAACGTCCCTCACCAGATCATGCGCTCCACTAAGGACCAAGTCTAGAATTTTTCCTTCTCTCGTCGGCTCCTGCACCAGTTGCTCCATAAAGCTGTCCTTGATTTCATCAAGGAATTGTATCTCTGTAGCGTGTCCCGATGTTACATTTACCCAGTCTATATTTGGATAATTGAAGTCACCCATTATTATCACATTGCCTATTTTGTTCGCGTCTCGGATTTCTTTTATCATTTCTGTCTTCCTGCTCATCCTGGAGAGGCGGACGGTAGTACACTCCTATCACCGTTTTTTCCCCTTTTATACATGGAATTTCAACCCACAATGATTCAAAGGTGTGATTTGTGTCCTGCTGAATTTGTAATCTATCTGAGTCAAGGCTCTCGTTAATATACAATGCTACCCCTCCACCAGTCCGGTCCACCCTATCACTACGATATACTTTGTACCCCGGTATGACAGTGTCCCACTAGTTATCCTCCTTCCACCAGGTCTCAGTAATGCCTATTATATCCAATTTTTCGTTTAGTGCAATATATTCCAACTCTCCCATCTTATTTCTTAGACTCCTAGCATTTGCATATAGACATTTCAGAGTATGTTTGTTGTTCTTATTTGCATGATGCTTAGTACCTGACACTATTGATTTGACATCTTTTGTCTGATCTTTAGTTGTATTTAAGGGCACCTGGTCTACCACGGTCTGTTGTGCAACCTCAATATCCAGAAACCCTATCTTCCCTGTTTGTGAGGTATCTTTGCAAGATACCTTTTCCCGAACCATGCGCTTTTGAGCGACTGTCGGCCTTCCCCCCATTTCTAGTTTAAAAGCTGCTCTATCTCCTTTTTAAATGCCGACGCCAGTAGCCTGGTCCCACCCTGGTTAAGGTGGAGCCCATCCTTTCGGAATAGGCTCCCCCTTCCCCAGAATGTTGCCCAGTTCCTAACAAATCTAAAACCCTCCTCCCTGCACCATCGTCTCATCCACGCATTGAGACTCTGGAGCTCTGCCTGTCTCTTGGGCCCTGCACGTGGAACAGGTAGCATTTCAGAAAATGCTACCCTAGAGGATCTGGATTTGAGCTTTCTACCTAAGAGCCTAAATTTGGCTTCCAGAACCTCTCTCCCACATTTTCCTATGTCATTGGTACCCACATGTACCAAGACAGCGGACTCCTCCCCAGCACTATCTAAAATCCTATCTAGGTGACGCGTGAGGTCCGCCACCTTCGCACCAGGCAGGCAAGTCACCAGGCGATCCTCACGTCCACCAGCCACCCAGCTATCTATATGCCTAATGACTGAATCACCAACTACAACAGCTGTCCTAACCTTTCCCTCCCGGGCAGCACTTGGAGACATATCCTCGGTGCGAGAGGATAGTACATCCCCTGGTGGGCAGGTCCTGGCTACAGGAGTACTTCCTACTTCACCAGGGTGATACTCTCCTTCTAGAAGACCTCCCTCCTCCAAGGTAGCACAAGGGCTACTATATTCTCCTCCCTCCTCCAAGGTAGCATAAGGGCTATACATATTGTCAACCTCTCTCTCTCCACTGCAACTGTCCCTGACACCTTCAAGCATGCTGTAGTCACACCACTCCTCAAAAAACCATCACTTGACCCTACCTGTCCCTCCAACTACTGCCCAATTTCCCTCCTACCCTTCCTCTCTAAGATAGCCGTTGCCTTGATTTTCTCTCCTCTCATGCCATCCTCGATCCGCTTCAATCCGGCTTTCGCCCCCTACACTCGACAGAAACGGCACTATCTAAAGTCTGCAATGACTTGTTCCTTGCCAAATCCAAAGGCCACTACTCCATCCTCATCCTCCTCGACCTATCCGCCGCCTTTGACACTGTCAATCACAACTTACTTCTTGCCACACTGTCCTCATTTGGGTTCCAGGGCTCTGTCCTCTCCTGATTCTCCTCTTATCTCTCCCACCGTATCTTCCGAGTACGTTCTCATGGTTCTTCGTCCACCCCCATCCCGCTCTCTGTTGGAGTTCCTCAGGGATCTGTCCTTGGACCCCTTCTTTTTTCAATCTACACCTCTTCCCTGGGCTCCCTGATCTCATCTCACGGTTTCCAATATCATCTTTATGCCGACGACACCCAGCTTTATCTCTCCACACCAGACATCAATGCGGAAACCCAGGCCAAGTTATCGGCCTGCTTATCCGACATTGCTGCCTAGATGTCCAACCGCCACCTGAAACTGAACACGGCCAAGACCGAGCTTATTGTCTTCCCACCCAAACCCACTTCTCCTCTCCCTCCACTCTCAGTTGATAACACCCTAATCCTCCCCGTCTCATCAGCCCGCAACCTCGGAGTCATCTTTGACTCCTCCCTCTCCTTCTCTGCGCATATCCAGCAGATAGCCAAGACCTGTCGCTTCTTCCTCTATAACATTAGCAAAATTCGCCCTTTCCTCTCTGAGCACACCACTCGTACTCTCATCCACTCTCTCATTACCTCTCGCCTTGACTACTGCAACCTACTCCTCACTGGCCTCCCACTTAGCCATCTATCCCCCCTTCAGTCCATTCAGAACTCTGCCTCACGTCTTATCTTCCGCCTGGACCGATATACTCATATCACCCCTCTCCTCAAGTCTCTTCACTGGCTTCCGATTAGGTACCTTATACAGTTCAAGCTTCTCCTACTAACCTACAAATGCACTCGATCTGCAGCCCCTCCCTACCCTCATCTCCCCCTACGTTCCTACCCGTAACCTCCACTCTCAAGACAAATCCCTCCTTTCAGTACCCTTCTCCACCACCGCCAACTCCAGGCTCCGCCCTTTCTGCCTCACCTCATGCCATGCTTGGAATAAACTCCCTGAGACCATTCGCCAGGGCCCCTCCCTGCCCATCTTCAAATCCTTACTCAAAGCCCATCTCTTCAATGTCACATTCAGCACATACCTCTATTCAGGAAAAATAGACTGCCCTAACTTGAAATTTCGTCCTTTAGATTGTAAGCTCCTTTGAGCAGGGACTGTCCTTCATTGTTAAACTGTACAGCACTGCGTAACCCTAGTAGCGCTCTAGAAATGTTAAGTAGTAGTAGTAGTTCTAAAAGCCCATGCTGTCGAACCCGTTCGACCAGGGGAAGAAGGGCAGGGATTCAATTGCAGGTACCTCCTTGTGCAGAAAAAGACAGGGGGGATGCATCCCATCCTACACCCAAGGGCCCTGAACAAATTTCTAGTCCGAGAAAAGTTCAGGATGGTTTCCCTGGGCACCCTTCTTCCCATGATTCAGAAAAACGATGACTATGCTCTCTGGACTTGAAGGATGCATACACCCACATTCTGATACTTCCAACTCACAGGAAGTATCTTCGATTTCGGCTGGGAACACATCATTTTCAGTACCACGTACTTTCTTTTGGCCTCGCGTCAGCTCCCAGGGTTTTTACCAAACGTCTAGTGGTAGTTGCAGCGTCGCCAGTGGTGTAGCAAGGAGGGCTGCCACCCGGGGCGGTTCACCGTTGCACCCCCCCCCCGGGTGCCGCACGATGACACCCCCCCCCCCTCAGCGCATCAATACCCACCCGACCCAGTGCCTACCCTCCTCAGCTCCCTCCAACCAGCTCCCACACCCTACCTTTAAAGAAATTTCGGAAGCCGTGGAGAGGCGAGGCGCCTGCATGTAAAAGAAGCGTGGATCCTCATCGGGCCTTCCCTCACGCTGTCTGTCCCGCCCTTGCGGAAATAGGAAGTTGTGTCAGCGGAGGGCGGGACAGACAGCGTGAGGGAAGGCCCGATGAGGATCCACGCTTCTTTTACATGCAGGTGCCTCGCCTCTCCACGGCTTCCGAAATTTCTTTAAAGGTAGGGTGCGGGAGCTGGTTGGAGGGAGCTGAGGAGGGTAGGCACTGGTCGGGGGGGGGTGTTGATGCGCCGAGGGGGGGTGTCATTGTGCTGTACCTGGGGGGGGAGCTGGCAGGGAGCACCCCCCCCCCCCCGAGCTGACACCCGGGGCGGACCGCCCCTCCCACCCCCCCTTGCTACGCCACTGAGCGTCGCTACGCAGAGTGGGAGTGCATGTGTTCCCT
The DNA here is from genome assembly GCF_901765095.1 of Microcaecilia unicolor. Lineage (NCBI taxonomy): Eukaryota > Metazoa > Chordata > Amphibia > Gymnophiona > Siphonopidae > Microcaecilia > Microcaecilia unicolor. Next base: position 61,551,473 of record NC_044039.1, on the reverse strand, counting down.
CATCTCAATGATTGGCTGGTGAAGAGCACCTTGGAGGAAGGTGCTCAAGCTACTAGGGTTCGTGATAAACTACTCCGTCCCATCTCCTTCCCGTCCAACAATTGGAATTCATAGGAGCCCTGCTTGACACACAGACAGTTCGAGCCTATCTTCTATCCCTCGTGTCCAAGGTTCGGACCTCGCACAGGTCACAGCTCGGCAGATGTTGAGATTGTTGGGCCACATGGCTTCCACAGTATGTTACATCATGGCTCATATTCACATGAAATCTATTCATTGGACCCTGGCTTCTCAGTGGTATCAAGCTATGGGGAGCCTAGAAGATGTAGTTTGCAATTAGTATTCAAATTCGGCAGCAGCTAAAGAAATTGGTAACCTAATACAAAAGCTGCAGGTTCTAGCTTCATTCATTCACAGTAGCTCTCGTACTACCTGAAGATTCATTGATAAAGGAGAAAAAGCCCTCAGAAACCTTAGACACTTAGTCTAAAGTTCTAAACACTGCTACTGAATTTGTCACAATGTATCCAGTGCTCAGATTCTATCATAGGGCAAAAAACTCCAAATCATTTACTCATTGAAAATCTCCTAAACAATTTCCTAGAATTTCATCAATGTCCCAAAAAAAACAGCTTGGGAATTCCAGGACTGCGGATCCAGCATGTAATATAAAGTTCGACGGGGCCTCCGTTTCACTCAATCACTGCTTCGTCAGGAACTCGCTGGTAAATATCCGGTATCTGGAAGACAACATAACGATGAAACTTGCAAGAAAAATTATATATAAAGCTGTATAAAAAATTATACAGAAAGCTGTTGTTACATAGAAAGGAAGTACAATGGATTTTTGAGTTAAAATCAGTAGAACCATCGGGCCTCAATAGCTCGATTGACTGGCATGCCTTTTATTGAAATGTCCATCCATGTCTCAGTTTACTTTCAAGAGATTACAGAAGGAGGGGTATATATACAGAGAGGACTGCTGGCGTGTGACGTCACGAACGCCATTTTGAACAGATTCCTGTGACTAAAAGCAAGTGTAACAAGGGGTTGATGCTTTAGCTAGTACAGCTTTATATATAATTTTTCTTGCAAGTTTCATCGTTATGTTGTCTTCCAGATATCGGATATTTACCAGCGACAGCGAGTTCCTGACGAAGCCGTGATTGAGTGAAACGGTGGCCCCGTCGAACTTTATATTACATGCTGGATCCGCGATCCTGGAATTCCCAAGCTAAGTGTTTTTTTGGGACATTGATGAAATTTTAGTAAATTGTTTAGGAGATTTTCAATGAGTAAATGATTAGGAGTTTTTTGCCCTATGATATCAATAGAAATCAAACAAAATAAAACATGGAAAAGAAAATAAGATGATACCTTTTTTATTGGACATAACTTAATACATTTCTTGATTAGCTTTCGAAGGTTGCCCTTCTTCCTCAGATCGGAAATAAGCAAATGTGCTAGCTGACAGTGTATATAAGTGAAAACATTCAAGCATTACTATGACAGTCTGACAGGGTGGGAGGAGGGGGGTGGGTAGGAAGTATGCATGGGGACATCAAAGCATATCATTGATATTCTAACAGGATGGGTGTGGATAGGTGAGGGGAGGGTGATCAACAGAGACATACAGCTTTATGGTTTATAATGGGCTAGGAACCCCAGATCCTTGTTAAGTCCTTTCTGTTGGGTGTTAAAATATTCAATCATTCTGACTTCAAAGGTCTTACGTTCTTGTATGGTTTTAAAGTTACCTTTCAGGATTCTCACTGTGAAGTCACTGGTACAGTGTCCTGGTCCTGTAAAATGTTGACCAACAGGCTTGGGAACCCTGCTGGCACCAGTATTGTTCATGTGATGTCTATGTAAATTGAATCTTGTCTTAAGCATCTGGCCTGTTTCTCCAATATAGCATCCTTCGTTACATTTTTTACACTGAATGATATATACCACATTGGAAGATGAGCAAGTGAAAGATCCCTTTATGTTGAATATCTTTCCTTTGTGGATGACTTTGGGGTCCTGTGAAATATTTTGGCATAGTTTGCAACTGGATAAATTACAGGGAAGTGTGCCCTTCTGTTCCTTTTCAGTCTGTGATGGAAGTTTACTTCTGATTAGCTTGTGTTTTAAATTGGGTGGCTGTCGGAAGGCCAGTACTGGTGGGGATGGGAATATCTCTTTCAGTAATTTATCCTCCTGGAGTATAGGTTGTAGATCTCTTATGATTTTCCTCAGTTTTTCCAGCTCTGGATTGTATGTCACTACAAGCGGGATTCTGTCTGTGGATAATAAACCTCTCGAACCATCAATTATCACAGCATGAGGTCTCGGTGCTATCCAAAGGGCTCTCATTCTGCCCGTCCAGGGAACTAGATGTAATCCAACTATACTCAGACCTAGAGGAATTCTTTAGAAAAATGCGCCTTAAAACACATTTCTATAATAAAGGGACACCAAACAGACCGGAATACAGTCTTAAACAAAAGAACACTTATTTCACCCCACAGGAGGGACAAAACTACAAGCTGGATAATTACATAGAAAGTTTCAGACATAGGGTGAAATCCCAACTTTCCAACAAACAAAAGAGAATCCTGTACAATCTTACCCCACCAGAAAGAGCGGCCATAAGAACCCTACAAACTAACGAACGCATTATCATCAAACCTGCAGACAAAGGAGGCGCAGTGGTAATTATGGACACACAAAAATACATTGAAGAGGGGCACAGACAGCTCTCAGACAATAAATACTACAGGAAACTAACTGAGGACCCCATACAGGATTACACAAAACAGCTGAAAGACCTTATCAAAACATTTCCTACACAAGCGCAACCTCACCTGAAGAAACTCATACCAAACCAACCTTCTGTGGGCACATTCTACATGCTACCCAAGATCCACAAACCGGGAAACCCTGGCAGACCAATCATATCAGGTATTGGCACACTCACGGAAGAAATATCTGGATTCATAGAGGGAATTCTGAAACCTCTCGTACACAAAACTAACAGCTTCATACAAGACACCACAGACTTTCTGAATAAATTGAAAAATATCAAGCAACTACCACCTAACACCCTTCTGGTCACGATGGATGTAGAATCACTATACAGCAACATTCCACATGCGGATGGCATAGCTGCATGTGGAAGACTCCTAAAAAAATCCACACTGGACCATCAATACTCACCAGAAACTATTACAAAATTAATCAAATTCATTTTAACTCACAACTACTTCCACTTTAACAATGATATCTATCTGCAAATAATGGGCACTGCGATGGGCACCAGGACAGCACCCAATATGCCAACCTTTTTATGGCTGAGCTGGAAGAGACATTTCTGAATACACACCAGACCAAACCTCTAAAATACTACCGGTACATCGATGACATTTTTATGATTTGGACGGAGGGTGAAGAAACTCTGAAAACAATTTTATTCTGCCTTCAATACATACCATCCTACAATCAGATTCAAAATTGACTACTCCCCAGAAAAAGTCAATTTTTTGGACACCACGGTCTCAATCAGTGATGGCTGTATACAACATCTATATACAAGAAACCCACAGACAGATGCAGCTACCTCCACAACTCCAGCTTCCATCCTTCACATACAAAAAGATCCATCATTTACAGCCAAGCCACAAGATACCACCGTATCTGCTCTGACCCAGGGACAGTGACAGACACCTTAAAAGCCTGACTGCATCCTTCAAACAGAAAGGCTACAATCCCAAAATAATCTCCAAGAATATTGCCTCCTCCCTCAAAACACCCAGGGAGAATCTGCTACAGTACAAGAAGAAAAAATCCACAGACAGAATCCCGCTTGTAGTGACATACAATCCAGAGCTGGAAAAACTGAGGAAAATCATAAGAGATCTACAACCTATACTCCAGGAGGATGAATTACTGAAAGAGATATTCCCATCCCCACCAGTACTGGCCTTCCGACAGCCACCCAATTTAAAACACAAGCTAATCAGAAGTAAACTTCCATCACAGACTGAAAAGGAACAGACGGGCACACTTCCCTGTAATTTATCCAGTTGCAAACTATGCCAAAATATTTCACAGGACCCCAAAGTCATCCACAAAGGAAAGATATTCAACATAAAGGGATCTTTCACTTGCTCATCTTCCAATGTGGTATATATCATTCAGTGTAAAAAATGTAACGAAGGATGCTATATTGGAGAAACAGGCCAGATGCTTAAGACAAGATTCAATTTACATAGACATCACATGAACAATACTGGTGCCAGCAGGGTTCCCACGCCTGTTGGTCAACATTTTACAGGACCAGGACACTGTACCAGTGACTTCACAGTGAGAATCCTGAAAGGTAACTTTAAAACCATACAAGAACGTAAGACCTTTGAAGTCAGAATGATTGAATATTTTAACACCCAACAGAAAGGACTTAACAAGGATCTGGGGTTCCTAGCCCATTATAAACCATAAAGCTGTATGTCTCTGTTGATCACCCTCCCCTCACCTATCCACACCCATCCTGTTAGAATATCAATGATATGCTTTGATGTCTCCATGCATACTTCCTACCCACCCCCCTCCTCCCACCCTGTCAGACTGTCATAGTAATGCTTGAATGTTTTCACTTATATACACTGTCAGCTAGCACATTTGCTTATTTCCGATCTGAGGAAGAAGGGCAACCTTCGAAAGCTAATCAAGAAATGTATTAAGTTATGTCCAATAAAAAAGGTATCATCTTATTTTCTTTTCCATGTTTTATTTTGTTTGATTTCTATTGATAACCTTAAGAGTGGACTAACACGGCTACCACACTCCTCTACTTGCCCTATGATAGAATCTGAGCACTGGATACATTGTGACCATAGGCGCCCAGTATAGGAGGCTTAGGGAGGCTAAGCCTCCCCAGATGAGGTCCGCTCACTTGCAAAATCTTTTACCTGAAGTTGTGATGTTCCTCTCTCCCCTGCCCAAGTCGTCCTGGTGAACTGGAAGTGAAGGCACGGCAGCAATGCTCACTGAGGCAGGCATGCTCTGCTGAAGTTGCTTAAAAGAATACAACCAGTGCTATATATGTCTTTGGTGTGGGAAGAACTTCGCATTCGGGGTGAGCTTGAAGTGAACAACATTTAAATGAAAGAGAACAGGTTTGGAGGGAGGTATGCAAGTGAGACTGGGGAGAAATAAAAAATAAATAGTGTAATTGTTAACATCTTTAAATGGTTCAAAGTTTTTGTTTTTTTTCTGAGCATGTACACCAAGAGGAGGGCATGACTGCAATGATGTGTGCATAATTATCAGGTAACCTGGGATAGCAACAGCTAAATGCCATTTCATTGGCTGATGGTTCCAACAGTAGGTTCAAAGAGGAATAAGGAAGGGAAGGACTGATGCCAGGCTACAAGACAATTTCTGATTTTTGGTCCTTAATTCTATAATTGATGAGGGTTGGTCTGTATTTTGCATGTGAACCAGCAGGTGAGAGATTTTGCCGGCATGTAGTTTGTGTGGGGGATCTAGGAGTCTGACTTGTCTGGCCTTTCCAATGAGATGCCTATTGCTGTTGTGTGTATTCACTGCTGCCTTTTTAAAGGTACTGTTATTGGCATTTGTATTCAGAATTGGTTAAGGTTTGCAATATAGACTCAAGAAGCTTCTTTGCAGGATTTTCTGTTACTTCACAAAGTACCTGGAGGTGAAGGGATTTTGTGTTGTTATTATTGAGGTGCTACCCGAATTTAAATACATTTTTCCTATGGAAAGCTATAAGAGGAAACATTCTAGCTATGTCCTCTATATGCGACAAATTCCATAGTAGGTAGAAAAGGATGAAGACTTCAAAGGTATATTTACCAAATTTTAAATGTAAGGAAGAAGACTTCAAAGGTATATTTACCAAATTTTAAATGTTTGATTAATACAGCTTAATAAGGCATATATATTTATTATAATGTAAAGTTGAAGGATATGTACCAAACCGTGGTCATTTTATTTTGTCAGCATCAGAAGAGAGATAGAGTAGAGCTAGAGGAAGTGAAAAAGACTTCAAAGTTTACTTAATCAGGCATTTGTTATAAAGCAAAGTTTGAAGGATCTATGCTATTGCTGTAATTATATTGCAGGATCCTGTCATATGTATTGAGATATAGTAACATAGTAACATAGTAGATGACGGCAGAAAAAGACCTGCACGGTCCATCCAGTCTGCCCAACAAGATAAACTCATATGTGCTAGTTTTTTGTGTATATCTTACCTTAATTTGTACCTGTCTTTTTCAGGGCACAGACCGTATAAGTCCGCCCAGTACTATCCCCGCCTCCCAACCACCAGCCCCGCCTCCCACCACCGGCTCTGGCACAGACCGTATAAGTCTACCCAGCACTATCCCCGCCTCCCAACCACCAGCCCTGGCACAGCCCGTATAAGTCTGCCCAGCACTAGCCCCGCCTCCCAACCGTCTCTGCCACCCATTCAAGGCTAAGACTTGCAGACTTATGTCTGGTCAAGTTTAAGATATGGGATAATGTAACTGTATTACAAATATCTGTTTTTCTATTAAGTATATATGTGGTTTATATTGATGTAGGGCAGCTGTTGGGCAGACTACTTAGAAATCCATCATTAAGTGCTACACATACCTATATACATAGTGCCCACCCATATTAGCTCTAGGCCCACTCAAAATGTCAGGTCTGGCTATGCCACTGTCTGAGAGTTGACCAGTCAACTGACTCCAGTCCTCTCTCTTCTTTGCAGTGCTGCCGGCTCACCATCACCTGAGCGCCATGCCCATGCCCAGTTCCGCCCACCCGGGGCAAATCGGTCTCTCAGCGGCGCGCTGCGTCCCTCCTCCTCCTCCTCTTTTTGCCTCCACACCGCCGATCCACCTTAAACCGGCTTTGGGCTACCCAACGTCACCGATCGTCATCATGATGTTCTTCTTTGCCTCAGGCTCAGCCAGTCAGTCAGCCTTCCCTACGAGAGCTCCCATCTCGTCATGATGCAACTTCCTGTTCCGCATAGGCGGGAATGCGCGGGAGGGGCCGTCACTGAGTAGGGAAGGCTCAAGGCTGGTTAAGAGTGGCTGTCTGAGGTGTTCCCACTTCTTTCCCAGACCATAATATTCGAGGAAATTGTGGCACGCAGCGACAGTTGGATTTCAGGAGAGGTAGGTGCTGACTCTGAAGGGTTGAAGTCAAAATAAAAAAATAATATTTTGTTTCATGCAGATCTCTTTTGTTTAAACATAACTAAATGGGCTATAAGCCCCTATGCTTTTGGTTTTCCTATATTTTGTTTGTGATGACTTATACTGTGCCAAAATTTAAATTTGAAAACTCTTATCTCTATCTGGTCATTATAAAAGGAGCTCATTGTGAACACTATTCACCCTAAAAGGGTGTTTTGTGGCTCTACATGATATTATGATCCCTTGTTTCATATTGTTGACGGTCTGCATTTTCCGTATGGGTGGTATATTGGTGTATTAAGGTCTGTTCAGTGTAATATTTATGGTTCAGTAAGGTTCTGATTGTGTTGTTGCACAAGTTGTGTATAGTGTTTTGCAGTTGAGTGATTGTGGTTAGTATATGCTTTGAGCAACCCACTTTATTCTTTGACATATGAGACATATATAATATCTAAATTTATAAAAGGTATTAATTGTGACTATTTTATTTTGCTTATTTTTTTCTGTGTGTTGTCAGACAATTATGGATATAAGCTCCGCCCCTGACCACACCCCTAACCCCACCCCCTTTAGCCTCCCCAAACAGTTCGGCCACCAACCGCCTATGATTGTGACAAATTCAGTAGCAGTGTTCAAACTTTAGACTAGTGGTCTAAGGTTTCTGAGGGCTTTTTCTCCTTATCAATGAATCTTCAGGTAGTACGAGAGCTACTGTGAATGAATGAAGCTAGAGCCTGCAACTTTTGTATGAGCCTAGAAGATGTCATCTGAGCGTCCCTGTACGCTCTCTTCAGTGGTGGACAATTCGGTCCATCTGACCTTGCGACTTCTATTTCAAATTCCTCAGCCATAAAAATGCTGATGATGGATGCATCACTCTTGGGGTGGGAGCCCATGTAGCTGGACTTCACAATCAAGGAGCCTGGTCCCTCCAGGAAACAGGTCTTCAGATCAACCTTCTGGAGCTCCAAGTGATCTGGAACGCTCTAAAAGCTTTTAGAGATCGGCTGTCCGACCAAATTATCCTAATTGAAACAGACAACCAGATTGCGATGTATTACACCAACAAGCAGGGGGGCACCAGTTCTTGCCCCTTGTGTCAGGAAGCCATCCAGATGTGGCTCTGGACACACCGTCAGGGCATGTTTCTACAAGCCACTTATCTGGCAGGCATAAACAACAGCCTGGCTGACAGACTGAGAAGGATAATGCAACCTCATGAGTGGTCTCTGAGGTTGTAAGATCTTAGCCCGCAAGATCTTCCGAGCGTAGGGCACCCCCTTGGTGGGTCTTTTTGCCATTCCACTCAATCACAAGGTCCCTCAGAGTTCTGTTCCAGGCTTCAGGCCCATGACAGACTAGCATCAGATGCCTTTCTCCTTCATTGGGGAACAGGCCTTCTGTACGCGTATCCTCCGATACCCCTGATGGGAAAGACTTTGTTGAAACTCAAGCAAGACTGCAGAACCATGATTCTGATCGCACCTTACTCAGATTTGGTTCCCTCTTCTTCTGGAATTATCCTCCAAAGAACCGTGGAGATTGGAATGTTTTCCAACCCTCATCACTTAGAATGAGGGGTCACTTCTACATCCCAACCTCCAGTCTCTGGCTCTCACGACCTTGGGTGTCTCCTGGGTCTTGCTGGCTTCCAAGATTTCACTAAGAGGTGCTACTCTTAAATGGAGGAGGTTTGCCATCTGGTGTGACAGCAAGGCCGTAGATCTCCTTTCTTGTCCTACACAGACCCTGATTGAATACCTTCTACACTTAGAGTCTGGTCTCAAGACCAACTCCGTAAGGGTTCACCTTAGTGCAATTAGTGCTTATCAGCGTGTAGAAGGTAAGCCTGTCTCTGGACAGTCTTTGGTTGCTCGTTTCATGAGAGGTCTGCTTTTGTCAGACCTCCGCCAGTGTAATGGGATCTCAACGTCTTTCTCACCCAGCTAATGAAAGCTCCTTTTGAGCCACTGAACTCCTGCCATCTGATGTACTTGACCTGGACGGTCATTTTCTTGGTGGCTGTTACTTCAGCTCGTAGGGTCAGTGAGCTTCAGGCCTTATCCTGCTCACCTCCCCTTGAAGTTGTTTCTTTTCTTTCATTTATGCTTTTGGAATTAACTGAGGAGTGCGGTTGCGCAGGAAGGCACTCCGCATCAACCCACTTGTGAGAATGATCAGCCTTCTGTCCTCGGAGAATACCTGAACTGAAAAGTTCATTGCTTTGATATACTGGCTTCATATTCTCTGTTTTAGTCTAGGGTGTGTGTGTGTTTTTTGAAGAACCATAATGAATATGTATGTATGCAAATGAATAAAAAAGAATAAAACCGTTCTTCCCTCGAGAAGTCTTCCGGAGCCTCGTACAATCCATCATACTATGCCACCTGGATTACTGTAACGGGGTGTATGCTGGATGTAAACGGCAACTGCTTAAGAAGCTGCAGACTGCCCAAAACACAGCGGCAAGATTGGTTTGTGATAAGTCCAAGTTGGAGTCTGCCATGCCCCTTCGAAAGAAGTTACATTGGCTCCCTGTCACAGAACGCATCACCTTTAAACTTTGCTCTCTAGTCCACCAAATCCTTTACGGTGATATACCTGGCTATATGATAGATCTCATCTCCCTACCGCTCCGGAATGCGTCCCGGCTCTCCCGTTAGTATCTTACCCTTCACTATCCGAACTGCAATGGAGTCAAGTACAAGACTGCGTACGCTACCTCCTTCTCTTTCATTGGGACTCAGTTTTGGAACTCTTTGCCGAGGTCCATCAAAACCACAACAGATCATCTAACTTTCCGAAAATCACTGAAGACCATGTTATTCAGTAAAGCCTTCTCTGCAGGCTCTCGCAGTGACTCCACTGCTGGAAACACACCGACCTAAGGACATTTGGACATCTCCCCCTTCCCTCTTCCCTCACAGTTTGCCCTCTATCTCCATCCATTCCTATTCTTCCCCATTATCTCTTTTAGGTTTGCTGTATTAGTTTCATTTTACTATATTGGCGCCTGCCTCTGTGGTGCACTGTAAGCCACATTGAGTACATAAGTAATGCCACACTGGAAAAAGACCAAGGGTCCATCGAGCCCAGCATCCTGTCCACGACAGCAGCCAATCCAGGCCAAGGGCACCTGGCAAGCTTCCCAAACGTACAAACATTCTATACATGTTATTCCTGGAATTGTGGATTTTTCCCAAGTCCATTTAGTAGCGGTTTATGGACTTGTCCTTTAGGAAACCGTCTAACCCTTTTTTAATCTCTACCAAGCTAACCGCCTTCAACACATTCTCCGGCAACAAATTCCAGAGTTTAATTACGCTTTGGGTGAAGAAACATTTTCTCCGATTTGTTTTAAATTTACTACACTGTAGTTTCATCGCATGCCCCCTAGTCCTAGTATTTTTGGAAAGCGTGAACAGACGTTTCACATCCACCTGTTCCACTCCACTCATTATTTTATATACCTCTATCATGTCTCCCCTCAGCCTTCTCTTCTCCAAGCTGAAAAGCCCTAGCCTCCTTAGTCTTTCTTCATAGGGAAATCGTCCCATCCCCGCTATCATTTTAGTCGCCCTTCGCTGCACCTTTTCCATTTCACTATATCTTTCTTGAGATGCGGCGACCAGAATTGAACACAATACTCAAGGTGTGGTTGCACCAAGGAGCGATATAACGGCATTATAACATCCTCACACCTGTTTTCCATACCTTTCCTAATAATACCCAACATTCTATGCGCTTTCCGAGCTGCAGCAGCACACTGAGCAGAAGGTTTCAGCGTATTATCGACGACGACACCCAGATCCCTTTCTTGGTCCATAACTCCTAACGTGGAACCTTGCATGACGTAGCTATAATTCGGGTTCTTTTTTCCCACATACATCACCTTGCATGTGCTCACATTAAACGTCATCTGCCATTTAGCCGCCCAGTCTCCCAGTCTCGAAAGGTCCTTCTGTAATTTTTCACAATCCTGTCGCGAGTTAACGACTTTGAATAACTTTGTGTCATCAGCAAATTTAATTACCTCGCTAGTTACTCCCATCTCTAAATCATTTATAAATATATTAAAAAGCAGCGGTCCTAGCACAGACCCCTGAGGAACCCCACTAACTACCCTTCTCCATTGTGAATACTGCCCATTTAACCCCACTCTCTGTTTCCTATCCTTCAACCAGTTTTTAATCCACAATAGGACTTTTCCTCCTATCCCATGACCCTCCAATTTCCTCTGTAGCCTTTCATGAGGTACCTTGTCAAACGCCTTTTGAAAATCCAGATATACAATATCAACCAGCTCCCCTTTGTCCACATGTTTGTTTACTCCTTCAAAGAATTGAAGTAAATTCGTCAGGCAAGATTTCCTCACACAAAAGCCGTGCTGACTCGGTCTCAGTAATCCATGTCCTCAGATGTGCTCTTTAATTTTGTTTTTAATAATAGCCTCTACATTTTCCCCGGCACCAACGTCAGACTCACCGGTCTATAATTTCCCGGATTTCCCCTGGAACCTTTTTTAAAAATGGGCATTACATTGGCCACCCTCCAATCTTCCGGTACCACGCTCGATTTTAAGGATAAATTGCATATCACTAGCAGTAGCTCCACAAGCTCATTTTTCAGTTCTATCAGTACTCTAGGATGAATACCATCTGGTCCAGGAGATTTGCTACTCTTCAGTTTGCTGAACTGCCCCATTACGTCCTCCAGGTTTATCGTGAAATCAGTAAGTTTCTCTGACTCGTCCGCTTGAAATATCATTTCCGACACCGGTATCCCACCCAAATCTTTCTCGGTGAAGACCGAAGCAAAGAATTAATTCAATCTCTCCACTACGTCTTTGTCTTCCTTGATCGCCCCTTTTACCCCTCGGTCATCCAGCGATCCAACTGATTCTTTTGCCGGCTTCCTGCTTTTAATATACCGAAAAATTTTTTTACTAAGCTTTTTTGCCTCTAATGCTATCTTTTTTTTTCGTAATCCCTCTTGGCCTTCTTTATCTGCGCCTTGCATTTGCTTTGACACTCCTTGTGCTGCTTCTTGTTATTTTCAGACAGTTCCTTCTTCCATTTTCTGAAGGCATTTCTTTTAGCCCTAATAGCTTCCTTCACCTCACTTTTCAACCAGGCCGGCTGTCTTTTGGAGTTCCGTCTTTCTTTTCTAATTTGTGGAATATGTTTGGCCTGGGCCTCCAGGATGGTATTTTTGAACAGCATCCATGCCTGTTGTACAGTTTTTACCCTCTCAGTTGTCCCCCTAAGTTTTTTTTTCCCACCATTCTTCTCATTTTATCAGTCTCCTTTTTTAAAGTTAAACGCTAACGTATTTGACTTCCTGTGTATAGTTACTTCAAGGTTGATATCAAAACTGATCATATTATGATCACTGTTATCAAGTGGCCCCAGTACCATAACGTCCCTCACCAGATCATGCGCTCCACTAAGGACCAAGTCTAGAATTTTTCCTTCTCTTGTCGGCTCCTGCACCAGCTGCTCCATAAAGCTGTCCTTGATTTCATCAAGGAATTGTGCCTCTCTAGCGTGTCCCGATGTTACATTTACCCAATCTATATTTGGATAATTGAAGTCACCCATTATTATCACATTGCCCATTTTGTTTGCATCTCTGATTTCTTTTATCATTTCTGCGTCTACCTGCTCATCCTGGCGAGGTGGACGGTAGTACACTCCTATCACCGTCTTTTTCCCTTTTATACATGGAATTTCAACCCACAGTGATTCAAGGGTGTGATTTGTGTCCTGCTGAATTTGTAATCTATCTGAGTCAAGGCTCTCGTTAATATACAATGCTACCCCTCCACCAGTCTGGTCCACGATATACTTTGTATCCCAATATGACAGTGTCCCACTGGTTATCCTCCTTCCACCAGGTCTCAGTAATGCCTATTATATCCAATTTTTCATTAACTGCAATATATTCCAACTCTCCTATCTTATTTCTTTGACTCCTAGCATTTACATATAGACATTTCAAAGTATGTTTGTTGTTCCTATTTGCATGATGCTTAGTACTGGACACTACTGATTTGCCATCTTTTGTCTGATCTTTAGTTGTATTTAAGGGCACCTGGCCTACCACGGTCTGTTGTGCAACCTCACTATCCAGAAACCCTATCTTCCCTGTTTGTGAGGTATCTTTGCAAGATACCTTATCCTGAACCATGCGCTTTTGAGCGACTGTCAGCCTTCCCCCCATTTCTAGTTTAAAAGCTGCTCTATCTCCTTTTTAAATGCTGACGCCAACAGCCTGGTCCCACCCTGGTTAAGGTGGAGCCCATCCTTTCGGAATAGGCTCCTCCTTCCCCAGTTCCTAACAAATCTAAAACCCTCCTCCCTGCACCATCGTCTCATCCATGCATTGAGACTCCGGAGCTCTGCCTGTCTCTTGGGCCCAGGGCGTGGAACAGGTAGCATTTCAGAAAATGCTACCCTAGAGGATCTGGATTTGAGCTTTCTACCTAAGAGCCTAAATTTGGCTTCCAGAACCTCTCTCCCACATTTTCCTACGTCATTGGTACCCACATGTACCAAGACAGCGGACTCCTCCCCAGCACTATCTAGAATCCTGTCTAGGTGATGCGTGAGATCCGCCACCTTCGCACCAGGCAGGCAAGTCACCAGGCGATCCTCACGTCCACCAGCCACCCAGCTATCTATATGCCTAATGATCGAATCACCAACTACAACAGCTGTCCTAACCTTGCCTCCCGGGCAGCACTTGGAGACATATCCTCGGTGCGAGAGGATAGTACATCCCCTGGTGGGCAGGTCCTGGCTACAGGAGTACTTCCTACTTCACCAGGGTGATGCTCTCCTTCTAGGAGACCTCCCTCCTCCAGGGCCTGACATTGTTGGGAAACTGTGGGGTACAAATGAGATAATAAATAAATAAATATGTTAATAAGCCCAGCCACACCCTTTGGTTCCCCAAATGAAATGACCAAACTACGCCCATGAACTTGTAGGAATGGAAAACCAATATACCAAGCTGTGAGAAAAGGTAACAACAGTATGTGGATTTAATAAATAAGTAATTTGACTGAAGCAATTAGATTGAAGTTCTGGGTCTGATAACAATCTTATTTATTTATTATTTATTTGTTACATTTGTATAGTTTTGTATTTGACAGTATATATATCTATTATATTCTATGTATATATATTCTGTCAACCACTGAGAACTTTCTGGATTATATGGTATAAACATTTCTAAATAGATAAACAAATTACTCCTGAAGAATAATGTAGAATTTGAGGCAGGCAGAACTAGACAGTTTATGAAGCGGGGAGGGGGAGAGCTGTTAGGTTATTTCAGAAGGTTATTTCAGTAGGTAAAAATCAATCCCTGGCAGATAAGCCATTACACGAGCTAGATGGGGAATGGGTATTTGTGTAATTTTTTTTAAATAAAGGGGGATGGGACTGTTTAGCTTATATCACTTACTGGCCTCAGAAGATTAAAACACAGCTTGGTTTATGAAAGTGTTGGAGACATGGGTTGGGAAATAGAGCAACAAGAGACACCTTTCAGGATGTGGGCAGGATGACTCTCAGCACAACTGCAGGAAAACTCTGATACAGTGCTATACTGGATGTATTTAACACCAGAGAATGTTGCTAGGTGGTGAGGAGGATGCTGGTGAGGTTGTGCAAAGGAGGGAAAGAACTCAAGTACTTATCTGTTGCACAGTTTTGAAAACTGACCACTTTAATTTTGTCAATGTGTATGAAGAAGTGCTGATCATTTTCCTGTTTCTTCTTCTACAGCAGTGGCGTAGCCAGACCTGACATTTTGGGTGGGCCTGGAGCTAATATGGGTGGGCACTATGTATATAGGTATGAGTAGCACTTAATGATGGATCTCTAAGTAGTCTGCCCAACAGCTGCCCTGCATCAATATAAACCACATATATACTTAATAGAAAAACAGATATTGGTAATACAGTTACATTATCCCATATCTTAAACTTGACCAGACATAAGTCTGCAATAATGGCAAACATCTCAATACACATGACAGGATCCTGCAATATAATTACACCAATAGCATATATGCTTCAAACTTTGCTTTATAACAAATGTCTGATTAAGTAAACGTTGAAGTCTTTTTCACTTCCTCTAGCTCTATTCTATCTCCCTTCTGATGCTGACAAAATAAAATGACCACGGTTTGGTACATATCCTTCAACTTTACATTATAATAAATATATATGCCTTATTAAGCTGTATTAATCAAAGATTTAAAATGTGGTAAATATACCGTTGAAGACTTCTTCCTTTTCTACCTACTATGGAATTTGTCGCATATAGAGAACATAGCTAGAATGTTTCCTCTTATAGCTTTCCATAGGAAAAATGTATTTAAATTCAGGTAGCACCTCAATAATAGCAGCACAAAATCCCTTCACCTCCAGGTACTTTGTGAAGTTACAGAAAATCCTGCAAAGAAGCTTCTTGAGTCTGTTACAAACCTTAACCAATTCTGAATACAAATGCCAATAACAATACCTTTAAAAAGGCAGCAGTGAATACACACAACAGCAATAGGCATCTCATTGGAAAGGCCAGACAAGTCAGACTCCTAGATCCCCCACACAAACTACATGCCAGCAAAATCTCTCACCTGCTGGTTCACATGCAGAACACAGACCAACCCTCATCAATTATAGAATTAAGGACCAAAAATCAGAAATTGTCTTGTAGCCTGGCATCAGTCCTTCCCTTCCTTACCCCCCTATCCATCCTTGTAGCCTGGCATCGGCCTTTCCTTTTCATATCCCACCATCCAGCCCTTCTACTCTACCCCCCACTATCCATTCCCATAGCCCAGCATCAGTCCTTCCCTTCCCCACCATTCATCTGATAACTAGGTATCTACCCCACCCCTCCCTGCACGCAGCCTAGCATTAGCCCTGTCCTACCCCCTTACCCATAACTCCCTAGTATGGCATCCCCTCACCCAGAAACCTGCCCACATTAAATATAAAGCTTTTAAATAATAATAATAATAATATTATTATTATTATTATTACCTGGGCACTGCAGTGACTTTCCCCACCCAAAAACCCACCAACATAAAAAATACAACTTCTTTTTAAAAACTTGGGCATTGAGCCCAACCCCACCCAAAAACACATTTAAATTTGTTGGTGGGTTTCTGGGTGGGCTCGTCACTGTCTAGGGGGGAAAATGGTATATTTAATGATTTAAAAAGTTTTTTCCTCTAGGCAGTGAATAACCCACACCCGCCAAGATGCCCACCACCAGCATTACACTGTACATTTAAAAATATATATTTTACCTGGGCAGCTGGGCCTGAGTTTTCAAAAGTTGGGTACACGTGGTGGCAAGTATCTCAGACAGCAGACTGTGCTGTGCTCTGTGTACTGGCTGGGTCCTGTTCCTGTTTGGGGCCACAGAGGAGTTCTGAGGCCTTGAGGGCTCAACTAAAGGCTGAGTGAGCTCAGCAAAGGCCCAATAACATCTTCTCCAGCCCCTCTAGCGCCACACCACCACTGTTGCCACTGAAGCTGTTGAGCGCTCTGCTGACGGTCAGTAAGGATGCATGTCTTTTTTTTTGTTGTTACATTTGTACCCCGCACTTTCCCACTCATAGCAGGCTCAATGCGGCTTACATATTATATTCAGGTACTTATTTGTACCTGGGGCAATGGAGGGTTAAGTGACTTGCCCAGAGTAAGGAAGAGGGAGTGATCAATGATATAAAATACAGAAGAAAGGTCAAGGAAAACAATCAAGAGAGGTACGTATAGAGTCATTGAGGGCTACAAGAGTCGTCTCAGTGCTATGTGAGTGACGAAGGTTGGACTGATATGGCTGAAGGGCGTTTGTTCTAGAAGACAGTCAAATTAGGAGAGAACAAGCTTCTCAAGAATTTTAGAAAAGAAAGGGAGATTACAAATGAGGCAGTAAGAGGCAATGGCAGGGTGGAGACTGGGTTTCTTGAGCATGGGATGCACTAAGGCATGTTTCCAGGATGAAAGAACTGCGCCAAGGGAGAGGCTAGCACAGAGAATGGGAATGAGATGTGGAGTAAGTAATGGAAGGAATTGACTAACTGAATGGGTGGGCCAGGGGTCCAGCCGGTTAAGAAGCGAGATTAAGAGAATGCACAGAACAAGATAGTGAGGCTAGTGATGGAAGTTTGAAAGTGCCAGGAGCCACAGAGGGCAGGAGAAGGGGGAGATGGAACAGTTGTAGAAGTGGAGGAAGAAACAGAAGCTGGACATGGAGGTATCTATAAAGGTGGGGGGAGAGACTGATGGAGGACATTTTACTCATCCAGGAATCTGCCAGGGTGGAATGTGGAAGAATAGAGGGATCATAGGACGGGGAGCTGCAAAAGCAGGGGAGAACTGGTGCAGGATACAAAAGTCAGCCTGTGTGTAGTTTGCAGAGGCAGAAATGCAGCGATTCAAATACTGATGTTTAGACTTGAAAAGTTCTGAATAGAACAAGCAGCGTAGTAAGTGAAAGTGGTTGCTAGAAGCAGGGGTGGGGTATTTACGCCAGAAGAATTTAGCACGCTGAATGTGAAGTCGGAGGAGGTGGGGACTGGTGGTGAACCAAGGAGTACGCAGGAAAGAGGAATGAGAGACTGGACCACGGGGGGCATTGCCTTACCCCTCCAAAGGCCGGCACCACAAGAAATTTCTGCTGCCAGTGCTGCAACACTGGCGGCAGAAATTTCCTTGTGGCACTGGTCTAAATGCCGCGGGGAACGGGGGTAAGGCAAGGCAGGCATCCTGACTGACGATCGGTGTTGGGGCGAGAGAGAAGCAGAGCACTCAACAGCTTCAGCGGCAGTTGTAGCAGTGGTGGTGCGGCGCTAGAGGGGCTGACTTCCTGACCTGCAAATCTGGCTGGTAATCGGTCGCAGCCTCGCAGGTAGTTGAAAATAAATGGAGATGAGAGCTCCTGTTTTTTCATGCTGCGTGTTGACAGCATGTGTGGCTATGAGCAGAGTCAATGAGGCTGGAGCCCTGGCAATTTCCTTAACGGCTGTGCACTGCTCCCACTGCAGCCTAAGACGGAATCGATTGGAGGATCAGGCAAAACTGGGTGGGCCTGAGCCATGATTGGGTGGGCCTGGGCCCACCCAGGCCCACCCGTAGCTACGCCCCTGTTCTACAGTACAGTCTCGATTATCCAACCTTCAACAATCCAACCATCCAGCATATCCAACAGATCCCCAGTGAAATCACGCGGCTTATCTTTCCATGTTCCGAACCCGGGACCCTACTTTTACCACTGTTGTGAACTTGGACCCTGCTTTTACTGCCTTTTTTTCTGTACTGTTTGACTTCTCTTTCTGTTTTCCGAACCCAGGACCCTACTTTCACTACCGTTGTGAACTTTGACCCTGCTTTTACTGCCTTTTTTCTACATTGTTTGACTTCTCTTTCCGTTTTCCAAAACTGGAACCCTACTTTTACCAACGTTGTCAGCCGGGACCTTTGTTTCTGCATTGTTTGAGGGGTTACCATTATTTTCTGTATTATTTGACTTTTCATTTATCCAACAATTGGTCAGTCTCGTATAGGTCCGATAATTGAGACTTTACTGTATTTGTAGGAGTTGTGTTTTTAATTTATGGTGCCAATATCCCTGATTCTAGTACTCTTAACTTCCCAAAGGAATGATTCTTCTGTATTATTCAGATATCCATCATCTCATGGCATTTTACTCAGCTTTTCCAGGCCTAATTGCATGCAGGACATATCTTCATTCCTTGGTGAGTGGACATGTGGATGTGCATCTCTGTGACAATGTTTGTGGAATGATGCTAGTGTTATTTTAGTTTTTCTGATGATGCAAAACCTTGTGCTACCATGCTTTAGGTTGTAAAGACTCATGTTGGGTGCCATGTTTTCTAATTCTAGAAATTATTAGGAATTTAGAGGCATCAGGAAATAGAGTAAGTAAATAGTAATTTTGATATAAAAGACAGTATTAAGCACAGTATATTCAGTACCTTATTATAATTTTCCTGCTTGCTGTAGATTGCTGACAAAAGTCGATAACATTCAAGACATCCCTTCTCCTCTGCTGTAATCTGATTGGCCATTTTTTCAGCTTCATTTGTTTCACCCATTATAGCTAAAACCTGGGACTACAAAACACATTAGATTAAGCAATTGCTGTCTTACACATAGATACACACACACAATTCATTTTTAATATCAAAGATCTTAAGGGTGCTCTTTTAATGCCTAATATATTGTACAGTAAAATGTTACTGCTATTAAACATTATTTATTGGGTTTCTTTTCTTCTCTATAATAAAAAAAATGAACTCAATTTTACATATTCAGGGGCTAATTTTATATCAGGGTGCCTATCAGGCTTAATTTCGAAAGAGAAGGGCACCCATCTTCCAACACAAATTGGGAGATGGGCGCCCTTCTCTCAGGGTCGCTCAAATCAGCATAATCGAAAGCCGATTTTGGGCGTCCTCAACTGCTTTCCGTCGCAGGGACGACCAAAGTTCATGGGGGTATGTCGGCACCGTAGCGAAGGCGGGACTGGGGCGTGATTAAGAGATGGGCGTCCTCAGCCTATAATGGAAAAAAGAAGGGCGTCCCTGACGAGCACTTTGTTGACTTTACTTGGCCCATTTTTTCTTGCGACCAAGCCATGAAAAGGTGCTCGACCTGACCAGATGACCACCAGAGGGAATCGGGGATGACCTCCCCTTACTCCCCCAGTGGTCACCAACCCCCTCCCACCAAAAAAAAAAATTTTAAAAATATTTTTTGCCAGCCTCAAATGTCCATGAGAGCAGTATGCAGGTCCCTGGAGCAATTTTAGTGGGTGCAGTGCACTTCAGCCAGGCGGACCCAGGCCCACCCCTACCTGCTACCCTTGTGGTGGTAAATGTGAGCCCTCCAAAACCCACCCAAAACCCACTGTACCCATATGTATGTGCCCCCCTTCACCCCTTATGGCTATGGTAGTGGTGTACAGTTGTGGGAGTGGGTTTTGGGGGGCTCAGGTAAGGGAGCTATGCACCTGGGAGCAATTTGTGAAGTCCACTGCAGTGCCCCCTAGGGTGCCTGGTTGGTGTCCTGGCATGTGAGGGGGACCAGTGCACTATGAATTCTGGCTCCTCCCACGACCATAGGGCTTGGATTTGGTCGTTTTTTAGATGGGCGTCCTCTGTTTCCATTATGGCCGAAAACTGGGGACGACCATCTCTAAGGTCTCAACATTTAGGTTGATCATCCGATAATACGAGTTTCCCCACTCCTTTGCCGGGACGTCCTGCGAGGACACCCTCATGAAAACTTGGGCGCCCCGTTCAATTATGCTCCTCCATGGGAAAGTTCCAAAAAAGGCACGTACTGTATGCATTTGTTATGTAGGCAACACTGAAACCTATGTGCTCCCAGATTTATCCTCTGTAGCATACAAATTCTCACACAGAAATTTATACCTACTGTGAAGGTGTAAATGTATATGTGCACTCTATGTGGGTAACTTTATCAAGGCTTTTTTGCATGTATATGTATGCCAATACTATTTATAAAAATACCCTTGTGTAAAACAATGCATGTACTTTCAAATTATTATGCTATAGGAAGGCTGGTGTTAGACATTCAGTGGCCCAGGGCAGAAACCGGGGAGGGGACCCAAAAGCTGGCCTTCAGCTTATGCCTCCTTTAGCTTGAGGCAGGTTTGGGGCTGTGGTATGGTATAGACCTGGCCGTTGGGCATTCCAATGTAGCAAAAGAGTTGAGGTATTGGTAAAAGAATATTGTGGAGTGGAGTGTCCTGACATTATGTACTGTATTGGTGATGTACAGCATTGTTGACTTTCTGACTCTTTAAACTTTTGTACTCTGTTTGAGGTGTTTATTCAATATAATAAAAATATTTAAAAAAATAAGTAATAGCATAAGCAATGTCAAGTCAAATGCAAAGCACTGATAAGGAAGGCAAAGAGGGACTTTGAAAAAAAGAATGCAATGGAGGCAAAAACACGTGGAGGGGCATAATTGAAAGATCGTCCAAGTACGAATTAGGACGTTCTTACGAAAACGTCCAAAAATAGACATGTATAATCGGAAAATAGTGTGGGCGTTTTTCGATAATCGATTATCCCTGTAAGAAAACAATCAAATGACGAGCGCATAAGCGTGACTAAATTGGGCGCCCTAACACGGTCGATTATTGCAGGTGCAAACGACCAAATCACAAAGTGTGTCAAATAATGTACATAGGTGTATCGCAAGTACAGTACATGTTGTTCAGGCCATCCAGGTACGGGAAAATATGAGGAACGCGTATATGTGTCAACTACAGACATATCATGCTGCTCCACCCATACTTTCATCATATGTGCCCATCTGCATGTCCGGATCTGCATGCACTGTACACCTACTGAACATGCAGCTATATGCATATTGTCTATATGTGAAAAGGGTCGGGTGGGGTGCGTCATACTCATCTATATAAGGCATGTTCCACACACGTGCAGGCATGTGCATGTCAAAGACGTCTATGCTTACGAGGGCGTCCACTTGCTGATAGGGGCCATATATGGAATGGTCATCCATATATGGAGCTGTGCATGAAACGACGTCCCTCACGCAAAGTCGTCTATATAAGGCACTTCTTTTCCAACACGTGGAAAAATGGCGCAGCGACGGAAGCCGAACTTCGGGCAGGAGGAAAGTTGCTGGTGCGCCTGTGCCTAAGGCACCGGCACAGGCTCTTTGTGCAGCACCACCACCTGCCCCCCAGGCTCCAGGCCATGCGAGCCTGGTCCCGCATCAGGGACAGGCTGGAAAGGTAAGGTTATGGGCCAACCCCCCTCCCCTCCTGTACCTACACATATAACAGCTCTGTCATCAATGTTACCACCAGTAACTGGAGTGTCCATGCAAGGATCATGAGTAATATAGGAACATGCACAATCACTAATAAAATGTATGTTATTGAAAGGACGACCATTCCCACATCCCTACAAGAATGTATTTCGTTAGTTATGTGACAATTATATTAGTGTTATGTGACAATTTCGTTAGTTATGTGAAGGCCACATTTTCCAACTCCTCTTTGCAGCCTCTATGTGGCTTACAACGCATCCGAATAGTGGAAACATGAGACCAATGAAACGTATACCATACTTTATAACATGGTCATGATAACACATATAAAATAGTTTAACAAGCATACATTATAATGTATACAAACGGTACTGTCTGGCCTCATGCCCACCTCTCTGGCATCATCTGCATAGGAACCAACTCGGTGGCTGCTGTGGGTGCTTGACCACCCCAATATAAAATAAATGCCTTGTATGTATGGAGGGAGGGGTAATCTCCACTGGGGGTTCCACCCCCCAAAATGGTAAAAAGGTGGCTCCTATGATTCAGTACCAATGGAGGTGGTCCCCCCCCCCCAACACCGTTGACCCTCTCTCTCTGGTATTTGAATAGCAAATGAATGTGTGCAGAGGACAAAAAGGACCATCCCCCCCTGACCCCTGCTCTACAAACTTATATCTTACAGACGGTTTGGAGTCCACACACCGGGACCTGGAGTCCCTCAGGAGGCGGTTCCGCCGTGTGAGGCGGGAGAGGCCCGACCTCATCCGGGCGGTGCGAAGGCACCTCAGGGCTCGCCGTAAGTATTCAAAAACAGGACACCTGTACAGATTAGTAAATACATTTCTTGAATAATGCGAATGTGTTGTACAATATCAATTCCCATGTGCCTAATAGCCAACTAGTAAATAATAACATATCTGTCCCAGATCAAGGATGCAGGTTGCAGGGGTTCTCCCATGAGTGTGGCTGCAACTTCCGACCATCCCCCCGAGATGAATGAGATGATATGCCTCACTTTACTATTCCCCTTTCTGTGGTAGCTGATTAGTGTGTCCTGGTAGACCTGCCTGAGGCCCTACTTTTACTGCATGTCATGGCCTAACTCACATAAAAGTTTTGTGCTCAACACCCTTCCCACTGCCCCCCCCCCAATAAATCCTACAACAACTGCCCATCAACCCCTCATTGCATCTCACAATGCAAACATGCTGGTCAGCAATGAATTTGGTATGGCAATATGTCCTGTGTGGTGTGTGTCAGAGGAGGTTCCAGGGTTCTTTGTCATGTCATCTGATGCAGCTCATTCCCCATGGGCATAGGCTACGCCTTACCACACCCTGCCCCACGCCACCCAGCTACTGCACTATGCAAGCCATGTTGTATGCGCTGATCTCAATCACACTCCTTTTACATACACAGGGCTCCACCAGCAGCAAGCCGAGCGGGCAGATGAGGAGGGCCACCACCTCCAGGAGGAGGAGGAGGAGCAGGAGCAGGAGGAGCAGGAAGGGCACGAGGCGGAGGAGGAGGAGGAGCAGGAGGAGGAGGAGCAGGAAAGCCAAGAGGAGGAGGAGGATGAGGAGGCGCCGACGCCTGCACAGGAGGCGCAGGAGGAGGAGTCATTGGGCTCGGAGGAGGGGGTCCTCATCATAGATGAGGACTATATGGAGGCCCCCTCCCCACCTGTACCAGCAGCAGAGCTCTCTCCCTCCCCTCAGCCATCCACATCCCATGCGGCAGCAGCAGCACCATCACCTGCCCCACCGCCTTCCCCTGGGTCTGCTCCGTCCCCTGGGTCTGCTCTGTCCCCTGGGCCTGCTCCAAGCCCTGGGCCTGCTCCAGCCCGTGGCCCACCTCCAGCAGCCCTAGGCGCAGGGGCCATGATGCGCCTCCTGCAGCAGCTGGTAGATGGCCAGCAGCAGCTTGTAGTTGGCCAGCACCAGCTGCTGCAGGAGGTGAGAGCCCTACGGCAGGGCAATGAGCAGCTCCAGGGCCCACTAAGGGTACTGCTGGGCCTGCTCATTGCCCTGCTACAGAGGGCCTTAGTCAGAGGGCGTGCCCGCCCTTAATTTAAATTGGGGGGGGGGGCCTGTTGGGGGTGTGGGGAGTGGGTGGGGGAGGGAAATGTTGGGGTTCTGTGTGGGGGGGAGGGAATGGTTGGGGTTCTGTGGGGGGGGGGGAGGTAATTGGTGGGGTTGTGGGGAGTTGTGGGGGGGGAGGAGGGCATTGTTGGGGGTTATTTTGTAGGGGTGGGGGGAAATAAATGTTTTTCTTACACTATAACTATCAGGGTGTGTGTGTGTGTTTGTCTCCCTTGTGCATTACATATCAGCAAATAGTGCTGTTGAGTTGAGAGGAAGGAGGCAGCAATATGCATAGCATTAAATGTGCTGTGTGAATGAGAAGGTGATGTATGTCTGAGAATGTTGGCCATACAGAAGGCCACCTGTTCATTCCAACCTGCATGGCCATATGTGCAGGGGGGTTGGGCCGGGGAGCCTGGATGGATATTTGTGTTCATGAATACAAATGGCCAGCCAGCATCTCTCCCTCCCTCCCTTCCACCATACTGACCCACAACACAGAGTGCCATCAATAAGAGATTAATAGTGTACCACGTGTGATCTGCCAAGTAGACATTTCCACATAACCCCAGGTAGCACATACACAGTGTTTGCTGTGTGATGGTCACATATCCTTACCCACAAGCCACATTGGTGGGGGGGGGGGGGGGGCCCAAGAAGGACCTACAAACAGCTGGCTCATATTTTCACATTCAATACATCAGCTATGGTATATAATGCTGAGGAGAAAAGGGGAAACAATGGGAAACCCAATAGACGGATGGTTACTTCATCACAGTTGCAATGTAATACTTGTGTTAGAGAAGGGCACAAATAAAGATGGTGCTCATTATTTGCAGCTGTGATCACACTTTCTCCAGTAGTAGATCAAGGTGTGTTACATTCAGGTATTCTGGGTTTGTGTCAAAGTTTGTCCCTGAAGTGACTTGCCTTAGGTGGGATTTGAACCAGCAACCTTATGATTATAAGGCTGGTGCTCTAACCACTAGGCCACAGCAGACACCAGGCTTTAGCCACCTGCAGGTACTTTGGGTTGGGACTTGTACACACACCCCTCTCCCTCACCACCACGTCTTAGGCCTCAGTGGCAGTACCTGTAGCCACCTTGAGCATTTTGTCCAGGCTACCGATTAAAAAACAATGTTCATGTTCCCTACTACCTATGGAGGAATTTAGGAAGGTGTTCCATAATGTCCTAAACACATCCATTGCATAAATCATTCTCCCCTCCCCCGCCTATGGACCTTGAGAATGGGTGGCCACTTCATAAATGGGGACTGGGGTACACCACATAAACAAGGAAGATGGAACCTACCGGGAACCAATACAGCAGTTCCAACAGCTGGCCCACACCACTGAGGACCTGCCAACCCCACAGTACAGTGCACAGGAACCTGGTGAAAAGAGAGCTACCTAAGATCTGACTCCAGACTACATACATACAGTGAATGCACACTCCTTGACTATGAGCACAAAGAGAAGAGGTGGCAGACAAATGAGAGCTTACCATGAACGTCTGTTTCAAGACTGTGTAGTGTGCCTTTTATCTTCTGGAACATTAGCTGCACATCTCCCTAATTGAAATGACCCTTACCGAGGGGTGCTTGATTTGGGGCGAGTGTAGCAAATTCATGGCCCCCACACACTGCCTGCTACAACCAGGCAGAGAGAATGGGAGAAAAGAAGGGAGCATCAGGGGATGTGGAAGAGAGGAAACGGAAGGCGTGGTGGCTGAGGGCCAACAATAATCCCCCCCCCCCTAAATACACAGGTGTACCCAAGCATACATTGCTAAACACAAACCTTAATATAAGTGAGGGTAGAACCCTGTAAATGATTATTACGAACAACCGGCAAGGTCTCAGTGCAGGAAATGGCAGGTTAAATGGCAATGAAGACAGGGAAGGCAGGTGGAGACGCCCATACTTATCTACTCATAATCGAAATCATGTGCTCCTAATCGCTATCTCAGCTGGGCACGCTTAGGAATTATGTGTATAATTGAAAAACAAACGCCCATATCAGAAACGCCTATTCCCCCGTCTCAATGGGCGTTCTTGGCGACTATATAAACGCCCACTCCGTATTTTCGATAACCCCATTGGTACAATGCCACCGCGTATGCCCCCGACCCGGAAGGGTAATTTTTCAGAAGGTGAGGTGGAGCTCCTGGTGCAGGAAATACAACAGCGGCACCGGAGTCTGTTTGCTCCCACAGGGCAGAGGCTGGCTGCAACCACAAAGCAGCGCGAATGGGAGGCAGTACGGGACAGCCTTAATGCTGTGTTCCATGCTGGGAGAGACGTGGAGGATTGCAAGAGGAAGTGGCGGAAGCTGAGGAGGGATGTTAGGAGGAAGGCGGGGGCCAATCCCCCAGGCCATGACACAGCCAACCTCACCCCCATGGAGCTGATGGTGCACTCCCTCCTACCCCAGGAGGGCATCCATGGGATTGGCTCCCTGGACACCTCGGGCCAGGCTGAGGACTCAGGTAGGTGTTTCATTATGCAGTTGGGGTATCTGTTGTGCTGCAGTACACTTGTGTTATAGAAGTTGGGGCCAGGGGGAGGGAGGTGAGGAGTGGGGGGCAGGAGGAGGGAGGTGGGGGGGAGTGTCTCTGGCTGTCTTTATGTACATTAACAGGCCACCTTTATGATGCTGTTGTGACCTGATAACCCCTACTCACTAGCTCTGTACCCTTACTCCCTATCCCTACCGTTGTCATTGGGTTTCCTCTTACTTGTCCTGTGTGCGCATCTTAATTGAATTGTAAGCTCTATTTGAGTAGTGGTAGTGTTCATGTGTGTTATAGGAGCAGACTGGGTGGGTGCTGTGGGTGTGTGAGCACCCCCAATATTGAGGAAAGATCATGTAGCTGTGCAGGGAGGAGTTTTGTGCACTGGGCTTAGCACCCCCAATAATACTTTCCAGTTGGCTCCTATGGGTGTGTGTAGGTTACTACTGTGGCAGAACTTTGGGGGCCTTCCTTCCCTACTATTCCCTCCTATTTTCCCATTAACAAACTGTGCCTAGTTCCTTCTGTGACCTCTGTGCTCTACTGAGTGTGGGCCACATGCATTCAACTGAAGGAGCCTGTAATGGGGGTCATAAAGCAGTTCTATGCAGTCTAGCAAGTCAGTAGTAACACAACACATGCTGCAATGTTGTTCAATTTAACAATTATATAACAAACAGCTTGTCCACAACGTTGTGAGTGGTGTCCTTCTCTTGGCTGATCATCCACCACCTCTACCCAGCTGCCTGTGGGGCTCTCTCTTTCACACCCGTGTCAATTCCATTCCTCCTCACCATCTCTTTGCTGGGTCATCAGGTTGGGGGACATGCCAATGTATATGAATGCTGAAAGACAAAAGTGGGTTATTTGCACCAACACTATTCCTCACTCTTGTGCTCTACAGGTGATGACTCAGAGGAGGCTGGCCCTAGTGGCCTGCAAGGCCAACGCCCTACAGCAGCAGTCCAGCCTCAACCTCCACAGCCTGCAGCACCAGCAGTCCAGCCTCTGCCTCCACCCCCTGCAGCACCAGCAGTCCAGCCTCTGCCTCCACCCCCTGCAGCACCAGCAGTCCAGCCTCCACCACCTGCACCAGCAGTCCAGCCTCTGCCTCCACCCCCTGCAGCACCAGCAGTCCAGCCTCCACCACCTGCACCAGCTGTCCAGCCTCTGCCTCCACTACCACCTGCACCAGTCCAGCCTCTGCGTCCACCACCACCTGCACCAGTCCAGCCTCTGCCACCACCACCACCTGCACCAGTCCAGCCTCTGCCTCCACCACCTGCAGCACAGGCACATCCTCCACCAGCACCACCAGCAGAGGCCGCACCTCCAGCACCGGAGGACTTTGGTGAGGAGGAGGAGGAGGAGGGGCCAGCTCCTCGCCAGAGGCCATCCGGCCAAAGGAGGCAACTCCTGCGGCTGGCCACGGAATTACTACGCCACAACGTGCGCTTGGAGGAGTACCAGCAGCAGAAACTCGAGCTATAGCGCCAAGCACTGGAGGCATAGCAGCGAGCCCACCAGGAACTCCTCCAGGCGCAACGTGAAGGCCACCAGGAGGTGCTCCAGCAACTGAAACGGCTGGAGCAGAGCATCCAACACCTGCGCCCTCAGGGCACAGCACCTACTCCAGCCCCAGTGCTGCTGGAGCAGCCCCTGCCATCAACTTCCTCCTCCACTGACCACCAACCACCAGCTAAGAGGTGGGCGTTGCGATCATCGGCCTCCGCACCCACTCCTGCACCACCCACCAAATCTGCTCCCATTCTGGGTCCTGTGGCCAGACTAGAACCAACAAGGTGGCCCGATTTCCACAGTGCAGCCGAAGCCGCAGGCTGCCATGGGGATAGGGAGGAGGACACTGGGAGCAGCAGCTCAGAAGAGGGTGAACAGACTTCCGTGCAGCACCAGCTGCAAAGGAAGGCATGGGAGGGGTAGGAGGGGACGGGGGAAGGGAAGGGGAAAGTGATGGGACATGCTGTAGGGTGAGGATTGGTGGGAGGGGGTGGGGGGTGTGGTGGGGTTGACACAGTAACACATGCACTTAATGTAAATAAATAAATGTTCACTTACTTTCACCTAAAACTTGTTTCAATGAGTCTTTGTCTTGCTCTTACGCCAAGCTGGTAGGCATTGAGCTCTGCTCTGTGGGCTGGGGTGGAGGGGGCTCCTCTTCCAGCTCATCTGGGGCCTCTTCTGGTGGTGGCTGTGGCTCCTCTGGGAGAGGCTGTCCTCTGCGCTGGGCCAAATTGTGTAACATGCAGCACGCCACAAAGATCTTGGCCACCTTTTCTGGACTGTAGAGCAGCTCTCCTCCAGACCGGTCCAGACAGCAGAACCGGTTTTTCAAGAAACCAAAGGTCCGCTCAATGATCCCCCGGGTGCTGCGATGTCTCCTGTTGTAGGTTTCTTCTGCCCCTGGTTGTGGGTGGATCAGGGAGGTCATGAGCCATGTCCTCTGCGGGTAGCCTCGGTCACCTTTGGAGAAAAGCAGAATGAGATAGATGAGTGTGTATTGCTTGGAGCAGGTACAGGGGGGGCGGGGGGATTTGGATAGTGGGTTGTGGAGTGAGGTGGAGGAAGCTAGGGCGGAGGGTTGCCCAGTGGAGGAGGTATAGTATGGGTGGTACATGCATGTTGCACTTACCTAGTAGCCATCCACCAATGAACTCCCCTCGCTCGAACCTGCGGAAGATGCCCGAGTGCTGTAGGATGTAGGCATCGTGGGTGGAGCCGGGGTACCTGGCACACACGTCTAATATCTCCCCCTGGGCATCACATACAACTTGCATGTTCATAGAATGAAATGCCTTCCTATTTCTGTAGGTGGCTTCGTGTGCCCGGGAGGGTCTGAGGGCTACGTGTGTGCAGTCTATCACACCGATGACCGAGGGGAATCTAGCAAGAGCATAGAAGGCGGCCATGTTGTTTGGTGCAGGGCCTGGGGGTTGGTGGGGAAAGTGATGTAGTGTGAGGTGTGAGTTAGAAAGGCATCCAGGAACTGGGTGAGACAGTGTGAAATAGAAGCCTGGGTGAGGCCTGTGTTAGCAGCTAATACGGATTGAAAACTGCCAGTGGCCAGGACAGAGAGAGAGGAAGTGATTTTGAGGTGGGCAGGGATGGGGTTATTCCTACATGTCTGGGGCTGAAGGAGGGGTTTCAGCTGCTCACACAGCTGACGAATGGTGGCCCTATCAAACCTGAACCTTGTTAGACACTGCTGATCAGTGGCCGTGAATACCTCCTATGGTGGGTGGCCTCTTCGTGTAGCATGCATGCCACAAGTGCATTAAGTGCATCCATATCCCCACCACCAGTGCAAGTATTAGGACTAGTAGTCAAACACCAACACACACAGATCTGTCACTTCCAGCCACCATGCCCTCTGGCCACTCACTCACCAAACAGTACAGGAACACAGACAAACGGAGGTCAGGGAATAGAGTATACACGTGGGAAGAGTGAATAGGGAGGGATAGGGGGAGGGGAAGGGGGCGATGGAGCAAAGGAGTAGGAGTAAGGAACGGTCAAAGGGTAAGACACAAAAAGAGGCAGGGCACACAGACGAACGTCACAGGTACTCAACACGCTCGGCTTTCTCTCTGCAACCACCACTTCAGCTCTTCCACCAACAATGTCGCCACTCTCCAACTACGCACAATCGCTAATGGGTCTAAAGACGATTTCCCCCTTGCTCTGGTCGCTTTTATTTCGGGTCCATCATATTACGCCCATCTTCCCGCTCAACCAGAGCCATTTCGCTATTCGTTATACGTTGTACACGTCCACGTTGTATCACCGCCCCTAACACGCCCCCGACACGCCTCTTATTTGGACGTTTTTACGTGAACGTACGAGCGACATGGACGCACTGAAACATTCGTTTCCATTATATTGATTTACTCGTTTTTGTGAGATAAACGTCTATCTCCCGATTTAGGTCGTAATATAGGCGTTTTTGTCTTTCGATTATAAGCTGGATAGTAAACATTTTTTTAGGTATATTAAAAGCAGGAAGCCGGCGAAAGAATCGATTGGACCACTAGATGACCGAGGGGTAAAAGGGGCGATCAGGGAAGACAAAACCATAGCGGAGAGATTAAATGAATTCTTTGCAGATCCAAGATGGCGACGGTGTGACTTGCACCGACAGACGCGTTCTGAATAGTGCTCAAGCTGACTCTGGAAAGAGCCTCTTACCTGCTGTTTCAGATGGGTAAGAGACGAGGGAAAGTCAGGGAGATTCCCTCTGCCCCAGGCGATAAACCCCTGCTCCAACAGCCGACGCTCGAACACTTTGGAATTGCGTCTGGCTCAGGTATGACCTCTACTACTGCTGCTGGAGTCCGCCCCTTGGAGCCCACCACCAGTGTCGACGGGGCTTCTTTGAGCCCTGTCCCACGTAGAGCACCACCCCAACCAGGAAGAGAGAGCTTTGTGGCGAGTCCTGTTGCTTCAATCCTGTCAGGTGAAAGGAGCATTCAGGGAGGGAACTTGCTCGAAGCTGGAACAAACGCTGTAAGCTTGAATATTCCAGAGGAAAGCTCTACTCCTGCTGTGACTGTGAGTATCCTGGAACAAGTTGCTAAAGCACCTCCACTGGTTTTTGAGGGGAAGTTGGAAAGACCTGCTGTAGTGACATTAGAGTCACTTTGGGATTTAAATTCCACAACTCTCTCTGCTTTACAAACTATGATAGTAAAGAATTCTGAAACTATCAAGGTTTTGGCTGGGTCTACATTGAAACAATTACAAATTAATGTCAGGCCTCTGTCACGAAAAGTGAGCCCTTGGGCCAAATAACGTCTGGCAGCCAGACAGTTCTGATCTTACCTGGAGAGTCAGGACAGAGGTCTCCAAAGAAGGACAGGCTAGGGCGGACAGAGGACCAAAGACAAGGTCCAGACCCGGACAGTGGTTCAAGACAGGTGGCAGGTAACAGCAAGGTCCAGGTTCAATCAGTGGTTCAAAGGCAGGCGGCAGGCAATAGCAAAGTTCAGGTTCAAACAGAGGTTCAAAGGCAGGCGGCAGGCAATAGCAAAGTCCAGGTTCAAACAGAGGTTCAAAGGCAGGCGGCAGGCAATAGCAAAGTCCAGGTTCAATCAGAGGTTCAAAGGCAGGCGGCAGGCAAAAGCAGAGTCCAGGTTCAATCAGAGGTTCAAGGGCAGGCGGCAGGCAAAAGCAAAGCCCAGGTTCAATCAGAGGTTCAAAGGCAGGCGGCAGGCAAAAGCAAAGTCCAGGTTCAATCAGAGGTTCAAAGGCAGGCGGCAGGCAATAGCAAAGTCCAGGTTCAATCAGAGGTTCAAAGGCAGGCGGCAGGCAAAAGCAGAGTCCAGGTTCAATCAGAGGTTCAAGGGCAGGCGGCAGGCAAAAAGCAAAGCCCAGGTTCAATCAGAGGTTCAAAGGCAGGCGGCAGGCAAAAGCAAAGTCCAGGTTCAATCAGAGGTTCAAAGGCAGGCGGCAGGCAAAAGCAAAGTCCAGGTTCAATCAGAGGTTCAAAGGCAGGCGGCAGGCAAAAGCAGAGTCCAGGTTCAATCAGAGGTTCAAAGGCAGGCGGCAGGCAAAAGCAGAGTCCAGGTTCAATCAGAGGTTCAAAGGCAGGCGGCAGGCAAAAGCAGAGTCCAGGTTCAATCAGAGGTTCAAAGGCAGGCGGCAGGCAAAAGCAGAGTCCAGGTTCAATCAGAGGTTCAAGGGCAGGCGGCAGGCAAAAGCAAAGCCCAGGTTCAATCAGAGGTTCAAAGGCAGGCGGCAGGCAAAAGCAGAGTCCAGGTTCAAAGAGTAGTTCAAAGGCAAACGGAAGGCAATCCAAAACACAGAACTCAGGGATCCGCAAGCAGAAGCCGAAGCAAAGAACTCTGCCAGCGTCTGCCCTTAAATAACCCCCTCCATCTGGAGAACCCTCATCAGCTGTTCGAAAGGAGGAGCCCACACCCAGCCCTGGGGCTCTGGATAGGCTGATCCTAGGGAGAAGGCGGAGTCCAGCCGCGACCAGCCAATCCGGGCCCCGAAGGGGCGTTCCCTCTGCTCCCAGGTCCCGCACCCGGAAGAGACTCTCTAGTTAGAGAGCGCCGGCCATTTTGGCAGCGGCGCCGATCGCCGGCCGCTATAGCGCTGAAGCGGCGAACCGGCATAGCCCAGGAGGCAGGCACAACTCCCCGCCCACAGCCAGCGATACCCCGCTCTCCCCTGCTCGCGGAGCGAGGTATCCCAGCGGGCATGGCGGTGCAGGTAAGGGGCGCGACAATTAATGATCTCCAAGCAGCAGAGGTAAAAACCCTCTCTGGCAAACTTGAAAAAATGGAAATCGTGGAGCAGTCTTTGATTAAAGAAAGGAATTTTGCTTCTAAGCGCTTGAAATATTTGGAGAATCAATCAACATAGTAACATAGTAACATAGTAGATAACGGCAGAAAAAGACCTGCATGGTCCATCCAGTCTGCCCATGACAAACTCATATGTGTATACCTTACCTTGAATTTGTACCTATCCTTTTCAGGGCACAGACCATATAAGTCTGCCCAGCAGTATTTCCCGCCTCCCAACCACCAGTCCCGCCTCCCATCACCGGCTCTGTTACAGACCGTATAAGTCTGCCCTCCCCTATCCTCGCCTCCCAACCACCACCCCCTCTTCCCCCCAACTGCTCCGCCACCCAATTTCAGCTAAGCTTCTGAGGATCCATTCCTTCTGCACGGGATTCCTCTATGCATATCCCACGCATGTTTGAACTCCGTTACCGTTTTCATCTCCACCACCTCCCGCGGGAGGGCATTCCAAGCGTCCACCACCCTCTCCTTAAAGAAATACTTCCTGACATCTTCCTGAGTCTGCCCCCCTTCAATCTCATTTCATGTTCTCTCGTTCTACCGCCTTCCCATCTCCGGAAAAGATTCGTTTGCGGATTAATACCTTTCAAATATTTGAACGTCTGTATCATATCACCCCTGTTCCTCCTTTCCTCCAGGGTGTACATGTTCAGGTCAGCAAGCCTCTCTTCATACGTCTTGGAACGTAAATCCCATACCATCCTCGTAGCTTTTCTTTGCACCGCTTCCATTTTTTTAACATCCTTCGCAAGATACGGCCTCCAAAACTGAACACAATACTCTAGGTGGGGCCTCACCAACGTCTTATACAGGGGTATTAAAACCTCCTTTCTTCTGCTGGTCACTCCTCTCTCTATACAGCCTAGCAATCTTCTAGCTACTGCCACCGCCTTGTCGCACTGTTTCATCGCCTTCAGGTCTTCAGATACTATCACCCCAAGATCCCTCTCCCCGTCCGTGCCTATCAGACTCTCCCCGCCTAACACATACATCTCCCTTGGATTTCTACTCCCCAAGTGCAT
Organism: Microcaecilia unicolor; assembly: GCF_901765095.1. Taxonomy (NCBI): domain Eukaryota; kingdom Metazoa; phylum Chordata; class Amphibia; order Gymnophiona; family Siphonopidae; genus Microcaecilia; species Microcaecilia unicolor. The sequence continues at coordinate 61,517,440 of NC_044039.1, read as the reverse complement.
CACTTTGCATTTCTTTGCATTGAATTTTAATTGCTAAACGTTAGACCATTCTTCTAGCTTCTTCAGATCTTTTTTCATGTTTTCCACACCCTCCGGGGTGTCCACTCTGTTGGAAATCTTGGTGTCATCTGCAAAAAGGCAAACTTTACCTTGTAACCCTTCGGCAATGTCACTCACAAATATATTGAACAGAATCGGCCCCAGCACCGATCCCTGAGGCACTCCACTACTCACCTTTCCTTCCGAGCGAACTCCATTCACCACCACCCTCTGGCGTCTGTCCGTCAACCAGTTCCTAATCCAGTTCACCACTTCGGGTCCTATCTTCAGGCCGTCTAGTTTATTTAAGAGCCTCCTGTGGGGAACCGTGTCGAAAGCCTTGCTGAAATCTAAGTAGATGACGTCCATAGCACGTCCTTGATTTAATTCTCCGGTCACCCAGTCAAAGAATTCAATGAGATTCGTTTGGCACGATTTCCCTTTGGTGAAACCATGTTGTCTCGGATCTTGCAACTTATTGGCTTCCAGGAAATTCACTATCCTTTCCTTCAGCATGGCTTCCATTACTTTTCCAATAACCGAAGTGAGGCTTACCGGCCTGTAGTTTCCAGCTTCTTCCCTATCCCCACTTTTGTGAAGAGGGACCACCTCCGCCGTTCTCCAATCCCTCGGAACCTCTCCCGTCTCCAAGGATCTATTAAACAAGTCTTTAAGAGGACCCACCAGAACCTCTCTGAGCTCCCTCAGTATTCTGGGGTGGATCCCGTCCGGCCCCATGGCTTTGTCCACCTTTAGCTTTCCAAGTTGTTGATACACACTCTCTTCCGTGAACGGCGCTCTATCCACCTCATTTTCAGGTGTACTTTTGCCAGTCTCTCTCGGTCCTTCCCCAGGGTTTTCTTCAGTGAAAATAGAACAAAAGTATCTATTTAGCAAATTGGCTTTTTCTTCAACATTTTCTACATAGCGTTTTGTTGTATCTTTTAGTCTCACAATTCCCTTTATAGTCTTTCTGCTTTCACTAATATACCTGAAGAAGTTTTTGTCTCTCCTCCTTACATTTCGAGCCATTTGTTCTTCCGCTTGCGCCTTCGCCAGACGTACCTCTCTCTTGGCTTCTTTCAGTTTCATCCGGTATTCCTCCCCGTGTTCCTCCTCTTGAGATTTTCTATATTTCTGGAACGCTAACTCTTTAATCTTTATTTTCTCAGCCACTTGCTTTGAGAACCATATCGGTTTCCTTTTTCTTCTGCTTTTATTTACTCTCCTTACAGAAAGGTCTGTGGCCCTGTTTATTACTTCTTTTAGCCTGGACCACTGTCCTTCCACTTCCCGTATGTCCTCCCAGCCCATCAGCTCTTTCCTCAGGTATTCTCCCATTTTGTTAAAGTCAGCTCGCTTGAAATCGAGGCCTTTGAGTTTAGAGTGGCCGCCATCCACATGAGCCGTTACATCAAAACAAACCGTTTGATGGTCACTGTTTCCAAGGTGCGCAGCTACTCGGACATTTGACACACTATCCCCATTCGTGAGCACCAGATCCAACGTGGCTGCCTCCCTCGTGGGTTCGTTCACCATTTGTCTGAGCAGAGCACTTTGGAAAGCATCCACAATCTCTCTACTTCTTTCCGATCTTGCAGACGGAACCTTCCAATCTACATCCGGCAGATTAAAATCTCCCAACAACAGCACCTCTCTTTTCTTCCCCAACTTTTGAATATCAGCGATCAGATCTTATCTAGTTCTTCCAATTGTGTCGGGGGTCTATAGACAACACCCACGTGGACCAAGGTTCTATCCTCTCTTTTTAAGGTGATCCATATCGCTTCTTCCTTTCCCCAGTTCCCTGTCATTTCAGTCGCTGGGATATCATTTCTCACATACAGAGCTACTCCTCCACCTGTACGTCCCTCTCTATCCTTCCTAAAAAGATTATAGCCTGGTATGTTTACATCCCATTCATGGGATCCATTGAGCCATGTCTCTGTGACTGCAACTATGTCCAAGTCAGACTCCAAAATCAGGGCTTGAAGGTCAGGAATTTTATTGCTTAGACTGCGAGCATTTGTGGTCATCGCTTTCCATGTACATTTCCTAGTATGTGTTTTGGTTTTAGTGATTTGTGAGGGTGTTTTTTCTTTGGGTACCTTCTCATATTTTTGTTCCCCCTTCCTTGCTTTTTCTTCTTTTTCTGCTTCAGTTTTATTTTCAGGAATATCAGAGTGCTGTAGTGGAGCAAAAGAATTTTGTAGTGGCAACACTTGTGCGGGCGGATGCTTCTGTGTCAGATGATGAAGTCTGCCCGAGCCTACTGTGAACCATCTGTTCTTATGTGGTTTTATTCTTTGAGGCAGTGGTGAGAAGTTATGATTCTGCACAGTCCTATAAGTTGCTTTAATTGCTTCTAATTCTTGCATTACTTTACAGAGCTCTTGTTTTAAAGTAGATAGCTGAAGACAGATAGGACAAGCTTTAAGTCTCCAGATGATTGGCCTTGAAACTAAAGCATCACAATTATTGCAGAGAATAAAAGTCATCCTGATTGGTTGAAATGGGTATGAATAGGTGTACTATGTTGGAGTAATAGCCTGCAAGACTGCCTGTGTATGATTGGGTAAAGTTAATGAGGACTGGTTTGTCTATAAATGAGTGGCAAACCCTGGGGTGGGATTATAAGTCCCCAAGTGTCAGCTAACTGCTGTTTTATCAAGGGAATTTTCTAGCTGGGTGGGACCAGGACCAAAGAATTTCCAATTGAATTAACCTTTAAAATTGTCTAAGAATATAACTTTTTAATCTAAATATTCCCAATAATTACAGCTGTGTTAAAATGTTACTTTTGAGTCTCAAGTGAATTCAATGCTGTTTTAACAGCCTCTCCTCTCTCTTCCTATCAATCAGAGCTTGGCAGGACAAGATAGAAAGAAAGAAAAGGTTTCACAGGGCTAATTAATTAATTAATTAAGCAATAAGCATTACATTTAAGAGAAGAAATCAGGTATCTCACCTCTAGCCTGAAAGTTGAGAAGTTTGGACTTTAAAATCAAAGAGACTTAACCTAAGAATTATTAACTTTCCTAAATCTCCACTTGTGTCACCAGTACAAATGGTTAAGAAATATTTAGTAGAAATCCTGGGACTACCTGAAAATTCTTTACCACCTATTACAAGGGCATACTATTTGCTAATTACTGGGAAAAACCCAGATAATTTAAACCCTCAAGATGTAATGAACTTGACTGAGTTCCTGGAATCATCTCTGGAGGTTGTCACGCAAAGAACTACTTTGTTAGTGACATTTGCATTAGAATTAGATAGAGATGCTGCACTCAGACTGTCCTTGAGACATTTGAATTCTTTATTTTTAGGTTCAAAAGTAAGGTTTTTTCCCGGATTTATCCAGGGAAACCCAAAAGAGAAGAAACATTTCTTTTACAGCGTCCTAGGGTAGTAGCTTTAGGAGCAAATTTTCAATTGAAATTTCCTTGTGTTTGTAGGATACTGTATCAAACAAAGCAATACCAATTTTTTGAACCTAAGCAGTTAGAGGATTTTTTATTAAGCAAAGAGAGTGTAATTGTGAAAATTTAATCCTGAATGTAACACTGTATAGTAGCTTGGATTAAGTCAACAGAGCATGGTGCAGTCTTTGGTTTAACAATTAGAGAATAGGCTTTGTTATATTAGCTTATAATTTAATTTCTTTTTCTTGGATCAATTCCTAAATTGTGGTCGATAAGAGTTTTTTTTTCTATTTCTCTTTGCATTATTGTTTTCCTATGATGATGTTGCATATTTCGTGTATTTTATTCAAGATTTATTGAATATTGTAATTATTAAAATTTGAAAATAAATTAAAAAAAAAATGAATTGTTTGCTTCGGTCTTCACCGAGGAAGATTTGGGAGAGATACCGGTGCCAGAAATGGTATTCAAAGCTGACGAGTTGGAGAAAGTGAATGAAATCACTATAAACCTGGAGGATGTAATGGGGCAATTTGACAAATTGAAGAGTAGCAAATCTCCTGGACCAGATGGTATCCCTCCCAGAGTACTGATAAAATTGAACTTTCGGAACTATTGTTATGTAATTTATCTTTAAAATTGAATGTGGTACTGGAAGATTGGAGGGTGGCCAATGTAACGCCGATTTTTAAAAAGGTTCTAGAGGAGATCCGGGAAATTATAGACCGGAGAGCCTGACGCTGGAACCGGGCAAAATGGTAGAGACTATTATAAAGAACAAAATTACAGAGCATATTCAAGAGCATGGATGAGACTTGGAGGGGCATAATCAAAAGGGGTGCCCAAGTTTTCCTGAGGATGTCCTCGCAGGAGTTCCTGGTGAAGGGGCGGGGAAACCCGTATTATTGAAACAAGATGGGCATCCATCTTTCGTTTTGATAATATGGTCACGGATGTTCAAATCTTGAAATGTAGGTCGTCCCTAGAGATGGTCGTCCTTAGACTTGGTCGTTTCTGATTTTCGGCGATAATGGAAACTAAGTACGCCCATCTCAGAAACAACCAAATCCAAGCCCTTTGGTCGTGGGAAGAGCCATCATTCATAGAGCACTGGTCCCCCTCACATGCCAGGAAACCAACCGGGCACCCTAGGGGGCACTGCAGTGGACTTCATAAATTGCTCCCAGGTACATAGCTCCCTTACCTTGTGTGCTGAGCCCCCCAACACCCACTACCCACCACTGTACACCACTACCATAGCCCTTACAGGTGAAGGGGACACCTAGATGTGGGTACAGTAGGTTTGTGGTGGGTTTTAAAGGGCTCACATTTACCAGCACAAGTGTAACAGGTAGGGGGGATGGGCCTGGGTCCGCCTGCTTGAAGTGCAGTGCACCCACTAAAACTGCTCCAGGGACCTGCATACTGCTGTCATGGAGCTGGGCATGATATCTGAGGCTGGCATAGAGGCTGGCAAAAAAATATTAAAAACAATTTTTTTGAGGGTGGGAGGGGGTTAGTGACCACTGGGGGAGTAAGGGGAGGTCATCCCCGATTCCCTCCAGTGGTGATCTGGTCAGTTCGGGCACCTTTTTGTGGCTTGGTCGTAAAAAAAAGAACCAAGTAAAGTTGTCCAAGTGCTCGTGAAGGACGACCTTTTTTTTCGATTATGCGTCAAGGATGCCCATTTGTTAGGCATGCCCAAGACCCGCCTTCGCTACACTTCCGACATGCCCCTGGGAACTTTGGTCGTCCCCGCGACAGAAAGCAGTTGGGGACGCCCAAAATTGGCTTTCCTTAATGCCGATTTGGGCGACTCTAGGAGAAGGACGCCCATCTCCATGTTGAAAGATGGGTGTCCTTCTCTTTCGAAAATAAGCCTGAAAGCCAACATGGATTTAGTGAAAGGAAATTGTGCTTCACCAATCTATTACATTTCTTTGAAGGGATGAACAAACACATGGATAAAGGTGAGCCGGTTGATATTGTGTATCTGGATTTTCAAAAGGCGTTTGACAAAGTACCTCATGAAAGACTCCAGAGGAAATTGGAGAGTCATGGGATAGGAGGTAGTGTCCTATTGTGGATTAAAAACTGGTTAAAAGATAGAAAACAGAGAGTAGGGTTAAATGGTCAGTATTGTCAATGGAGAAAGGTAGTTAGTGGGGTTCCCCAGGGGTCTGTGCTGGGACTGCTGCTTATTTGCAAATGACCTAGAGATAGGAATAACTATTGAGGTAATTAAATTTGCTGATGACACAAAGTTATTCAAAGTTGTTAGATCACGAGAGGATTGTGAAAATTACAAGAGGATCTTACTAGACTGGGAGACTGGGCGTCTAAATGGCAGATGACATTTAATGTGAGCAAGTGCAAAGTGATGCATGTGGGAAAGAGGAATCTGAATTATAGCTACGTCATGCAAGGTTCCACGTTAGGAGTCACTGACCAAGAAAGGGATCTAGGTGTTGTCGTTGATGATACGTAGAAACCTTCTGCTCAGTATGCTGCGGCAGCTAAGAAATCAAATAGAATGTTAGGTATTATTAGGGAAGGAATGGAAAACAAATATGAGGATGTTATAATGCCTTTGTATTGCTCCATGGTGCGACCACACCTCGAAAATTGTGTTCGATTCTGGTCAGTGCATCTCAAAAAAGATATAGTGGAATTAGAAAAGGTGCAGAGAAGTGCGACAAAAATGATAAAGGGGATAGGACGACTTCCCTATGAGGAAAGGCTAAAGCGGCTAGGGCTCTTCAGCTTGGAGAAAAGATGGCTGAGGGGAGATATGATAGAGGTCTATAAAATAATGAGTGGAATGGAAAGGGTAGACATGAAGCGTCTGTTTACTCTTCCCAAAAATACTAGGACTTGGGGGCATTCAATGAAGCTACAAAGTAGTAAATTTAAAATGAATCGAAGATACTTTTTCTTCACTCAATGTGTAATTAAACTCTGGAATTCGTTGCCAGAGAATGCGGTAAAGGCAGTTAGCTTAGCAGGGTTTAAAAAAGGTTTGGACAGCTTCCTAAAGGAAAAATCCATAGACCATTATTAAAATGACTTGGGGAAAATCCACTGCTTATTTCTGGGATAAGCATCATAAAATGTTTTGTACTTTTTTGGGATCTTGCCAGGTATTTGTGACCTGGATTGGCCACTATTGGAAACAGGATGCTGGGCTTGATGGACCTTTGGTGTGTCCCAGTATGGCAATACTTATGTAACTCTACAGTTAATCTGCGTTTTGTTCCAAAACCTGAGGTAAATTAGTGATAATAATTCAAAAGGTGTGCGGGGTCCCCAGAGAGGAAAAGAACACATCTTAGTCCTCTCACTGCATCACGTGATCTCATATTACAGCAGTCATAGGCAGTCGGTGGCCCAATTGTTTGGGGAGGCCAAAGGGGGCGGGCTTAGGGGTGGGGCCAGGGGTGGAGCTTAAATCCATAATTGTCTGATAACACACAGAAAAAATAAATAAATAAAAATAAAAGTCACAATTAATACCTTTTATTAAATTTAGATATTAGATATGTATCATATGTCAAAGAATAAAGTGGTTGCTCAAAGCATATTCTAACCACAATCGCTCAACTGCAAAACACTATGCACAATTTTGTGCAAAAACACACTCAGAACCTTACTGTACCATAAATATTACACTGGGCAGAACATAATACACCAATATACCACCCATAGGGAAAATGCAGACCGTCAACAATATGAAACAAGGGATCATATCATCACAATTCTCATGTAGAGCCACAAAACACCCTAATTCATGTTTAATATAGTAACATAGTAGCATAGTAGATGACGGCAGAAAAAGACCTGCACGGTCCATCCAGTCTGCCCAACAAGATAAACTCACATGTGCTACTTTTTGTGTATACATTACCTTGATTTGTACCTGTCCTTTTCCGGGCACATACCGTATAAGTCTGCCCAGCACTATCCCCGTCTCCCAACCACCAGCCCCGCCTCCCACCACTGGTTCTGGCACAGACTGTATAAGTCTGCCCAGCACTATCCCCGCCTCCCAACCACCAGTCCCGCCTCCCACCACCGGCTCTGGCACAGACCGTATGTCTGCCCAGCACCATCTCCGCCTCCCGCCACCGGCTCTGCCATCCAATCGGCTAAGCTCCTTAGGATCCATTCCTTCTGAACAGGATTCCTTTATGTTTATCCCACGCATGTTTGAATTCCGTTACCGTTTTCGTTTCCACCACCTCCCGCGGGAGGGCATTCCAAGCATCCACTACTCTCTCCGTGAAAAAATACTTCCTGACATTTTTCTTGAGTCTGCCCCCCTTCAATCTCATTTAATGTCCTCTCGTTCTACTGCCTTTGCATCTCCGGAAAAGATTCGTTTGCAGATTAATACCTTTCAAATATTTGAACGTCTGTATCATATCGCCCCTGTTTCTCCTTTCCTCCAGAGTATACATATTCAGGTCCGCAAGTCTCTCCTCATATGTCTTGTAACGCAAATCCCATACCATTCTCGTAGCTTTTCTTTGCACCGCTTCAATTCTTTTTACATCCTTAACAAGATACGGCCTCCAAAACTGAACACAATACTCCAGGTGGGTCCTCACCAACAACTTATACAGGGGCATCAACACCCCCTTTCTTCTGCTGGTCACACCTCTCTCTATACAGCCTAACAACCTTCTAGCTACGGCCACCGCCTTGTCACACTGTTTCGTCGCCTTCAAATCCTCAGATACTATCACCCCAAGATCCCTCTCCCCATACGTACCTATCAGACTCTCCCCGCCTAACACATACATCTCCCGTGGATTTCTACTCCCTAAGTGCATCACTTTGCATTGAATTTTAATTGCCAAACCTTAGACCATTCTTCTAGCTTCCGTAGGTCCTTTTTCATGTTTTCCACTCCCTCCGGGGTGTCCACTCTGTTACAGATCTTAGTATCATCCGCAAATAGGCAAACTTTACCTTCTAACCCTTCGGCAATGTCACTCACAAATATATTGAACAGAATCTGCCCCAGCACCGATCCTTGAGGCACTCCACTACTCACCTTTCCCTCCTCCGAGCGAATTCCATTCACCACCACACTCTGGCGTCTGTCCGTCAACCAGTTCCTAATCCAGTTCACCACTTCGGGTCCTATTTTCAGCCCATCCAGTTTATTTAAGAGCCTCCTGTGGGGAACAGTGTCAAAAGCTTTGCTGAAATCTAAGTAGATTACATCCATAGCTCGTCCCTGATTCAATTCTCCTGTCACCCAATCGAAGAATTCAATGAGATTCGTTTGGCACGATTTCCCTTTGTTAAAACCATGTTGTCTCGGATCTTGCAACTTATTGGCTTCCAGGAAATTCACTATCCTTTCCTTCAGCATCGCTTCCATTACTTTTCCAATAACCGAAGTGAGGCTTACCGGCCTGTAGTTTCCAGCTTCTTCCCTATCACCACTTTTGTGAAGAGGGACCACATCCGCCGTTCTCCAATCCCTCAGAACCTCTCCCGTCTGCAAGGATATATTAAACAAATCTTTAAGAGGACTATGCACAACTTTGTGCAAAAACACACTCAGAACCTTACTGTACCATAAATATTACACTGGGCAGAACATAATACACCAATATACCACCCATACGGAAAATGCAGACCGTCAACAATATGAAACAAGGGATCATATCATCACAATTCTCATGTAGAGCCACAAAACACCCTAATTCATGTTTAATGTGGGATAAAATGCCATAAATAAATAAATATAAACATTTAATGTTGAGCACCTGATTCTCAAAGTGGACATATTCCAAACACTATAATGAAAATAAAATGATCTTTTCTACCTTTGTTGTCTGGTGACTTTTTCTGATCATGCTGGCCCAGTATCCGATTCTGCTGCTATCTGTCCTCAGTGCAACCCAGGACACCTCCAGCCAACCCCACTGCTCTCCCAGCAGTAAAGTAAACAAATTAAACCATAAACCAATTTCTACAACCGGTTACACAAGGCTAGAGGGCTTTCACTGCAACTCCTGCTGTGAGGATGGAGGTAAATCAACAATTTAAACCCCTCAGAGCAGCGGGACTCCACAGCTGATCCATCCTGCTGCAGCAGGGGAGGCTTAGCATCTCCAAGCCTCTTATACCGGGCGCCTATGACAGCAGTATAAATCTCTGGGGTTTAAGGGCAGTTAGACCTCCAAGTATTTAAAACTACCTATGGGCCCATTGTAAGGGAAAAGTTCCCATCCAAATCTGACGCAAAGTCTCATTCATAGGTAAAGCCATTGTCTTATCCATTTTTCAAAGACACGAAAAAACTTTACCAACTCGTGAACAAACTAAAAGACACCACTCTGGTCCCCACAACCAATACAGACATCACAATCTGCAGACTTGAATATTGATCCGTTTATCTCCCTTAGCCAATTTATGCCTCTGCAGCCGAAAGTATACCAGTTATGAAAATTGCACTGAGGTAACTTATAAGGCCATTATTGCACATATGGAAATTGACGCTTCAAAATTGCGAAACCCCTCCCACAAAGTCTACACTGGCGACCAATTAATGCATGCATAACCTTCAAGATATGCTCAATCGTACACAGAATTATCTATGGCCTTGCACTGGACTACACGACCGAACTAATTGATCTACCAATAAGAAACTTGATGGAAACAGCAAGATCATCCCTAACCCTACACTACTCCAGATGGAAAGGCCTGAAATACAAATCATCATAAGCCTCCAGCTTTTCCTTTATAGGAACCCAACTCTGGAACTCACTGCCAAAAGACCTGAAACTCATGAACAACCTTGTAAACATCCTAAACCTCTGAAAAAAACTAAACACACACCTTTTCAGGAAATTCCTCCCCTCTGTGTCTGCATAATCTGATAACCACTGAAACATCCAAAATAACATCAGAAATGGAAAACAACGATGCATACTTCACTCTCGCAAATACTACCTATTTCCCCTATATGAGCTGTAAATGCAGTCTTTGCTATTACTGACCATTTGTATTAAGGAATACACATCAATTAACTGAAATTCTGTAACTGTCTCTCTTGTAATATGTAAGCCACATTGAACCTACCAATTTATGGGAAAATGTGGGATACAAATGCAATAAATAAATAAATATGCACATGTGTAAAAGTATATATGATGGCAACATCACACAAACATGTATGTGCACTCTGTGTAAGAGTGTTCTGGGGTGGAATTTGGAAACAGAATGGATGGAATATGATTTACACAAGATCACGCATATTGTATGTGTGTACACATTTATACCCACATTCAAGCAGGCATAAAGTTCACACTTTCAATCTAGGAACCATTTATGCAAGAGTTTTTGCTAGTATTTATAAAATAGACTGCAAACCTTTTGGCTCTTTCAATCCAGGTGGCCAGTTATAAAATTACAAAATTCAAACTGGTTTAACACTTGCTGTTGATGCAATCACAACCCTTAAAATAGCAAGTTATATGAATTCTCAGTACTCAAAGAGTCACATTCTTTTCAATGATATACAAAAAATGGAAGGAAAAGACTTCAGAAGCTCAGTCAGATAATATCAGTCCTTGGATATCAATCCTTTCACTGAGCAGCTTCCTGATCAGTTAGAAAAACCTCCCCTAATATTGTCCTTAACATAATCTATGGCTGAACATTTTAAATCTCAAACTTATGGGAAAATTCCATACAACGAGCTACTATAGGTGCTTCTCTCTTTTGATGTAATAGACAAAATCTATGCTTGTTCATTCTTCTTTTCAACTGTCTTATGGTTTTAACCGCATAGAGTTTCAAACATGGATTTTACCAACGTAGAGTTTCAAACATTTTCAGATCTGAAGAAGAAGGGTTACCTTCGAAAGCTAATCAGAACATGTATTTAGTCCAATAAAAAAGGTATCATCTTATTTTCTTTTCTCTGTTTTTGTTTTATTTCTATTTATTACCTTTAAAAGTGGACTAACACGGCTATCACATCACTTTACTCAAACATGGATAAATAAGTATATAATCCACAAACTTGCTGTTAGAATCCATTTTATGTCTAAGCTTATATATTTTTTGGTCAATGGGATTTTGAAATTCATTCATTTGTAATGTGATCAAACAGGTCTTACAACTACCACATTTAATAATGACCCAACTGAGATTGTGTCATTGTTTAGCCATAGATTATGTTAAGGACAATATAAGGGGAGGAGACAGGGGAAGGAAGTTAATACAAACTGAACAAAGGTGGATTTATAGGTTGCAGACTTTAGCCCCTAAAGGTTTATATGTCTATGTAGTATGGGCATTTCTTTAGTAATAGACTTTCTTGAGGATAGTTTTATATGGATTAGACTAGCATCACATCAGTGAATTGATTGGCTGTAGATTCATGGTGTCTTTTATAAACAGAGAGCGCCAAGTTGAATTCTAGAGTTAATCGCTGGAAGACAAAAGCACTTTTGTAACCGTAAGGTTTATGTTTGTGTTTATTAAAAAGCTTGATATCCCGCTTGATAAACTGTAAGCCACAGTTTAAAAACTCAATTAATTATTAAAATAGAAAAGAACACCATAAGACAGGAAAGGAAAGACCAGTTAACCAGAATCATACATACACATTCGTGAGAGATCTGGAAACATACACTAGGCCCTTGGGATAGTCAGACCCAACCCTGAAGCCCAAAAATCATGGTGGAGATTTAAAAGCTATTTCAAACAGATGAGTTTTTAGCAAAACTTTAAACTTATGAAATGATAATTCGGGTTGAATATAGGGAGGGAGGGAATTCCAAAGATAGGGAGCTAGGAAATAAAAAGTAGAGGAACGGGTAGATTCATAGTGTGCAACTCTGGGAGAAGGAAGAACCACCCGGTGAGAATTCAATGAACGAAGAGCACGAGAGGGAGTATTACCACAGAAGCGAGATAAGCCAGGGTACCAAGATGTAAGACTTTATGAGTTAAACATAAAACATTGAACAGACGTTTACATTGTACTGGGAGCCAATGTAACTGAAGAAAGAGGGGGGTGAGTAACATGATCGTATTTTCATGTCTTTCACGTGCTGCAGTTATGCAATATTTGTAATCTATGAAGGATGAAATTCTGCAGAGAATTGAATTACAGTAGTCGAGACGTGAGATAGGTTTTTACTTTGATTTAAATCCTAGGTTTGACTTCTTAAATGGAACCAAGTAATAATATTCTAATGAGTCTGATGACTTTCATTTAAAGGGCAGATTGTGGGGCAATGGTTGATGAAGCTCCTGATGAAGCAGTAGTGAAATGTAACCAATCTAAAGCTAAGTTGCCATTTTCCAGCTATATAAAAGTTATAGATAAACTACATTATGTTTGCTCTTAAAAAAGTTAAGTATTTATTTAAACATTTGAAAAAAATGGGGAAAATTGGTTGATAAAATAATAAATATTAGCTGGGAGTTTTTTCTGACTCATGAGGAAGCTGCTCAATGAAAAAGGATTGATATCCAAGGACTGATATTTTTCTCTTCGTCCCATTTTTTGTATATCACTGACAGAGAATGTGACTCTATGAGTACTGAGAATTCTTACAACATGCAGTTATAAAATTATCTACTGAGTATACCATTAGCTAGTTGATACTCTTTTTAGCTGGATTAATCTATTCTGCATAGGTACTCTTCCTATTTTGGCTACATAGTTCCCTACTAAGTCTTTGAAAAGTGACTCCTTATGTTACTGATCATGATTTCCACATGGCACACTGACTCACCAGTGCTAGAAGAATCTCCTTGTTTGATGGCTGTAGTGTGACAGATTCTCTATAAACCTGTAAAGCTTCTTCATATTTCCCTGTATTGTAGTAAAGAGCTCCAAGTCGTGACAGAATCTCTGAGTTCCTTGTGACTTTCAATGCTCTAAAATCAAAGAATGGACAAATACTATGAAAGAGATGTTTAATTGCTTGTTTTGCAGAGATGAATAAACTTCACATCCTTAAACATTGACAGATGGAGCATACACTTCAACACCTATCTCTACAAATATGTTTTAATCAGAATACAGATTCCCATATTGAGGATGACCTGACATAATATCATAGTATTAGTTCTATTAATTAAATTCTGTTAGTTGGGTACACAATGATTGTAGCTCACAGGTATTCCAGCTCAATTGTGTATTTCTACTCACAATGCCATACATTCTGAAACAAGAGATGTAATTTTGCAAGCTCAGTTTCATGCATATGTGGAAATGGCCTCTCAAATTCTGACTGGTAGACATCTACTGGGGGAGTTAGCAATATGCACAAAGATTATAAAATAGGCTAATTTATATGTATATTTATGAATTTTATGAGAAAACATTTATACCTGTATTCCAGCAAGTATAAATATCAATGCAGCGAAGATACTTACCTGTAGCAGGTATTCTCCAAGGACAGCAGGCGTTGTATTCTCACAAGTGGGTAACGCGGCACCATGTTGCCCTGTCCGGGCTTTATAACAAACTTTGAGAGCACCTTTAGTGTTCACTCTGGTGGATCCTCTTCTACTTCTATCCCTCTGCCTGTCGGCGTACCTCAGGGTTCTGTTCTTGGTCCCCTCCTCTTTTCTATCTACACTTCTTCCCTTGGTTCATTAATCTCATCCCATGGCTTTTCCTACCATCTCTATGCTGATGACTCCCAAATCTACTACTACTACTACTATTTAGCATTTCTATAGCGCTACAAGGCATACGCAGCGCTGCACAAACATAGAAGAAAGACAGTCCCTGCTCAAAGAGCTTACAATCTACCTTTCTACCCCTGATATCTCACCTTGCATCCAAACCAAAGTTTCAGCGTGCTTGTCTGACATTGCTGTCTGGATGTCTCAACGCCACCTGAAATTAAATATGACCAAAACCGAGCTTCTCATTTTCTCCCCCAAACCCACCTCCCCGCTCCCCCCCATTTTCTATTTTTGTTGATGGCTCTCTCATTCTCCCTGTCTCCTCAGCTCGAAACCTTGGGGTCATCTTTGACTCTTCTCTCTCCTTCTCTGCTCATATCCAGCAGATTGCCAAGACCTGTCGTTTCTTTCTTTACAACATCCGTAAAATCCGCCCCTTTCTTTCCGAGCATTCTACCGAAACCCTCATCCACACCCTTGTCACCTCTCGTTTACACTACTGCAATCTGCTTCTTGCTGGACTCCCACTTAGTCACTTCTCCCCTCTCCAATCGGTTCAAAACTCTGCTGCCCGTCTCGTCTTCTGCCAGGGTCGCTTTACTCATACTACCCCTCTCCTCAAGTCGCTTCACTGGCTCCCTATCCGTTTTCGCATCCTGTTCAAACTTCTTCTACTAACCTATAAATGTACTCACTCTGCTGATCCCCAGTATCTCTCCACACTTGTCCTTCCCTACACCCCTTCCCGTGCACTCCGCTCCATGGATAAATCCTTCTTATCTGTTCCCTTCTCCACTACTGCCAACTCCAGACTTCGCGCCTTCTGTCTCGCTGCACCCTACGCCTGGAATAAACTTCCTGAGCCCCTACGTCTTGCCCCATCCTTGGCCACCTTTAAATCTAGACTGAAAGCCCACCTCTTTAACATTGCTTTTGACTCGTAACCACTTGTAACCACTCGCCTCCACCTACCCTCCTCTCTTCCTTCCCGTTCACATTAATTGATTTGATTTGCTTACTTTATTTATTTTTTGTCTATTAGATTGTAAGCTCTTTGAGCAGGGACTGTCTTTCTTCTATGTGCAGCGCTGCGTACGCCTTGTAGCGCTATAGAAATGCTAATTAGTAGTGGTAGTAGTAGAAGTAGAGACATGCTTCACCATGCATGCGCAGGTGCCTTCCCACCCACTGCGAGGACGCGGTTACCGCTCTTAAATACTACAGCAATAAAAATAGGAGATAACTTCTAGAGGAGGTGGGAGGGTTTGTGAGAATATAAGGCCTGCTGTCCTTGGAGAATACCTGCTACAGTACATATCTTTGCTTTCTCCATGGACAAGCAGGCCATTAATTCTCACAAGTGGGGTATCCCTATTCAGGCTCACCGAAAACAACAAACTATGGTCAATTGGGCCTTGCAACGGCGAGGTCATAACTCAGATTAACCTGAAACAGTGCAGCCTGGAACAGAATAAAATAGGCCTGGGGGGGTGGAGTTGGATTCTAGACCCCAAACAGAATCTGCAACACTACACAAACTGACTATCACGTCGGATATCCTGCTCAAGGCAGTAATGAGATGTAAATGTGTGGACTGAAGGCCATTTCACAGCCTTGCAAATTTCTTCAATGGAGGCTGACTGCAAGTAGGCTACAGATGCAGCTATGGCCAAAAGAAACAAAAAGTTGGGCGGACTGTGGGGCCTTGTCCACTCCATGTAGTAGGTCAATACTCGCTTGCAGTCCAAGGTGTATAGGACAATCAACTGATTCAGACGGAACTCCGACACAACCTTTGGTAGGAACTTAGGGTGTGTGTGGAGGACTACTCTGTGATGAAACGTAGTGTACGGTGCATCCACTACTAGAGCTTGAAGTTCACCCTACAAGCTGAAGTAACAGCCACCAAGAAAATGATCTTCCAGGTCAAGTACTTCAGATGGCAGGAATTCAGTGACTCGAAAAAGCTCTCATCAGCTGGGTGAGAACGACATTGAGGTCCCATGGCACAGGCAGAGGTTTGAAAAGCAAACCTTCAAACCTCTCATGAAGCAAACTAGAGGCTGTTCAGAGATGGGCTTACCCTCTACACGTTGATGATAAGCACTAATTGCACTGAGGTGAACCCTTATGGAGTTGATCTTAAGACCAGACTGTGAAAAGTGCAGAAAGTATTCAAGAAGGGATTGTGTAGGACAGTAAACAGGATCCTGGGCAAGGCCTAGATTGCATTGAGGCAAACATTTTCCATTTGAAAGAATAACATTTCTTAGTGAAATCTTTCTTGGAAGCCAGCAAGACCTAGGAGACACCCTCTGACAGACTGAGAGAAGCATATTCTAGGCTCTCAACATCCAGTCCGTGAGGGCCAGAGACTGAAGATTGGGATGTAGAAGAGGTCCCTCGTTCTGTGTGATGAGGGTCAGAAAATACTCCAATTTCCATGGATCTTCGGAGAATAACTCCAGAAGAAGAAGAAATCATATGTGCTGAGGCCAGGAAGGCGCGATTAAGATCATGGTCCCATGGTCTTGCTTGAGTTTCAGCAAAGCCTTCCCCACAAGAGGAATAGGAGGATACGCGTACAGCAGACCCGTTTCCCAGTGCAGGAAGACAGCATCCAACGCTAGTCTGTCGTGGGCCTGAAGTCTGGAACAGTACTGAAGGACTTTGTGGTTCAGTTGAGTGGCAAAGAGATCCAATGAGGGGGTGCCCCACGCTTGGAAGATCTTGTGAGCAATGCCCATATTGAGAGACTATTCATGTGGTTGCATGACCCGGCTCAGTCTATTGGCCAGAATGTTGTTTTTGCCCACCAGATAAGCCCAGCGCCACATCTGGACAGCCTCCTGATACGGAGGGTGTGATCCAGTGCCCCCCTGCTTACTGGTGTAATACATTGCAACCTGGTTGTCTGTTTGAATGAGCACAATTTGGTTGAACAGATGATCTCTGAAAGCCCGTAGCTCCAAAAGGTTGATCTGAAGACCCCTTTCCTGGAGGGACCATGCTTCCTGAGTGTGCACTCCATCTACATGAGCTCTCCAACCCAGGAGCAATGCATCCATCATCAGCACTTTTTGAGGCTGAGGAATTTGGAATGGAAGACCGAGGGTCAAATTTGATCAAACAGTACACAAGAGCAGAGAATGAACAAGGTCTGGAGACCCTTGAATGACATCTTCCAGCTCTTCCATAGCCTGGTACCACTGGGTGGCTACGGTCCATTGGGCTGATCTCATGTGAAAGCGTGTCATGGGTGTCGCATAAAATGTGAAGGCCATGTGGCCTAACAACCTCAACATCTGTCAAGCTGTGAACTGCTGAGAGGTTTGAACCTGAGAGGCCAGGGTGACCAGAGTGTCCGCCCTCAGTCCTGGGAGGAAAGCTCAAACCTTCTGCATATTGAGCAGGGCTCCAATGTATTCCAATTGTGCACGGTAAAGATGGGACTTGGGGTAGTCTATAACAAACTATAGGAGCTGCAGCACCTGAATAGTCCTCCACATGGAATCTCGAGCACTGTCCTCAGATGCGGTCTTCACCAGCCAATCATCAAGGTAAGGGAACACAAGGACTCACAGTCTGTGTAATGACACTGCGACTACCGCTAGACATTTGGTAAATACTCTGGGAGCTGACACGAGGCCAAAAGGCAACACATGATACTGGTAGTGATTGTTCCCAGCCGAAATTGAAGATACTTTCAATGGGCTGGAATATCAGTATGTGAGTATATGCATCCTTCAAATCCAGAGAACATAGCCAATCATAAACCATCCTGAACTTTTCTTCGACCAGAAATTTGTTTAGGGCTCTTAGGTCCAGGATGGGACGCATCCCCCCATCTTCTTTTGCACAAGGAAATACCTGGAATAGAATCCCTGCCCTTCTTCCCCTGGTACATAAGTACATAAGTATTGCCATACTGGGAAAGACCAAAGGTCCAAAAAGCCCAGCATCCTGTTTCCAACAGTGGCCAATCCAGGTCACAAATACTTGGCAAGATCTCAAAAAAAGTACAAATAGTGGATTTTCCCCAAGTCCATTTAATAATGGTCTATGAACTTTTCCTTTAGGAAGCCATCCAAACCTTTTTTAAACTCTGCTAAGCTAACTGCATTTACCACATTCTCTGGCAACGAATTCCAGAGTTTAATTACACGTTGAGTGAAGAAACATTTTCTCTGATTCGTTTTAAATTTACTACATTGCAGCTTCATTGCATGCCCCCTAGTCCTAATATTTTTGGAAAGAGTAAACAGACGCTTCACATCTACCCGTTCAACTCCACTCATTATTTTATAGACCTCTATCATATCTCCCCTCAGCCGCCTTTTCTCCAAGCTGCAGAGTCCTAGCCGCTTTAGCCTTTCCTCATAGGGAAGTCGTCCCATCCCCTTTATCATTTTCGTCACCCTTCTCTGTACCTTTTCTAATTCCACTATATCTTTTTTGAGATGTGGCGACCAGAATTGAACACAATATTCGAGGTGCGGTCGCACCATGGAGTGATACAAAGACATTATAATATCCTCATTTTTGTTTTCCATTCTTTCCCTAATAATACCTATCATTCTATTTGCTTTCTTAGCCGCAGCAGCATACTGAGCAGAAGGTTTCAACGTATCATCAACAATGACACCTAGATCCCTTTCTTGGTCGGTGACTCCTAATGTGGAACCTTGCATGACGTAGCTATAATTCAGATTCCTCTTTCCCACATGAATCACTTTGCAGTTGCTCACATTAAACGTCATCTGCTATTTGGACGCCCAGTCTCCCAGTCTCATAAAAAGAATCGGTTGGCCCGCTGGATGACCAGGGTGTAAAAGGGACGATCAAGGAAGACAAAGAAATAGCACAAAAACTAAATGAGTCCTTTGCCTCGGTCTTCACCGAGGAAGATTTGGGAGGGATACCGGTGCCGGACAGGGTATTCAAGGTTGACAAGTTGGAAAAACATAATGAAATATCTGTAAACCTGGAAGACGTAATGGAGCAGTTCTGCAAACTGAAGAGTAGCAAATCTCCTGGACCGGATGGTATTCATCCCAGGGTACTGATAGAACTAAAATATGAGCTGGCAGAGCAACTGTTAGTGATTTGTAATTTATCCTTAAGATCGAGCATGGTACCGGAAGATTGGAGGGTGGCCAATGTAACGCCGATATTTAAAAAAGGTTCCACAGGAGATCCAGGAAATTATAGACCGGTGAGTCTGACGTCAGTGCCGGGCAAAATGGTACAGACTATTATCAAGAACAAAATTACAGAGCACATTCAAAAGCATGGACTAATGGGACAAAGTCAACATGGATTTAGTGAAGGGAAGTCTTGCCTCACCAATCTGCTAAATTTCTTTGAAGGGGTAAACAAACATGTGGACAAAGGTGAGCTTGTTGATATTGTGTATCTAGATTTTCAGAAGGCGTTTGATAAAGTCACTCATGAAAGACTACAGAGGAAATTAAAGGGACATGGGATCGGAGGTAGTGTCTTACTGTGGATTAAAAACTGGTTGAAAGATAGGAAACAGAGAGTAGGACTAAAAGGTCAATATTCGCAATGGAGAAGGGTAGTTAGTGGGGTCCCTCAGGGATCTGTGCTGGGACCTCTGCTTTTTAACATATTCATAAATGACATAGAGATGGGGGTAACTAGTGAGGTAATCAAATTTGCTGATGACACAAAGTTATTCAAAGTCGTCAAATTGCGGGAAGATTGTGAAAAAGTACAAGAGGACCTTAGAAGACTGGGAGACTGGGCGTCTAAATGGCAGATGACATTTAATGTGAACAAGTGCAAAGTGATGCATGTGGGAAAGAGGAACCCAAACTATAACTACGTCATGCAGGGTTCAGCGTTAGGCGTCACGGACCAAGAAAGGGATCTAGGTGTCATTGTTGATGATACGTTGAAACCTTCTGCTTAATGTGCTGCTGTGGCTAGGAAAGCAAATAGATTGTTGGGTATTATTAGGAAAGGGATGGAAAACAAAAATGAGGATATTATTCTGCCATTGTATTGCTCCATGGTGCGACCGCACCTCGAGTATTGTGTTCAATTCTGGTCGCCGCACCTCAAAAAAGATATAGTGGAATTAGAAAAGGTGCAGAGAGGGGCAACAAAGATGATACAGGGGATGGGGCAATGCAATACTTCAGGTTTCAATATCAAAAATGGTTTGCGACTCTTTTGTGTTTCTTTCGAGACATCTGGGCAGGGCCGGTCTTAGCAAGTGCGGGGCCCAATGCAGACCAATTTGATGGGGCCCCACCCTAGCCCTGCCCCCACCTAACTCCGTCCCCACCCTAGCTCCAGGGCCGGCTACCCCTCCCTCTGAGTTCCCGGGCTGCTCCCTCTGAGCTCCAAGGCCCCCAGCTCCAGGGCTTCCCCCCCCCTAGGGCTCCCAGCTCCAAGGCCCCACTCCCTCCCGGTCATTTTTTAACACCCCCTCCAAAATCCAGTACTAGGTATGCCGAGAATACAAAACACTCTAAGACCTATTGAGCAATTCTACCATACCATAAGCAGTCATTTCTACGAATCACACAAAGAAAAGGAAAACATCTTAAAACACTACAGTGAGCACTAGAACATCAATTTACCTATTGTAAAATGAAACCTGACAGAATAGTACAGATCGTCGATCCTGCACAGTCAGTGCCAACTGAAAGCCATGTCTTTTTCACAAACACAGATACACCCTAATCCACTATAGAATAAGTAGTAATATTTAAACTTTCTATTTAGACAAAAATTAAACTGAACCCCCAAGATGCCAGAATCTGCATACAATTCAACACCACAGAAACAGAAAATGACCCCTAGTACTGTGCAAAATATAAAGACAGCAGATGTAAATTTGAAAAAACTAACAAATACCAATCACCACTTTACAAATTAACAAATAGAAATAAAACAAATACAGAAAATAAAATAATCCCATTTTATTGGACTAATACATTTGGCTTCCAGAGGCCAAAATCTCCTTCCTCAGGTCAATACAGTATAGTACTGTTACAGTATCCTATCCTGACCTGAGGAAGGGGGTTTTCTTCTCTGAAAGTTAAGTTGAAATGTATTAAAATTAGTCCAATAAAAAGATTACCTTATTTACATGTTCTATTTATAAACATTTATTAACACAGCTACAATACTATATCCTAAAGCAAAAAAATAAAAATATATATTTTATTTACAGTTTGTTGTCTCTGGTTTCTGCTTTCCTCATCTTCTTTTCACTGTCTTCCTTCCATCCAGCCTCTGTCATCCAGTGTCTGCCCTCTCTGCTGTCCCCTCCATCCAATGTCTGCCCTTTCTCCCTGCTCCTTCCATCCACATCTGCCCTCTATCTCTGCCCCTTCCATGATCCATCCACCATCTGCCCCTGTCTGCCCTCTGTCTCTCCCCCATCCATTCACTGTCTGCCCTTTCTCTCTGCCCCTTCAATCCACAATTTGACCTCCCTCTCCCATCCATCCGGGGTTTGCCCTCCCTCTCGCTACCCCATCCAGGATCTGCCCCTCTCTCCGCCCCTTTTTCAGTCCCCAGTTCCAGCCCCACTATCCCACCAGTCCCCCATTTCAGCCCCAGCCCTTTTCTCCCACCAGTCCCGAGCTTCAGCCCCCCAGCCACTTCTCCCTATCCCGTTTTCAGCCTCCAGTCCCAGTACTAGCTCCCTTATCCCACCTACCCTCCTTTTCAGCCCCCAGTTCCAGCCCCCTTCATCCACATGCCTTGTATTAGGGCCCCCTTTTCAGAACCATTCTCCCACCTGACCCACGCATGGCCCATTTTCCCACCAGCCCCAGGCATGGCCCCCATTTTCCCATATGACCACTTCTCAGACCCCAGTGCCTGCCCCCTTCTTCCATCCGAGAAGCCCCTCCCCAGTCCCCTTCTCCCATCCAAGAACCCCAGTCCCCTCCCCACCCGTCCCCTTTAACCATCCAAGAACCCCCTCCCCACACCCTTCTCCCATCCGTGAACCCCAGTCCCCTCCCCACCCGTCCTCTTCTCACATCCGAGAACTCCCTCCTTAGTCCCCTTCTCCCATCCAAGAACCCCAGTCCCCTCCTCACCCGTCCCCTTTAACCATCCAAGAACCCCCTCCCCACCCCCTTCTCCCATCCGTGAACCCCCTCCCCACCTCGGTCCCCTTCTCCCATCCAAGAACCCCAGTCCCCTCCCCACCCGTCCCCTTTAACCATCCAAGAATCCCCTCCCCACCCCCTTCTCCCATCCGTGAACCCCCTCCCCACCTCAGCTTTAGAAATGTTAAGTAGTAGTCTCCTTCCCATTTGAGAACCCCCACCCCACACACCCTTCTCCCATCTGAGTCCCCCCCCCCAACCTACCTACTAGCTTTGTTCTCCGGTCCCCACCACCCTCACTGGCTTTAAAAAAAGAATTTGGAAGCGCCAGAGGGACAGGCAGCTCCTCGTGTCTGCCCTCCCTGCTACTAAAAATGTCTTCGACGTCGTCATTGGGCCTTCTCACATTGAGTCCCGCCCACCCTCGCGGTAATTGGAAGTTACCTCAGAGAAGGGCGGGACTCAATGTGAGAAGGCCCAATGACGATGTCGAAGACATTTTTAGTAGCAGGGAGGGCAGACACGAGGCGCTGTCTGTCCCTCTGGCGCTTCCACAGTCTTTTTTTAAAGGTAGGACAGGGTGGGAGCAGCGGGTGCAGGGCACCACCCACCCGCTGACAGCCGGGGCGGACCGCCCCCACCACTCCGCCGTCGCGCGCCATCCGAGGGAGGGAGGGAGGGAGGACTGGAACTCGGGCGGTCCGACCTTAGGCGCGCCGTGCGGGGCCCCCCTGAGCGCGGGGCCCTATGCGGCCGCCTCGCCTTAAGACCGGCCCTGCATCTGGGAACAAAAGTATCTTTAGATCCAGAAATGGTTTTCCTTATGGTTAAGAAACATTTTGAACAACCATTGCTTGTCTGGCAATAAAGCCACCGTGGCTACTAATGTTGCGGCAGTGGCTTGTTCAGTATCTGATGTCTCCAAGAGATTTGTAATGTCCAAAGATGTTTGATGTTGCAATACTGATTCTTGTGCTTTTTGGGGTACATAATAAACCTGAGATGACGGTGGTAAATTTTCTTCAGGGATCTCCAAAAGTTCTTTGAAATATCTTTTCAGCATCTTCAATGGACTTATCACTTTAACTCTAGGAAAGTTTATAAATCTCAAGCTATATCTTCTCATGTAATTGTCATAGATTTCCATTTTATTTCTCAAGTTAGAGATATCCTTCATCATAACTGTTCGAACATTTCCCATATTCAAAAATTTTCTTTTATCGTATCAATCTTTTCAGAACAAAGTTTTATTTCAGTTTCATTTTTATCAAGAGTTTTTTCAATCTTACTAACTTTTTGAGATAATAAATTAGTTTGCTGTATTTGATATTGAACCATTTGAGCTACCAGGTCCCACAAAGAATCCTGAGTTACCTCTGGTGGTTTCTGCAATATCAAGGAAATATTCAAGTGTTCTGTTTTCATTTCTTTACCTGTGGTTTCTTGACCCACGCCTTCTATCAACGGGCTGCTTTCTTCTGGGGATAAAAAACTGTTCTCCCTGGGCTTCTCTCGAGATCACTCCAGATACACCTCCCGGCGCCTGAGCACTCGCTCCCTCAGTGGGAGAGCTCACCCGCATGGGCTGTGGGGGAGGAATTCTTATGTCGGGCTCAACGTTGTATCCAGTGCTGGAGATGCCGAGAAGTCTTCCATTGTACCAGCGTCTCCTAAGGATCCGCTCCCGACCACTCTACCCTGCTCTGGGGTCCTCGTAATCGGTCCATAAGGCCTATAGGTAAGGAGGCAGGTGTTGGAAAAGCCCGAACCGCTGCCTTGCCTCTTCTTTTTGGCATTTTGCTCAAAAGGTAACAAGGATCCGCAGCACTCCTAGGTGCATGCAGCCATCTTGGATTCTCTCCCTGTGTTTTCCTCTTATCTCCTTTTTAAATGCCGATGCCAGCAGCCTGTTCCCACCGTGGTTAAGGTTTATATAGTATATTGTATGATTTATTTAGTGTTTCTTTCTTAGATGGTAATGAAATGTATTTAAAACTCTGTAAGAGCACTCCTTGCTTGTTACCCTAATTACAATAACTGACTATAAATGAAGAGTGTTGAGGCGGGTGTTGGGGAGGGTGGAACAGGTTCAAACGCATGGGCCTGTAGAAAGGCAGAGAGTTGAGCTGCAACTACCTGCTTGTGCTGAGAGCTGAAGTAATGAGCTTTTGGTGGGCAATTTGGAGGTTTTCAATTTAGTATATAGTAACATAGTAGATGACGGCAGAAAAAGACCTGTACGGTCCATCCAGTCTGCCCAACAAGACAACTCATATGTGCTAATTTTTTTGTATACCTTACTTTGATTTGTACCTGTGCTTTTCAGGGCACAGACCGTATACGTCTGCCCAGCACTATCCCTGCCTCCCAAACACCAGCCCCGCTTCCCAACCACCGGCTCTGGCACAGACCATATACGTCTGCCCAGCACTATCCCCGCCTCCCAACCACCAGCCCCGCCTCCATAGGCGGTCGGTGACCCAACTGTTTGGGGAGGCTAAAGGGGGCGGGGTTAGGGGTGGAGCCAGGGGCAGAGCTTATAGCCACAATTAACACAGAAAAAAAATAAGTAAAAATAAAATAGTCACAATAACTTTTATTAAATTTAGATATTAGATATGTATCATATGTCAAAGAATAAAGTGGTTGCTCAAAGCATATACTAACCACAATCGCTCAACTGCAAAACACTATGCACAAATTTGTGCAAAAACACACTCAGAACCTTACTGTACCATAACACTAGGCAGACCCTAATACACCAATATACCACCCATATAGAAAATGCAGACCGTCAACAATATGAAACAAGGGATCATAATATCACAATTCTCATGTAGAGCCACAAAACACCCTTTTAGGGTGGATAGTGTTCACAATGAGCTCCTTTTATTAACAACTATGTGTAGATCCTTCAAGAGGTAGTGTGTCATGATTTAGGCTCTAAAACCCTTTCCGATGTTTTGGAGCCACCTCAGTAATGCCAATACACAATCTCTCCACTGCAAAACACTATACACAAACTTGTGCAAAAACACACTCATAACCTTAGCAAACCATAACAGCACTAATTCCAAGGACAGGATGAGCTACAACCTTATGCGTGGAAAAGCAGCACTGTAATTAAACCGGGCTCTAAAACACCAGTACACAAAAAAAAGGGCTGTAAATACTACACACTAGTAGAATACTGCACCTTGATTACACATGAAAAACACATGACACAACAGATATGAAGGCAAAACTGGAAAGTTACCTCAAGAAGTCAGACTCAGCATGCAGCAATACTAGAAAAATTGAAACTTACATGCAAAATATCACAGATGCACATTTCCAAAAGCTGACATATTCCAGTTAATAAATTCTGAATAAAATACTTTTTTCTACCTTTGTTGTCTGATCATTTAGTTTTTCTATTCTTTGGTCCCAGTGTCTTCTTTCCATTTGATATTTTTTCTCTCAACATGTTCACCATCCTCCTGTCTACCATCTGTAGCCCTGTCCCTATCCTTTCTCCAGTTTCAGCATCTGCCCTCAAAGTGTTCCAATCCAGCCCTTAAATTCAGCAATTTCCCCTCCATCCAAATCCAGCATGTCTCCCCTCCATCCATGTGCATGAACTTCCTCTGTCTTGTCTCCCCTCCATCCATGTGCATGAACTTCCTCTGTCTTTCCTCCCCTCCATCCATGTCCAGCATTTCTCCTCTCTCCCTTCCACTCCATCCGTGTGCATCTCCTTCCTTTGTCTTTCCTTCCCTCCATCCTTGTCCAGCATTTCTCCTCTCTTCCCTCCCCTCCATCCATCCATGTCTCTCTTCTACCCTTCCATCCAGTGTCATCCCTCTTTCTCTCTCCATCCTTCTACCCATTACCCTCTCCCAATCCTTCCGTCTATTGTCTCCCTCTCCTTCCATCCACTGTCTCCCTCTATCTCCCCTTCCTTCTAAACAGTTCTCTCTCTCGACCCTTTTCCATTCAGCATGTCCTCTCTATCCCCACCCTTCCAGTGTCTTTCCTCTTTCCCTCCCTACCCTTACGTCCAGTGTCTTCCCTCTTTCTGCCCCCTCCTTCCAGCATTTTCCCTCTTTCTCCCTCCTTTCATTCAGCATTTCTCCGTCTGACAGCTAGGGTCTCCCCCAGTTTCTCCCCAGCAGCTTCTCTCTCTCCCCATCTTTCCACTAATCTCTCTCTCTCTCTCCTCTTCCATCCAGCAGCTTCTCTCTGGCTCTCCCATGCTCTCTTCCATGTCCCCTCTTTCTCTCCCCATCTCTCTCTGGCTCTCCCCTGCTCTCTTCCATGTCCCCTCTTTCACTCCCCATCTCTCTCTGGCTCTCCCCTGCTCTCTTCCATGTCCCCTCTTTCGCTCCCCATCTCTTTCTGGCTGTCCCCTGCTCTCTTCCATGTCCCCTCTTTCGCTCCCCATCTCTCTCTGGCTCTCCCATGCTCTCTTCCATGTCCCCTTTTCTCTCCCCATCTCTCTCTGGCTCTCCCCTGCTCTCTTCCATGTCCCCTCTTTCGCTCCCCATCTCTCTCTGGCTCTCCCATGCTCTCGTCCATGTCCCCTCTTTCTCTCCCCATCTCTCTCTGACTCTCTCCTGCCCTTTTGCATGTCCCTGGCTCTCCCCTGCACTTTTCCACTTTCTCTCTCTCTCCTCCAGCGTCCTCATGCATCCCACCTTTCTCTTCCCTCCCCTTCTTGCTCCCATCACTCTCACTCCTTTCTCCACCCCCCTTTTCCTATTCCCTGCCATTGCTTTCCTTCCTCCCTCTTCCTCTTAGATGTGGCACCTCACATCCTCCTCTCTCCACCCCCTTTCCCTTTGGTCTGGCAGCTGGCTGGCATGATGCATCGCTCCCCCCCCCCCCCCCGGACTAGTTCGGTATCGCTCTCCCCCTCTGCTCCTGTCATGTCTTTGAACCAGGGGCGTATCTGGAATCCGGCGGTAGGGGGGGCCAGAGCCAGAGAGGGGGGGGGCACATTTTTGCCTCCCCCCCCACCGCCGCCGCCGCCTCTCTCCACCCCCTCCCCGCCGTCAACCCTCCCCCGCTGCTTACTTTTGCTGGCGGGGGGCCCCAACCCCCGCCAGCCGAGGTCCGACCCGCAATCTCCATATTTCGTCTTCCTCCGTGGCCATGTGCTTCAAGGAAGTAACGCTGCAGTGCTGATTCGTTGAATCCAGTTCGGCGTCTGACGTGCTGCGGGGGAGGGTTGACGGCGGGGAGGGGGGCCAGGGCGAAATCTGCGGGGCCCAGGCCCCTGTGGCCCCACGCAGATATGCCCCTGCTTTGAACATCGAGGATTCCTTCCGGTAGCAGCAGAATCGGCAATGATGTAAGCGCTGCTTTCAGCCTGTCCCAGAAGCCTTCTCTGGACAGCGTCCCTCCTTCACGGGAAACTGTACAGAGAGTGCTTCCGGGGCAGGCTGAAAGCAGCGCTTACATCATTGCTGATTCTGCTGCTACCGGAAGGAATCCTCGACGTTCAAAGACAACGTGACAGGACAGGAGCGGAGGGGGAGAGCGATACTGCAGTAGTCGGGGGGGGGGGGGGGGGGGGTGGCGGTAATGATCGCACGGTCCACGGGAGGGAGGGAGATGTTCAAGGCAGCGGGAGCTGCACCCAGGGCGGTCCAGTCCGCCCCGCCCCTGCTGCACTTCTGGCTGGGGAGGCTTAGCCTCCCCAAGCCTCTTATACTGGGTGCCTATGCCCGCCTCCCACCACCGGCTCTGGCACAGACCGTATGCCCAGCACTATCCCTGCCTCCCACCACCGGCTCTGGCATATAGCCGAGACAGACTATTTGAGAACCCACCAGATGGAGATAATAAGGGCCCACCTTTTGTGGAAAAACTTCAGCCTCCCCTCGACTGGCAAATCATCTGGCATGGACACTGGGACAGCAACTACGTTATGCTGGAGCCAGTCAAAAGCTTAGACTGGGGAGCAGAAGGGGCCTTAGGCGCATGCTACTGATGAGAACTAATGCGCTGGGGTTCATCCTGGGCAGGCTGGCAAGAAGAAGTAGAATACCTACGTAGATCTCTGTGAGTAGTAGGCACTATCCTTCAACTTGCCAAAAGACCTCCTAGCTGAGGAGGCTGATGAAGTGGGAGAGAGAACATATGGTATGTGTGCTTTTTGATTTAGTCAGCGACTTCCTCAACCTTCTCTCCAAAAAGGTATCCCCTGGCATGAGGCATCTGCCAACCTCTGCTGAACCGATTGTTCCAAGTCAGAAACATGCAGACATAAGAGTCTGCACATTGCTATACTTTGAGCAGAGATCCTGGAAACCACGTCAAAGGTGCCCCTGGCCAAGAACGTTCAACACGCCTTCTGCTCCCTTGGGAGAGAGTCCGCCAAGTCCATCAGCTTGTGCACAGAGTCCCGCAAGTATATGCTCTTAAAACGCTGGTAAGACTGTATACAGGATACGAGCATTGAGGCCTGGAACATCTTCCTCACAAAAGAGTCCAAGATCCTAGCTTCTCTGCCTAGGGGTGCCAAGGCTTAATCTCTAGAACTCCTGGCTATCTTGAGAGCGGATTCCACAACCATGGAATTCTGAGGCAACTGAGGTCTATCAAGCCCAGGTGTGCTGTGGATCTGATACTGGGTGTCTGTCTTCTGACAGAGGGGGCTCCCAGTTCCTATCGAGGACTTCCTTGAGTACCTCATGGAGAGTGACAGTCACAGCCTCCCTAGGAAGAGATGTGTAGTCCTCAAGCCTCTTAGCCTTGGGTTTATCTTCCACTTCCAAACGAAATGGAAGATCATCAGCCATTTTCTTCACAAAAGAGGGAATAACTGAGACTTCTCCTTTCAAGGAGAGGGGAGGGTTCAAAGACGATACCATAGGACTCATCTGAGGAAAAGTACCTTGGATCCTCCTCTGACTCTCATGAACGTTCCTCATCGGTATCAATCAGAAACTCCTCATGGGAGGGCTGAGACCAAACGTGCCTCGGCACTGAGGAGTCAGCTCCTGTCTTGACTCCGGCAAAGCTTCCTCCACCGACGTTAACTTGGGTGGCAGTCAACACCAGGGCCGTACGCAGCACCAATGTCAAAGGACGCATCACAGGCAGAGCCAAGTGGGGCTGCAATGGGCTGTATGGTGGAGGCAAGCAGCCCCAAAACCCAGAATGCCATCCAGAAGCTCAGGCCAGGATATGGGCTGACTCCGGGAAAGGCTGGCAGAACTGATGAGGCCGAGATGGGTCTTGGCTGCCTGAAGACAGCTGCATTGGAACCTGCTGGATAGAGGGGGAACAATCCTCCCAGCACCAACACTTCTCGGGTGCCGAATCCCTCGACGCCCCAGAATGCCCAGCACCATGCTTCTTGGCCTTCGCCTGAAGCTCAGCGTCGAGACTCTAACTGGTGTGGTGGAAAATGGGAGCCCTCCGAAACCCACTATAATCCTTCTGTACCTACCTGCAGGCATTAAGGCTACTGTGTACAGTATGTTTTTGGTGGGTTTTGGAGGGCTCACCATACAATATAAGGAGGTAATCATGAGATGTGTACCTGGAATCTTTTATGTGAAATCCACTGCAGTGTCCTCTGCTGGGATGTCTGTATGGCCAGTCTAGAATGCTGCCCCCCCCCCCCCCCTCCATACATCCCAATGGTTTGTTTTTGCACTTTTTCCCCTTGGATGTTCCCCCCCCCCGAAAATGGTCCTAAAAGATAGACGCACTGAGCAAATGCCCATTTTCAAAACAAAAAGGTGGATGTTTTTCTGCTACTGGATTTTCGGATGTTTTTTTTGCAAAATGTCCAAAATCGGATTTAGACATCATATCAAAAATGCCCCTCTCTGTCTAAATAGTGTCTAAATGGGCAACTACTTGCTCTCTTAAATCAGGTGCTTTGTTATAAAATTACCCTCTAACACTCCTGGCTAATCTCAACTTTGTGATATCTCCACTACTCAGTACAAGGCTGATTGTTGGTCTTCTATGTAAAAGTACATCTGGTCATCATGGGAGAGTGGGGAGGCACTGCAGGTGATTCTATACTAGTTGCTCAGGTCTGTAGGGACGCATGCAACAAAACATATCTTAATTTTCCTGTGTCAACTGTTAAAATAAGCTTATGGTCATTATTCAGAGGGGGGGGGGGGGGGGGGAAACAAACCAACCAACCAACCAACCACAAAGAACTCCAAAGTACTCTATTCCCTCGAATGATCAAAAAGTGAAAAAACAAAACCCCAAAACTCTAAAAACTGAGGTATTAAAGGAAAGAAATAGCCTTTTTTATGAAAACTTTCTAGTATGTGCCTTAGAAGGTTTCTTAGTAGAGACAGGTGTGCTGCTGGGAGCAAGAACTTACAGCTTTAGCACTTACCTTTTAAACCAAGTCTCAGCCTCTTTGTTCTGACCCAAAGAGCGATACAATCTCCCAAGATTAACCATGGCCACATCATGATTTGGATGGAGATTAATGGCTTTTAGGTAATGGGCTGTGGCTTTCTCAGGAACTCCTGCATCATGGAAAAACAGATACTTAGAGATCACAAATTTAACACCATCTTCCACACAGAATTAAATCTTTTTTTCTCTTTGTTTAGAAATCTTATTCTCAAGCTCGTGGATGGTAATTTGATAGCAGGTATGTATGAAGGCCAAATAAGTGCCTAATTCCAGTCTCTTTTATAAAGACACATGGAGGGGCATTTTCAAAAGGCCATCCAAGTCAGAACATCCCAAACAGACATCCATCTCACATGTATTTTTGAACAGGATCTGCCTGTTCAAAAATATGAAAGATGGACATCCATGCACTAGAAATGTCCAGCATGAACATCCATTTTACAAACTGAAATGCTCACATTTTGACATGAGGAAAACAAGGGACATTCTTAGAAAATGGCCACACAGATGTTCATGCATAGCAGAGGGTCAGCCTAGTGGATAGTGCAGTAGATTGTAAACCAATGGACCCAGGTTCAAATCCCACTTTAACTGTTTTTGTCATTGTGAGCCTGCCAGGAACAGAAAAATACCCATTGTCATAGGAGCCAGCTCTGTGGGTGCTTGGGCACCCCCAGTGTTGAGCAAGGTCCACTGACTGTGTCCAGGGAGAGGTAATTTCCATTGGGTTAAGCACCCCTAATAATTCTGAAAAGTTGGCTCCTATGCCCATTGTACCTAAATGTATACCACTTCAATAGCCTTCAGGCTTGCAGGTGTCATATATTTAGGTACAGCAGGTATTTTTCAGTTTCTGGAGGGCTCTCAATTGAAAAAAAAAAAGTTGAAGTGGGATTTGATCCTGTGTCCCTTGATTTACAGTCCACTGCACTAACAATTAGACTACTTCTCATACATGTTATCTACTCTGTTAAGAATGTCCATAATATCTGAAGCTGTCATACAGCCTGGTATCCCCTTCCGATTTCACTTTCGGGAAGAGGGAAAGGCACAGCAGCTACTGAGGGATTAAGGAGGTATCATGCCTTAATTCCTCCACTGCACAGCTGTTCAATCAGAGCACCTTTCGTAAACCTGGATGTTTTGTTTGCAGGAGCATAGAAAGGAATTTTATTCAAGTCATATAGGAATGGATGTGACCAAAACCAAACATTTATTTAGGATAGTTAGGTCCCTAACTAATGTCAAGGTCCATATATCATCTTCTTTTGAAAATACACCAGATGCCTTCCGGTTAGCTAATCATTTTCAAAATAAAATAGAGTCTATTATGGCACTTTTTCCCCTACAGAGTATTTCTATGTCTGATGCGGTTAAAAATACAACAGGATCAACTTCAGTGAATAGGGTTTGGACAGAATTTGCTCCCATAGTATGGAAAGATGTATATATTCTGTATAAAAAACTCTACCTCTTACTGTGCTAGTGATCCTTGTCTATTTTCCATTATGAAAGTAGCCCTTATGAGTTTTAAAACAGCACTCATGATTTGGTTACAATCTTGGGCTATGAATTGGAAAGTGAGAGATTTTGTTCTTATATATATGCCGATGACATAACAGTTCGTCCTATAAAAGAGTCTTTGGTGGAATCTATTTCTCGAGTTCACTTATTGAATCCTGGATGTCTAGACATTTGTTGAAACTCAACAAGTATAAAAACAAAATTTCTGTTAGTAAATGAACAATCTGCTCATTTGAGTTCCAATATGATTAGAGTGAATAATATATACTACCATTTTAGGAATTCCATTTGATAAGGAAATGCAGAACTAGAATTTTTGCTTTTCCAACTCCTAACAGAAAGAGATATACAATTTACTTTGGAATATCTAACTACAACTTGCTTTGGATTATCTAATTTTCCAAACATTAGTTAAAACTTTTCTATTTCACAAAATGCTTTCAGATTAAAAACATGTTTATGGGTTACATCAGCGAGATGGCAGGGTAACCGGGAGCTCCATGCAAGCCCTGAAATATTAGCTATTAAACAAGCATTAACTCTCACAAATTTACAAGAAAACTCTTGGGATCTTCTTACAATCATCTTACTCATCAGCTAAAATGTCAAGGTGCAAAGTAGGTGAAATTAAAACCTATTTTCCAGCTATGGACCGCGCCAAATCGAGTAACATATGTGGTGTGAAGGAACCAGAGAATTTTAGTGGAGTCCCAGATGACTGACATGGTAGCTCCACTGACTTGTTTGAGGGAGACTCGGTAGCGGTGGCGGGGCCGTAGGTGTTCATCTTTTAGCCTTTTCCCCTTTTCTCTTTCAAACTGTATTGTATTGCATTTACTTCAGAAGGTTATTACATAGACCTTTGTGGTGGGTGGGGGGAAGGAGGATGGGTAAAGGGGGGGGGGGGCTATGAATATGAAGGATGAAGGCAAAATTTTATTTTATCATGTCAATTTGTATCCTTTATACTTAGTGCAATCTTTGTGTTGGTTGTGATTTTCTCAGTTTAGTCATCCATGACAACTGATATACAGTACACTGTTGGGGAGGGTTAAGAGACTGGTTAAGGAACAGGCTGGGAGTTGGAATTGTTTAAAAAATTAAGACATGAGGCACTATCCTGATTATTTTAGAACAAGATCGCCGGCCATCTTCCGACACAAATCCCATCTCCCGAACCCGGCCAAATCGGTATAATGGAAAGTCAATTTTGGCCGGCTCCAACTGCTTTCCGTCGCAGAGCCGGCCAAAGTTAAAGGGGGCATTTCGGAAGGGTATGGAAGGCGGGATGGGGGTGTGGTTATGAGATGGCCGGCTTCGGCCGATAATGGAACAAAGATAGCCGGGTCTGACGAGCATTTGGCCGGCTTCACTTGGTCCATTTATTTTTAGGACCAAGCCTCCAAAAAGTGCCCCAATTGACCAGATGACCACCGGAGGGAATCAGGGATCACCTCCCCTTACTCCCCCAGTGGTCACCAACCCCCTCCCACCCAACAAAACAAAACAAAACATTTTTTTGCCAGCCTCTATGCCAGCCTCAAATGTCATACCCAGCTCCATGACAGCAGTATGCAGATCCCTGGAGCAGTTTTTTGTGGGTGCAGTGCACTTCAGGCAGGTGGACCCAGGCCCATTCCCCCCCCCCCCCACCTGTTACACGTGATGGTAAATGGGAGCAGGGCCGGTCAAACCCGGTAAGCAGGGTAAGCACTGCAGGAGGGTGTCTGCCTTCAAGGGCGTCACTTTGCAAGCAATCAAGCTCTTCTGAGTATCTAATCTCTGCTGCTCATCTCAGTCTGGCTCCAAAGCTGTCAGCTCTCTGTCCCGTCCCCTCCCCCCTCCCAAGCAGAGAAATATCCTCTTTGTGTTTGTCAGAGGACGTCACTGCTCCAACTGAATCTGACTCTGAAATAACTTGTGGGAGCTAAGCTAACCTCTGTCCTCTGCCCAGAGAGGGCTCAGTCAGAGACAGCACAGCAGAGCCTGGACCCTTGTTTTGTCAGAGACTGCTGTTTAGTGCTGCACCTGACCCACACTTTTCCACCCCCACCCCCAACACAGCAACTCACAGGACAGGAGGGATAGATGCCTGCTTTCAATTCCTAACCATCACCTATCTCTCATTCCCACATCAGTAACTCCTGTTAGTCTGTCCAACTCAGATTGTAGAATATGTTAGTTTATGCTGATTAAATCTGTCCTAGCTAGATCCTAAGCTGTGCTCGATGGGAAGGCTATTGTGCTGCATGCAGAGTCTAACTTCTTAGGATTTCAGGTTAATTTTTGAAGAATTTGAAGAGGGGCTATCTCTATTCTACATGTGTGACTGCAAGGCCAAGTGTCTGAATAGGGATCTGTTTGTTAGATTCTGAAATTTTGATAACACATTGTTTTTCAGAGTTGGCAAGACTGTCTGTTCTCCTAATTCCTGGTCTGTGTGCTAAGTTATTTTTCTTCTATACTGTGTAATGTTTTCAATGATGCCATGGCTGGTAAAAGGGGTGTGTCTACTGTGGGGGTGGAGCCATAGTGATCCCGCCTCTGGATGGGTAGGGGCGCCGACTAATAGACTGCAGGAGGGCGCTAGAAACCCTAGGGCCGGACCTGAATGGGAGCCCACCAAACCCCACTGTACCCACATGTAGGTGCCCCCTTCACCCCTTAGGGCTATGGTAGTGGTGTAGAGTTGTGGAGAAGGGGTTTTGGGGGGATTTGGGGGGCTCAGCACCTGGGAGCTATGCACCTGGGAGCTATTTTTGAAGTCCACTGCAGTGCCCCCTAGGGTGCCCAGTTGGTGTCCTGGCATGAAAGGGGGACCAGTGCACTACGTGCTGGCTCCTCCCATGACCAAATACCTTGCATTTGGCCGGCTTTGAGATGGCCGGCATTAGTTTCCATTATCGCCGGAAACCAATGCCGGCCATCTCTAAAGCCAGCCCATATGCTGAGGTTTGGCCGGCTCCAACCATATTATCGAAACGAAAGATAGCCGGCTATCTTTTTTTGATAATACGTTACAGCGCCGGCCAAATAGATGGCCGGCCATCTATTTGGCCGGCGCCATTCGATTATGCCCCTCTATATTGTTTACTTGAATAATGAATTCTTTAATAAAAAAAGATTTAACTAAATACCTATGCAGCATAAATGCACAAGAGGCGAGTCACTTAAAAGGAAGCTCTGGAATGAGGGGGCATAGAATGAAGGTGAAAGGAGATAGACTCGGAAGTATCCTGAGGAAATATTTCTTCACAGAAAGGGTGGTGAATTCGTGGAATGGCATAAGTACTTAAGCACCGCCACACTAGGAAAGGATCAAGGGTCCACCAAGCCCAGCACACCGTCCCTGACAGCGGCCAATCCAGGCCCCAAGAACCCGGCAACCCCCCCCCCCCAAAAAAAAAAAAAAAAATGTAATAATGTTCAATGGCCCCCCAGTGTAAGTGGTGGAGAGCAAAACAGTATCTGAATTCAAGAGAGCTTGGGACAAGTACAAAGGATCTCTAAGGGGCAGTAGATGGCAGACTGGATAGGTCATATTGTCTTTATCTGCCTACATTTTTCTCTCTTTCTATGAGTAAACCATAATTCTGCTTGTGCTCTACCCAGTATCTACCTCTGACCATGCTTACATGTAGGTTGTGAAAAAGTATTGCTCTGTCTTGCCACCCTGTGCACTTTTACACACATAAGCCTTGGGATAATTTTATAAAAAGTCTTTAGATGTGAAAATTCCTTTATAAAATTACTCTCTAAATGGATGGAAGCACTGTTTCCTCTAAGCTGAGCAGGAGTCCTTCAACTTATTTGCTGCCAGTGGAGGGTGATATTTTCCATTGCTAGGGACAGGTTCCCTGAAGTCCTATAGAGCTTTCATTGAAAATCGCAAGCCTAAGAGAAGAGCCGAAGCCATTGTTCTCATCTCGATGTACACTCTTGCTCCAAGGAACAGATAAAGCCAACGACGTTCTCCCTGAGTCCAAACAGCTGTCTTCACCTTCAGCCATATTCCTGCATATTAGCCAAGGAGAAATTAATCAATTGGCAAACCACTTAAAGCAGCTCGATACGAGTTGAAGCTTTTCTGAAACACCAAGATACATCCCATGGGAACTCCCTCCTGTGTATATCATGAAGGCGCAGGTCTCTCTTGCAACTGTGTACAGCCTGCTGATCTGCAATACCAGAACCAACGCTGATCTCTGATGATGCATCTGTCTCCTGAATTGTCAGCCCATCAGAAGCAAAGTTTTTAAAATGACACAGACTTGCCAGCTTTCTTGCTGTCTATATTTACAATACCTTATGGACTTTTTCCTAGTTTTCTATTTTTTGTATTATCTTTCTCCTAGTCCCTTGTTCTGTTATTTCCCATAAGATTCCATGATACTAGTTTGCTGTTTTGTATTTCCTTATTTTGTATCCTGTGATCAGATTTGTTAATATGTTAATTACCTCCTATAATTATATGGCACTTGATTATCTTCTTGCATCCCAATGTGGACTTTGTAATGTTTTAAATAGTCCTAACTGTTGCACTCGTATTGTTATTTGTACACATATTGTAATGGACAACATTCATAATCTTGCCAAACTGCATGTTCATGCTTAGCAGAGGTTTTCATTCTTAGCCAACACTATCACTCTCTCCCACACTTTCTTGCTGAAGAACATACCATTGATTAGCCTCCTGGTTATACCCCTTGCTTATTTTCTTGTGTAATATTGATTATAGCAGGTCTTACGTTCTGTATTCTGTTTCCTGTGCCATGACTGCATGCTGCCAAATTATGGCTACTGCAGTTACAAAGGTAGTCCATACTCCAGCCCATCTTCCCTACTCTCATGTTCCCTTTCAGGGGTAGATACAGACTATAATTTGCTTTGGGGTCCATCACTTACTTCTCTGTCTAATGAGGCCTCTAAAGCCCGAAGAACCGAGTCATAGTGTGGGCCCTCTCGCTTAGTTTGAGGCTCCACAAGAGGGAAGTGTATATCATAAAGGCCATGAAAAGGTGCAAACCATACATATTTCTAGTTTTTATTATAAGCTAGAGCAGATCTAGAATTGCAAGACAGCATTTTTCTGGTAAATACCTTTCTAAGACTAGAAATTTGTGGTTTGACATTTTGGCCTGTGCTAACTTGTAATAAGTTGATGGTCAGCAACTAAGCCAGAGACTCCTATGCCTAAGGACACCTGCTGTATCCAGATAAACAATCAGAAGGAGAAGTGAGTGGGTGTGGGTAAAACTGTAAGGGTGGAGGGGGCTAGAATGATGACTGTACATGCCAGGGACAAAGGTCACCTCATATTAAATGAAAACTTATGCTTATATGCATGACAGGCCCTAACTGCCAATATAATAAGGGAATAAATGATAGCATTTTATACATGTTGGAACATGATACGTCACAACAGGAAACAGAATATTTTGGAAAGATGCATATTCATTAGGTAGGAAGGGTAATTATAATTAAGATAAGAAAGGAAGAAAAAACTATTTAACAGGAAACGGAACTGAGGATGGTGAGCCTCAATGTGCCTACACTAGCAAGTGGACATATTGACAGCTCTCAGAGAAAACTCTTGTTTTTATTTGCTACATATTATACTGTATTGGGAGTTTATTTGTTACTATTTCAATAATTACTGATTGGCTTCTTTGACAATTTGAATAAACATTTATTATGCCTAATAAAATTAAAAAAAAAAAGAAAAAGAAAATATGATATTGAAATAGCACCGCCCACTGGCGGGACTTTAGGTGGAGGACTTCTGCTCAGCTTTGAGTAGTGGTTCCTAAATTTTTTTGGTTCACGGCTGTAATGGAAGTGAATTTTAAAGATTGTTTTTCAACCCAGTCTGGACCGACCAGTGCACTCGGGGCCTGTATTGTTGATTAGAAGTAATTCTGTTTAAAAATGGTTGTTTAACTTTGATTGTGTGAAAATAATTTGGTACGTGAAAGGGAGGATGGCACTTGTTTTTCCGGGCCCAGCTTGGCCACCTGGACTTTGGAAAGCATGTGACCACGTTCCCCCAGTCCTAAATAAAGAAGCATTCTGTAACTTTCCATAGCTCTGAATATGCGCTCAGAGCCTAATAAAAAGGGAGGGATTGTCACAGCAGAATGTGGTTCATCTGTG
Organism: Microcaecilia unicolor; assembly: GCF_901765095.1. NCBI lineage: Eukaryota > Metazoa > Chordata > Amphibia > Gymnophiona > Siphonopidae > Microcaecilia > Microcaecilia unicolor. Next base: position 61,479,144 of record NC_044039.1, on the reverse strand, counting down.
GGCAGACGTGTTGTGCAGAGGGTCTGTTCCTGGTCTGAAGCTCCTAGCTCTCGCTGCGAACCAGGCCCCCCCAGCTGATGATAAGAGCCTGAATGACGGAGACCAGTGATGTTGTATGTATAGTGTATGTATTGTTTCTTTCCTAGTCCAAGAACTCTTTGCATTGCTTAGATGTAGAGACCAGTAATGTAATGATTGTTTATGATTGTTTCTCATTATTGTGCGTATATAGCTAATCATTGTATATACCTTAATCACTGTAGAATTTAGCTCCTCTAATAAAGGTTTCATTTACTTGTTACAAATCCAAAAGAATCCACAGTAGTCATTGAGCAGTCTATGTTAGTGAGACAGGCTGTAAATCCATAGCATTACAACGGCACCCTTAGTGTCCGAGCAATTTTTTGCAGCACCTCCCCCCCACCCCAGCCACCAGACAGTACTGGCTTTCCACTCACCTGGGCAGGAGATAAGCTTAAATATTTAAATATCTGCCCCCCCAACCCGCTCACATAGATCTCCACACCCCCCCTCCACCACCACATAGGTCTCCCTTTCCCTGTAGCCCCTCCTTTCACTCCAGCACATCTCTTCATTTCCTGCAGCCCCCTCCTCCCAGAAAGTCCAGCACACATCTCCATTCCCTGCAGACCCCCTCCTCCCATAAAATCCAGCACATATCTCCATTCCCTGCAGAACCCACCCTTCCAAAAAGTCCAGCATGTCATTCCCTGCAGCCCCTCTCCTCCCATGTCCAGCACACTTCTCTATTCCCTGCAGACCCTCTCCTCCCAGAATGTCCAGCACATCATTCTCTGCAGCCCCCCTCCTCCCAGATAGTCCAACACATCTTTCCCTTCTCTGCAGCTCCTCTCCTCCCATAAGTCCAGCACACCTCTCCATTCCCTGCAGCCCCTCTCCTCCCAGATAGTCCAGCACATCTCTCCCTTCCCTGCAGTCCCCCCTCCTCCCATAGGGCACACCTCTGCCTTCCCCAAATCCAGCATCGCTCGCTACCTTCCTTCCTGCAGGTTCAGGATCATAGTAACATAGTAGATGACGGCAGAAAAAGACCTGCATGGTCCATCCAGTCTGCCCAACAAGATAAACTCATATGTGCTACTTTTTGTGTATACCCTACCTTGATTTGTACCTGTCCTCTTCAGGGCACAGACCGTATAAATCTGCCCAGCACTATCCCCGTCTCCCAACCACCAGCCCCGCCTCCCACCACCGGCTCTGGCACAGACCGTATAAGTCTGCCCAACACTATCCCCGCCTCCCAACCACCAGCCCCGCATCCCCCCACCGGCTCTGCCACCCAATCTCGGCTTAGCTCCTGGGGATCCATTCCTACTGAACAGGATTCCTTTATGCTTATCCCACGCATGTTTGAATTCCGTGAAAGCTTCTCTTGTACATCCTCCGTGAGGCATTCCCAAGGTAAGCTGGCTATATAGTAATGAAGCTGCACATAATGAAAATAGTCTCCGGCTTGCAGGAAAAACCTGCTTTGAAGTTCTTTGAAAGGTTTGATCCGTCCTTCCTCGGTCAAAACCTGTAAAATGTACACCAGGCCATTTTGTTGCCATCGCCAGAAAGCATAATGAAGTCGACCAGGTGGGAATTGGGGGTTACCGCAAATAGCCACGAAGGGTGTGACTTTGCTAGAAAAGTGATGATACCTGCAAATCCACTGCCATACCGCTTTAGCTGTAGGGAAGATGCATGAGCGTTTTAATACTTCTGGAATTTGCCCACCTCCACCATGCAGTAGGCTGCTAAAATGAATTCCCTGCAGTAAGAAGGTTTCCAGCTCCGTGTCCGTGAATTCCGAAGTTGACCTATACCAGTCTGAGATATGTCGCACTCCACTAGCCACTGTGAGGTGAAGAATACTTAGAAAGCCCATCCCTCCATATTCATGAGGTATCTGTAAAGTTGAAATTGTTATACGTGGCTTCCGTCCTCTCCAGAGGAATCGTTGGACCTGCTTGTTCAATAATTGTTCGTCTTCCCGGCTAAGATAGAGTGGCAAAGTCTGAAAGATGTACAGCCACTTCGGCACTATCATCATGTTATATATTGCAATGCGACCCATAAGTGACAGAGGGAGGTTTTCCCACATTCTCAGCTTTGAACTTGTTGCGGCCATCAGTGGGATCAATATTCTCTTTGTATAGCCTAGACATGTCTTGAGTTATGTATGTTCCTAAATATTTAAGCTTATCTCCCGCCCAGGTGAGTGGAAAGCCAGTGCTGTCTGGTTTATTTTTATCCAGGTGTATTTCCATAGCCAGGGACTTCCGGACGTTTAATGTAAACCCCGAGAGGCGCCCAAACTCCTGTGTCACCTCCAGCACCCGGGTCAAGGAGCTGTTTGGATGCGTTGTGACTACCATTAAGTCGTCCGCAAAGACTAGTGATTTAACTACCTTCCCCCCTACCTGTACCCCTGGAATTCCTCCCGTGCTCTTTAAAACTTGCAACAGGGGCTCCAGCGATAGTATGAAAAGTGCTGGGGAGAGCGGACAGCCCAGTCTGGTACCCCTTAGAATCTTGAAAGGGTCAGCTCTTACCCAGTTCACCAGTATGGTAACCATAGGTTCTGTATAAAGGGTCTGTACTGCTCTATAAAACCAGCCACTGAACCCCATATGACTCAAAACTGCAAATAGGTATTTCCACCCCACCTGGTCGAACGCTTTTTCAGCACCGAGTGAGTAAAGGTTAGTTGGGGTCTCTGTCAGCTGCCCTGTAGCCATAGCTAGCAAGAGCCGACGCACATTTTTTGCTGCTTGCCTTGACCTGATAAATCCTACTTGTTCCTCACCCACCAGTCTCGGCAAAATCTCCGCCAGCCGATTGGCTAGCACCTTTGCTAATATCTTTTGATCTACGTTTAAAAGGGATATGGGTCTGCAGGAACCTGCTTGATTCTCTGGACGTCCTGGCTTCAGAATCAGGGTAATCAGGGCTGATTTTGAATGTAATGGGAACCGCCCCCCCCCCCCCCCCAACAGCCTGGTCTAAATAATCACATAGAGAAGGGTAGAAGGAACTGGGTAGCATCTTATAAAATTCCCCTGAGTATCCGTCGGGTCCCGGAGCGGACCCCGACAGTAGGGATTTGATTACTGTCTGGATCTCTTTTATATCTAAGGGCGCTGTTAAAGCCTCTACCTCTTACTCTGTTAATTTTGGCAGGTCAGCCTTGTCCAGAAAATCCCGAACGGCCTCATCCTCCGGGACCTATGAGGATCCATAGAGGGAGGAGGAGAAGCTAGTCAGTATTTCCGCTATCTTCTCGCTTTTGTTATGTACGGTCCCATTTTCATCCTTTAACGTGATTATGGGTCTGTGGAGTCCCCAGGCTGCCACTAACCTCGCCAGCATTGCCCCCGGTCTATTTCCATACCTATGTAATTTGTATTTTTGCCATGCTAATGTTCTACTACTTCGCTCATGAAGCAAGGCATTTAGAGTTACCTGTATGGCTTTTACTTGTTCTTTTGCTTCAGGGGACGGGTATTTAATGAGCTGAGATTTAGCTTTCTTTAAACTCTGCTCCAGCCGCAATATCGCTATGGATTGTTTCTTCCTTTTCGCATGGGTAAAGGCAATAATCTCGCCCCGCAAGACCGCTTTAGCGGCCTCCCAGAAGACCCCGGGCTGATCCTTATGCTCGCTGTTATAAAGGGCATAATCCTCCCATTTTTGTTGTATAAAGCTCTGAAATTCTCTGTCTCGGTAAAGATACACTGGGAATCGCCAACCCCTTTGTTTTTTTTAATTTTATTTACTTTTTAAAACTTACATCTCAAGTGATAACACTTGTAAAGAAATACAGATAGGCATAAGTATTGCGGATAAATACTACCAAAACTTTTTTGTATATAATCTTCTTTAGACCTCAATAAAGAAGGGGGGCAGTTTAAACAATATTCCGGGAAAAAGAAAACCACATAAGACAATTTAAACATGTATATAGCTTAACACACCTATCCAGAGATCAACTTAAATCAGCCCAATATCAGATACTAAGTTACTGACAGTTTTTTAAATCTATAAATGCTTTCAAATATTCAGGATTGAAGAAGATGTATTTAAGCCCTAAATATTTTATCACACATTTACAAGGATAATTCAAATAAAAGGAGGCTCCTATTTCTAGGGCCTCCTTTCTAATAGCTAAAAATGCCCTTCTTCTTTCCTGTGTTTGTTTAGCAACATCGGAGTACATCCGTATTTTCGCCCCACAAAAAAGGGACTGTGTATGTCTAAAGAATAATCGTTTGACTGCTTTTAAATCTTGCTCAAATATAAAGGACACTATTAAAGTGTTTCTTTCAGAATCCTCATTTAATTCCGTTAAGTTTAAATTTTGTCCATTTTTTTTCCTTTGTGACTCTGTATCCATTCTTGGTTCACTTTTCTTCTTTTGTGGAATATAGTAAATTCGATTAATTGGAGGAATAAGTTCTGCGCCTTGGGGCCTCTATATCCATCCACACTATTGCGTGGTCCGATATCTCCTCCGGTCCTATTTCTGCTTTCGCTACCCAAGGCAATGCTGATTGGGCTACTAGAACGTAATCTATTCTTGAAAACGTCCCGTGAGCTCTAGAGAGGTGTGTGAAATCACGCTCTTCCGGGTGGAGGCTACGCCACGTGTCCACCAAGCAGAGGGAATGCTGGAAAGCTGAAAAAACATGTGCTCGCGGACCTCCTCTATGCGCTACTCTAGGGTTGGTGCAATCCCTAACTGGGTCTGCCACTAGATTAAAATTGCCTAGCACTAAAAGCTGCGAGGATGCATATGGGAGGCATAGCTGTATTAATTTCGGGTAAAACTTTGAATCGTATACATTTGGTCCATAGAGACATACATAAGTACATAAGTAATGCCATGCTGGGAAAAGACCAAGGGTCCATCGAGCCCAGCATCCTGTCCATGACAGCGGCCAATCCAGGCCAAGGGCACCTGGCAAGCTTCCCAAACGTACAAACATTCTATACATGTTATTCCTGGAATTGTGGATTTTTCCAAGTCCATTTAGTAGTGGTTTATGGACTTGTCCTTTAGGAAACCGTCCAACCCCTTTTTAAACTCTGCTAAGCTAACCGCCTTCACCACTTTCTCCGGCAACGAATTCCAGAGTTTAATTACACGTTGGGTGAAGAAACATTTTCTCCGATTTGTTTTAAATTTACTACACTGTAGTTTCATCGCTGTAGTTTGACCTAGAATCAAAAATTCCCTCTGCTGTAGCCACAAACGCACCAACACGTACCGGCCCTGCTTGTCAGCCTCTATTAACTCTGACTTAGCGGCCAGTCCCTTCCTAATTATCACAGCCACCCCACATTTTCGGTCCCAGGAGGATGCCCGCATGTACTTCTCCCACCCATTGGCGTTTTAATTTCATGTGCTCCGACATTGTTAATTTTGTCTCCTGGAGACACCCAATATCTACTTTGTGTCTCTGGAGGGCTGATAATATTTTCGCTCTTTTTATGGGGGTTGCAATCCCTCCCACATTCCAAGTGGCAAAACGTATAGTCTTAGTGGTCACTTTTTTCCATACTTGTTGATCTGTGCGTTACTACAGGTTTCCGATACCTCGGGTGCCCAGCCTCACCCTTGGTACTTGATGTTATGGTTCCTGCTGTACTCACTAGCTTCACAGAATGCACACTCCGTATTAACTGTCGAGTTATGTTCCTAGATATCAGATCCCACTCCTGCCTATCTCCCCCTTCTCTCTGCTTCCAAAACTTCCCATCCCTCCCCTCACCCTCACCCCCATCCCTGCCCTATCCCTTCCCAAACCCCTATCCCTAACCCCATTCCATTCCTTCCCAACATTATGACGGATAAGGAATACAAGAGATCAATTACATGTACCCCCTGCCCCCCCAACAGCTCTTATCATCCCGGGGAAACGCCCCTGTCTTGTGCTATACACGCTACTCCACCACCCTTACACTCTTCACATGTGTGCGCTGTCACTTCCTTCTCCTTCCCCCTCTGCAGTGCTTGCAACTTAAATTTTTGGGTTGTCCATGATTCATAAAGGCACTGCGGGGTCTTCCCTCTTCCGCATCCAGCCCTCTCTGATGCAACTTCCTGTTGCGAGGGCCAGATACGGCAGAGGGAAGTCCCTGCAGTGTCTGTGTGAATTGCGGATGGCCCGAAAATGTAAGCTGCAAGCGCTGTAGTGGCGGCAGGGGAAGGAGGAGGAAGCATCAGGTTCCGGACCTCTGGGAGGGGAGCATAGGGAGCAATGCCGGATTGTGGGCAGTGGGAGGGAGGTCAGAATTTGCTGTGGCACCCCTGAGAGTTCACTGCGGCGCACCAGGGTGCCGCGGCACACAGTTTGAGAACTGCTGACTTAGAGGGAACAGTGATGGACAGCAAGGGGGAAGTCACTAACTTGCAAGCTGCATTATTCAATTTGTATAATAAAGAGGTACTTTGCATCTCATTATTATGCCCTAGGTAAGAAACTGTTATATAATACATAGTACTGTTTAATACATTGTGCATTACAATACACTGTCCGGTGGAGCTGCCCCAGGAGCATGGGAGTTATGGAGGCGTGAGGACGCTCTTGGAGGGAACCGCCGAGGCTGCCGAGGGCTCAGTCGACAGCAGCCACAAGCTGAGAAGGGGCAACACGGCGGAGGCCCCGAGGGGCTCAGAGCAAAGCAGTAGCAGCAGCCTGAGGCTGCTGCCCCCCCTCTGGTGTCTACCTCCAACAAAGACACAGCTCCCAGGGTTGCAGGGTCTCTGTGCCCTGGTGTCACGGTTGTGCCCAGGTCCCGGGCTCGCAGTCACCTCAGTCCCCGGGGTTTAGACCTGGGGAATGCTGCGAGGTGATGGTTTACTGTTTCCCGTGTTCCAGAAGATATGCTGGTCCGGTCCGGTCCGGATCTTCCAGCTCTCCAGATTGTTTTGGGAGTTTTTTGGAACCAAGCAGCACCCATACCTGGTGAACTCCCTTGTGACCTGCCTTTATTAACCACCTGGTAAGGTTCTTAGTTGCCTTGCAACAGTGTTCTTCAGAGGCGTTCCTTTGGTGTGAAGTGTTGCAGTGCCTTTGTGCTGTTCGTGTTGGTGACTTTTACTCTGCTTGTTTTTTGGACTATTCTTCTGCCTGCCGCCTGCCCAGACCCAGATTGTTTATTGGACTATTCTTGTGCCTGCCGCCTGCCCAGACCCAGATTGTTTATTGGACTATTCTTCTGTCTACATCCTGCCCTGACCCGGCTTGTTTCTGGATTGTTTGTTTGGCTACGGTTTTTCCTGGAACCCAGCGTGTTTCTTGTGTTCCTGTTATTGTCAGCCTGCTGCTGTGTCCTGCCTAGTCCTGCCAGTCCTACCAGCTGCCTGAAGCCCAGAGCTCAACTCTTGGTGAAAGGTGGCCAAGTGTAGGTGAAGCCTTACTCCAGTCCACCGTGTTCCAGTTCCGGTCTGCCTTATCTGGTGTTGGGGTGATTCTCCTGCCGCTGCTGCTCCTCGGCAGTGGCCCAAGGGTTCACAAACCCAGGTTCCTGCTGTGTATACGTGACACCTGGGCAACGCGTCCGCAGGGCCGTGCCGATGCGGTAAGCGGGGTAAGCACCGCAGGAGGGCGCCCACCTCTGGAGGGCGCCGCCGCGGTGCTTACCCTCGCCCCGCGCCGCCGAGGCCTTTAAATCTTTTACTTGCAGTCGCAGCAGCGTCTGTGAAAGCGGAGCGCTGCCGACGTCTCCCTTCCCTTTGCGCTGTTGGTTCCCTCAGTGTCCCGCCTTCTTCTGACGTCAGAAGAAGGCGGGACACTGAGGGAACCAACAGCGCGAAGGGAAGGGAGACGTCGGCAGCGCTCCGCTTTCACAGACGCTGCTGCGACTGCAAGTAAAAGATTTAAAGGCCCCCAGGGCGCGCCGCGATCATCTTCACGGGGGGGGGGGGGGGGGGGGCGCGCGCGCGCCAACTGTTCGTTTGCGGGGGGGGGGGGGGGGGGCGGCACAGACCCTTGGCACGGGCCTGCGCGTCTGATCACCAGACTGTGAGTAAAGTGCATATTATATTTCAAAATATTGAGACTTTACAACTGACAAGGCTTGAAAGGCCTGACAGTAAAAACCAAAGTAAAAACTGAATAATTGCTAGTGAACTGAAGACACCTTCAGCAGGACGGGCGTGCCTGAGAAGGCACCTGGGACGGCGGTGACGACGACGACAAGGATGGGAGCGATGCGAAGTAGAGCAACGCGATGGTGGCATCACAGAGACGAACTCCAAGGGACCCAGAGTACAGAAGCAGTAGTGACCGGGACTGCCAACTGCCCCTCGATTTCTATCTCCAGCCACCGATGTGGCACTCGTGACTATGGAATCCCTGTGCCCTATATCCTCCCACTAAGTTGTTCCACTCTCCAACCACCTAGCCCATGCGACTCCCACCTGTTCAACTATCTACTCACCACTACAATATAACTTACCCTCCTCTGATTCCTACCTCCAACCACCATTACAGCTCACAGAATACGGAGTCTCTGTGCCCTGTGGCAACACTTCAAAACATCTAACTGTGAGTAAATCATCTATATTTATTCAATAATTGAAACCTTAGAAAGAAAGAGACTTCAGTTGTATTCTGTTATGCTAAGGACACCCTCAAGACACTGAAACTTCACAGTGGAAGTAATTAGCTAACAGGAGACAAAGAACTATTCCCCCCCTCCTCCGCTCACCAATATCATACAGGACCGGAGCAACTACTGATCTCAATAGCTCAAGGCAAGCCGAAAATACATAAACCACACAAGACCAGAACACAAGCTTCCATCACAAAGAACAAAGTCCTCCCAGGCACCCTATCAAACACGGCCTACTTGCAGCCCAAAGTGAATTGAAACCATAATGAATACCATCAAACTACTCCTAGCAATCTACTCCTTATCGCTGATCCACCTAACACTAACCACCCCACTCGCAGAAAGTAACTACATACTACAGAAAGTAACATACCATTACTACATAACTATCATAGACTGAACAGATACACCACACCTCACCACACTGACAACAACCAAAACGATGGAAGAACACAAACAAACAGACAACCTCAGCAGAAGGGAAAGAAAGATTATTAAAAAATCCACACAAACTAAGAAACGACAACTGACAAAAGTCCACATAACACCGAACACAAAAGACCCTTACCAAAAAATTCAAGTAGGTTACGTTAATGCCAGATCCGTGGTAAACAAAACAACAATAGTAACTGACTGGATCACGTCAGAAAAACTTGATCTACTCTTCATCACTGAAACCTGGATCCATGATCAAGAGGACCCTATAATCCTAAACCTATGCCCACAAGGTTACAAAATCACTCACTGGACCAAAAAGGAAAAGAGAGGCGGAGGCGTAGCACTAATATATCAATCCCATTTTACCATCGAAACCACTGCCGAGTCCATAACAACCCAACTCGAAATAGCCTCAATCAAAATCCACCACAAAACCCTGCTCGACCACCTAAATTTGCATACTGTTTTACAGATCACCATGCAATTGGAACGAAAGCCAGTCAATCTTCATAGACTTCATTTCAAATACTTGAGTATCCAACACCAATATACTAGTATTAGGAGACATTAACCTACACCTAGAAGACCCAAACTCTACCAACGCACGAGAATGCAAGGACTTCCTTCACTTATGGGATCTTAAATGACCACACATGCAAACAACCCATGTGAAAGGACACACACTTGACTTCATCTCACACAAACTGTCCACAGACCAGAACCTAATAATAACAGAAACTAAATGGACAGAAATACCATGGATCGACCATTACAAACTAAACCTATCCCTAAAATGGCGGAAAAGGGGTTCTCTTTGCATACGAGAACACATAACCCACAGCACAAGAGGCCTAATAGACTCGGAAACATTCTGGCAACAGATATACAATAATGACTGGACAACTCAAACAGACTCTATATACTACCTCTCAGAATGGGATAAAAGATGTAGAAGCATATTAGACGAAATAGCACCCTTACGAACAAGAATCTCATGCAGACATAACTCGATACCATGGTTCAACGAAGAACTGAAAAAAATTAAAAACACAGTCCAGGAAACTTGAACGCGCATGGGAAAAAATAAAAGATGAACACACACACAGCGCATGGAAACAAATACAAAGAAAATACAAATATGCAATAAGACAGACCAAAAGGTCATACTATAAAACAAAAATAGGGCCGGACTACAAAGACATGAAGAAACTATACCAACTTGTGAACAAACTACTAGACATAACTTTGGCCACCAAAACCAATATTGACATCCCATCTGCAGACAATCTTGCTAAATACTTCAACAAAAAAATTGCATACCTACGCATAACTCTACCTCAGGACAACACGGATACCGAAAACTTCATCGATGGTTTGGACCCAACCCCTGGTGAATACCCAGCGGACCGAACCTGGTCAAACTTCGCTCTCCTCACCACCAATACAGTAACCCAGGCGATTAACAGGTTCTCCAACACTCACTGTCAATTGGATACCTGCCCCAGTTACCTAATAAAATCCACCCCCCACTGCTTCATAGCAGACCTCATATCCCATTTAAACTACATGCTTCAACAAGGTCTCTTCCCTAAGGAAAAAGGCAACATCCTACTCACCCCTATCCCAAAAGACACCAAGAAAAAAAACGAATGACATCACCAACTACCGCCCAGTAGCATCTATCCCACTGGTAGTCAAATTAATGGAACGCATAGTAACCAAACAACTTAATGATTACATAAACAAATTCATAATACTACATGAATCACAATCAGGATTTCAGACTGCGGAGTACCAAAATGATCACCATTATGACCAATCCTTTTCAACCTTTTGATGACCCAATAGCCAAGTCCTTATCCAACCAAGGCCTTAACCCATTTATCTATGCGGAAGACGTCACAATATACATCCCTTACAAACACGATCTGGCAGAAATCACCAACGAAATCAAGCTCAGCTTGAACATCATGGACTCATGGACAAATGCATTCCAACTAAAACTCAACACAGAAAAAACACACTGTCTCACCATCTCATCCCAATACAACACATATAAACCCACAAACATAAACACCCCAGGATACACCCTTCCTATCTCAGACAGCCTGAAAATTCTCGGCGTTACAATCAACCGGAACCTCTCACTAGGGAACCAAGCGAAATCCACAATAAAGAAAATGTTTCCGTAATGTGGAAACTCAAACGCATGAAACCATTCTTCCCAAAGGAAATATTCCGCAACATGATACAATCAATGGTACTAAGCCACGCAGACTACTGCAATGGAATTTATGCAGGATGCAAAAAACAAATCATAAAGAAACTTCAGACCACTCAAAACACAGCAGCCAGGCTTATATTTGGAAAAACGCGGTTTGAAAGCGCCAAACCCCTCCGAGAAAAACTGCACTGGCTCCCAATCAAAGAACGTATTACTTTCAAAATCTGCACCCTGGTTCATAAAATTATTTACGGCGAAGCCCCGGGATACATGACAGACCTTATAAACCTGCCAACCAGAAACACAATAGGATCAGCTCGAACTTACCTAAATCTCCACTACCCAAGCTGCAAAGGAATCAAATACAAATCAACCTATGAATCCAGCTTTTCCTATTTAAGCAAACAACTATGGAACGCACTGCCAAAAGTCGTAAAAACAATGTATGACCACCTAAATTTCCGGAAATCACTAAAAAGTGGAGGAGTGGCCTAGTGGTTAGTGTGGTGGACTTTGGTCCTGGGGAACTGGGTTCGATTCCCATTGCAGGCACAGGCAGCTCCTTGTGACTCTGGGCAAGTCACTTAACCCTCCATTGCCCCAGGTACAAATAAGTATCTGTATATAATATGTAAGCCGCATTGAACCTGCTATGAGTGGAAAAGCGCGGGGTACAAATGTAAAAAAAAACCCCAAAACAAACCTGTTCAAAAAGGCATACCCCACCGACCCAACATAAAAGCCTGAATATCTGCAACACAACAAAACCAAAGCTTGTAATGGACATAACTCTTCCTCTCTAAGATCCCCTAATGTATCTGTCACACATGAACCTTATTCTACCACATCACCACCTTGTATTTGTTCATACCGGAATTGGCGCACGCCGATACGGCACTATGTAAGCCACATTGAGCCTGCAAATAGGTGGGAAAATGTGGGATACAAATGTAACAAATAAAAATAAATTATTTTTTAAACACCTGTTGCTAAGATGTTACATGCAAAAATAAATCAGATTTCTAATATTCAGCAAACATATAAACAAGATAAAAAATGTTCCAAAAAAGGCATTTATTTCTTGGCTTAAACTAAGTTCTTGGAGGGAGAAAGAGCACTAGATGTCTAATCTAAGACCGAGGTGGTCATTTTAGAAGCATCTATATATGGAAATAGCAGCATGTACACGTATACACTGGCTACATGTGTAAATGGCAATTTTAGAAATGTATTACCTATTGATGGGACAGACCCAGGAGCCCCTCCACCAGGAAAGAGGGGTGTTACTCAAGGATCCTTTAAACTGGAAAGAAGGGTAACCCTGAAACCAACCCTGAGGGTGGAACCCTGAGATTTGACCAGAACAATTCCCAGCTATGAGGTGGAAGTAACAAAACTGTAAGCAGAAGTATTTGGTCAGGTTATTCAGTTAAGTACACCACCTTCAAAGTTTCTATAATGTTATATTGGCTTTGAACTAGCAAGAGGAAAGAAAAGTGAGATATCAAGAGGAATTGAAGGGACCAGAGAGAAAACCCAGCCACACACAGCACCGCATACAGTAAGAACAAAAGTCTTACCTGGCACCAAGTGATAACTGGTATCTTCGGACAACTCAAAACAGTCCAATTAAAAGTCTTCAGAATTAATTGGCCAGTTTTCGTAGCATTATAAAAAAGTGTTTATCGTATCAGCACTGAGAGATTAGGATTCAGCAGTCAGATTCTCTGTCTGATCTACAAGCTTTGTGTCATTTCTTAGTGTTACAATACTGTGATTTCCATAAGTACAAACCAGAGTAATACATACAAGGCTCGTTATTTATTAGGATTTATTTACCACCTTTTTGAAGGAATTCACTCAAGGCAGTGTACAGTAAGAATAGATCAAACATGAGCAATAGACAATTATAGCAGTAAAAATATTCAAAAACAATACAAAGCATGGCATGGTATACTATTTACAATGTCAACACAATACATAATAGAACATTATAATTGATAGCGAAGGGTAAAGCCAGTGGCGTACCAAGGGGGGGGGGGCGGTCCACCCCGGGTGCACGCCGCTGGGGGGGGGGATGCCGCGCGCCGGCAGGCACGTGGCACCCCCCCCCCAGCGGCGTGCACCAGGGGGGGGTTCTTTCGCCAGGGGGGGGCATCACGCTGTTCTGTGGGGGCGCTGCACCCGGGGGGCGGGGCGCATCGGCGATCTGCCCCAGGTGTCAGCCCCCCTAGGAACGCCACTGGGTAAAGCAAAGATGTAATATAGATAGGTAAGAAAGTAGGAATTAAAAAAAAGAAACTGAGCAGCTTTTAAACTAGAAACGAGGGGAAGGTCGACAGTCGCACAACAACATATGGTTCAGAATGAGGTATCTTGTAAAGATACTGCCCAAACAGGGAGGATGGGGGTCCCTGATGGTGAGGTTGCAAAGGCAACCGTAATAGATTCGTCTGTAAAGAGAAATAATAAAAATCAGGCAGAAGATAGTAAATTAATACTGACAAGTAATCAACATAATGTGACTAGGAATAACTTGAAGTGTCTTTATGCAAATGCTAGAAGCCTAAGACATAAGATGGGAAAATTGGAATATATTGCGCTAAATGAAAAAAATAGATATAATAGGCATCTCCGAGACCTGGTGGAAAGAGGATAACCAGTAGGACACTGTCATACCGGGATACAAATTGTATCGCAGTGATAGAGTGGACCGGATTGGGGGAGGAGTAGCATTGTATATTAACGAGGGCATTGAATCAAATAGACTGAAAATTTTACAGGAAACAAACGACCTTTTGGAATCATTATGGATCAAAATTTCATGTGTCAAGGGGAAAAGGACGGTAGTAGGAGTGTATTACCGTCCGCCCGATCAGGATGAGCAGACGGACGCAGTCATGTTAAAGGAAATTAGGGACGCTAATAAAATTGGCAACACGATAATAACGGGCGATTTCAATTACCCCAATATAGACTGGGTTAATGTAGCATCTGGGCACGCCAAGGAGGTAAAATTCCTTGATGAAATCAAGGACTGCTTCATGGAGCAGCTGGTACAGGAGCCGACGAGAGAAGGAAAAATTCTAGATCTAGTCATTTGTGGAGCACATGATCTGGTACGGGAGGTAACAGTGAGGGGGGCCGCTTGATAACAGTGATCATAATATGATCAGCTTTGAAATCTGCTTTCAAAAAAGTAGACAACGGAAGTCAAATATGTTGGTGTTTAACTTCAAAAAAGGGAGCGATGATAAAATGAGGAGAATGGTAAAAAAAAGAACTTAGAGGAGCGAAGGATAGGGTAAAAAACCTACAACAGGTGTGGATGCTGTTCAAAAACACTGGAGGCCCAGGCCAAATACATTCCATGTATCAGTAAAGGAGAGCAGAAGACCAAACGACAACCGGCGTGGTTAAAAAGAGAGGTGAAGGAGGCTATTGGAACAAAAAGAGAATCCTTCAGAAAATGGAAGAAAGAACCGACTGAAGATAAAAAAAAGTGGCATAAGGAATGTCAAATCAGATGCAAAGCGCTGATAAGAAAGGCTAAGAAGGACTTTGAAAGGAAGACAGCAGTAGAGGCAAAAACACATATAGTAAAAACTTTTTCAGGTATATAAAAAGCAGGAAACCGGCAAAAGAATCAGTTAGGCCACTGGATGACCGGGGAGTAAAAGGGGCACTCAGGGAAGATAAAGAAATAGCGGAAAGATTAAATGAGTTCTTTGCCTCGGTCTTCACCGAGGAAGATTTGGTTGGGATACCGGTGCCGGACAGGGTATTCGAGGCTGATGAGTCAGAGAAACTTAATGAAATCTCTGTAAACCTGGAGGATGTAATGGGGCAGGTTCTGCAAACTAAAGAGTAGCAAATCTGGGCCGGATGGCATTCATCCCAGGGTACTGATGGAACTAAAAATGAGCTTGCGGAGCTACTGTTGTTGATATGTAATTTATCCTTAAAATCGAGCGTGGTAACGGAAGATTGGAGGGTCGCTAATGTAACGCTGATTTTTAAGAAAGGTTCCAGGGGAGATCCAGGGAATTATAGACCGGTGAGTCTGACGTCGATGCAGGGCAAAATGGTAGAGACTATTATTAAGAACAAAATAACAGAGCACATTCTAAAGTATGGACTGATGAGACAAAGTCAGCATGGATTTAGTGAAGGGAAGTCTTGCCTCACCAATCTACTGCATTTCGTTGAAGGGGTAAACAAACATGTTGACAAAGGTGAGCTGGTGGATATTGTGTATCTGGATTTTCAGAAAGCGTTTGACAAAGTCCCTCATGAAAGGCTCCAGAGGAAGTTAGAGAGTCATGGGATCGGAGGTAGTGTATTGTTCTGGATTAAAAACTGGTTGAAAGTTAGGAATCAGAGAGTAGGGTTAAATGGTCATTATTTGCAATGGAGAAGGGTAGTTAGTGGGGTCTGTCAGGAATCTGTGCTGGGACCGCTGCTTTTTAACATATTTATAAATGACATCTAGAGATGGGAGTAACTAGTGAGGTAATTAAATTTGCTGATGACACAAAGTTATTCAAAGTCGTTAAATCGCGGGAGGATTGTGAAAAATTATAAGAGGACCTTACGAGACTGGGAGACTAGGCATCTAAATGGCAGATGACGTTCAATGTGAGCAAGTGCAAAGTGATGCATGTGGGAAAGAGGAACCCGAACTATAGCTACGTTATGCAAGGTTCAGCGTTAGGAGTCATGGAATGAGAAAGGAACCTGGGAGTCATCATTGATGATACGTTGAAATCTTCTGCTCAGTGTGCTGCTGTGGTTAAGAAAGCAAATAGAATGTTAGGTATTATTAGGAAAGGGATGGAAAACAAAAATGAGGATATTATAATGCCACTGTATCGGTCCATGGTGCAACCGCACCTAGAGTATTGTGTTCAATTCTGGTCGCCGCACATCAAAAAAGATATAGTGGAATTGGAAAAGGTGCAGAGAAGGTCGACAAAGATGATTAAGGGAATGGGACGACTTTCCTATGAGGAAAGGCTAAAGCGGCTGGGGCTCTTCAGCTTGGAGAAAAGGCGGTTGAGGGGTGATATGATAGAGGTATATAAAATAATGAGTGTCTCCAAGCTGAAGACCCCTAGCCGCTTTAGCCTTTCCTCATAGGGAAGTCGTCCCATCCCCTTTATCATTTTTGTCGCCCTTCTCTGCACCTTTTCTAATTCCACTATATCTTTTTTGAGATACGGCGACCAAAATTGAACACAATATTCGAGGTGCGGTCGTACCATGGAGCGATACAAAGGCATTATAACATCCTCATTTTTTGTTTTCCATTCCTTTCCTAATAATACCTAACATTCTATTTGCTTTCTTAGCCGCAGCAGCACACTGAGCAGAAGGTTTCAATGTATCATCAACGACGACACCTAGATCCCTTTCTTGGTCTGTGACTCCTAACGTGGAACCTTGCATGACGTAGCTATAATTCAGGTTCCTCTTTCCCACATGCATCACTTTGCACCTTTGCACTTGCTCACATTAAACGTCATCTGCCATTTAGATGCCCAGTCTCCCAGTCTCGTAAGCTCTTGTAATTTTTCACAATCCTCCTGCGATTTAACGACTTTGAATAACTTTGTGTCATCAGCAAATTTAATTACCTCACTAGTTACTCCCATCTCTAGGTCATTTATAAATATGTTAAAAAGCAGTGGTCCCAGCACAGACCCCTGGGGAACCCCACTAACTACCCTTCTCCAGTGAGAATAATGGAATAATGACCATTTAACCCTACTCTCTGTTTTCTATCTTTTAACCTGTTTTTAATCCACAATAGAACACTACCTCCTATACCATGACTCTCCAATTTCCTCTGGAGTCTTTCATGAGGTACTTTGTCAAACGCCTTCTGAAAATCCAGATACACAATATCAACTGGCTCACCTTTATCCACATGTTTGTTCACCCCTTCAAAGAAATGTAGTAGATTGGTGAAGCAAGATTTCCCTTCACTAAATCCATGTTGACTTTGTCTCATTAATCCATGCTTTTGAATATGCTCTGTAATTTTGTTCTTAATAATAGTCTCTACCATTTTGCCTGGCACCAACGTCAGACTCACTGGTCTATAATTTCCCAGATCTCCTCTGGAACCTTTTTTAAAAATCGACGTTACATTGGCCACCCTCCAGTCTTCCGGTACCACACTCGATTTTAAGGATAAATTACATATTTCTAACAATAGCTCCGCAAGCTCATTTTTCAGTTCTATCAGTACTCTGGGATGAATACCATCCAGTCCAGGAGATTTGCTACTCTTCAGTTTGTAGAAGTGCTCCATTACATCCTCCAGGTTTACAGAGAATTCATTAAGTTTCTCCGGCTCGTCAGCTTCGAATACCATTTCCGGCACCGGTATCACTTCCAAATCTTCCTCGGTGAAGACTGAAGCAAAGAATTCATTTAATCTCGCCGCTATGGCTTTGTCTTCCCTGACTGCCCCTTTTACTCCTCGGTCATCTAGCGGTCCAACTGATTCTTTTGCCGGCTTCCTGCTTTTAATATACCTAAAACATTTTTTATTATGTATTTTTGCCTCCAACGCAATCTTTTTTTTGAAGTCCCTCTTAGCCTTCCTTATCAGTGCTTTGCATTTGACTTGACATTCCTTATGCCGTTTCTTATTATTTTCAGTCGGTTCCTTCTTCCATTTTCTGAAGGATTTCTTTTAGCTCTAATAGCTTCCTTCACCTCACTTTTTATCCACACTGGCTGTCGTTTAGTCTTCCGTCCTCCTTTTTTAATACGTAGAATATATTTGGCCTGGGCTTCCAGGATGGTGTTTTTGAACAGCATCCACGCCTGATGTAAATTTTTGACACTCGCAGTCGCTCCTCTAAGTTTTCTTGTCACTGTTCTTCTCATTTTATCGTAGTCTCCTTTTTTAAAGTTAAATGCTAACGTATTTGATTTCCTATGTATACTTACTTCAAACCTACTATCAAATCTGATCATATTATGATCACTGTTATCAAGCGGCCCCAGCACCATTACCTCCCGCACCAGATCATGCGCTCCACTAAGGACTAGGTCTAGAATTTTTTCTTCTCTCATCGGCTCCTGTACCAGCTGCTCCATAAAGCTGTCCTTGATTTCATCAAGGAATTTTACCTCCCTAGCGTGTCTCGATGTTACATTTACCCAGTCAATATCGGGGTAATTGAAATTACCCATTATTATTGTGTTGCCCAGTTTGTTTGCGTCCCTAATTTCCTTTAGCATTTCTGCATCCGTCTGTTCATCCTGGCCAGGCAGACGGTAGTACACTCCTATCACTATCCTTTTCCCCTTTACACATGGAATTTCAATCCACAGTGATTCCAAGACGTGTTTTGTTTCCTGCAGAATTTTCAATCTATTTGATTCAAGGCTCTCGTTAATATACAATGCTACCCCTCCACCAATTCGATCTACCCTATCACTATGATATAATTTGTACCCCGGTATGACAGTGTCCCCAGTGGGGAGACAAACATTTAATAATATACTTACAGCGCTTCATTTGATCCATGAGGCAGTGACCACACGACAACCTACGTTATTGATTTCTCTTGTTGTAGAGAAGGCATTTGATCAGGTTGATTGGCCCTTTATGTTCTCGGTTTTAGATCAGATGGGCTTTTCGGGATGCTTTGTGGCATGGCTCAAACTTCTCTATGCATTCCCGCTAGCCTCTTTGCAGATCAACGGTACGAGTTCGGATTCGTTTCCACTGGGGAAAGGGACCCGGCAGGGTTGTGCTTTATCCTCACTGCTGTTTGCGTTGCCCATTGAACTGCTGGCTCACTCAGACTATACGGATCCATCCAAATATACATGGACTTTCCTTGGGGATGGATGTCCATAAGATAATGTTATTTGCAGATGATATTCTCCTTACAATGACAGATCCCCAGGACTCTCTGCCACTGGTGATACAGGGCCTACACCAATATGGTCAGATTTCCAGTTTTCGGGTGAACATGGATAAGTCAGAGATTATGGGTCTTGGGTTATCAAGTGGGGTTGTGGCCTCCCTTCGACAGCAATATCCCTTTTTTTATTTTAATTTTGCATTTTAAGATACATAATATTCAATAAAGAATAATAACAAGAAATATAGAAAATAATCACAATAGGATTAAATAAAAGGAAAAACTATACACTTCCATCGTCCACAATTAAATGGGAAATGATCCAAGAATCAAGAAATACAAATATCAAGCTATAATCAAGCTCTTAAATATCTATTAAATCAAAGACTGCGTTATACCCTGTAGACTCACTCCAAAATGCTATACAGTGTTACATTCGGTTCTAAATTTTCACAATAATACTCTCCTTACTTTTTAGAAAAACATCCAACTGATTGGGTTCAAAAAATTGATAATGTTTTGTGTGGAGTAGAATCCTACAAACACAAGGAAACTTCAAAAGAAAATTTGCACCTAGGGCAATAACCCTTGGGCGGAGAGCTAGAAATAATTTACGTCGTTTTTGGGTTTCCCTAGATAAATCTGGGAAAACCCTTACTTTTGAACCCAAAAATAAAGAATTTAAATGTCTTAGGGAAAGCTTGAGTACTGCTTCTCTATCAAGCTCTAACGCAAAGGTCACTAACAAAGTACTCCTTTGTGTGACCACCTCCAGAGAAGATTCCAGAAACGCCGTTAGGTTCATTGCATTCTGAGGGTTTAAATTTTCTGGGACTTGCCCAGTAGTTTGAATATAATAAGCCCTTGTAATTGGTGGCAATGAATTTTCAGGCATTCCCAGAATATCAACAAGATATTTCTTAACCATCTGTATTGGAGATAAAATAGGTGACTTTGGAAAATTTATCATTCGCAGGTTAAGTCTCTTGGATTGATTTTCCAGGTATTCCATGCGTCTAGAAGCAAAGTTCCTTTCCTTAATTAATGCTTGATCTATAAGTTCCATTTTTTCCATTTTTTGAGAGAGGTCTTTTACTTCAGTCGCATGAATCTCATTAATTTGTATTTGTTTAAGAGCAGACTCTGCCAAAACATTAATGAGTTCAGAGTTCTTTGAAATAGCAGACTGCAAAGATAGAAGAGTTGTGGAATTCAGATCCCAAAGTGACTCTAAAGTCACTACAGCAGGTTTTTCAAATTTCCCTACATTGAATACCAGAGGAGACGCTTGAACAGCTTGTTCCAGGATACTCACTATCATAGAGTCCACAACAGGAGCAGCTTTCTTCTCTGGAATATTCAATTGTTCAAGAGATGATCGTTCTGCAACCGACAGGTTCCCTCCCTGCTCGCCTCCTTCTCCTCTTTGGGTGGACGCTGCAGGACTCGTCTGGAAGCTTGCTCTTCCTGGTTGAGGGGGCGCTGCATGAAAGACAGGGCTTAGGGAAGCCCCATCGCCACTGTCGGTCAGCGCCGAAACGCTGACACCAGCTGCAGGAGTGGAAGTCATCAGAGCCCCAGACGCTATCCCAAAGTGCTCAAGCATCGGCTGGGAGAGCGGGGGCACACCGCCAGAGCCCGAGGGAAGAACTCTAACTTTCCCACGTCGTTTACCCATCTCACCAACGGCTAACGTATCTCTCTCCTGCTCTGCTCAGACAACCTAGAATGCGTCTGATAGCGCTAAGTCACACAGTCGCCATCTTGGATCAGCAATATCCCTTTTGATGGAATGGGCATCAATCTTACACCTAAGTTATCAGATCTATACAGGGCTAATTTTCCCCCCAAAATCCGGAAGTTATTCCTTGAGTTAGAACGGTGGGAAGGATTAGAACTTTAATGGCTGAGAAGAGTGTCTGCCATAAAAATGATGACTTTGCCAAAGATATTATACTTGTTTCTGGCACTTCTGTTGCCACTGCGTAAGCAATTTTTTCACCTCCTCAATTGAAAGGCATTTGTTAATATTCAGTTATTGTCATAAATGCTTGATGTGTGATGGTTATGTGAATTTAAAACTTTAATAAAAATAATTAATAAAAAAATAATGTAAGAGAAAGAAGCAAGTTTTATTAACTAGTTTTCATAGTGTACAATCCCTTTTCCTTATAGTTTTAAACTGAAACTTTCTCTAGAGGTAGAAGCTTAACATCCAAGAGTATAAAAAGGATAGTAGCAAGGCATGAACTGTCCTAAAAGAAAATTATTTTGTGCTCTTGCCTGCTGGACAGGTAGCACTGCAGTTGACCTGAATTAGATGTTAATTAAGGTGTGAGGAAGTAGAATAGTTGCTAAGGTTACTAAGGGCAATTTGATTACTGGGCTAGTTTCAAACAGTTTGTTTGAAATAGAGGCTCATTTTCAAAGCACTTAGCCTCCCAAAGTTCCATAGAAACCTATGGAACTTAGCCTCCCAAAGTGCTTTGAAAATATGCCTCATAGTCTCCTTAGAATCTAAACTATATATAGAGAAAGGTCCCACTTAACTTTTTTTCTGAGAAGTTCTGAGAGAAGAGGACATCTCTGTGGGTAAGTTACATTATTTTATCCTGAGCTTGGTAACTTCAAGATTAGGGTTCAAAAGAGGAATTGTAGGATATTGATAAACATAGAATTTTAAAATAAAAAAAAGCAAGCAAACTTTATTAGCTAATCTCCGTACCCTTTTCCCCATAGTTTTAAAACTTGAAGTTTCTACCACAGCATTGATAATCTCTTGAAGGCATAGAAGCGCCCAGTTCAGTCCTCATTCCCACTCACCTGCCCCAACTCCCACACATGCTCAACTCTTCATTTATAGTCAATTGTTCTAATTAAGACGAGAGGAATTTTCCATTTTCATTAGAGTTTTAATTACATTTAATTAGTTTCTAATAACATAGTAACATAGTAACATAGTAGATGATGGCAGAAAAAGACCTGCACGGTCCATCCAGTCTGCCCATAAGCAAACCTTAGTACCTTAAGAAGATTTAATTAAACAACTCTATAATATTAAGATGCAGACAGTACTCCAGCAGTGAGAAGGGTGCTATCCAGTCTTTTGAATTGAGTGTCACATGAATGATTATCTCCCATTTGGTGAGATGTCATATGTGTCTGCTTGATGCAAAGAACTCCTAGCTCTCAGAGAATGAGTCCGTTCTCTTGAGACTAGAGTAGCACACTTGGAGGAGCTGAGGGAGATAGAGAGGTACATAGAGGAGGCTTACAGGGACGTTGTAGAGAAGTCCCACCTCCAATCTGGAAGCCCCTGTGCTGCCTTGGAAGAGGGAGACCTCCTAAAAGGACAGCATCACCCTGGTGAGGCTGGAAGTAATCCTGTAGACAGGACCAGCACACCAGGAAATGCAATATCCTCTCGCATGGAGGATGTGTCTCCAGGAGCTACAACCCAGGTGGGAAGGGTTAGGACAGCTGTTGTAGTGGGTGATTCGATTATTAGGCATGTAGATAGCTGGGTGGCTGGTGGACATGTGGATCGCCTGGTGACTTGCCTGCCTGGTGCGAAGGTGGCAGACCTCACACGTCACCTAGATAGGATTTTAGATAGTGTTGGGGAGGAGCCGGCTGTCTTGGTACATGTGGGTACCAATGACATAGGAAAATGTGGGAGAGAGGTTCTGGAAGCCAAATGTAGGCTCTTAGGTAGAAAGCTGAAATCCAGAACCTCTAGGGTATAATTTTCTGAAATGCTACCCGTTCCACGCGCAGGGCCCAAGCGACAGGCAAAGCTCAAGAGTCTCAATGTGTGGATCAGACAATGGTGCAGGGAGAAAGGTTTTCTAATTGTTAGGAACTAGGCAACATTCTGTGGAAGGGGGAGCCTATTCCGAAAGGATGGGCTCCACCTTAACCAGGGTGGGACCAGGCTGCTGGCACTGGTGTTTAAAAAGGAGATAGAGCAGCTTTTAAACTAGAGACTGGAGGAAGGCCGACAGTCGCTCAAAAGTGCATGGTTAGGAATAAGGTACCTTTTAAAGGTATCACCAAAACAGGGAAGATAGGGTATCCCGATAGTGAAGCTGCAAAAGAGACCATAGTAGATCAGGTGTCCTTAAATAAAAATCAGACAAAAGATTGCAATTTAACACAGTCAAGTACCGAGAATGATATAAATAGGAACAGCAAACAGTTTGAAAGGTCTATATGCAAATGCCAGAAGCTTAAAAAAATAAGATGGGAGATATAACAGGAATCTCTGAGACCTGGTGGAAGGAGGATAACCAGTGGGACACTGTCATACTGGGGTACAAATTATATCCGAGAAACTGAATGTAATTTCTATAAACCTGGAGGATGTAATGGGGCAATTTGACAAACTGAAGAGTAGCAAATCTCCTGGACCGGATGGTATTCATCCCAGAGTACTGTTAGAATTGAAAAATGAACTTGCGGAACTATTGTTAGTAATATGCAATTTAACTTTAAAACTGGGAATGGTATCAGAAGATTGGAGGGTGACCAATGTAACGCCGATTTTTAAAAAGGTTCCAGATGAGATCCGGGAAATTGTAGACCGGTGAGCTTCACGTTGGTGCCAGGCAAAATGGTAGAGACTATTATAAAGAGCAAAATTACAGAGCATATTTAAAAGCATTGATTAATGAGACAAAGCCAACATGGATTTAGCGAAGGGAAATCTTGCCTCACCAATCTATTACATTTCTTTGAAGGGGTGAACAAACGTGTGGATAAAGGTGAGCCGGTCGATATTGTGTATCTGGATTTTCAAAAGGCCAAAGTTCCTCATGAAAACTCCAGAGGAAACTGGAAAGTCATGAGATAGGAGGTAGTGTCCTGTTGTGGCTTAAAAACAGGTTAAAAGATAGAAAACAAAGAGTAGGGTTAAATGGTCAGTATTCTCAATGGAGAAGGGTAGATAGTGGGGTTCCCCGGGGGTATGTGCTGGGATTGCTGCTTTTTAACATATTTATAAATGATCTAGAGATGGGAGTAACAAGTGAGGTAATTAAATTTGCTGATGACACAAAGTTATTCAAAGTTGTTAAATCGCAAGAGGATTGTGAAAAATTACAAGAGGACTTTACAAGACTGGGCCTCTAAATGGCAAATGACTTTTAATGTGAGCAAGTGCAAAGTGATGCATGAGGGAAAGAGGAAACCGAATTATAGTTACATAATGTAAGGTTCCACGTTAGGAGTCACCGACCAAGAAAGAGATCTAGGCATCTTCGTTGATGATACATTGAAACCCTCTGCTCAGTGTGCTGCGGTGGCTAAGAAAGCAAATAGAATGTTAGGTATTATTAGGAAAGGAATGGAAACAAAAATGAGGATGTTATAATAAGTACATAAGTATTGCCACACTGGGACAGACCAAAGGTCCATCAAGCCCAGCATCCTGTTTCCAACAGTGACCAATCCAGGTCACAAATACCTGGCAAGATCCCAAAAAAGTTCAATACATGTTATGCTGCTTATCCCAGAAATAAGCAGTCAATTTTCCCAAAGTAATTTTAATAATGGTCTATGGACTTTTCCTTTATCTTTTTAAAACCCCGCTAAGCTAACTGCGTTTACCACATTCTCTGGCAAAGAATTCTAGAGTTTAATTACACGTTGAGTGCAGAAAATTTTTTTCCGATTCGTTTTAAATTTACTACTTTGTAGCTTCATCACATACCCCCTAGTTCTTGTATTTTTGGAAAGAGTAAACAAACAATTCACGTCTACCTGTTCCTCTCCACTCATTATTTTATAGACCTCTATCATATCTCCCCTCAGACGTCTTTTCTCCAAGCTGAAAAGCCCTAGCCGCTTCAGCTTTTGTATCAGTCCATGCTTCAACCACACCTCGAATATTGTGTTCAATTCTGGTCACCACATCTCAAAAAAAGATATAGTGGAAGTAGAAAAGGTACAGAAAAGGGTGACGAAAATGATAAAGGGGATAGGATGACTTCCCTATGAGGAAAGGATGAAGTGGATAGGGCTCTTCAGCTTGGAGAAAAGACGGTTGAGGGGAGATATGATAGAGATCTATAAAATAATGAGTGGAGTGGAAATACTAGGACTAGGGGGCATGCGATGAAGCTACAAAGTAGTAAATTTAAAACAAACCAGAGAAAATATTTCTTCACTCAACGTGTAATTAAACTCTGGAATTCGTTGCCAGAGAATGTGGTAAAGGCAGTTAGCTTAGCGGGGTTTTAAAAAAGTGGCACTTGTCAACAGGAACACAAGGGACAGTAGTGGACTCTGATACAGTGGACTATGATACTAATAACTGGTGTTTCTGCCATATGTATAAATGTGTTCTTCTCTGTAGGGCACACTCAGTTGTGGCTGCCTGCAAAAAAGGGGGGGTGGGAAAGAGGCCCTGGGAATATGTCACGTTTTCAAAGCTGGAAACTAGGTTGTGAGCCCTTGGACGCTCCTCGGCAGCGGCAGGCAAAACCACCCCACCCCAGAGGCAAGGCAGAAGTCTGATAAAGAGCTAGGCTTCACCTGCACCTGGCCATCTTTCA